>NC_067400.1:385780783-386463908 GCF_016432865.1 Antechinus flavipes | reverse complement strand
AATTTTTTTTAATTTCTTGACTTATATGCCATTAAGACACTTTGGTAAGAGGATGTATCAAGAAACTTCATGAAATAAAAGCTTACTCTCTCTTCTCTAAGAAAATCCAAAAAACTGTTTTCTAAACACCATAGCAGCCAAGTTGCTATAAAAGTGTACAATATTTTATGCCTTTTTGAGCCCTAAACAGTGGGAAAAAATGGCAGGAGGTATCCAAGCCCTTTGGGGATTTTGAATGAAAAATCCAGTTTCTTCTATCAACAGCTGTGGAACTGAGACTCTGAAGCCAAACTTTTCTATCGTGTTAAAATTAATCTCTCTGTCATCTATGCAACCAGGAATTTGGAGAGCAAGGTAGATCATCACTCATATACTTAAAGAGATCCGTAGACTATACTGTTACTTTCTATATTCATTCATCAAGAAAAGTAAATAATTCTAAGCTATGCCTGGAATGTTCCCGAGGAGAGTTGTTGGGGACACTTGGACCAAAGAGTAGAGCCAGTGTGTAGGACAGGAATGATGTGTTTAGACAACTTGTTCATCTCCACTGGGTCTATTTAATTTGCAGAACACTGGATCATGCATCCACCAAGAATGGAATTCTTTAGAGACCTATGAAGTGTCAAAGCCTCAGGTCTGGAGAGTTCCAATTTTATGTATATATGCAACCCCTACACGTTTCTTCTGAAACAGAAACTACTTATTTCCTCAAACCTGAAGAGAGCAGCATAGCCTACAGGGATACAGTAGTCTGATTATGGCATTGTTCTTTCTAGTCAGGTTCCCAAACAGCACTATGATTTTAAACCAGACATTTATTCACTTTTGTGTGTCCCATTCAAACAGGTCGTTAAGTGGCCCTATTGCATAAAATAATCACCACTGTTTAAAAAAAAAAAACTGCTAGAAAACTAAGCCTTAATTTTTAGAAAAAATAGATGTATTTTTTTGGGGGGAAGATGTATGTGCTATATAAATGCATATATGTATGTGCACACAAACATACACCATTGGAAGAAAACAACACATGAATTAAACATTTTAGCATTTATTTCCTTTTCCTGTTTTTTTTAAACACATATTTCCAATATCCTACTCCCTCCTCCTACACACACACATCCAAATCCTTACCAGGTTTTTAATGGTAGCTAGGGCCAGCGCTACTAAATGTGCCTTCAAATCAAGCAAGACCTTAGCCAGTAGGGAAAGACCCTGGAACATAACCTGCAGTCAAAGGAGGAACAGGTTAAGAAAAGGATCTTTTCCTACACCCAGAGAAAGAACTCTGGAAGATGACTATGAACCACTACATAGAATTCCCAATCCCTCTATTTTTGTCCACCTGCATTTTTTATTTCCTTCATAAGCTAATTGTACACTATTTCAAAGTCCGACGTTTTGTAGGCAAAATATCTGTTTGGACATGTATACTAATATTGTATTTAACTTAAACTTCAACATATTTAACTTATATTGGTCAACCTGCCATCTATGGGAAGGGATGGGGGGAAGAAGGGAAAAAATTGCCAAAAGGTTTGGCAATTGTCAATGTTGTAAAATTACCCATGCATATAACTTCTAAATAAAAAACTATAATAAAAAATAAAGAAAAAAAAAAAAGAAAAGGATCTTTTCCTTCTACACATTTTTGTGTTTTCTAAATTTTGGTGCTCTTGGTCAATTCTATTAACTCTACCATGGCTTCTCCCTTCCTTCCCCCCCACCCAAAAAAAGTCCAGATTAATGCTATACTTTCTAGTAAACTACTTGCCATCTTATAGGGAAAAGCAGCATCCAAATAATACTGCCTTGCTTTAAGAGCTAGAGAACATTTGTTTTATAATTAAGGTTGAAGACCTTGTTCCCCCACTAAAATAGTAAAATATTCTATATTTTTCCAATTCTTTCACTTTTATTTTTTTTTAGAGCTACAAAAACACAACTGAGATTGTTGTGTAACTTTCTTACCTTTACCAATGTACCAACATAGAGTTAATTCTAGTAGAATTTAAGTATTTCCATTTGAAGGTTCACACATATCAGGAGTAGCAGTGCACAAGGTAAATTTAAATATGTGTACAATGAAGTGTAAAGAAAGTAGTGAATAAACATGAAATAGTAACAAGAGTCAAAGCTACAAAAATTCCCTATCAGGGGGAAATTAAATTTAGAAGTCATATAAGATACATCAACACAATCATACCTTCCACTAAAGTGCTCGTTTAACTGTAGGGTGACTACCAAAAATTTTTTTATGAATACTCAGCTTAAATAAAATGAAACACCTCTCACAGTTATTCAGATCGTTATCTAGGCAAATAGGGAGGCAGAAAGGACATTGATTCAACAGTTCAAGTTCATTTAAAAGGATGCCCATGGTGGTTCTTTGACTGATGGCACAGAGTAGTGAATTGTCACATTGTTTTTCAGAAGCAGCTGCCAACAACCTCTGATCATCTCAACCAGAAGAGAGGCTGACAGCCTTCTAGAGAGAGCTGCCTTCTGTTATGACATTCTCAAGCAGGAGGTCTGAGGCTGGGGAGTCAAAGATTTTTGGAGTGGGCTTCATCAGACCAACTATCAACAAGATGAAGTTTATCTCTTTGCCAATCATCTTGGGAAGTAGTATAGTGGTAAGAACACTAGATTTGGATTGGAGTCTGCATACTTCTAATATAAATTTTATATTGGCAACTTTCCCTCTACATCTTTCCCCTTCTTCCCACCCAGAAAACTCACATATCACAAAGATTCTTTTTTATTATTATCAAAGATATTTTTCTTGCCTACTTATTACTACCTGTGTAGTCACAGAAAGATCACTTCCTTCTCTGGGCATTTAGTTATCTCATCTGAAGAATGAGACTATATATATAAAAGCTTTCAAAGCTTTAAAGTACTTTATAATCATTAGCTACTATTATCACCTATAAAATGAGAGGTCAAAATAAATCTCCAAATTCTCTTTTAGATCTATGATTGTGCAAACTTGGATTACTTTTTTTTTAATTTTATTTTATGTTTAATTCTTTATTCCTTCCCTTACCTATTGAGAAGGCAAGGAAAAACAAAACCCATTATAAGTATATATAGTCATTACATTGCTTTTGCTTTAAGGGATCTAGGTGAGTTTTTAATGTCTCTCCAACACAGGGGGGGGAAGGAGGGGAGAGGAGGAGACAGATACAAAAAAAGGCAAAAGATAGTCCCTTTCCCAAGGATCTTATAATAAAATGTATATCCTTTTCAGTCCAAAGGTCCTGCACCTTGGCAGAGAAAACAATTACAAGAATTCCAACTGTTAAGTAATTCTATCTTGTCTGTAATGTCTATTATCATCATCCCATTCCCACCTACTTCTACCATCTCACAGTGGTTGAATTCCTTCTTGATTTTACTTTTACTCAATGTAGTTTTAAAATATAAAAACAACACCTACTGACCTTAGTTTTCCTCCCTAGTCCCAGTTTATAATCTTAGCTTGAGCATTCCTTAGACACTATTTTTGCTGGATGATAGACACACTTGTGTACACATATTACTTCAATCTTTCATACCTGTCATTTTAAACAATCTATGATAATGAGTTTCCTGTGCAGCCACATCTACTAACTTCATTAGAATTGTTTATTCTTAAGTCCTCATATTTGCATTTTTGAGTGTTTTCTCTCATCATAGAAAATCAGTCCATGGGATCCTATGTATTGTTCCTTTAACTCTACCCTAAACTATTAGAGTTTATATTCAAATGTCACTGGGCTTTCTGATTTGAACCAGTTAATTTAAACCACATTTTTCACACTAGAGGGAGCAAAAGAGTAAATTGTTATCAGGCATAGAGTATAAAAATATTACACAATTACAGAAAGTCTCAAAATATTCTCTTTATTCGATATACTCTTTGAATACAGAAATTTCAGAACTGTTATTTCGAAATAAGTTTTCATTTAAAATACTACATCTAAATGAGCCTTTATGTTTTCATTTTGATGCCTTGGTAAGAATAATGCTATTTAAACTTATCCATTTCACCAATAAACTTGCCTTTTGTGATTCTCCTCCTTTCTCCAATATAATTTTTAATCCCCTTTTATTATTCTTCACCTTCTTTACCAACTTCAGCTTATCCTTTGTCTTGTCACTATTGTTAGAGAATCATGCCATAGTAGTAGTAGTAGTATTAGCAGAGAAGTGAAATCTTGGTCATTTGGTCACTTTCCTGACAAAGAAAAAAATACCTCTAAATATAGTACATGGCAGCTAGGTGGAGTAGTAGAGTCAGGAAGACTCCTAAATTCAAATCTGGCCTCAGACACTATCTGTGTGACCCTGGACAAATCACTTAACTCTGTTTGCCTCAGTTTCCTCATCTTATGAGCTGGATGAGGAAGTGAAAATGATCTCTCTGCCAAGAAGACCCCAAATAGGGTCATGCAGAGTCAGACACAAAACTGAGCAACAACAAAAGGTAGTATAGTATAAAGTGTGCTGGACTTAAATTCAGGATCCCTGAATTTGAAGCTCTCCTTATCAATAAAATGGATATGATGATATTTGTATTATCTATCTGATGAGGCTAGTGTGCGGAAATGTTTTTTCAAACTTTAAAGTGTTATAAAATTATAAACTGTGGATATATGAGTTCAAAATGTAAAACTTCAGTGTTCTCTGTTACACAATGTCATCTGTGAGTGCATTAAAACCACAGCAAGATTAAAAATCATCCCTATCCCAGCATTAAATTCTTTGCAGAGCACCACAGTAGGAAAGAAGAGCAATAGAATAAAAAAAAAAAAGTCACCTAAACATCAGTGAAAAACTAAAATTTTAAGTAAGGAGCAATTTGTATCTTTAAAATTTTCTTTAAATCTCCCAATATCTCATTTATCTATTTCTGATCAGACTGGGTGACCAAGAAATTCAAGTCTAAAAGAAAATGTAAGGGTTTGTACACACACACACACACACACACACACACACACACACACACCTGAAATGAACAATATGTCTCTGACCATGTGCCCAGACACTGGTCATCTGACAACTGTAGGCAAGACAGGAAGACATTATTATTGGTTAACAGGTGTTGTAGCAATAATGCTGTTGTTTGAAATCATCCACTTAAATGATTAAGTTGAAACCCTTTATTAGGTAACAACTGATCTGTGCATCAGCCAGCACTTATAGTTTTGCAAAAGACATTCAAAATTGGTTCAAGTCATTAGATTTAACCAGCAAAACTTGCTATTTACTACTATACACAAAGTTCCTGCTTTGTAAATCTGCTCAATGGATACCATTAAGCAAGGTTTCTAAATGCAAAATTTTCTTTTCTTGGAGAGGAAATCTATCCTAGAAAGATAATAAAGATAATCATCTGTAATATGAAAATGATTTTATTTAAATGTTTTAAGGTCTGTATAAGGTACTAAGTAATCACAGATACAAAAAAGTGAAATTTTCACAGATATCATACATCTCTATGAACTTTGTTTCACAAGTAATAATTCATTACCTCCAATTATGACAACTAAATTTTAGTTATTAATTATCTATATTATTTATTACATGTTATAATTATGTCACATATAACTATGAACAATACTATAGAATAATATGTACTAATGTTTATATACTATAACATTAATGATCAATAATCTATAGTTAATCTGCTTATGTATATATAATAAATAAGGCAGTCAGTTCCAGCTGTCAAACTTTTCAGGACCTCACTTGGAATTTTCATTGTAAAAATACTGGAGTTTCTCCAGTTCATCTGACAGATGAGAAAACTAAGGAGACAGCATCTGAGGTCAGATTTCAACTTAGGAAGATGAGTGTTCCTGACTCCAGGCCCATCACTCTATCTACTGCATGATCTACCTTCCCTAATAAATCACTGCTCATATTAAAAAGCAATTAACATAAGAATGTGGAAGAGACCAGTTTTTATTGACTTTTCTAACATAAAGACAGCTTACATGATTAAAGCTATGAAGTAATTATTCAGAAACCTGTCTTCCAGTGTTAGGAATATTCATGTTTTTTGTTTCTTCTTCTTCTCTAGAGGTCTCTTTTAGTCATTTTTTTTTGTTGTTCATTAATACTATTCATTAGCACTTGTGCCATAAGGCGATCAAGACAAACTCAAACTTGTCGTGATTATAACAGTTCAGATAAAATATTGGGTAAGGGGAGAAGAAGTGTCAAAATTATAACACAAGGTTATTGGCCTATGGATTTTTACTGATTCATCTAATTCCCTCCCTCCCCTCTCCACTCCTAGACCTATTTTGATTTTATAAAATCTACAACTCTATGCACAAGGCTACAAAGCTCATAGTCTTTAAAGATATTTCTACCCCAAGAAGCATAGTCAGTGGGAAGGGAAAACATGAAATTTTAAGCCATTTGCTAGAAATAACAATCCAACAGGAGAGCCAGGATTCTAATCTAATCTAGTTCACTCTTCTTATCTGGGGCCAACAGAGGAAGGAAAGGAACAGTAGTACTCAGTATAGACAGCAAACAGAGATTGAAACATGCCCTGCTATATGATTTCATGAAAGTTATCCAGTCTGTGTCTAAGTGGACCAGTCTGCAAAAGTGGATATACTGGTAATCATATGGCAATAGAACATCTATCAAAAATACTGGAATCACAAATACACCACAGCAAATATATTTTAATGCACTGTGGTTAGGGCAATGGAGAATACAAAGAAAATATGATATCAGACCTATATTATGCAATTTGCAATGTTCTGGGAAAACTGACAGAGGTCCATCGATTTAAAAATGAAAGGGGCACATATCTAACCTAACCCTTTCATTTTATAAAGGAGAAAACAAACTAAGGTCTAGGGGGAATAATTTACTTGTCCAAGGTAATACAGATAATTTCTAAGTCTCCCCTGATAAGAGTAATCTCCCTGAAGACTGGGACTTTCTTTGTATCTTTTAGTGTCTAACACAGTTCCAAGCACAAATAATAACATCATAAATACTCGTTGACTGTTGCAGAGCTGGTGTTTGAAATCAAGGTTCTCCCTGATCCTAAATATTTTTCTACTATACCATAGCACCTCTAAATCACTTTGCATTGTATAATATTGACTTCCACCTTTGTCCTCATCTTATTGTCTTAAGATTTACGTTTCAAATGATGCTACTTTGAACTACAAATAAAACAAACCATCTAGTGGTCCAAATGGACAATTAGAGGCTAATTTTTAAAAGGATAATCACAACTTGAAATCAGTAGAATAGTTCTGAATGCTTTCATTTGCTTTAATAAAACTGATGAAGAAAAAAAGGTGTAGATTTCAAATAGCTGTCCCAGAAATCTGAAGAAACAGAATCATTGAAACAATCCACCTAAAATCCTAATAAATGCTATACTTGATATCATTCAAAAAAAGTAATTATGTATTTGTTCTAGGTCAAATTTATATATAATGAATCTGTGTTCAGGTATAGTATAAATTTTATAGTATGTGTGATTTCCTTCTTTACCAATATGTATACCTATGTTATTCAAACTTATAACTTGGACTATTTTAAATGACTAAAGAGGGAGATATAATAGTTGTGTCTTTGCTTTCAGGGCATACTGTTAAGTCATTGCTGTGATTTATTTGATGCTCATTATCTGCTCTGAAACACAACCCTGAAAGTATTGTTGTTCCTATGTAAGAAAAGACAATCTACTTCATCATATTTTTCAGGAACACTGTGAAGAGCAGGATGAAATCCAATTCTGTACTTTAAGAGTAATTAATAACTTAATGAAACACACAAAAATTGCCAAAATTCAGAAGGTAGGTACTCTATAATGTAGCAGAAGCACATATGGGCTAGCAAAAGATTTCAAGATTTAGTAGAAAACATTAGATTTGAAATCACAAGTTGGGTTGAGTTCATATTCTACTAATCCCTACATATATAACCTTGCAAAACACCTTCCTTCTATGGTGTTTTTTTGAGCCTTGTTTGTAAAATGGAGATAGTTTCTATACTATCCAGGGAGGTGTTGGAACCAACTCATACAAGGTAAGCCAATTATTAAACTGTTAGAGTGAACATTTAAATCTCAGAAATGGCAAATTGCTATTGTTTCATTTTGCTACTGTTTAAACTTAAGAAATATAAAGTAACTTTAAAATGTTTCATATATTTTGGAGAGTAGAGCTGCTGAAAAGCCCATTGTAAGTAAAAAAAAAAAAGCAATGTAAGGGTTATTTTTATTATTACTATGATTAAGAAGCAGCCTGGACAAGGCAGACAGACCCAGACTCAGGAGGATTTGGTTTTGAGTAGCTCCCTCTGACAATTTCCTCTTCTGCAAACATAAGGGGATGTCTTGAGGTCCCTTTCAGTTTCTGATAATGATCTTTATACATCTACTGCTTGGCTCAGATTCAGTCAATTCCCAATGAAATCATAGATACAATCCCAAAATTAAAAAAAAAAAAAAGATGATAGAAATGAGTCTTGAGCCTATCTTAAAGGACTGGAATCTTGGAATTGGAGGGGAAAATTATAAACAAGGAGAGGACAGCATTCAATAATTCAATTCAAACTTTTATTAAACTTCTATTATTTGCCAGACAAAAAAGTAATAGCTTAAAAGCAGGAATGATTAAATAAGAATGTATTCTGAGGAAAATGAATAGACCAGTTTAGATATAAAACAAAAGATTCATGCCAGGGAATAGTAGGAGAGAAGACTGGAACTATGGCTAGAACTAGATAATTACTAGGGGCCTTAAAAAATCAGGAAAAGCATTTGGGTAGCAGTTGTCTAGAGGCAAAAACTTTAGTCCAGAACTCAAGGACCCAAGTTCTAAGATCCACTGTTCTACTGACTTGCAGCATGTATGACCTGGTAGATCTTTCATTTTAGGTCCTCAGTTTCCTGATCTCTAAAAGGCTAAGATTAGACAAAACAACCTCAATGATCTCACAAACATTCTACAAGTCTATGAGACTCTGTCCTAATTGACAATGGGAAGCCACCCAAGATTTCTGATTAAAGGGGAAAAGAGGAAGGGATGGCATGAAAGTGACAATAATACATAGTATTCACTGTGAAATCTTCATAGAATTCCTTTATAATTAAAGTACCATTATCCCTTCCACATCTTGACTTTCCCCATCACATAGCCCAGATCAACATAAGAAATTAAATTGGGGGGCAGCTAGATGGCACTATGAACAGAGCACCGGCCCTGAAGTCAGGAGGACCCGAATTCAAATTTGGCCTCAGACACTTAACACATCCTGACTGTGTGATCCTGGGCAAGTCACTTAACCCCAGGCAAGTCACTTAACCCCAATTGCCTTAGCGGGGAAAAAAAGGAAGAAGAAATTAAATTGTAATTTTGCAAAAGCTGCATCATCACAGAAAGGCCAGAAGATGACACAGAAGTTTAGAAACTCAGAAATGCATAAAAGTTATGTATTATATTGTATATAATTTTTTTTTTTGCAAATTTTACAATGAGGTATGGTAAACACCCCATAGAAGGAAAAAAAAATTCAGACTACTTCTCTGGTACAAAGGAAGTGCCAAAAAAATTTTACATGGGTTTTCCAGATCGAGAAACCCTAACCTCTGATATGTATAAGGGATAACTGTATCTGCTTTCCCTAATGCTGCCTAGTTAAATACTGTAAAAGTAAATACCATTATCTATTCTGTGATTGCTGCTTTATTCCTGAATGTTAACTTAAGCTCAGTCTCTTGGCTTCCTTCCTTCTTTTTATACACACACACACACACACACACACACACACACACACACAGAGAGAGAGAGAGAGAGAGAGAGAGAGAGAGAGAGAGAGGGAGAGAAGGAGAGAGGGAAGAAAGAGAGGGAGAGAGAGAGAGAGAGAGAGAGAGAGAGAGAGAGAGAGAGAGAGAGAGAGAGAGAGAGAGAGAGAGAAGGAAGAGGAAGAGGAGGAAAAGGAGGAGGAGGAGGGAGAAAGAGAGACAGTCCAAATCTCCTGCCCTTGGAGAGATGTTAATGTTTTCAGGTAAAACTGAGGTTACTTCCTTTAATTCCTGGCACTCTTCCCTTGGTCCCCCTTGCCTTCTCCAGGGAAGCAATTCTGTTTTGTCTAACTTGCCACCATGACACTGAATGTAAATCACAACATTTCAAAAATAGGTCATGTCCATAAAGGGCAAAAAAAAAAAAAAAAAAAAAAAGAGACATACTTTGCCAGATGCTGTATTTTCCTGTTGCTATCCTGCCAAGTAACTACCCCCACGTTCTCCGTTCAATGATTTTTTTTCAAATTATAGAGATCAAATCTTAAACTTAACTGAATTAATTCCATAGTACCTGAGACTTAAATAATCTAAAAGGTTAAATTAAATCAGAACACAATTAAAGACTTGAATAAAAATACTAATATTACAAATAATAACTAAACGACATGCTAGTTTTGTGAAATTAAACACGAACTTGTCATCTCATGGGGTTCAGTTTCTATGCAGAGATAATGACCTATAGAATGATTCAGTTCAATGAGATGACCTCCAAGATTTCTTCTAGTTCTGAAATTCTAAGATCTGTTGTGGTCATAATAGAAGTATTTTGACATAATGGATATCATAATGCTGTAAAAAATGATGCATATGATGAATATAGGGAAGCACTGAAAGACTTACATGAGCTGATGTAAAATAACAAAAAACACACAACAGTATTCACAATGACTACAACAATGCAAATGGAAAGAAAAATAACAACAACAAACTTGACCTCAAAGATATGAGATATCCCCTTATACCTTTGCAGGGATCTATGAAACATTGCATATATTATAAATTTTTTCATTATGTTGATCAGTTTTACTGGTTTTTTCCTCTTCTTTTATGAATTCATTTTTTAAAAAATATTTTTAAAAGGGAAAAGGACCCACATGTGCAAAAATGTTTGTAATATCCGTTTTTGTAGTGACAAAAAATTAGAAGCTGAGTGGATGCTCATCAGTTGGGAAATGGCTGAATAAGTTACGGTTTATGAATGCAATAGAATATTACTATTCTATAAGAAATGATGAGGAGGCTGATTTCAGAAATGCTAAAGTGAAATGAATAGAGCCAAGAGAATGTTGTATATAGCAACAAGATTATGTGATGATCAACCGTGATAGATTTGGCTCTTTTCAGCAATGAGGTGATTGAAGGCAATTCCAATAGACTTGTGATAGAAGGAACCATCTGCATCCAGAGAGAGAATTATAGAGACTGAATATAGACTAAAGCATAATATTTTCTTTTTTTTCTTGTTTTTGTTGTTTGTTTTTTTTTCTTGTTTTTTTTTTCTTTCATCTTTTGAACTGATTTTTTCTTGTGCAGCATGACAATATGGAATATATTTAGAAGAACTGTACATGTTTAACCTACCATATTGGATTGCTTGCTGTCTAGGGGAGGGGAGAAAGAAAGAGGGAAGGAGAAAAATTTAGAACACAAGATTTAGCAAAGGTGAATGTTAAAAATTATCTTTGCATGTATTTGGAAAAATCAAAAGTTATAAAAATGTAGAAGAAACCAATATAGAAAGAAAATATTTCACACAAAAAAAAATTTTTTTTTTAGTTTTCTGAGAGGAACAGGGCTATGAAGAGGAAGAAATGGTGAATTTTAGGCAATAAAAAATCCAAAAGATCAATAAAATTATTTTTAAAAATTAAAAAAGAGTATTTTGAAACTTGTGCTTATTAGTATAATAATAAAAATGAGTAAAAGTGAATGTTAGATAACATGAGGAAAACAGAGTCAGAAGTAGAATGCAGATCACATTTCTGGGCTCTGTCAATTATGTTCCACAATTCAGAATACATGAAGAAATTATTTATTTTTTATATATTAAAACATGGAATGGACTGACAAGTTATGCACAATTATCCCAAACTCCAAATTGGATTTCTCATAAATTAGCTAGTATCTTCCTTCTCTGAATACAAGAAGGAGATGAGGAGGAGCCATATTACTGGGGGCCCACTAAGACTGAGCACTTATTTCTTTCTCTTCCTACAACCTATCATTCTTCTAAGTCTATATTCACATGTCTCTGCTTCTCTAATAGATACCAGGCACTCATATCTCATAATCACAGTAAGATGAACAGGGTAGAAAACAGAATAAATTCCTTGACCCTGATCATGCTAAATATATTCAGGTCTAAATTATCGAGTCAGTCTCAGTTTCCAGGCCACATACTATATCCTGATGTTAATAAAAAAAAGCAAAATTACAAATCTTATATGGTATTTGCTAAGGGTGATTCAGTTCATGGCTCTCATCACAATGGTTTTTCCAGGAGGATATACTGTATGGGAAGGTCTTTCACAAAAGTTCAACAGGGGCCCCACAACCCTCATTACTGTTCTCTCTAAAACAGTCACTCCATCTATATACTCAACTATCAGCAAAACAGCGGAAGTTCTGCAAATTTCTCGCTTTACTTTTTCTCTTGTGAAACTCGGACTTACTCTGTTCCATTTAGCAAGATGACAGGAAGTCCCATAAGCTTGCATGCTAACTAGCATCCTGTCCCCTAAAGGAACTGGTTTAACCACTGTACCATACACCAGGGTTGTCAGATTTTAGAGTGTTTGAGTCTGAAAGACCTGAAAGTCCTATAAGAGGCTGTATTCATAGCATGACATATAACAAACTCACTAACAGAAATTAAACCATGCAGATATTTTGATTTTTATGCTCCAGTTACATATTTTAGATAACAAAATGTGAGTCGATTCTCTCCCCCCCCCCCCACTCTTTTTGGTAAGAATTAGAAACATGTGGTGAAGGAGGATAGAGAACTGGGATCAACTGAGTAATCTTGAGCAGCTAGGGACAGTTAGATAGAGTAAAGGTCCAGAGTCAGGAAACCCTGAATTCAAATTCAAATTCAAACCCTTACTAGCTATATGACCCTGGGCAAATCACTTAATCTTGTTTGCCTCAGTTTCCTCATCTGTAAAATGAGATAGAGAAGCAAATGGCAAACCTCAAATGAAGTCATGAAGAATCTAACATAAATGAAATAACTATACAACAAAAATCTTGTGCTAGTCAAAATCTCTATTTCCTTATCTATAAAAGGAAAGGATTGGACTAGATTATAAAGCATCTTGCAGCACAACAGCAAATAATTTTAGGATTAAATAATTTCCCCAAATTCCTTTTGGCTCTAGAAATCTGTGGTTCTACTACTATTGAGAGAAGGAGGGGTGTGTTTAAAAGTATGGCTAACTCAAGCCAGGGACTAAAGTGACAATAATAATTACTACCATTTTCTTGGCTCTTTAAGGTTTGCAAAGCATTTAAAAATACTTATTTCATTTGATTTTTCAGACTATAAGCTCTTAGAGCAGCAGGGACTGTCTTTTGCCTCTTTTTGCATCTTTGCTTGCCTTAACACAGTGCCTGGAACATAGCTGTTGTTGTCCAGTTGCATCACATCAAACTCTGACTCCAAGGATTTGTCTATGGGATTTTCTTAGTAGAGGTATTGAAGTAGTTTGCCATTTCCTTCTCCAATGTGTCCCCATTTCTACAGATGAGGCAGATACAGTCTTACCATGTATAAAAGGCACTTAATAAATATTTATTGATTGAACCTCACAATGATGCTGAGAGGTAGATGTTCTTGTAGTTTAATTACTTCAGTCATGTGACTTCATGTCCCCATTTTGGGATCTCCTTGGCAGAGATATTGAGGCAATTTACCATTTTCTTCTTCAACTTATTCTACAGATGAGGAAACTGAAGGCAAACAGAGTTAAGTGACTTGCCCAAAGTCACAGAGCTAGTTAATGTCTAAGGACGGATTTGAACACAGAAAGATGAGGCCTTTTGACTCCATGCCTGCCCCTCAAACTAGGTGTCCCTTAAACAATAGCACTCAATTAAGTTGTTCTTGATTATTTTGAAAATAATGGGAGATTTTAAGATAGAAACTTCAAATAAGCAAAAATCACAGTCATTTTTCATAGTTGTAAATCCAGTGACATTCTTTTTTTTTTTTTTTTTTTTTTTTTAGTGAATACAATTAACACTCAATGATTAAGCACCTATTATACTAGGTATCCTGACAAGACTAATACCTACCTGCCTTATAAGGTCAGTCATGTTATTTCAAGCTCTTACTCAGGCTTTGCTTCGGACATTGGGCCTCTAATATACCTAAATCCATGTGATTACTAGACATACTTAACAGATTTTTACTGAAGAAGAGAACTTAGCAGCAGCAGCAATCAATAAAATGTATTGAGTGCTCATCACACTAAACATTTGATATCTTAATGTACTAGCATTAGAAATTCTTGAAAATAAATTGGATATGCTTAAAGTAATAAATAGGCATTTAAAATCCCAAAGACAAATGCCTAATGCACAAGGCAAGGGTAGTTTTAAAATGAAGTTGGTTTTCATTTTCAGGGATACAAATCAAGCCAAACTTTCCACTTTTAGACTACCACAGTTCAAAAATATCTTAAGACTTAAAAAAGAAACAACTCTGGAAATAAAATTCACTTGCAGAATGGCTACTTTTCCTAAAACTTGGCATTTGAGTTCCCTCTATACCCAAATTATAGAAAACAAAAGTTTAAAAATAAACTATTCCTTTTTTAGTTAAAATAATAATTCTTCTAAATTGTGTGTTTCTTTTTGGCACAAGGTAGAGGATGAGCTATATAGTGTTATCCTAACATCCAAGGTTATCCTAGCATGAGTATAATGATGCAGGTACAAGAAGGGGAAGAGGAAGAAAATAAGCATTTATTAAATACCTACTGTGTGCCAGTCACTATTATAAGTACTTAACAAATATTGTCTCGAGTGGTTAAGACTTTTAGTTCTTTTGAAGGACTATAGCCTAGTACATAGGTTGTCCTATGTCTCACTCCTCCTTACCATATATCACATACCAATTGTAGGGGCCCAATTCAAGTTGAAATTTAGGAGTCTACATGAAACTTTTAATATGCAAAATTCTCAGTCATAAGTGATATTATTGAGACAACAAAAAAATTATAGTCATTAAAGATATATGCATGATACACAATTATAACTCTTTTGAGGGCATCTTATTACGTTTTTCACACTTCTATTATGACAAATCTCTAGGACAACTAAGACCTTCAGTTTGGCTTAGCCAAAAGCAATATAAGCATGTGTTAAACATAATCTTTCCCAGGACATGTTGGGGCCTGTCCATTGGCATTGTATACCAAGTAAATTTTATATTATGGAATGTATTTCAACTCTTGCCCCACGTGATAAACAATGTTAAAGCAATACTTGAGTGAAAAGAAATCTGAACTAAATGTCATTAGACCTGGATTCCAATCTTATTGAAATGTGGTTAAGGAAACAAGGGAAAAGTCACTTGATTTCCTCAACTGTAAAATTGGGATAATAATGAGTTCGAAAAGACAAGAACACAAAAAAGAAATAAGGGAGGCCTTGAATTCATGTGAGAAAAAAGAGCAATATAAGGATTTCTTGGGCAATTTTATTTTGAACAAAGACAAGTATAATATCTATCAAAAAAGGGAGGCAAGAGTCCCATGAGAATTTGTATTAATAAGACCATGCTTGTAATATAATATTAAGTTCAATTCTATCTAAATATTTTGTAAGCATCTCTTATGGGCAGAACACTATACTAGGTACTTGATGAAATACAGTGCTAAATTAGACTTAGGAAATCCTCTCATGAAGGGTACAGAGTTTAGGAGAGACATAAACAAATTGGAGTTCATTGATAGAATGTACTTTGTCCTTGCACAATTGTGCAATACCTGTTGAACTAAATATCATTAAACTGAATCAAACTTGGGAGAAGACCTCCTCCTCCAAGCCAGATGACAAGCCAGAAACAATATCACCTGAAGAAGGCTTGAAACAATCAGGAAATTCAAGCAGTATAGAAAAAAAGATACAGGAGTGAAAGACTAGTGCCACAGGAATTAAACATTCTATGCATCAATATACTTTCCATGACCCAAAATCTGTAAAAGCCCATGAAGCAGCTGTTTGCTGCTAGAAGCTACAATATTTGTTGTTGTCTGTTCATTGTTTTCAGAGAATACCCCTGACATCAGGAGGGTGAAGTCTTGACTTGCAGTCAATAGCCTCATTCTTTCTTCTAGAGCCGTTCAACTAGAGTGGCCAGACAAAAATCAAATGACTGAATGCAGTAGATGATCTGGCACCTTCAAAGTCAGATCAACTCAAATTGCTCCTCAGGAACTGCTTCAGCCACCTTCCTAGCTGTTGGAACAACTTGGTCTTCACCATTCTGTTGGGGGAAGTCTGAGGTAAATATTCCCTAACTTATCATCAGGTTTGAGACCTGTCAGTTACCTTCAACCTGGTTTAACCTGTCTGCTGAGATAGTTTTAGGGGGTGTGTCAGCTGCACATGCTATAGCTTCTTGGAGCTACAGGTGAGAGAATTGGGAGACAGGTGGACACAAAAGGTGGATGAACAGCCCTAGAAAGAGCTCATCAAGTCAACCCCTTAGGTGTTCCTTCTCTCTGAACATTCCGTACACCCCAGTGTTTGCAATAGTGCGTAGTTAAACTCCAAGTGATCAGAAACATGACTCAGAAAAGGTCTGCCACCGAGTAAGCATTATGTAAATGTTAACTATTATTAATATTAGTAGCATTATAATATTATCACTCTCTACACTATGACAGAGACTGACAATCAAATTTAGGTGAGGAATTTAAGTTAAAGCTACCAACTGGACTAGACTAACCCAAAGTAGCAGTATCAGCACTAGCAACCTTAGAAACATAGGAATTAAAATTAGAAGAAACTTCAGAAATAATCTAGTCCAAAGTCTGGCTTTATTGATAAGAAAATAGATGACTAGAGGAGAGAAGTGAATTTGTCCCCAAGCCCTATTTCCTATATAGCAAAAGGGAAGGGGTGATTGGACCTGGAATCAAGAGCATTTGGGTTTGATGTGTAGCTGTGTAACTGTGAACAGGTCACCTAATGTCTCTCTGTACTTCATGTCTTCATCCAAGAAATGGGAACATAAATATTTTTATTTCTCCCTCACAGGGCTTTAACTGTGATCATGTGTGTGATGTGCATTGCAAACCAGATCTCAGATAACTGGTGAGAGTTCTTTATAAATGGCATTGTGCTAGAAGAACCATAAATGGATACTTAATAAATTATTTATTTGCTTGTTGTGCAACAACACATAAGTTGTTTCCCTGTATAAAATGTAAGCCCTCTTCCAGAAAATACCATTTCCCTTTTGTTTTTTGTATTCCTAACAGTTGGCAAGTGCTTCATAAATGTCAATATATCAGCTACCTAGAAGGACAACACTAGACTTCTGAATGATTCCTTTCTTGGCTAAGGGTAATAACGTATTATCATTGGTTCTAGTAAAAGGGTAATGTGATTTATTAAACAGAAAAAATTTTAGGAAGAGTTCTTTAAACTTTCAATATCTAAAAGTTCAATTTCTCAGTGCTCAGCTACTTGGTGAACTTAGACTACAGAGCAATCAGGATGTTGTTTTTTTCATTTTAATGTTTTCAACATGTCCATCTATGACCTAGAAAAAGAAATGGGCTAAGACCCCACATAAGAGTAGACCTATTTGTTCAAATTCATTTATTTGCTTCTATTAGGAGCTTTCATTAGACCATGAAATTACTTTGAATAAAGACAAAGTGTATATAA
The DNA here is from genome assembly GCF_016432865.1 of Antechinus flavipes. Classification (NCBI taxonomy): domain Eukaryota; kingdom Metazoa; phylum Chordata; class Mammalia; order Dasyuromorphia; family Dasyuridae; genus Antechinus; species Antechinus flavipes. Next base: position 386,446,165 of record NC_067400.1, on the reverse strand, counting down.
CTAACACTCTCCAAGACAAATTAATTATTTGCTCTGCACTTATAATCATTTATCATTTTCCTCAGTTTCCTCTATCCTCTCTACTCTCTTCCTCCTCCCACCTCCAAACATGACCAGAGCCAAGCCTTTGTTCATATTTCTCATGCCCAATTCATTTTGCTGCTTCTTCCACAAAACCTTCCCTTAACACTGTCCCAAATGGAAAGTTTTTTTTTTCCTTTTGCTAGAGTCCCAGTGGCATTTTAAATTCCTATCTCTCCCCTCTATTTTTAGATTATTTTGTATGATATTTGTGTACATCTTCTCTTTGTCTCACAATTAAACCATAAGCTCTTTAAAGGCATGACCCTTTCTTACTCATTCTTATATCTCCTCTAATAGTCAGCAAAATTTCTTACACATAGTAGAATTCTATAGCTTTTTATTATATTCCATTAAAATGATTGAACCCATTCTGTAAAGTTCAATTCATTTTGCTACCTCCACCACAAAACCTTCCATTAACACCATCCCAAACGAAAATGATTTTTTCTTCTGCTAGACCCTATCTTACTCATGCTTATATCTCCTCCAGCAGCCAACACAATTTCTTGCATATACTAGGTGTTCTATAACTTTTTATTATATTCTATTAAAATGTTGGTCCTAAAGCAATGTGAGAAGCAGGAAGAGCCACAGTTCAGTCCTCAGGGGAATACAGGAAGAGGACAAGGATGAAGCAGAAAATTAAGAAGGTCAAGAGTTACCTGGGCTCAGCTTGGACAGTCTAGGAACTGAGCCTCAGCTGGATAAGAAGCTGCTCTATGCCCCTTCTGATGATTCTCTAATGCTGCAACTAATATACTTCATTTAGTCATAACATCTAAAAGCTTAATTATAATAATCATAATTTAACCAATTAGAGATCCCTATGGGTGAAATTACCTGCCTTCTTTTAAAACACAACTATCCCTAAGTGGAATTTCAGTTATTTATCCTTTAGTACAAATTAATTTAACCAGAGTGCTTGCTTCCTTCTTAACCAGCTCATTCTCTGAGCAAGACATAAGCATTATGATGGGAGGAAGAAGAGACTGCTGGTTGTGTAGTAAGATTTGAGTTTGAATCTTACATTAGATAACAGCTTCTTGACTTAACATTTCTGAGCTTCCATTTCTTCCTCTGTAAAATGAGGGCCTGACACATTTAAGTCAAGTCAATGGCCTTTATTAAGGTTACACCAGCCCCTGTACTAAGCTCTGGGGATAGTAAAAAAGGCAAAAGCCAGATTCTGTTCTTGGAGAGCTCAGAGTCTAATGGAAGAGATGAGATGAAAACAACTCTGTGCCAAAGACTTCGAGTGGAAGGTAGGATTTTAGTTGAAACTTGAAGAAAGCTAGGGAAGGCAGGAGGCAAAGAGAAAGAGGGAGAAATCTCCAAGGAGGGATGATAAGTGAAAATATCTGGAATGAGGACAGCCACTTTACAACACATGAATGGTATTATACAAGATAATGTGGAAGACTCCATAGGTTCCAGAACTGCTAGTGGGGGAAGACCTGCATTCTCAATATAACCCAATTGCAGCAACAACTGTTTCCAATTTTCACTTCTGGGCAAATCACTTAATAAATCATAGACAATCATAACTTGAAAGGCTCTTTAAATCACCTAGCACAATCCCCTCACTTGACAGGATTAGAAAATTAAGATGCAAAGGTGAAATTATTTACTTAAGGTCATAGCGCTGGAGGGCCTGGATCCAACATCATCTGACCTGTGTACAGAGAAAAATCATAAGCTATAGAATTAGAGCTGAAAGGGACTTTAAAGAACAGTTGTTCAGTTGTCCAGTTCCCAGGACCCCCTCTTAATAATGAGGAAACCGAGGTTCAAAAAGTTAGATGTCTTGGCCAGGATCATGCATCTACTAAGTGTCTAAATATATGAATCCAGGTTTTCCTGACTCCAAGTTCAACACTTTTAACTGTGATGCTCTTTGTTTTTGTTTGTTTGTTTGTTTGTTTTGTTGTTGTTGTTGTTTTGACATAATTCTCTTTCTCTCTCTCTCTCTCTCTCTCTCTCTCTCTCTCTCTCTCTCTCTCTCTTTTTTAATAACTTTTTATTGACAGAACCCATGCCAGGGTAATTTTTTACAGCATTATCCCTTGCACTCACTTCTGTTCCGATTTTTCCCCTCCCTCCCTCCCTCCCCTCCCCCAGATGGCAAGCAGTCCTTTACATGTTGAATAGGTTACAGTATACCCTAGATACAATATATGAGCACAGAACTGAACATTTTTCTTATTGCACAGGGAGAATTGGATTCAGAAGGTAAAAATAAGCCAGGGAAAAAAAACAAAAATGCAAGCAGTTTATGTTCATTTCCCAGTGTTCTTTCTCTGGGTGTAGCTGTTTCTGTCTATCTTTGATCAATTAAGGCTCTCTTTATCGAAGAGATCCACTTCCATCAGAATACATCCTCAGACAGTATCCTTGTTGAGGTATATAATGATCTCCTGGTTCTGCTCATTTCACTTAGCATCAGTTCATGTAAGTCTCACCAGTCCTCTCTGTATTCATCCTGCTGGTCATTCCTTATAGAACAATAATATTCCATAACGTTCATATACTACAATTTATTTAACCATTCTCCAATTGATGGGCATCCATTCATTTTCCAGCTTCTAGCCACTACAAACAGGGCTGCCACAAACATTTTGGCACATACAGGTCCCTTTCCCTCCTTTATGATCTCTTTGGGGTATAAGCCCAGTAGAAACACTGTTGGATCAAAGGGTATGCACAGCTTGATAACTTTTTGAGCATAGTTCCAAATTGCTCTCCAGAATGGCTGGATGTGTTCACAATTCCACCAACAATGTATCAATGCCCCTGTTTTCCCGCATCCCCTCCAACATTCTGCTTTATCTTTCCCTTTCATTCTAGCCAATCTGACAGGTATGTAGTGGTATCTCAGAGTTGTCTTAATTTGCATTTCTCTGATTAATAATGATTTGGAGCATATTTTCATGTGTCTATAAATAGTTTCAATTTCTTCATCTGAGAACTGTCTGTTCATATCCTTTGACCATTTATCAATTGGAGAATGGTTTGATTTCTTATAAATTAGAGTCAATTCTCTATATATTTTGGAAATGAGGCCTTTATCAGAACCTTTGACTGTAAAAATGTTTTCCCAGTTTATTGTTTCCCTTCTAATCTTGTCTGCATTTGTTTTGCTTGTACAAAAACTTTTCAATTTGATATAATCAAAATTTTCTATTTTGTAGTCAATAGTGATCTCTAGTTCTTCTTTGGTCATAAATTCCTCCCTCTTCCACAGGTCTGAGAGGTAAACTATCCTATGCTCTTCCAATTTATTTATAATCTCATTCTTTATGCCTAGGTCATGAACCCATTTTGACCTTATCTTGGTGTACAGTGTTAAGTGTGGGTCAATGCCTAGTTTCTGCCATACTAATTTCCAATTTTCCCAGCAATTTTTGTCAAATAATGCATTCTTATCCCAAAAACTAAGGTCTTTGGGTTTGTCAAACACTATATTATTAAAGTTATTGGCTATTTTGTCCTTTGAACCTAACCTGTTCCATTGATCAACTAGTCTATTTCTTAGCCAATACCAGATGGTTTTAGTAACTGCTGCTTTATAATATAATTTTAGATCTGGTACAGCTAGGCCACCTTCATGTGATGCTCTTTGCACCAAACCACATTAATTTTTACATATTTGTTTGGGTTTGGCTTTAAGTGAGAGAATGCTTTTAATTTCTTCTCTTTAAATTAAATAAATACTAAATTAAATACTAAGGTGTCATATATCCTTGTTATACAACTGGCTTGTAAAATAAGTCTTGTCATAATGGGTGGGTGGTGTGTTCCACATGGCTTGAACTAATGGTATCTATTTCTCCAAAGACAAATTCTGTCTGACCTCAGGAGGCAGAATAGTAATAATGAGAGGGAAAGAGACCAATACAGAGAAGTTTTATACTTGACATGACGAAGAACAATTAGAGCTGTTTAAATCCAGAATGGGTTTTCTTGGAAAGTAGCCTCCTCCTCACCTCAGTTTGCAGCATTCCCTACATGGCAGCCCATTAGGGAAAGGGGGAATTGGTTATATTTTTTAAGAAAAATCTTGGGTATGGTCTATTTTTTTGTAGAACTCTGGACTTCTAATTTGTTGGCTTATTCCAAATTAGAGATAACCTCACCACACCTATCCCACTCCCTATTTCTCAGCCTCCTGCTTTTCTCTATACTCCTGGCTGAGGTTCTGCAGGAAAATTGAGAGGTGGGGTTGAATGGTATGTAAAAATGGACAATAAAGCTTACTATTCATCAGTTTAAAAAAAAAAAGTACTATAAATTTAGACACCTTCAAGCAGAGACTAGAAAACAATTAGATGGAGATTAATTTGAGGACATTATTGATCAAAAACAGGTTGGACTAAATAGCCTCTGAGGTTCTTTTCAGCTCCTAAATTTTGTTGTTTGTGAAACTAGGATTGTAGTATGTGAATTAATTTAGAAAAAAGGATCTCTTTAAATTAGTTCCTTTTTACTGGATCTCTTCGATAAAGAGAGCTAATTCCGTTTCAATTGATCAAAGATGGGCAGAAGCAGCTACACCCAAAGAAAGAACACCGGGAGATGAATATAAACTGCTTGCATTTTTGTTTTTCTTCCCGGATTATTTATATCTTCTGAATTCAATTCTCCCTGTGCAACAAGAAAACTGTTCGGTTCTGCACACATATATTGTATCCAGGATATACTGTAACCTATTCAACATGTAAAGGATTGCTTGCCATCTGGGGGAGGGGATGGAGGGAGGGAGGGGAAAAATCGGAACAGAAGTGAATGCAAGGGATAATATTGTAAAAAATTACCCTGGCATGAGTTCTATCAATAAAAAGTTATTAATAAATTAGTTCCTTTTTGCCAATTTGATTTTCATATATTTATTTCACAACATCCTCTCAGCTTTTGGGAGATAGATTTCTGTTTTACATATAACCTTCATAAAAATATAAATCCAGATAATCTGACTTTTAAAAAAAACTGCTTATGAACATTTTTTTTTAAATAATGGCAATTAAGCACAGTGCAAGGTCTTCATTTAAGGGAAACAACTAGAAGTCAGAAGTTATAAGCCCCAGCCATTATACTTAGCTGAACACAAACATAAAACTGTCATTGAGTTAATGATAGAAATCTCATTCATGCTTTGTCAAACATTTCAGCTGAAAAGGGAGACTGCTTAGTTCATTCCAGTACTACTGAAAAGGTCATTTGGAGAAAGTTTGAAGTCCTGATTTTACAGAGAGCACTGCATTTTCTGATTAATAATGAATTAAAGTCTAAGATCCTCCATTTTCTTGGGAGGGGAGGGGAAGTATTAGACATTTTCATACTTGGCATCCTCAACTGAATATTTTAAAATTGAACTTTTACATGTTTCTTCAAAGCTAGAGATTCTAAGATCTCTTATAGGTTCTGAAAAAAAAATTATATTAAATTGTACAGGCCATCTACCTAGGCAAGAAGGCATAACCCTCTGTCTTTATAGGCAATAGCTAAAAGATTTCCCCATATGACATCAAGATTAACCCTATTAAAATAAAAAAAATTTGAATGACTTAAGAGTTCTGATCAATATAATGACCAATTACAATTCCAGAGGAGCAATGATGAAACACACTACTCACCTCCTGACAAATTGTGATTGGTCATTGTTTTATCAGAATTCTTTTTTTTTTTCTTTTCTTTTCTTTCTTTCTTTTTTCTTTTTTTTTCCCCTAAGGCAATTGGGGTTAAGTGACTTGTCCGGGGTCACACAGCTAAGAAGTATTAAGTGTTTGAGGCCAGATTTGAACTCAGATCCTCCTGACTTCAGGGCTGGTGCTCTATCCACTGTACCACCTAGCTGCCCCTGTTGATTAGAATTCTTAAATTCCTTTCAAAATTCTAAAATCAAATGTACTTTTAAGTAGGTAAAGGATTTTAGTAAAACAAATATATTAACAATATAAGCATGGTGACAGTAAACAATAAAGTTATTAGTGGTTCTGCCTCTGTTTACCACAGACAGTTAAGCTGCTGAATTGGAATGCAAAAATTCCAAAAGATTGACAGCTAAATCTAAGGAACTTTATTCATTCATTTTAAGCTTTTGTTCCAGGAATTCCCATGGAGGGAACTTATTAAACCTAAACATTTAATAAAGTACTTCAATTACTTGAGAGAGAAAAAATACCATCCTCTGATATAAGGTGACTCTACCTTACTACTATTTAAGCCAGGGATAGAAGATAACTAGTTTAGAATGTTGTAAAAGATATTCTTGCCCCTTTCTACTATTTTACTAGTATTCTTATACCTTATTTCTCTCCATCACTCTATAACTTCAGTGACACTGGTCTTTTTGCTATTCTTTAAACAAAACACTTCCTCTCCAGACTTTGCATTTTCACTGGAGAACCGAACAGTGTTCACCCATGTCCAGAATGATCTCCCTTCTCATTTCTACTTCCTGGCTTCCTTCAAATCTCAGCTAAAATCACACCTTTTACAAGAAGTCTTTCTGGGCCCTTTCTCACTGAGATAATCTTCAATTAATTCTGTGTGTGTGTGTTGTTTATATGTAATTGTTTGCATGTCATCTTCCCTGTTAGAATATTAGTTCTTTAAGGACAGGATTAATCTTTTGCTTCTCCCTTCCCCCCTCCTTTTTTTTTTTTTTTTTTTTTTGCTATCCCCAGCACTTAGCACAATACCTGGTACAAAGCAGGCTCTCAATATATAGATTAGACTCGATGGCCACTGTGGCCCCTTCCAACTTTCTGATTCTGTAAACTATAACCACCACCATTAGCTTTTCAGCTGAAGCTCTTCCTGCTCTTGGCAGACAAAGGCTGTTTTGTGTGGTATTTGCAGAGCTGCAGAAACTGGAGTTTGGGGCAGCAGGAGCTTTATTGAGCCCAAGAGGTTACACTGTATACTCATATCCTTTTAAAGCCTGGTTAACACTGCAAATGGGGAAAGAAAGTGTGTCAGACCCATATGTTTCTAACTTAATTGATCCCTGAAACCACAGTTATGAAAACTACCCCTCAAATAATTTTGATAGCAATAAATGGCAAAAGCTAATGGAAATGGAAGGTCCTGATTTCTGGTTCAGCATGCTGACAATAAGTAAGAAATGCTCCCTTAGTTAACTGAGTAGGGGTACTTTAAATTATATACATTATGCTCTGGCATTGAAAAGAGATGTATTGGAAACATATATCTCACCCCATAAACTAATGACACGAGAACATGTGGTCCATGAAAATACACTTGTAGGGAAGTCTTTAGTCCTAATTACAGAGCAACAAGGAAGGTTGCTAAGAGTAGCAGAGACAACATTCAGAAGGTCTTGAAAAATTTAAGCTCTTGTATCAGAATTTCCCTGTTGTTTTCCTCTCATTTCCTTCTCCAATTGGATCAGATTTCTCAATCTTAAGTAAACAGACACACCTGCCAATTCTCTCATAAGATTTAACAGCCTGAGTTAGCGGGGTAACAGTGTATACCATGGTGTTAAACTGGTGTCTTTAGACAGTTTCCAAAAAGAAAATTATTTGTAGCTGTCTCAAGCCCCACATTCCTGTGGTTTCCTTCGCTACCACCGTTTTCATTTGAATGCTATAGCTTGGCAAGATGAGGAGTGAAGATATCCACCTACTCAGACATCTAGAATACATTAACTTTTCTTTTTCTTCTCTTTTATATTAAGTTTACTAAGGCTTTGTTTACCTAGTCAGTGTATCTCTTAATGGTGGTCATTAGTTAGCAAATAGGACAGATGACCCCTTGGCAGAAAGTCTATGCTCTCAAATATTTGTTCTGGTGCAGAATTTTGTGGAATGACCCAGCTATTGCTTAAAAGAGCATGACCTTTACTTCTATAAGGAAAATTTAAAATCTGAAGTCCCCAAATTCAGAAAAACATGGAAAGACATGTGAACTAATGCAGTGTAAATGAAACATAACTAGGAAAACAATGAATACAGTGTTTAAAACAATGAAAATAAAAAGAACATGAATATGATATTAATTGCAATAGCCAACATCGGTTCCAAAGAAGAGAAGAAGAAAGTCCCCTTCCTGCTTCCACTGAAAAGGTAGGGAAAGAATAATTGCAGCCATTATCATATATGGTCTTCATGTCATTTGGTTTTTGCTTAACTATTTTTATTTGTGACAAGGGAAAGCAATATATCCAGAAATGACTATTATAAAAACAAAAGACAACAAAATAAAAATTTCCAAACCCTAAGATATGAAATAAATCTCCCAAAGCCAGAGTAAAGAGATAGTAGAATAGCTAAAATCTCTAACTTCTACAAGGCTGCAGGACATTTCTTTCATTTATGAAGGAAAGGAGCAGATAGCTCAGTCAAGAGTACCTCACTCCTAAAGTACATTGGGGATCTTTTCTCACTGCTTCTATTGTATGAAATCATCTTCCATAACTTATAATTATGAACATTCCAACCAAAACAACATCATATTGCAATAATGTCCTAATCTACCTCTGAACTGGCCATGCTAAAAAAAACTGGCCCACAATTGCTAGATTTCAAGAATACTTTCTTCTCTGCTACACTTTCAGAGGAAATTCCATATAATATAACATAAAGGAAAGAAAAAACCTCACTTTCTGATTGCTGTCTCTCAATCTTCTTTCACTATAGCTCCAAAAGGAGTGATAGACAACATAACCAATTCAAAGCTACCTGCTTTTATAGTGAGCAATAACTAATAAGCACTGTGAATCTATTCTGCTTCTTTAATACAGAATGATTTAGTCATTCATTCTTAAATCATTCATTAATTCAACCAAGATTTATTTAAGAGCACCATTAGTCATTGAGGGAAGATAAAAAGTTTAAATAGGAAAAAGTCCTTGCCTTCTGTGTTTTTTACAGTCTAAGTAGGGAAGGAGAACAGCAAACAAACACAGATAACCAGACAAGCAAAGTATTATATAATAAACACAGAGTTACAGAAAATTAAGTATTATATGAGGTGGGATCAGGGGAAGGCATATGAAAGATGAAGGGAAAACTTTATGAGAATGATGTTATTTTATTTTATTTTTGATGAGATAATTAGGGTTAAGTGACTTCCCCAGGGTCACACAGTCAGATTTGAACTGATGTCCTCCTGACTTCAGGGCTGCTGTTCTCTCCACTGTGCCACCTAGTTGCCCTGAATGTTATTTTAATTGAGCTTTGAAGAAAAGTTAAGAATTCAGAAACCTGAAGGAGGAAAGATGGACATACCAGAGCTAAAAACAAAATGATACATGAGATCAGAGAGAGGAAAGACCATGACTAAATTGGGATATTTCATAATGGGAGTTCATGAAGGAAATACCTTAAAAGCTGATTTTTAAAGGATTAATAGAAATTCAACAGGCAAGAAGGGGAGGATAAATAAGCATGAATTGTGTTGAGAGGTGGAGATAGAAAAGAGTAATTCAGTTCAGATAGCATATATAATATTCTAACAGGGTAATAAGAGATAAGAATAGAAATATTCCACATTTATAGAGTACTTTAAGGTTTACAATGGTAGTGCCAAAACTGTTGAAAGCCTTTATATCAAGCAAAGAAGTTTAAACTTTGCTTGTTAGGTTCTCAAACATCTCTCCAGAATGGAGCTCAACAGTAATCACAACCCACATTCCTGGTGAGTTCAGCCTCCATCTCTTTCCTCCTCACATTGCCCCTACTCAAAAAAAAAAAAAAAAAAAAAAAAAAAAGATTCAGTTTCAATTCTCTTCAAACACATATGGTCCCAGTTGTGGATGTGTGAGCAAAAATTTCTAGAGCCAGATAGAGACCAGATACTTCAGTAAATAAAGCATTTACATCTCGTGGTGCTATTCTCATTTGACAGCTGGTTCCCTCTCTTGCCAATAAAGCAATCCTCACCATCAAGGTGACTTCATTATCCAGAGAAGATTCTAAATAGTTTCTGTTTAATTTCAAAATAACTTTCAGAGGATCATGGATTTAGAGCTACAAGGAACTATGGGAATCGATATAGTTCAAACCATTCATCTTAATCTATATAATCTATCTATATATAATCTATAAAGGAAACTGAGGCTTAGAGAATCCTGAATAATTCAACTTAAATCATACAAGCTGGAATTTGAACCTAGGTTCTAACTTCAAATCTACCAATCTTACCACTCTATCATTTCTAGAAGCGGTCCTTTGTATGATCCTTATCTGCCATGTCCCCCTCTCTTTGGTCCAAAGAATTCTGCAATGTGTAGTTTTCTCCTACTATCACGACATTCTGGAACTACTTTGAATACCACTCCACATCTCATCCTTGCCCAAAAGAAATAAATGAAGAAAATAAATGAGCAAAAAGTTTCCAGCTCTTTTTGCTACATATAAAAGAGGATTAAGTCAGTGGCTCCAGAATTCTTCAAAATATGAAAATTTCTTTATAACATAAAGCTTTGCAGATACTTATATGATGGGTGACCAGGTATAGCAGGAAGTCAGGAAGACTTCATGAGTTCAAATGAGTTCAAATCTGGCCCTAAACACTTATTAGTTATGTGTCACTTAACTCTGTTTAAGTTAACTCTGTGACTTAACTTAAGTCACTTAACTCTGTTTGCCTCAGTACCTCATTAGTAAAATGATCTGGAGAACAAAATAGCAAACCCCTCTAGTATCTCTGCCAAGAAAATCCTAAACGGGGTTATGAAGTCAGACATGATTGAACAGCAACAAAGGCAATGGCATATTCTTGTTTTCTTGCTTTCAGTGCACAGATTAATTTTTTCCCTCACTGTTTAACAATGTTAAGAAGTGTATCTGGTTTAGCAAATAAATGGAGATCATTTCATTTGCTTTCCATTCTTTTAATGGTTCAATAATTTCCCACATTAGTATGTTTTCTACAGAATCAAATTGTCTACTTTGGAGTGGATGCAACTATGACTCATTCAAACAGTGGTATTTTACAGTTAGCCAAGTCCCTAGAATACCATCTTCTACACTCCACCCCTACTCTCACTTGTTACATGTCTGCTCATCCTCTTCAATTACTATCTCTTAAATGACAACTTCCCAAAGCCCCCTGAGTATCTGTGTATCCCACAGGTGAGTTCTTTTGAGGCTTCCACTTGAGAGGCAGATCCAGACCAGCCACCTTTCATAGCCAGAATGATTTTCCACCATGCCTTCCACACCCACATCTTATCTCTGTTCCCCCCTCCCCAAACCTCTGTTTCTTGGTTTTCTTCCATTTAAATGTAGCTTCTAGAAGAGAGGAACTATTTTTCTTTTTGATTCCATTTGTATCTCCTCTGCCTCACAAAGTGACATAAAGTAAATAATAAATGCTTGTTATCTATCTTTCCAATTTGAAATTATGCCAATGAAGTGATTAAAATTGAATAAATATATTTTATGATATGTATAAAATAAAAAAAAATAAAGTTGACTTTTCCAGATATCCTGGTGCTAGGCATATAATGTAAGAAGGGCCATGATAGAAAAAGTCCACATATATCAAAATACAACAATGCTTGTTCTGGTAGCAAAGAACAAGAAACAAAGTTGAAGTCTATCCTTTTTGTTGCTATTGCTTTTGTTCAGTCACATCCAATTCTTTTCCACCCCATTTGGGTTTTTGTTTGTTTGTTTTGGTAAAGATACTAGAGTAGTTTGCCATATCCTTCTCCAGCTTATATTACAGATAAGGAAAGTGAGGTAAACAGGGTTATATGACTTATGTAGGGCCACACAATTGGTGAGACTTCCTGACTTCAGACCCCATACTTTATGCATTGTGCTATCCCTGCCCCTGTCTATTCCCAGGAGAATAACTAAACACATTGTGCTAGTAGAATGTAAGGTGATATTACTGAGCTTCAAAACATTCTAAAAGGGGTTCTCAACTTAGGGTTCACACATAGATTTCATAGGGGTTTGGGAACTTGAATGGAGAAAAAAATCATATCTACATTTCAATATAATTGGTTTCTTCTGTAATTCTCATATTACACTTTAAGTATTCTTAAAAATTACTCCACGAAAAGATCCAGAGGGTCCACTAGACAGACAAGTTGATGACACAAAAAAAGGCAAGGGTTGCTGCTCTATAAATCTTTTCCAGCAATCCTCACTATACACTCTCCACTTGAAATTACATAGCAAAAATTAGTTGCAATATAAATTTTTTTCAGTCAAATCCTGTCTCCTCAATATTCTCATGTATGCAAACCTTGAGTAGCTAGGTGGTGCGATAGCTAGAGTACTGGATCTGAAGTTAAGAAGACTCATCTTTCTGAGTTCAAATCTGCCCTCAGACACTTACTAGCTGTGTGACCCTGGGCAAGTCACTTAACCCTATTTACCTCAGTTTTCTCATTTGTAAAATGAGTTGGAGGAAGAAATAGTAAACTACTCCTATATCTTTGCCAAAACAAAGAATCAGATACAACTAAAATGACTGGACTCATCTCTTTTACTAGACTATACAATCCTGAGAACAAAAACCTAATATTAAATTTTAGGATCTCCCAAAGTGAAGATCTTCATAGGAGTAAGGGAGGCAAAGGACAGAAGAAAAGAAAAAATGATAGAGAATTTTGATGAGCAAATGTGAGACCAAGTTTCAGTAGCAGGAGTGTCCCCTAGTATTTAAGGCTCAACAGCTTTCAACCTTATATCCCCTCCCACCTTGGCTGGTCAGAAATGCCTGAGGAACTCAGGAGAGAGTATGATAGCTCTGTTTAGATCAAGGATATTTGGAATGTTGGGGACCTCACCCCATTCCTTTACCATGCCAAGGAATTCCACATTACAATTTACAAGACAAAAAGGAAAGAAGAGTTCTGGCTATCTCCAATATTATCCTGCTTTCCATGCCAACAATAACTTATTTTTTTTTAATTTGTGTTATATGCCTAATAACAAGTCAAATAAACGTAGAAAAATAGGATACTATTTTTAAATTGGGGAGTACTATTAAGACTTGGTAATAATACAGTCTGATAACACCAGAAAATTGTGCTATTTTTTTCATTACCAAGTTTAAAAATTAGTTACAATTCATATTCTCTACATTATCTCTAGAATCTCCAAAAAGTACTCCAAAAGTGCAAAAATTCTATTATTCGTCATCTAAGGTATCACTGGAGGGTTAAAGTCCTTTATTTTGAAGAAGGGAAGAAAATACTATTTAATAGCATAAAAAAAAGAAATTACAAAAGAAACTAAGATGAGCCATAATAAAACTAACAACAAACCCCCATACAGTCAGTTCATGTGAATAAGTAGAAGTTTCAGAGGCTCTAAGGATTAGAGATTAGAAGGGAGCAGAGGATGCCCAGCCACATATACTGGATAGGACAAACAACTAAAATTAATTCTTTGTTTTCGTGCTCACTCTGAAGATGGGGGTGAAAAAAGAGCAGAGACAGATATCAGGAGACTTTCATCTCCCAAGGGAAGTACACAGAATACAAAGGAAATCAGAATCAAGCCAAGTTGATAAGTCTCCAAATCCAAAAAAAAAAAAAAAACCTTCCCAGACTATGGAAGGAAACAACTAGAAAGATAGTGAAATCTTCAGCAGATAAATTTTCTATACTTTTCTGATGAACTTAAACTATACTCCAGATTGTTCCCAAAGCATAAGTCACTTGTTTTAAAAGTTTCACTGAAGAGTATTCTGAGATAAGATGTCTGTGTTCATACCAGTTAGGAGTATTGTGCAATGAATGTTGCTTTATGACCAAATTGGAGAATTCATATTCTTTCACCACTTTCACCATTAACTAGCTAAAACATATTAGAAAAAAACGAAAAAGCCATTTGGCACAATGTGGTTTTTTTGTTTCATTTGACTTATTTTTACCATTCTGACTTTTTGACCAAAACTTCTTTTCCTTTCTTCCTTTCTTAGGGATAGGATTTGACAAACCTTTCTGACTCGTACTTAGTACTTGTTTGATCATGATCCTCACCAGATGAAAGAGCTAGATGGTACAGTGCTGGGTCTGGAGTCAGGAAGACTCATCTTTCCAAATTCAAATATGGCCTCAGATATTAACTAGCTATGTGACTCTGGGCAAATCACTTGTTTGCTTTAGTTTCCTCATCTATAAAATGAGAAGGAAATGGCAAACCATTCCAGTATCTTTTCAAGAAAACAGTCAGACCTGACTGAAAAATGACCAAATAACATCAAACTATATCAGATTATAGGGAGGCTCAGATGAAATAATGTGCATAAAGTACTTTGCAAATCTTAAACTGGCTCCAACCTACTTTTCTAGGCTTATTGTACATTATTTCTCTCCATAGACACTATAATTTAGCTAGATTGACATTTCTGCTAAACCTTACATCAAGTATTTCATCACCCCCTCCCTATCTTTGTACAGGCTGCCCTCTATGCTGAAATATACTCTTTTTTTTAACCTTTAACTCAGGAGCTACTTCCTGCCAAAGGCACTCCTCCAGCTGTTGGTGCTTCTCCTCCCAACCCATCTCAAATTACATTAAATTTATTTTCCACATAGAAAGATAAAGATGAAGATAAACACGTACATACTTATACCTGTGCATACATATATATAAATATTATAATAAATATGTGTATTATAAATATATACTTAAAATTGCTGTTTTAAGTTCCTTGAGAATAGTAAGTAACCCTTTTGTTTTTCTGTATGTAGACAGTAAAAGCTAAATAAATGCTTGTTCCTTAATTTACATATAAATTTTATTTCACACATTTAACTCTTCACTAAGATCCAGTCTGAGAATTTTGTTTTCATCAAGGCCTGCAGTGTGGTTATATCTATATTTTTCATGACAGTCAATAATGTCCTACAAGTTTTGATCTAGAGCCATCTTGGAGTGCCATCTTTTGCATTGAAAACTCATATTCTTAAAAGTCAGAATTATTGGTTTCCTTGAGTTTTTTTTTCCTTTATCCCATCTGTGTGCTTCAGATCAAGCACATCATCTAGAAAGGAGAATTTACTGAGAGGAAGAGAGAAGAGGGGGTTGAAAGGCTGTCATGAGTAGATGTTGGCTCGTCATTTATTGCTTTGTGGTTAGATTCAATACAAATACAGGTTAGCAATGATCTTGGCACTGAATTTTGGCTGCATAAGAGATATTTGAAATTAAATTGCTATAAAGCCAACTATATTTGTAAAAGAAAAAATTACAAATTCAGATCCTGGTCAAAGTATGAAGCTTTCTCATATTACACAGCTTCAGTTTATAATTCTTCCTCTTACCAGAGATCATAAACTAAAAGCTCTTACAAATGTAACAGTTTACATTTAATAGATAAGCCTTGCCTAAAGTATTTGCTTTTGACTCCTATATTGATGCAAGGACATAGAATACTTGTTCGGTGGTCTATCTGGAGACAGAATATGATACATGAGATTTAAGATGCTTATAGGTTGACAGATTTCAAGATAAAAGAGGCCTTGGAGATGACCCAATCCAAGCCCTTCATTTTGCAGATAAGGGAACTGAATCCTGGAGAGGTCAGATAATTTGTCCAAGATCACTTCAGTAGAGAATAGCAGAATTGGGATCACAAGGACAGTTTATATTAGCTAATATTTCACTAAAGCTAATATAAATATAATTATTCAAATTATTTTCAAGGTTTGATATTTAAACTTATATAGTAAGCTTGATTTTTATGATTCCTATTTGAAAAAATTATTTTGAACAAACAAGATTAGATGTAACTTTCAATTAGATCTTTTTCAGAATTGGTACCAAATCAAACTCTCTGGGACTTTTTGAACACAAAATGAAATAGGTCACCAGAGAATGGTAATTTTCTTTCCTTCCCCAAATTGTAAAGATGGTTATTAATTATACAAATATTATTCATATATTTGTGGTTATCATTAAATTTTTGAGGATAAACAAGGAATATCTCTTTTTCCCCCAAATGACCTAGAAATGAGAAACTAGATGTCATACAAACACTATGGTTCAATGGAACAAGCCCTACACTAAAATCAGATCTAGTGTCTAGCCCAGGCAATGATACCAAAGATAATAATAATAGCTAACATTTATAGAGCAGTTATTATGTACTAATTAAAAAGCACTTAGTGCTATGCTTATCCCATCGGAGTCACAAGAAGCCTGTGAGATAGGTACTATTATGATCTCTGTTTTATAAGAATCAGGTTTTTCTCAGGAGCTCTATCCACTGAACCATCTGGCTGCCTCCTGTCACTGAAAAGGGGTATTTATTTTTTCAAGGAACTATCCAATATGGACTTAGAGAAATTCCAGAAGTAACTGATATAAGAACAAAGGGCATCAATAAACCTCAGATTTGGGTTTCTTTCTCTAATTTTTACCACTTGCAAAATGAAAAAGTTGAACTAGATCTCTAAGGTTTCTTCCAGTTCCATGTTTATAATCCTATGATTTATTTAGGATGGCACAGTGAATAGAGTGCCAGCTCTGGAGTCAGGAAGGCCTGAGTTCAAATCCAGCCTTGGACACTTACTAGTCATGGGACCCGAACACTTAACATCTATAAAATGAGCTGGAGAAGAAAATGGTAAGCCATACCAGTGTCTTTGGCAAGAAAAATCCAAATGGGGCCAGGAAGAGCTGGACATGACTCAACAACAACAACGATTTACTTAGCTCTCAACCTCACTAGATGAGTACCAATTTCAAGAAGTTTATTTTCCTACTTAGATACAGGAAAGTAGCTAACTAATCCTATAAATAACATATGGGTACTTTAATTTTTTTCTGTAAAACCACCTTGTATCTTCTTTAATTATCTTGGAAAGAACCTTGAACTTAGAAATAGAAAACCTGGTTTCAAATACCAGCTCTTTGAGTAATGTTGGGCAAATGAGTTTTACTCCTTGGAAAAAAGAGAGTAGGGGGAGGGGAATGTCCTGCTTTTCTAGAAGAGTGATTCTATGGCCTTCAAATACAAATAATACTAGGATTCAAGTTTAGGTTACTGCATAGTATATTCAGTGAAGTTTACCTCCTTAAAGACAAAAGGCATCCATAGCTTCATAAAATAATGTCAATGATTTCTGCAGTGTGGCTTGTTTTTGTTTTAAAGAGTACACTGAATTTGTCTTTTGAAAAATATTAAAATTAACAAAGAAAACTGACATGGGTCATTTAGAAAAAAATTCTTGTCTTATTTTGTGGAGTATCAGCAGACTTAACGTCCTCTCTTCACACCTGGCTCCTAACAAACCAAAAGGTTCGAAACCATAATACAACTTTGAAATTTGTGATGAGTATACTGTTACCTGTGCTGTGGAAGAATGTAACAGTTCAGGATTTTGGCAAGGTTCTTCAGATAACAAACCTCTTCTCAAGATACTAAAAAAAGATTAGTTGTAGGTAGTCAGAGGTCTTCAGGAAAAGGGAACCAGATCAAACTTTGGAGTACAGGTTCACCCTGAGCTACATAAATGTTTGTTCCAGATCACTTTTATAGAACTTATAAACCAAAGATTTAAATGGCCTAAGCTTTGGTGGAGACTTTAGACTTCATCTTCCATTTCAAAGGCCTGTATCTTATATCTCCCTTGGTATGTTGGTATGGTATACAGAACATCCACTGTATAATTAATAATTTAAAATGTAAAAATCAAACAAAAGTATTAATAATATCTATATAATCTCATTACATTAATCATATTCACAAAGGAAATTTGACTTTGGGGAGTTTTTCTTTCCTGAGAATAGTAAATACTTTTCAAGAACTAGGATTTTGCCCAGAAAACAGACTTACTATGGTGATATTTGGAAAAGCAGATATTTTCTTCCCCTCTTGAATTAAAAAAAAAAGTTTTAAAAAAAGTAAAAACACTATAATTTATTGTGATTAGCTTAAATATATTCTGCAATGTATACATTTTCTTCTCTGAACCAATTCACTATAGGTAAGCAAGCTTCAAAAAAGAAAATATAGTGATGTTAACTAACAATGAAAAGTCAACTCTCCTCCACAGCCTTTATCCAGCTTCTCTACATAACACAAGGGTGTTGTCTTCAATCCCACAGCATTCTTCACAGAGAACAATTCCAAAAGCTAATGAAAATCTTTATTTATATTTATATGAATGGAGCATTAGACTTCAGTTTCCCCTAAAGAAAGCTGTAAGTAATATATTCATTTGTTCTGAGGATTTAGAGCTGGAATACAATCTATTCCAACACCCTCATTTTACAAATAAGGAAACTAAGGCACAGACTGATGTAATGATGATTATCATACCATGCTTCCAGAAGCAAAGAAAATAATTGGAAAAATAACTCTCAAAAACAGACTTTGTTTTCCAGGGTACAGTGTTTTGGGGTCTGTACATGTTATTATATAGCTTATACATAGTCTTAATTATAAAACTGTTACTCTACACCACAATTAGATTTGTCCTTCACAACAGGTTTGAGATCACTTACAGATTGACAAACATTTAAAATTCTGAAATGCTTGTGTATTAGATGTTTAAAAGAAAAACCATCTAATTCAACTCCTTCACCTGACAAATATTATTTCATCTCTCAAATAAAGGTAATAATAGCACATGCATCCCAGAGTTGTGAGAATAAAGAGAGAATATTTATAAATACTTAAAATACTTTGTAAATGCTAAGTGGTGGTGGTGGTGGTGGTGGTGGTGGTGGTAGTAGTAGTAGTAACAGCAATAGCAGTAGTAATAATGGTAATGTAGTAGCAGTATTAGTAGTAATAGTGGTAGTAATAATAGAAGTAGTAGTAATAATAATAATAATAGTAGTATAGTAATTGTAATAGTGGTAACAATAATAGTAATAGTAGTAGCAGCAGCACCAGTAGTAATAGTAGTAGTAGTAGTAGTAGTAGCAGCATTAATAGTAATAGTAGTAGTAGTAATTGTAGTAGTGGTAGCAATAATAGTAGTAGTAGTAGTAGTAGTAGTAGTAGTAGTAGTAGTAGTAGTGGTAGTAATAATAGTCACAGTAGCAGCAGCAACATTAGTAGTAATAGTAGTAGTAATGATAGAAGTAATAGTATTAATAGTAGTAGTAGTAGTAGTAGTAGTAATTGTCAGTCATTAATTCTATGTGTTGCTTAGTATATTTTAATATGTTTTGCTATTGACTTGGATAAATGGATTTCTTTGTACATGTGTTCATTGTGGGACTAGCATTTGGAAAAAATGAAAAACTTTGGATATAGTGCTTTTCCTTTTGCCATTAAGGAACAGTGATCAAGAACTCAGCTTGAACCTAAAAATTATATCTCCTAAGCTAATAATATTTAGAAGAATAGATTATAGCCCAGTACTCATTCACTTATCTTCCCCCACCCTCCCTCCCTCTCTCTCAAAAAAGCAGAATAGCCAACCTCTGGCCCCAATTTCCTGCTTTCCCTTTTGGCAGGAATTAAAGTCTCCCTTGGAGAAGGATGGAGGGAAGAGATGCCAGAGATGTCTCTCTTCTTGACCCCCTGCAAGCCAAATCTTGGCAGATCTCTGTGGAAATGTATAATCTTGATAGGTAAAATAGCACCATCACATACAACCCTTGCTACAAATACAAGAGTTATTTGTTGAGCCATATCTTTTGCCTCTGGAAGCATGCTATGATAATCCTTATTACATGATGGTCTGTACCTCAGTTTTCTGACTTGTAAAATTAGGGTGTTGTCATAGATCATCTTTCAGCTCTAAATCCTAGAAACAAATGAACAGGTTATTTTCTGATTTTTTAGGGAAAACTAAAGCCTAATTTTTCATTCATAGAAGTGGTTTTCTTTCTTCTTTCAGTCAACCTCTTTCCCTTAGTGTATCTATTTTAAAAAGATAATGATAACGAAAGAAAGAAAGAAAGAAAAGAAAAGAAAGAAAGAAAAGAAAAGAAAGAAAGAAAGAAAAGAAAAGAAAGAAAGAAAGAAAGAAAGAAAGAAAGAAAGAAAGAAGGAAAGAAAGAAAGAAGGAAGGAAGGAAGGAAGGAAGAAGGAAGGAAGGAAGGAAGGAAGAAGGAAGGAAGGAAGGAAGGAAGGAAGGAAGGAAGGAAGGAAGGAAGAAAAGAAAAGAAAAGAAAAGAAAGCTGAACTTCTGGGGCAAGAAAAAAGCAGAAGCTTCCATGCAAAGAACTTGCTTGAGGGTAGCTTAGGATAGAAAGAAACCATTAATTCTGTCAGAAGTTGAATACAGTATGAGGAACTGGATGGAAGCCCAAACTTTGAAACTACTAGTTATTTTAATGCATGTATTATCGGTTGTAGTCTAGATACTAGACAATGATGAAAAAATTAACTAACTCCAGCTTAACAAACATCTAGAGATAAACATGATTTGGGAGACACAAAGGCTCTCAGAGGGTACTGCTTCCTTTATGAACCGAACTCACTGTACTGTGGGAGTGTTCCTTTGTACTCTTTAATAATAATATCATCTTGATTTGTATCACTCATGAATATAAAGTTATCTTTTATAGGTATTCCTTTTGAGGTAATGGGTTTACTTTTGGAGATTTCTGAGCAAGATGTAGCTAACCATTTATTGAGTAGATTTTAGATGATTTAGTGGGCTTTTACAGTAGGTTTGAACTAAGGGGCTGTAAAGTTCTGATTAAAGACAAAACATAATTTTTATTTAATTGTCCTTTCAGCATACAAGGTATGCTGAAAACTAATGGGAGTCTCAGAAACCTTTTCAAGGTGTTATTGTTATTTAGTTGTTCAGTTGTGCCCAATTCTCTGTGATCCCAGATGGTGTTTTCTTAGCAAAGATACTGGAGATGTTTGCCATTTCCTTCTCTAGTGGATTAAGGCAAATAAAGATTAAATGATTTCCCCAGATTCACAGAGCTAGTAAATGTCTGAGGTTGGATTTGACCTCAGGTCTTACTGATTTCATGCACAGCATTCTATCCATTGAGCCATCTAGATGCCTCCTTTCTAGGTGTCCTTGAGCTCAACTAATAAAATTAAGATATTATTTGCCCACTAAACTATTACTCCCTTTTCTAATTGTATAAGATCAGTTTTCCTACATTTACTTCAACCAAAATAACATATAAAATAGAATGCAAGCAGAAGCAGATATAAGAATCCTACTGAACTCTATTATGTTGCACATTAAAGAGATTTGCAAAAATATTTTTTAAAAAGTCATTCATCTTACTACATTTGATTGTTTTGGGAAAAATAGTATTTTTAATAAACAATGTTATTTATGTTAACAAAATAGTTTCATTACTGTTATTTTAAATGAATTGATAAATGTAAATTGATAAAACTTAGTCTCAATAAATATAATCCAGATAAACAAAAGCTTTTTGAGCTCTTAAATCATTTTTAAGAATGTAAAGGTGTCCTATGATCAAAAAGTTTGGAAAACTACTGCTCTAGTCAAATCAGTTTTTTTTAAAGGATCTTTGGATAATTATCATCTTTCTATCCTACCTTGGAGAGAGATGGTGGATTGAATTGGAATGAACATTTGAATATCAAAACTTAAATTTTAAAAATTCTGACTTTCCCTTAGAAGATTTCCTTAAATCTTACTCTAATTTGTTCTGGACTTTGGCTCTCTAAGAAACATCCTCTAGCTGTTAAATGAAAATCTCCTTTAGATTTCAAATGATTAATTTATTCTATTGAACTTTCAATGTGATTTTGGACAACTTCTTAATTCTTAGGACTTAACATTTTAAATTTTCATTATAAAAAATGAATAGTTTGTTACAAAGAGCTCAGTTCATCCATGTGACAATATTCCTAATCAGAGCAAATATTTGGTAACATAGGCTTTCTGACTAGCAGCTACCTTCCTTATTCACCATCTAATGACCAACATTAACAGACTTAGACAGACTATGCAAACAAAGACTGAGTGAACTGAATTGTAAGGAAAAGGTGCATTTGAGATGCCCAAACTAGCAGATATCATCATCATTCAGCCTGCCAACATGTATCATTCAAAGGAAGACAATGGTTGGGAAAGAATCCACAGGAATGTGAAGACTGAGACTGTATAAATATGATTCAAATAATCTCTTCTTTGGAAATGTCAAAAGGCACAAGGTAAACCTTGAAAAGCATAGCAGAGGCATCCAAAAAGAGAAATAAGATCAAAGAAAGTCATTTCTTCTCCAGGTAGATTTGTTACTTAACACATATATTCTCCCTAAGTTGGCAACATTGGGGATTTCTAGTTGTGGAAGCACTTTTGCAATATGATTATCCCTTCCCCCATGCTGGGGAGTGGGAGGAATGGGTTAGGGGCACAATGTTCACACAATCTGGAAAATCTGTGTAAAATTTTTTGGCCTTTTCTTCATACCAGAAAAGAAGTCTGATTTTTTTTCTTTTTCTTTTATGGGATGCTTACAGTACCTTGTTACAAAATTTGGATTGATGTTATATAATACTATACATCTATTTTATGCATTTGTGAGTTTCTAAAGTTGTTCTGGGTCATCCACTGGCCTTCACATGTTGTTTGCTGCTTCTTTAAAACTCCCCCAAAAATCCTATTTAATTTCTTATGGCAATCCACAATATAGCAAAACCATGATGAGGAAAGTCTGTGGAAGGGATAACTAATAGAGCTAAAACTTACTAAGATTTAGAGTGTGGCCTGAAACTCAAAGAAATTAAATGACATGTCCATATTAAAAAAAAAAAAAAAAAAAAGCTAGAAATGTGATGACTTTGATTCAAATCCAAACAATGACCATTGAGTTATCACATGATGATGTTTTGGAAGTCAGAACACTGAAAAATATTTTTGGATTCAAAGCCAGATTAGCACAAATTAATTAGAAGTAGTGCATCACAAGCAAAGACCAAAAGATCTTGGCTGACAGGTTTCTCACCAAAGATAGCAAGTACAAGGGTTTTTCAAGGATATGCCTATTTAATTTTATGACTTAATGGATAAACTGCCCAAATCAAGGAACAGAACAGTTGACCCTTCTGTGATTTCTCTTGTGTAAGGCACCATAAAGACTGCAGTCTTTCTAAGACAAAATAGCTATTTAGCTGTTCCCTCATCTTCTGCCTTAAAAGAAAAAAAAGACATTATTTGTACTCTTCCAAGAGTGGTAACAGTTCAACTTCAGTGTTCAGTTTCTATCTGAATATCAGTTAAATCTCATTTGTTGAGCACAGACCCAAGCAACAAGCTGCAGGCAGAGCTGCATGGGGAGATTTAAATATAAGAAAAAAATATGAAGAACATTGAGAAATCATGTAATTCATATCCCTCATGAGCACCAAGTGTAGCAGAAAAATATCCTCTAGTCAGAAGATGAATATAACCTATCACCCTTAGGTCACCAGAGTGAATGATGGCCACAAGTAGTATGATTAAAGGGTTTTTCTAGTGGCAGCTGCTTAGTATCGCATGAAGGGAATAAGGGGGAGAATGAAATATAAGCTTCCATCTAGATTCCACTGGGGGCAGGTGTCCCCATTTACCAAGCCACTCTCAAGGGTATTGCTGGTTACACTGGGAAATGACCCCAGAAGTAAACAGGGCAGGACCCTGGACCACTAACCCAAGAAGGATGGATCACAGCATGGTACTTAGGGCCTTCCTCTGCTCCCACCCCATGAATAAATAAGTGGCTCTGATGTGCAAGGCTTTGAGATAAGAAAGCGCAGCATGAGAATAAGGAGTTGATAGCCCAACTCCTTTTATATTATAACCCTAACCAAAGTAGCAGAATCATCACAAGAAACATAATGCCAGAAAGAACAGATGACTTAAGAGTCTGGTAATGAGACACCAAACCTCTCCTGATTGTCTGATTAAAAAGGAAAAAAAATCCTTAAGTTTAGAGAGATGGAAAATTGAGTTTCCATGTGTCAGCTGTCTGGTGGCCTTCCCCACCACTGAACTCTCTCTGTACAAAGATCTACCATCCCAGATCTTGAACAGGATTCAACAATCCAGAGAAGGCTGATATTTCCCCAAAAATTTGCCTTTGAAACCCCCTTCCTATTAAGCAACATGTTGATTCATGATGGACAATTTCCATAAACCACTGAACTATATATCAAAAACAAGTCGTTTAGTGTCTTCATGGAAATTTCCTTTTCTACTTGGAAGATGGAAATTAAATTTTTCAGCATTCAATGCCTCATAAATATGGGAAAACAATTACCCAGATGATAAAAGCCAACAAGATTTCTGGGCAAAAGGCCAAAACTCAAGCAAACTAACTATATTATAGGACTCTTAAGTCCATAATAAACAACAAACATCTCCTCCCAAAAGACTTGTGAATGGAGGACTGCCTTTGTTTGGACACACCTGCTCTGATTAGCAGCTGGCTTCCCATGTCCTTCCCTTTCTGGAAAAAAAAGAAAGAAAGAAATTGTCCTCTTTTCTTTTTGGAGTTCCTTTTGCCATGAGGGATATAATTTGATATGAAATGCAAGTTTAGGTACAAGGGATATTGTCTTGAAATAACTTGTTCATTGTGTTATCTTGGACACATCATACAAAATATTTACAATTGGATAGAATCTCAGAAGTCTAACTCCCACGATTTAACAAATGAGATACTTGTCAAGGTCATAGAGGGAGTAACTATAACGATGTTATTTGAACCCAAGCAATCCAATTCTCTTTTCTACTTACCATCTTACTATGCACAAGGGACAAGATTCTCAGAAGATAAAACATACCAGAGACCCTACAGTCAAGGAGCTTACAACCTACAATCTACTAGGGATAAAGAATGAACATCAATAATTGTGAAAGAAGAATATGCCCCAATTGACAAATGGTCAAAGGATATGAACAAAAAATTCTCAGGTAAAGAAATTAAAGCCATCTATAGTTATATGAAAAAATGTTCTAAATCATTCTTGATTAGGGAAATATGAATTAAACAACTCTGAGGGACCATCTCACACCTCTCAGATTGTCTAAGATTACAGGAAAAGATAATGATGAATGATGGAGGGGATGTGGCAAAACTGGGACACTGATACATTGTTGGTGGAATTGTGAATTGATCCAACCATTCTGGAGAGCAATTTGGAAATATCCCCAAAAGGCTATAAAACTGTGCATACACTTTGATTCGGTAGCGTGTCTACTGGGCTTATCTCCCAAAGAGATCATAAAGGAGGGAAAGGAACCCACATGTGCAAAAATGTTTGTAGCTGCTTTTTTTGTGGTGGCTAGAAACTGGAAACTGAGTGGATGCTCCTCCATTAGGGGATGGTTAAGGGATATAATTTGATATGAAATTCAAGTTAAAGTACAAAGGATATTACCTTGAAATAACTTAATTCATTGTGTGATCTTGGACATAGCATCCAAATATTTAGAACCAAATAGGATCTTGATGTCTAACTCTAGATTTAATAAATGAGACTTGGAGGCCCAGTAAGGTGAAAAACCTTGCCAATGTATATGAAAGTAATGGAATATTATTATTCTATAAGAAATGATGAGCAGGCTGATTTCAGAAAACCTGGAAAGACTGAACTGATGCTGAGTGAAGTGATCAGAACTAAGAAAACATTGTACATGTAAACAGCAAGATTGTGCAATGATCATTTATGATAGACTTAGCTCTTTTTTAGCAATTCAGTAATCCAAGGTAATTCCAATAAACTTTTGATGGAAAATGCCATCCACATCCAGAGAGAGAAGTATGGAAACTGAATGCAGATCAAAGCATACTATTTTCACTTTTTCCCCCTTCTTTTTCCCCCCCTTTCTTGTGGTTTTTCCCTTTTGTCTGATTTTTCTCTAATATGACTCATGGAAATACGTAAAAAAAGATTTTGTGTGTGTGTGTGTGTGTGTGTGTGTGTGTGTATCCTAATATTTTTAAAGAATATAATATGTATAAAAGAGACAAATTAACCCAAAAAGCATTTATTAAGCACCTAGTATGTAGTAGGAACTTCGCAAAATATTAGAGATACAAAGACAATTCAAGGTCCAGGCAAAGTACTCTGAGAAACTTGAAGATAAAAAAGAGATCACTTTGGGGGAAATAAAAGGTCTTGGAAAACTTAATGGAGGTGACATTTGAATTGTAATGCATCAAAAATCAAAGTTGAAAGAGAAAAAGTCATTTCAAGAATGAGATGTGGGAGGAGGGGAGGTAGGAATGAACAAAATCATAGAGCTGGGAAAGAAAAGAGGAATAAAAATATTACAGTAGAGTTTGGCCAAAATATAGAATTAGTAAAAGGAAGTGATATGAGACAAATCTGGAAAAATAGATTGAAGGCAAAGTGTGGAAGATTTAAAATGTCATCCCCAGTTATTTATATTTTATTAGATAAACAAAGGGGAGTCACTAAACGTTTAAGCAAAGAAATGACAACAACAGCATTAAAAACAGATTATTCAGGCGGTAAAATCAAGGATGGAAAGAAGAATGGATAGACTATAAGTAAAAAGAGCAGTTGGGAATCTAGGCAAGAAGAAATGAAAGCCTAATCCAGGATAATAAAATCAAGATAAGCATTTATTAAATGTTTATTATGTGTCAAGAACTGTTCTAAATTTGGGGGATAGAAGCAAAAAGAACTAGAGAATTAAACTTGATCATAATTCCTGATTTTGCTAGTACTTTAACACTAGTTGACTCTGGATAAAAATGTGATGAGTAATTTTTCAAAAGAGCTGATAAGTGGAGGCAGATACTTGTAAAGGAGAATAAAGGATGGCTGATCTAGAGCCTTTCTCAAATCGAGATACACCAGCAGGAGATAAACATTGCAAGGGTAGAGGGAGAGAACTTTTTTTCATATGACTGAAAGGGTGAATGGGGAATGAGAGATAAAGGGAAAAGATGGTTAAGAAAAAAATAATAGAAATTGGTAACTAATTGAATGTGGAAAATGAAAGATAGGGAAGAGTCAAAGATGACTTCAGGGTTTGAAATATGAGTGACTAGGATGTTCGTTCTCCAAAGAGAGAAAAGTACTTTGTACAATATAAAGCACTTGTAATTAAATGATTAAATTTAAGTAATTAAATAAAATAATTAAAGCACCTATAACTTAAATAATAATTAAAATAATCACTAATAAAATAATTAATGTAATTATAATTACATATTAGAATTAAATAATGATTAATAATTTAAAATAGGCCAAGCTAATGTGCCACACTACACTCATTATTTAATCTCCAGAGTTTGGACTGACTTTAAGAAAGAAATTCTTATCTTTTTTATATGTATTTTAAAAGATTTCTTTAGAGACCTGATAATTTTCTTGGAATAATTTTTTTAATACATAATTGAAAGAAATGGTAAATTTTAGTTAGAGATTAGTAAAAAAAAAAAAAATCCCATTCAAATTCATAAACTCTATGGATTCCAGGTTAAGGATACTAAAGTTTTCTGGGAGTTTAAAGAAGAGTGGATCCATCAGACTTCTTAATACTACATGGGAATCAGAAATAGACTATAGTCTCAAAATTGATTGCCAAAGTAGAAGACTCCTAAAGAAGTTGTCTTGATTCCTGAGTCTTCTGCAAATACCAGTCTATTCAATGAAAATCTTCAGATGTTCATGAAATGTCTGATTAAATTCTACCTTCTAGCTCAAAGGCTTAAGACCTACGCAACAGAATAAGAATAACTAGATGTTTCAGAATCCACACCCACTATTTAGCAAAGGACATCCTAAAGCAACTAAATTTTGTGCCCAATTCCAATAACAATGATAGATAGGTGTGTGTTTTTAATTTTTAAAAAAAGAATACCTAAAGAACATAAGGTTTTTATTTTATATATTTATATATCATATTTTGCTATTACTAAATAAATATGTCTCAGCTTTACCTGGGGCCATCTTCTAGAGTTATGAACCTGAATGCCTCCATTCTATAATCTCATGGTTTACAGCAAAATCTCAAACTAACTACTCTTTCCACTTGCCAAGATAAAGTAAATTAATTTTTTAAATTGATACTATTGACTCATTCTAAAAGTTCTCCCTCAAAAGTATCCAAAGTTGGAACTACAAAGGAATTTCTTTAGACTTAATTGTTAATAAGTTTATATTATAAATATGAAACTGGCTTGAATGTGAAACTGATTTAAATCAAATTTCACTTGTCTCCAAATTTATGAAAAAAGTTTAGTTTTTTAAATAAGAGTTATTTTTAACATCCTTTTCCTCTTTAGGATAAGTGGAATATATTCAGTCTTTTGAAAATTCTAGAAAATTCACTTTTTTAAGAGAGATGAAATTAGATTTGTATCTGAAAGATGTTGCTTTGCTATTATTATTTATCATTATTTTTAAAAATTTATTGATAATTTTTGTTTTTGCCTTTAATTTCTCAAAATATTCTTCCTCTCTTTTTCCACAACCTTTCTTGTTACTTTCTTAAAAGGCAAAGTGTTAACTTTCTGTTTAGTGGAAAGACATTTCTAATTAAAGAATTGCAAATATAACATGAATTTCAACTTTAGCCTTTTGACTTTTCTCTTCAATCTTCCTCTGGGTTCATTATGTTTAAATAGATGATAGTCATTTCTATATAAATAATGTGTTCTTAAGAGATGCTTAATTTTTTTAAACTAAAACAATATTTTGTATATGTCCATAAAATCATTTTTGAAGTTGTTTCAAGTTCAAATACATTATTTAATATTATTCTTATCAGCAACAATTAAAAAAGCAAAAGTGCTAAGTAAATTTCTAAATCTTTAGAGTTGAGTTATTCCCTGTTCTTGTTAATAATATCAAAATATTTGACCCTTAAAATGCAGCAGGAAAATGCTATGATCCTCCCTAAGGAGTTTACCTGAAATAAATTTACATCTCAGCTTACTTGAAATAAATTCAGAGATAGCACATACAAACAATGGGAAAAAATAAAACTCACTTTGGAGTCCCAAGGGGGAAAAAAAAAAGATGTAAGCATTCTGGCACTCTGAAATTTATTACCTACTCATAGAGAGTTAGTTCAGTTATGGATCTAATATTCTCAGTGGAGAATAAAGGCCCAAGCTAAGCCAATTCTCCTCTTGCTTCTGATTTCTAAAGTCTAACAAGTATATACTAGATGGCTATTATGAACTGAGAAGGGCACAACAGTAGTATAAAACAATGTGCCTGCCACCCTATAGCTCATTCTCTAACTGGAGAAACCAAGAGCATATATATAGAAAATAGAAAAAGGTATATAACTGTAATAAGAATATGAACTTTGCCATAGCAGTAGAAATTTGGGCAGAGATAGCCAGCTTTGTCCCTTTTCCTGCAGCGTGTTTCTAGCATCTTTTTTTTTTTCAGCTTATCTGAAATTTGAATTATTTTGCAAAATTTAGAGCTTGAGGGGAAGAGGGGGAAAATGGAGTGAGAGGACAAGAGAAATCCATAAAGTTTATTTTATTGATGATTTGGACTGAGAAATTGAGAACTAGAGGCTTTTGGAAGATAAAAGAGAAGGGGAGATTTTGGTGGTCACCTGACTAACCTGTTTGTGTGTCACTGGGGAGGGTTATAGGGCTAATAAAAAACTGTGAATATGTTGGCCAGCCTTGAGGAAAGCAAGCAGGGAAAACATTGTAGACTTGTCAGTTTGAATGGAGAGGCTTAATTTCCATCTCTTGACAGCATAGGATGCTGGATACAGCAACCAAATAAGAAAGTTAGGCTACATTAATGGGTTCCAAGAAACTCTAGGAAGTAAAATCAAATAATAAATAGCTCATGCATTGCACTGTTGCTGTGAGTCATATGGACTGGATCGGTTCTTAAGGAAATCAGGACCTATCAAAGTATAAGGTTTCTAAAGAATCTAGTAACCGCAAGTTGAGGTTGGTTGAGCCTTAATGGCTCTCTAAGTCTGGGGTGATTGTTTAAGTCCCTGGGGAAGATGGAGTTCACCATAAAAGTGGGTTATTTTATTCCCTAGAAACCTCAATTTCTTTCCCCACATTGGGGGTGTCTCAAACTAAGAATGGTACCATAAATCTAGAACAGGGCCTACCATCACCAGAGGGGGAAGTTTTCATGATTATTAGCAAAACTCAGGTCTTTTTTGCATCATTTCTTGTGTGTAATAAATTTGCTCTATGTTCCATGCCTCATTAATTTAGAGTTGGCAAGGAAACTAAAGATAGAAATAAGCAACAAGATTTTTCATTATTATATTATAAATATTCCATACTGAACCTGATTCATTGTCTTCAATCAACACATGGGTTTACATGATTAAATGCTAAAAGTCAAAAGAAAGTCAAGTAAATATGCATTTATTAAGTATAAGCCAGGCAAAATGCTAAGCACTAAGGAATACAAAACAATGACAAAAAAAAAAAAAAAACCCACAATCCCTGCCCATAGATTTTTTCTTTTTTTTTTTTTTTTTTCCCAGTTGTGCCCGACTCTAGCTAACTCCACCTTGGGTTTCTTGGAGTGATTTGTCATTTCCTTCTCCAACTCATTTTACAGTGGAGTAAACTGAGGGAAATTTTTCCAGGGTCAAAGAGCTAGTTAGTGTCTGAGGTTGGATGTGAACTAAGGAAAATGAGTCTTACAGACTTCAGACCTAGCACTCTATCCACTACTGCGAGTTAGCTGTCCTCAGGTAACTTACTTTCAGATGAGGGGAAAACCAAATAAACAACATAGTGGATATTAGATATCCATAGAGTGATGCGAAAGGACTCAAAGGGGGCAGGCCTTAGCAGCTGGGGAAGGCCTCCTGAAGTAGGTGTGTTTTAAGCTGAGTCTGGAAGGAAGTTGGGAAATGAAAGAGATAGAGGGAGAGGTTGAAGAGGTAGACATTCCAGGCATGGGGGCCAGGCAGTGCAAAATAAATGATCTGGAAAATAAATTTCATAAGAATTTGTTCTTATTAATAAATTAGTGGGAGTAATGTAATATTAAGAGAGACATATCAAACTAAGGTTCTGATTAGTACCTTTTCTACCTAGATCACCACACAATATCCAAAAAGCATCACTGTACTCAGAACTAAAGTACTCAATAAATTCACATTTTACAAAAAAGGAAACTGAGGCTCATAGAAATTGACTTGCTTAGGCTCAAGTAGAATCAGAACTTGAACCCACATTCTCTGACTCAAAATTCACTACTCTTTCAACTATGCTGCTTTACCTACATCAAGGCACACCAGAATATGCATACCTTATAAAATCCCTTCTGATTAGTTTATCATAACCTATCATTATTATATGAACAGTTAAGTAATGCTATGGAGAATACTGGGCCAGGAGTCAGGAAGAGTAATCTTCCCGAATTAAAATCTGTCCTCAGACACTTACTAGTTGTGTGACCCTGGGCAAGTCACTTAACCCTGATTGCCTCAATTTCCTCAATAGTAAAATTACAAAAATGTATAATAACAGTACTTATCTCTCCAAAGGGTTGTGAGGAGCAAAGGAAATAAATAAATGCTTAGCCCAGTGCCTGGCAAATAATAGGCATTTGAGAAATTCTGGTTCTTAGCTGTTTAAGAGCTCTGTTTTCAATGCTCCCCCAGTTGGCCCATTTGTGCTCCAGATTTCTATTTCTTGGGTTGATTATTTTAACGGTTTACTGGATAGCAAGTTACTGTTTGCTAGATTACTGGTCCATTTATTTATAATGCCTCTGGGTTAACTTTCCTTTCTAGACCATCCCATCCCATTATGGAACTCAAGACAGGGAAACTAAGAAGGCAGTGACCAACAAGGAAGAAGAGGTTGGTCAGGAAAAAAAAAAAAAAGACTGTCTTACTGGTACTTGCACAGACACAATATGAAGCTGAATTTTTCAAGCAAAAAGGAGGAATTACACCCATGGTCTGAATACCGCCTGACCTCAAAAAAACTGGGTTCTGTTCCAAGCAGTTTTTTTTTTTTTTTTTAGGACAAAAGGTGAAATCAGATGTTAACTACCAGAATTTAAGCACCCCATCCTAGTCTCAATTACAGAAGTTTTTCTAAATAAATGCAAATTAAAGTATTGTCAAACCTCAAATGCAGGGGAGTGTAGATCTAGATTGGTCAGTGTTATGAGATATCCATTATCTCATTTTCTCTGACTCCCAAGGTCCCCAGAAATAGAGAATTCAGTTAATTGTCTCAATTATCCATGACCTTGGTCTGTGTTCCTCAGGCCTGATGATATCTAGAGAGA
Organism: Antechinus flavipes; assembly: GCF_016432865.1. NCBI lineage: Eukaryota > Metazoa > Chordata > Mammalia > Dasyuromorphia > Dasyuridae > Antechinus > Antechinus flavipes. Next base: position 386,413,957 of record NC_067400.1, on the reverse strand, counting down.
CAGACTGAAATAGGCAGAATGGACTGAGTGCTTAGACTCAGATTGGCTTCCAAATCTCACCTGAAACATTTATTAATTTAGTTATGTGACCCTACACAAGTCAATTAACTTTTTATCTCCATTTTCTTCATCCATAAAGTTAAAATAAAATCTGAAGTATGAAGTAATACACATAAAAGCACTAGGAATGTCAATTATTGTTGTTTGTTGTTATTCATTCATTCAGTTAGTGGATGAGTAACACTACCAGAGCCATAGGAGAATGAAGTCAATATATGGGATTCAAATTCCTTCCCTGGTTTTTACTGGCTGTGAGGATTTGGATATGTCATTTCGATTTTTTAGGCCACAACTGTAAAGTAAACTATAAAATGAAGGGATTGGACTAGGTGATCTAAATATTCTATAATTGTCCCTGATAAAGACAGAAAGAAAAAGCTATTCCTCAAATGTTGTTAAATGGGTAGCTGGGGCCTAACTCTAACCCTGAAAGCTGGTGGGAATCACAGATTTAGAGCTAAAAGGAACCTTAGCGATCACCTAGTCTGAGGTGGGTGGGGGGTAGCAAAATGGCAAAGTGGATAAAGGGACAGGCCTGAAGTCAGGAACTGAGTTCAAATCCAACCTCAGACATTTCCCAGCTGTGTGACCCTAAGCAAGTCACATTATCCTGACTGCCTCAGTTTACTCATCTGCAAAATGAACCGGACAAGGAGTTTTTTTTTTTTTAATAATTATAACTTTTTATTGGCAGAACCCATGCCTGGGTAAATTTTTACAGCATTATCCCTTGCACTCCCTTCTGTTCTGACTTTTCCCCTCCCTCCCTCCACTCCCTCCCCCAGATGGCAAGCAGTCCTATATATGTTAAATAGGCTACAGTATATCCTAGATACAATATATATGTGCAGAACCAAACAGTTTTCTTGTTGCACAGGAAGAATTAGATTCAGAAGATAAAAATAACCCGGGAAGAAAAACAGAAATGCAAGCAGTTTATATTCATTTCCCAGTGTTCTTTCTTTGGGTGTAGCTGCTTCTGTCCCTCATTGATCAATTGAAACTGATACTCTAGTATTTTTACCAAGAAAATCCCAAATGGGGTCACGAAGAGTGAGACACAGTGAGACTAACCCATTTATCTTAAAGAGAAAGAAACTGCAGCAGAGTGGCTAAGCGGTTTCCAAAGGCACCCAAATAGTAAGCAAAAAAGTCAGGACTAAAGACCAAGTCCTCTGACTCCAAATCCAACATGTTTCCCAGGATGCCATGCTGCCCCCAGGGCCTGTCATGTCAGCTTATTAGAGAGGTAATTCTACTATGGGATTTTACTTTGGGGTCTTCCAAGGAATCCAATTAAAACACAAATATTTTTTTCTTCCCCCAACTAAGTCCTTAGGAAGGAACAGGTGACAGCTAGCCAGCATGGAGGCCCAGTAGGAGAGGGCTTAACAGACTCCCGTAGAAGGCAGAGGAGCACCCACTTCACCATTTTGCCTAGGGCCAGCCCTGGGGGCAGCTGAGGTGCAGGGAAAAGCTGATTAGGAGACAGGCTGGAGGGAAGTTTGGACACAGCTGAAGGGCCTTTGAGACTTGATCAAGCTGGACAATGGGAAACACCTCCAGGGCTAAAATGGACATAAGGTGACTCAGCCTGGATACACTCTGGTCATGCAAATAATAAATCCTTAGATCCACTGGGGAATTAACTGTACAGTTTCACAGATGCATAAGAAAGTTCTAGGGTAATGGCAGCCACTGTATTTCTGCTGAAGCTGCATTTTAGCCTCTCCCTCTCCAAGCCAGGTTTAATGAGTAAGTAAATAGGGTGACAAAATCCTGGCCAATTATGGGGAGCATTATGGCTCATTGTCATTCCTTCTCCTGTCCAGGGCAAGGAGACCAGTTCTCCAAGATTAATAGCCAACCCCAGCATCCCTCTTCCCAACTGCCAATACATACAAGAAATTATCCAGAAGGAATAATGAGGCCTTATTGACTATTCTTCCTTTACATACATATAGCTCAAACTTATTATATGGATTGAGGTAGACACTAATCTTCTACAGAACCAGTGGTTTCAAATTTGGGTACTTTTTAGAAAGAAAGAAATGTGTCAGCGACACCAGTGATATATTGTAGTAGGAAAAGAGAGACAGACAGAGAGAGGGGAGGGGAGGTAAGAGGGCAAGAAAGGAGGGAGAGAGGAAGGGAGAGAGGGAGAGAAGAAGGGGAAGGAATCCTGAAAAAAAGAAGAGGAAGGAAGGAAGGAAGGAAGGAAGGAAGGAAGGAAGGAAGGAAGGAAGGAAGGAAGGAAGAAGGAAGGAAGGAAGGAAGGAAGGAAGGAAGGAAGGAAGGAAGGAAGGAAGGAAGGAAGGAAGGAATCCTAAAAAAAAAAAAAGAAGAAGAAGAAGAAGAAGAGAGAAGGAGGGAGGAAGTAAAGAAGGAATCCTGAAAAAAAGAAGAGGGAGGGAGGGAGGGAGGGAGGAAGAAAGGAAGGAAGGAAGGAATCCTGAAAAAAAGAAGAGAAAGGAAATCAATACCAGGAGTTGCCAGAATGAAGGTTTTTGCTCCCCAGGGTACTTCCCACACCCCATCTCCAAAGAGTTCCTCCCTTTTCTTCAAGACAGAACTCTGGCCCCATCTGCTTCTTGACATTTTCCTTAAATTATGCCAGGTGGGAGAGCTCCCACAGCCAGGACACTTCCCCCACACTTGAATCATTCCCTCCTCTATCAAAGTTTTTATTCAATTCAATAATCACTTATTAGGCACAGACCATAGTCAAGTCCTATTTCCCTCACCCTTGTTAAGGGGTAAACTCATTCATAATCTCATATGCTTTAAATCTGGGAGGAGCATTGGAAATCATCTATTCCAAACCCTTCATTTTACAGATGGGCTTAAGCACCCTGCCCAAGACCACACAGATTAAACACCAAAGCCATCACTTGGAACCTATTCTCTTTGCACACTATTTCTTCCCTTAAGAACAAGTTTTATGCCCAAATATCTTTGTATCTCTAGCACCTATCTCACTATTTTACACACAATGGGTGTTTAATAAATACCAAATGTTTAAATGATTTTATGAGGTTCCAACGATGGGAGGAATTCCTGTGGTCTGGGGAAGGGCAGAAAAGGGAGGTTCCAGAGTTGAGTAAGAAGTTTTGAAAGTGCCACCAAAGTGTTTCCACTAACAGCCAATATACTACAGGTTTGACCAGAGTTTCAACCTGCTCCTTCCTAAAGTTTTCATGCAACCATATTAGAGAATTTTCTCATGAGACTGGATAGCCAGCAGGAAAATAAAATTCATTTTGCATCCTCTCTCAAATCATTTTGCTGTAATATATCTTACTATGGAAAACAAAGGAAGCCTTCCCAACAAACATTGAGTTTACATCTTTATTTACTTTTCCTTAGGAATCATAGATCCAGATCCAGAACAACATTTAAGGTCAACTTATCCAACTTTCTTATTTTAAAGATAAAGAAATTGAGATCCAACAAGGTCAAATGACTTGTAATAATCTAGTTTAGACTGAACCTGACAAGATTTCATAGGTAATTAAAAATAATAACTTCTAAATTTCCCTTTTCAATTGTGTTTTAATAAGCCTATTCCCTTTCTCCTGAAATGACAAAGTTATTTAAATCTAATTAGAGGAATTTTAACCTATATCTAAATATCCCTATTGCTGGATTACATTTTCCTTATAACCTATTTTCTGAATGAAACTACAATCTTTACCATTGGTCTCATATTCCACACATTTTGTATGCTGTGATTATAATGGGATAGAATATGTTGCCCAGAAGAATTACTAACCTTAATCCCCAATGAGCATCACAATTCTAAAGTGTGAGAAATGAAGAAAAAGTTAACACTTCAGATACACTACTTTTAACTATAATCTCAACTATACAAAAAATTAGGATGTAGATGGGGCAGAGGGGAAATGAACCGTCATTAAGTTAAGACCAGTTGTTGCAAGTAAATGTTTAACAACTGGTTCTCCAGTTGAGAAATGTACTTCAGGACATTTTTACATTTAATGTGCATTATTAATATTTTCTCCATCACTTTCTTAAGTTGGTACTATCAACAAAACAATAAATCAAGCCCTTATTTGGAGTATTTGCCAGTTTTTGAGTTGTAAAAGCTCACATTGAAAACTTAATCTACTCTCCTGAAGTTGTAATGGCTGTACCAACTCGCCCTTCAGTGATGACTTTATCCCAGAATATAGACTGAATGAAGAAAATTGAAATGAAAAGATAAAAACTTGGGGAGGAGAGGAAAGATATAATATATCTTAAGATATATTTTGAAGAAAAACTATGTGGTTCTGCTCCATTTTCTATGATCTAGAACAATTACTTTTATGTAAGCAGTTTCTTGAAAATACTCTGTATTTAGATCAAGTAGATTAGCAAATTATGTTGCCAAAATATTTTGTTGCATAAAATATTGCTCTGTCAAGAATGGCAATCAAAAGAAATAGCAACTGAAAATATGAGTCTAGATGAAATATCATGTTTGAGAATATAAATCATAAAAAAGGGAGTTAAAGCTAAATGACTGTGTAGTTAGTTGTCTCATGCTACAGAGTTGTATCTTCATCTAAAGCTTTCTTTGAAGAACCTGAAATATGTAACTGGATGATCTCGGATCTTCCTGAAATACTGACAGTCTAAAAACTAAATGCATGTAAATAGGTTGGAAAACATGTGAAAGAGAAGGAAAAGCCAGCTACATAACCCAGTGAACAGAGTATATATCAAAGGGATTTGATGATGCACAGGCCGATTTCAGATAAGCCTAGAAAGACTTGTATAAACTGATGCTAAGTGAGCAGGACTAAGAGAACACTGTACACAGTAACAACAAGAGTATGTGATGATCAACTATAATGGACTTGGCTCTTTTCAACAATGAGTGATTCAAGACAGCTCCAATAGACTTGAGAAGGAAAGTACCATTCACCTCCAGAGAGAGAGCTATGTTTTCCCCAATTACATGTAAAAACAACTTTTTTTGTTATATATGTATATCCATTTTTTAAAATATATTTTCTTAAAAATCATGTAGGGAGAGAAAAATCAGAATAGAGAAAAATAAAACAAGAAAAAAAAAAAAAAAAGCAAGCCTAGCACATGCTGATTTGCAGTCAGTCTCCATAGTTGTCTCTCCAGATGGGGATGGCATTTTCCATCCAAAGTCTATTGGGATTGCTTTGCATCACTGAGATGAACCAAGTCTGTCATAGTTGACCGTCGCACAATCTTGCTGTTATTATGTGCGGTGCATTCCTGGATCTGCTTGTTTCTCTCAGCATCAGTTCGTATAAATCTTTCCAGGTCTTTCTAAAATCTGGCCCTGACATTCTTTGAGGTTATATACAGATATGAATATCTATCTACAGCTATAACTATATGTAATAACTGTTCATTATATGTAGATAGAAAGATATGGTCTTTATGCCCAGACTTGTGCCCTGCCCTTCATTAACTACAAATTATTCTTTTACTGCCACCCCTCCATGGCTAATTCATTTAAAAAGTACTGTGTGCCTTGTTCCATTTAGAATATAGCTGGAGTCTGTCCTGTGTTTTCCCAGTGTTGGTGTTTTCTTCCTGTACGACTCAGGGAAAGTTCCTTCACCTCAGTCAAATGCCTCTGAAGTCCTTCCAGCTTGGATACAGGATGGGATGATCCCTTTCCAAGACTTCCCTCCTGCTTCTGGAATTCCTTTGCTCTGTCTCTATCTATTGTAATCCTATTCCTCCCCAAAGCCTTAAATGCAGTGTCCCATCCTTCATACTCAAGTCAAGGCAACAAGCACTTGCTATGTGCTAGGCACTGAGAACTGAGAGTACAAAGAAAAACAAAAATTACTCTCTTCTGTCAAGGAGTTCACAATCTAATGGGGAAGGCAACATGCAAACAACTGTGTGTGTGTGTGTGTGTGTGTGTGTGTGTGTGTGTGTGTGTGTGAAAGAGAGAGACAGAGAGAGAGACAGACTGACAGATAGAGACAGAGGCAGACAAAGAGAGACAGAGACAGATAGAGAGACAGACAGACAAAGAGAGACAGAGACAGACAGACAGAGACAGACAGACAAAGGGAAGGAGAAAAGAAGGGAGGGAGGGACAGAACAAGAGAGGGAAGGAGGAAAAGAAGAAGAGAAGAAGAAAGAGATAGAAGAAGGGAGAGGGAGGAAAGGAAGAAGGAAGGGAGGGAGGGAGATAACAGAGGTAATCTTAAAGGGAAGGCACTAATTAATAGTGGAGGGGGAACAAGGAAAGTCTATTTGAAGAAGGTGGGATTTTAATATGGAATTGAAGGAAGGCAGAAGATGGAGTTAGGGAGAGCATACTAAGCAACAAAAATAGTCAGGGAAAATGCAGGGAGTCAGGAAATGAAAGGTCTTGCATGAGAAACCTGGAGTAAAGTGAAAAAAATATATAGGAAAGCTAGCAAGGGGCAAGGCTACAAAAAGCTTTAAAAACAAAACAGAGGGTGTTTTATTTGATCTGGAGGTAATTGGGAATTACTGAATGGTCTGAGCTTTAGAATGAACAGGGGAGAGACTTGTGGCAGAAAGACCAATATGCAAGCTACTGAAATATATCTTAAGGTGATGGAGATCTGAGCCAGAGGAGTGTCAGTTTTAGAAGAGAGAAGTAGTTGCAAATGAGAGATGTCACAAAAGTAGAACTGATAGGACTTGGCAACAGAATGGAGAGAAAGAGGGTGTTAGGGAGTGAGAAGTAGAGGATCATATCTAGGTTGCAAATCTAGATAACTGGCAGAATCCATATTAATAAGGAAGTCAAGAAGAGGGAAGAATTAGAGATAATGAGTTCAGGATTGTTCATGTCAAGTTTAAGATGTCTACAAGATACTCAATATGAATAAAATAGGATTTTATATATAGATATAAATAGGAGATACAAGACAAGGTCAGCAGAGAGGACAGAAAACTCTGCATAGAAATAACAAGTGAATGCACAGCATCTAATGAGATCACCAAATGATAGGAGGGGGGGAGGGGGGAAGAAACTGACTCAGGACAAAATATTGAAGGCTACCCATGATTAATGGGGACAACTTGGAAAGATACAGCAGAAGAAACATTAATTATGCACGAATTATTTTTATTATACTTCTATGTTCTAGATGGCAGGGATGGTTGCCCTCAACCTAGTACCATTTCTCAACACAGAAGATGCTTAATAAATGGTCTTAGACTTGAACTTTAGTATTGTGCTTTCCCCCTTAATATACAAGCTGTTCAATGCATCCCATAGTAACCATACATTCTACTTTTGAAAACTGTTGATACAGACTGACACTACAGAGATAAATGGCTTTAAAATGTCAGCAACAACACTACACACTTTATCACTTGCACTTAAAAAGCCAGCATTCAGAGATTCCATTCTCATCTGAAATAATTCTGTAGCCCTCATTTAGCCATTCAAGTGCTAATGATACACTACTCTAAAACACAAAATAAATATCCTCATTCTAAAATTCGCAGTTCCGGGAATTGCCCCATCAACAAACATATAACCATGTTTACCAATTTAAATATCAAAGTATAAGCCCTCACAGAATTCTTTTCCTCTACTCTTCACTTAGAAAGTCATAATGGCAGACTGTAATAACTGGAAGCTGAGTTATGACCTAGAGTTGGTCTAATGATCTCTTTTTTTGGACTACATCTATGAATTCATACCTATGGAGAGTTTCCACTTTGCAAAACTCACTCCACCAATAAAGAACAGTCATTAGATATAATTTATATTGTTAAAGAAAGTCCCTTGTGGCACTAAAAAGTTAAATGACTCAATAATGAGAGTATAAGACAAGATTTACTTGAAACCAAACTTTTCTGACTTCAAACGTAGTTTTCTACCCACATGATCATTTATACTTGAATTACTTTCATTGAATTTTAAAAGAATAAAACCTATGATAACTAACCTAGAAACCAAAATTCAAAGTAAAAAATATAACTTCACTATCAAATCAGATATCTGCCATAGTTCAAACCTCTAGTAAATGGATTCACCAAAATGTGGTTGTTTAAAAACAGAAAATTTAGATCTTGTTAAGATATATATAGAAGAACCCTCAGAAAAACAATTATTAAAAATTATTTTATAACTTTATACCCAATTGTAACAGGTATAATAAAATAAATATTCAACAATGTTCAATCAGAAAGCACCTCTTATAGATCAGCTTCAGTGACTAGTCTAGACAATAGTCATATTTAATTAGAGTTAAATAATACCACATCATTGTAGAGGGTCACAGATAGTGGGGGAACCTGGGTGAGGTATAAGACTCTCCTGCCCAGCAAGGGAACCTATTGACATGCCTGGTTTGGCTCCCCATCACCCCTGGGCATATCTCAGCCTTCCTGTTTAATTACACTCCCTGTTGTAATTAAAGAAGAGTTATATTAAAGTGGCAAGGAGACATCTGCACACAATAGGAAGTTGTTTATGTGGTCCCACATGTGCAGTATCCTATAGTAAGCAAATGGCAGTGTGCTATAGTTATATAGAAGTATTAGGATATATAAGGCTGAGAGAATTTTGAATAAATGAGCTCCTGTTAAGATCATCTTCATAAGTTCTGCCCTTCACTCCTCTCCCATGATCAGGATTCAGGTTGGTACTGAAATCCTTCAGTGAGCAGGTCCAGATATAGCACACTCTTTTTAAATCTGTTTACCAAAATTGCTTTGTAGTGAGGGAATTAAATTAATTTAATCTTAATTAAATCTTAATTTTAAATTAGTCCTTAATTTAAAATTAAATCTTAATTAAGAAAATTTTTAAAATTAAATCTTAAGAAAAATTTTAAAATAATAATAGGATGTAGATAAGAAATATCATTACACATGCTTCAAAATCAAAGGTTTTTAAATTATTATTCTTAATGCCTTTCCATAAAAATCATAAATAAATGAATATGATTATTTATTACCTCACATATTCAGTAAAATAGAAATGGAAAAGGATGAAGTGATTTTTAAAAAGAACCAAAATTTTCATCTAGGATGGGAATCCTAAGTGTTTTAATGGTACAAAGTCACTGTGTATTGGAGTGGAGGAAATTTTTCTAAAAAACAACATAAGGATGAGTGGATAAAGAATCCTTGTAGGACAAGCTGACAGGGGTATGTGTGCTTGTGTTTTATTTTGGGAAGGGAAGGGGGAGAGAAAGGAAAAACCTAGCTGAGAGACAGTAAGTATCCTCTTTATGAAATAGCAAGTGAAGTACTATCGAGGCAAGACAGTAAGTACTTCTTACAACCTCCCAGCATTTAAAACTAGACGAGACAGAGAGCTTCTCTACCTCTCTGCATAGCTTACAGCTGAAAAGATCTTTGAAAGCAGAAAGTTATCATTTCATTTCTACTGTTTCAATTGGTTCCCCCAATACTAAGAGATACTTCTACCAAAATCTGCCGACTCAATAATTCCATCATCCTTTTAAGCCCTAATGGAACTACTAAATTTAAAGCTAAAGACCAAAAAACAAGGACTATCTTATAATACTTAGTTGGTATCAGGTGGTTATACAAGAGTCCTTTAACTAGCTATATTTCCCCCCATAAGGTAAATGCTGTTGAGCCTATTCCAGCGTTAGGTGTTTATGTTATAAGGGAATACCAGTTTCTCTCTCCCCTTCCCACTTACTATCTCCAATATAAAAGGGCTTTTTCTCTCTTTTCCTGACCATGTCACCACTTTGTAGCACTTGGCTCTCATGTTGGGGGTGGAGGTGGGGGGGGGGGGAGGCGAGAAGTGTAGTTGTCAAGAATTTGGATAGCTAAAATTCTGGAATACAAAACTGGAGAAATTCCAGTAAAACTACTGGCAAAATCCCATTAAATATAACTTCAGTTCTCTAGCTCCTGTAACCAAAACATATGGTGAGACACAGGAACTGGAGCACATTCACTTTTAGTTCACTCTTCCAGAAGCCAAAGTAAAAAAAACAAAAACAAAAATAAAAACAAACAAAAAAACTGGAAAAGAGAAAATGGTTTGGGGAGGGAAACAAAGACACTTAATGGAAATCTCAGAGGAATGAGACAGTGTTCTGCTCATACTCTTTTCCTAAAACATAGAGGAAAGTTTAAACCTAGAGTTAGTTTAATATATACCTTCCAATTAAAGTTTGATTTTGATAAGCAAAATGGAAGGTTATACCAGGCGCATAAACTGTGGTAGGTCCCTCAAGACAAAGAGGCTTCATGTGTATTGTCAAAGGGTTAAGCTTAGAGTCTATTCACCAAAGGAGCTGACTGTCATATTTCACCAGAGCAGTTCACAAAAAGAGGAAAGGGCTCCACTGTGCACCAGTATCTACATAGATAGAATTGTGAATCTGTGAAGTTTTGTCAAAGGAAGGGAAAGGGAAAAACTTTCTGTATAGAAAACAGAGCAATAAAAACATGAAAGCTACCTCTTCCAGACAGTGTTTATTTTAAATTCAGTTGTAAAATGAAATGGAAAAAAAAAATGTATTAAGTGCTAACAATGTTCCAGGAACAATGATAAATTCTGGGAATACAATTACAAGCAAGCAAGCCCATCCCTAATTTCAAGAAGCTCATATGTCAATGGAGGAAGATGACATATATAGAAGAATAAGAATTTTTTTTTGGGGGGGAAGCAGAGTATGAGTAAGGATGAATAATTTATAAAAGAACAAGAAGTGAGGGGCAGCTACGCGGTCACCAGCCCTAAAATCAGAAGGACCTGAATTCAAATCTTGCCTTAAGACACTTAACACAGCCTAGCTGTGTGACCCTGGGCAAGTCACTTAACCTCAACTGCCTCAACAAAAACAAACAAACAAACCAAAAAAAAAAAAAAAACAGAAGTGGCTTATTGAGCCAATTGGGTAAAATCAAGGAGAAAGTTCATCAATAAAAATCTAGGTTCCTAGGGACAAGAATCTTACTACCAGTGAGAAGAGGCTCGAATGCAAGAGACTTAAGTTGAAAAAGCTGGGGGAAAAATTAATCTGTAAAAGCACTATCATAGCAATATTTTATTCAAAACCAAAACTCATCAGTCTTCAAACAGCTATAGTAATTCTCTCTCTTTAATAATAGAACTCTGCAGAAAGAAATAGGGGGAAATTTCTAAAATTTCACAAATTTCAAGTTTTCAGTATAAGCTACAATAAATATGACCTCTTTATTGCTTAACAAATTTGCAAATACTAGTCTAAATTTTTCAGATGTCAAAATGGCATATATCTACAGTATAGGCAAATGAGAATATACTAGTACTATACTGAATAACCTATAGCCAAATTATAAATTAACATCACAGGGCTGTTTCTAATGATGTGAACTCTCCAAGGAAGGGGAATTTTTTTTTTGTTTGTTTGGTAATAGAACCCAAATTCCTAGTTCTTAAAACACAATTTTAGAATTTCAAAAATTGTTCGTGATACCTTGCCAACTGAGAATAAATTAGCAGGGAGCTGTGGTTTATTTCCTTTCATTCTCCCTTACCTCTGCATGGGAAATATTAAACTGAGTTGTGAGGCAGTTTAGGCTATATATGCAATCAGCGATATAGGGTTCAAATCAAGACTTTGCCACACTTGCATGAAATTGGGCAAATCACAGCCTTTCTGGGGCCCCAAGTTTCTTTTCTATAAAGTGATGACTATGACTTCAATGACCTCAAGATCCCTTTCAATTCTGTTGATAATCCATGAAATTGCCAAATCCCATATGAAATAAGCTCACTTAATACGGTAAGCTCACCCAAGAGGATAGCATTTAAAATAATTGTATTTTTCAGGAGGCCTCCATGCTCTCTGAAGATAGTCCTGTAGCATCTAGCTGCCATTCATTCCTTTAGCATTATTAGACAGGACCCAGTCACACTTCACTTCACTCCTTACTTTAAGGCCATTATCTTCCCAATAGCCTCTTACCCATTAATCAAAATGAAAAAAGTTGAAGAAGATATTTTGGTTGAGCTGCCAAAGCTAATATTGCCTTGTACCATTAGTTCCCATAATTCAAAAGCAATTCTGGTAGCCAGAGAAGGGGACAAAAATCAGACATTAAAAGACTTTCATTTTAACTTTATTAATTTAGGGACAGATAATAAAGAAAATATCAGTAGAGGAAAAACTCAGGAAACAAGAGGTATTGGAAGTGGAGGTAAGCACCACAATAGGACCAGAAGTAATATGGTACAATAGAAGAAATGCTGATTTTATATTTAGAATTCTTTGGTTTGAATCTTGCCTCAGACCTTTTCCAAGACTCAAGTTTTTTTGTATAAAGAGGGAATTGGGCTGGTTGACCTGCAAAATTGCTTCTCGTTCCAATTCACTGTTTCTGTGTCTTATTCCTTGATGCCATATATACAACATTATTATACCAACCCATAATTTCCTAATACTTCTAGTACTCCTCTCTATCTCCTCATTCTCTACATTTTTACTAGCCATTCCCAACACCTGAAATTCCTCCTTCCTCATTTCCACTTGATGGCTTCTTTCAAGTCTCAATTATAGTCTCACCTACTGCAAGAAATGATTCCCCTTAATTTGAGTGCTTTTCCTCAGAGAATACTTCCAATTTATCCTATCTCATTTGTACATAGTTGTTTGCATACTTCAGATTGTGAGCTCCTAGAGAGCAAGGACTGATGTTGGTGTAGTGTGTGTGTGTGTGTGTGTGTGTGTGTGTGTGTGTGTGTGTGTTTGTCCTTTCCTTATATTCCCAGTGCATAGCACAGTTCCTGAGCCTCATATTTTAAAATGCCTGTGGACTTAATACATAGCAGGACAGTCATAGATACGAAAAATTACAAAAATGTACAAATCTGTTCTGAAAACTCACACTAAATGATTACAGCTTTCTTGGATATGTTATTCTAAAACTAGGTGTTTTATCTAGGATTGTGCTACAAGAATAAACCAAAAGGCAATTTTAGCCCTTTATAACTCCTTTGTTGCTATAGGAAACTCCAAGGTTCATGTCTAAAATTTTGTCCCTCAACTACTACACTCAACTGTGTAAGAGCAGTTTTTATTGGTCTTGACCTTCAACATTCCCTTTCTAGTCCTTTGGTATATACATTCTCTTTTTAAACTTTTTTTTATCATTTTATGAAGACTTCCCCATCGGAATGGGCAGATGAGAACAATTTGTTCCAAGGGCCAAGAAGTCAGCTGAAGCAGACATTGAAGAGCACTCGGAGCTTGATCAGATCTTCAAGACCCAAGGTCATCTATTCCGTCCCTGGCCATTACCAGTCAGCTTGACTTTTGTCCTGACACTAGAGTTTAATGACTCTGGAAGAGAGTGAGACAGATGACTGATTGCCCCATTTAAATCCAACACACAGTAAGTCAAGACATCACCCCATGTTATCACTAGTCTCCTTGGAAAACAAAGGGCAATGACAAACAATGAAACTTCCTGTAATAGCTTGGAATTTAAACTCAAATCAAAAGAACTTTTTTTTGTTGTTGTTTTTAACTAGCCTTATTTCATCAGTGAACTCCTCTTAATGGGGAACTTCCTTTGCCAATGCGCATCAGCACTTTCACTGAAACTCTATGAGTGTTGCTTGGACACTGAGGAGGTTAACAATCCACCCAGGATCACAGAGTTCTCCTGTGTCAGAGGCTAGACTTGAATCTGGGTCTTCCTGACCTCACACAGAAAAGAACATAAGATGGATGCTCTCATCCATCAAAACCCTTGGGTCCCATTCTTGGTCTGATTTAGGAAAACAAAGTTGCACAGATTATTGCAACCCAGGAATTAGGCTAGACCATGGATAGATTACTTAAAATAGAGATTTAAGATCTGAACGGATTTTATATTAATGCCGACAAAGAGACTGGAGCTTTTTACAAATGTACTAATCTGGGGTGAACAGACCTCAGGCCTTTTTTAATGTATTAATCATAGGTAGGTCAGATAAGGATAAATATAGGGATTGGTAGGATTCCATAAAAGTCTGTGGCTGCCACTCAGACTCAGTGACCCTTCTAGCTGTTTCTGCCCATAGATCCTTCCTCCTCCCTGCCAGGAAAGGGACTCAGGCTAATAATCCCCTGATCAGCCAGGTTTTTATTTCCTGCAGAATGCATTGTGCATTAAGCCTATGACAATCCTCAAAAAAGTGGTGATTAGGGTTGGGGCACAGAAATTGCCCTGATATTGTCTGTCTTCTCTCTAAAAGGAAGCAAAACCTTTAGTCTTGGGCTAGGAATGGAGTTCCTACTTTGTAAAGGAGTTTGGATGATGACCACACAACAAGAAAGGATTAACCTCAGTTTGAATTGAATTTAATCCAATTGTTCCAGATTAAGAAATACTTTCTTTTCACCATGGTAACTAGATAGATTATCAAATCCCCACCAGAAAATAAACCTCTTCAATGAAGGTCCCCTTAATTCATGTTAGCTGCAATGGATAAAATGCCAGACCTGGAGCTAAGAACACTGAGTTCAAATGTGACTCCAGAGAAGTTGTGTGACCCTAGGCAGGTCACTTAACCCTGTCTGTTCAGTTTCCTCAAATGTTAAATGAGATGGAGAAGGAAATGGCAAAACACTCCAGTATATTTGCCAAACAAACAAACAAAAAACAAATGGGATGACCAACAGCCAGATAGGACTGAAAAATGATTGAACAACAACAAATGAAAAAAGTTTGGGAAAGAGACTATAAAAGATGGAATGAATAAATGATACCGCAAAAGTCCTGGGAGAAGAGAAATGTTTTGTGGGTTGATTTTTCTTTTAGAATTTCAAGTTAACAGTAACCTTGCCAGATGCCTTTAAAATTGGTGAGCAGCTGAATTATCCTAACAACTTCTCTTGTAAAGGTGTTATTTTGTCACTTCATTTATGAGACAACATTTATCATTATTCAAACAAAAAAAAAATTACGTGCTACTATGGGTAATTAGAAAAAATAGGTGGAAGATGTTGCATCTGTTATGGCTGATTTTTTTTAATGTGTTAAAATTTACAACTTAGGTAAGTAAGGAAACCAATGCCTTACAATAATAAATAACTTAGAGGTAGCATGGAATAATAGATGAAGAGCTGGTTTTGGAGTCAGAAAGGTCTGGGTTTAAATCCATCTCTGATTTAATGAACAAATTAAAAAGCATTTATTGTATACCAAACACTATACTAAACTAAGTGGGAAAAATGCAAACCAGTCTTGGTCCTCAAGGAGTTTACTATTTAATGGAAGAAGAGAATACATAAAAGAAATGATCAAAGTGATGGAAAGGTTTGGTTCTAGGCAAAGAAAAGTGAGAACTCAATTCATCTATAAGTGTCAAGGGTCCCAGGGGCAAAGTAGAAAAGGAAAAGAAGAGATTATCAAATTGCATGGGGTATGATTTGGAAATGGCCAAGAAATATGGAGATAAGGCAAAGAAAGAAGAAGGGAAGGGAGAAGAGTCCAGGTTCTGGGTGAGAGGGATTTAGAGAGGATGATTAGAGTATAGTATTTTCATTTAGAAAAATACTATTTCTGTGACTATGGCATATCACTTAATGTCTTAGTGTCTCAGATGATTCTCTGCAATTAAATTTTAGGAAATCTGCATTGATTAAAAAAAATTCCTTACCCATAGCTCCCTAATCCAACGAAATAATAGATCTGATTGATAATAATAAACACTAACACATATAGAATTTTAGGATTACAAAATCTGGAGCACCATTAATCACTTTGGGTCCTCAGGTAAGTAGCATCATCATTATGATCCCATTTAATGATTATATAAACTGAAACTCAAAGAGATGCCCTAGATCACACAACTACCTATTGACAAGATTGGGAATCAAAGTCAGACCTTCTAATCCCAAGTTGAACAATTTTTCATTACCTGGGAATTTACTGATCATCTTCCATGTCTGGAAATGTCTCCCCCCCTCACTTCTGATTCTTGATATCCTTGGCTTTTTACAAAACTCATCTCAAATACCCCTTCCCTTTTTGGAAGAGGTCTTCCTCTCAGCCACTTAAGTCTCAGAAGCTCCCTTCCTTCTACTTTCTCTGCATCTTATTTATATTCATTTACATGCACTCTTCTACATTAGGCTGTAACCTTCTTGAGGGAAGGTATTATTTTTGTGGTTTTGTCTTTCTTTGTAACATCAATACTCAATATGGCATATGGCATATAGCAAGGGCTTAATAACTATTTAATGACCAATTATGTCATAATGAAAGGATTTTTTGCACACCTTTTTTACACAGATTTTTTTGTGGATAGGGGGAGGCTAATAGGAGGAACAGTCTTCCAGTTTTTGCCCAAGAAGACTCAATAAACTTGATCTAAGGGGCAATATAGTACAATAAGAATTTGGACTTGGAATCAAGAATTAGGGGCTAAATCCCAATTCATCTACTAGAAATAGCATCAATTCTAGAGTCAAGAAGATCTTAGTCCAAATTCTACTTTTGATATTACATGAGTGACCATGGAAAAATCTCTCTGGGCTTCAGTTTCCTTCTCTGTAAAAGGAAACACAAAAGATGTGAAAAAGATGGCCTCTGAACTATTTTCTCATTTTCATATAATCAAGAGAAAAGTTACAGGATGTCCATCTAAAAAATAAGAATTGTATATTACATGATCTCTAAGTTCTTTCCAATCTAACACCATGCATTTCTTGGTAAATGATGGGCATTTTCAGAAATGACAAAAGCTTTAGGGCTGGAAGTTGAATAATGATCAAGAAATCCAATGAGAAGTCACAGTAACTACTCCCACCCCAGAGCTACACAAAAAGTCAGACCTTAAAAGACAATATAAAGAACTGCCCCTTTAGTAAGTAGGTGGCAGTATTCAGACCAGAACAGCCCAGAAGCTGAATTCCTTAACTCTTCTGTTCTGAGACATCATAAAAAACCCTGAAGATGTAGTGGTCTGAATCTCATCAGATCAGAAGTGGCCTAATGCGTGGAGTGCAACCTAACCCAAGGGAATCACAGAGATCAAGGAGGGCCAGAATCAAAAGCAAAATTAAGGTAGAACCTGATTCTGGAATAAATCTCAATGTAGGAATTAAAGGTGGGGGGAGGTGGGCTAGGAGGAGGAATCAGTAAACTGAAGAAGATACTAATTGCTATGAAGCAATATAGGTCTAGAAATGCCAAAAAATTGAATGTAGAATAAGAAACAATGACATCATAAATGGCAAATGGAGTCTCAAAGGAAAAAAAAAAAATTAGATCTTCCTCAAGGACTGTGTATATGTCTGGGAGATATAAAAAGGTTAAAAGATGAAATAAAACATTGGAAGAAAAAATTAAAAAATAGAAAAAAGTAGTTTTGGAGAGAACATGGTAATGGATTTGTTTGGCTTGACTATGTTTATTTGTTACAAGTTTTTTTTTTTTTAATTTTCTGTTGTTAATGAAGCTTAATTAGAAAGTTAGCAATAATGAAACTTAAAAAAAGAGAGAGCCACTGAAACATTTATTTTTAATATGCAGAAGAGAACAGAAGAAAATTTACACAGAGAAGGGTAATTTTGAAGGTAACACTTAGAATTCATTTTTTTAATGTCAATAAGCATTTATTAAACATTTACTATATGCTAAGTATTATTGATACAAAGAAAAGCAAAAAGGCAGCCCCTATCTTTAAGGAGGTCACAATCTCTCAAATCCAGGAGAAAACATGCAAATAAATATGTACAAACAAGGATAAATAGGAAATGAAGCAAGAGATGTGAAATGGTGTGATTTCATATATAATCCTTACTTGGGGGTTCAGTACATACGGAAATGCTCTCTTTTCTTGACATATCAGTCCAGAATTTTAAAACAATAATAAATAAATAATGTATTGTAGCTCAGGTCACATATACATTAATTAGTGTCATAGAAAACCTCTGGGTTTTCCAATGAATAAATTTTTTGATTGGCAGCATGATTTAATATCTAGAATGCTAGATTTAAAATCAGATAAACCCTAGGTCAAAATCCTATCTTTGACTCACAGGAGCTGATTCCTTCAGTCACTGTATGTTATAAATGGATTTGTGATATATATTTTTATGTTTATATATACACATATACACACTGGAGGGAGAGAAGTGAGGACTTATAATATGCAAATTTCAATATAATTCTAATCAGGCCAATAATTATTCCTAATCAGATTCTATAACTTTAAATCTCTTTGTCATTTAAAAAAAAATCACTTGTTTGATTACCATCCAAGCATTTCATACTTAATTTCAAATTGACTGATCTATCATCTATTCTCAAATTTGTACCCACAATTAACACAGCACAGACTACAGAAGTCATTCATAACTAGGCTCTAATCTAACCTCTCCAGGCTTATTATTCATTACTCCTCTTTGTATATTCTACAATCTAGCCAAACTGACACTCCTGCTGTTGTTCACACACCATACTCCACCTCCTGTCTCTGTGCCTATGTACAACCTGGTCTCCATGCGTGAAATGCATTCTTGCTCATCTCTATCTTTTAGAATCCTTACCTTCCTTCAAAGTTCAGTTTATATATACCTCCTATATTACTGATATTAATTATCACCTCCAATTTTAGGTCTTTTCCAATCTCTCTTTTCCAACTCTCTCCCCAACCCCCAAATTGTTCATGTTAAGTTGTTTTTTTTCAATCATGTCCAATTCTTCATGATCCCATTTAGGGTTTTCTTGGGAAAGATACTTGGGAAAGTGTTTTTCCATTTCCTTCTCCAGCTGATTTTACAGATAAGGAAACTGAGGAAAGCAGGAATCACTGAACTAATAAATGTTTGGAGCCATATTTGAAAGAATGAGTCTTTCTGATTCCAGATCCGGCACTGCACCACTTAACTGCCCATAACTCCACGAAATTACATTACATTTACTTTTTATGTACTTTAGAAATGAGGAATAGAATGTAAGTTCCTTAAGGTTGGAGGTCAATTTCATTTTATATCTGTAAGTCCCAGCAACTACCATGATACCTGATCAGTGTTTAATAAACGTTTTTTGAATTACTGATACAAGATACACTAGTATCCTATTGGCTACAAATAAATTTAGTCTATGAGTTAGAAACATAAAAAAAATTATCTATGCTTCCTGACAGAGATAAATATTACAGTTAATTCTTCGCCTGAGGTTAATTTCCTCCGTTTCTGGATCGCTGGTACTCTAAGGCCTGCCAAGAGATCTGATCTGGAAAATTGAGGAGTATACTCACACTATTCTAGTAAGTAGCTTAAGAGAAACTGAAAATTCACATCCCTTTTTAGGATCCAAACCTGTTTATCAGAACTACATGAAAGCTAGAGCCTTATTTTTCATACAAGAAAAAAGATTTATGAAATTGCTGGCAATGTGCTAGACCCTGATATCAATGAGTAATTAAACAACAACAACAACAACAAAGATTCATTCCCATGATTTACCATACAGCTAAAAGAACAAAAGGAACTCTGCAGGTTTCTGCCGCTGCTAACAAACACCAAGAAAGACCGTAAACATTATAAGGTATTTTCTCGGTGTTCATCTGAAAGAGGGAAAATACTTAAGTGAAAGAAAATTCACTTAGCTTCTCTTTTTCTAAACTAAGAAACCCCTATTGTTCTTTTATTTATAGTTCCTTTTTAATCTCCTAAACACTAAAACTATTATTTCAATATTTAGGAGAGTAAAACTACTCCTGATTGTTTTGCCCCCCATGAACAAAATCTAACCCATCATTAAGTCCCCAAAATAAGACGCACTATCAAAAAGTAATACACAATCCTACTTCATCTGCTATTATCAGCATTGGCCAAAGATATTTAATACTGTTTTAAATGATATTGAAAAATTAATCAGAGAGAATTTAGAGCTATAAAAACCACACATTTCAACAACACATACTACTTTCCTTCTCCCTTTAACAACTTCTGTTTGATAATTAATTCAGTCTGGAGTGTTTAGGGAAGAAGAGTCAGAATTCCAACAAGCTAAACCAAACCAACCCTGGCAAGAAGCCAAATTTCCCATGCTGCTTGACCCTGGGACTTCCTGAGCTTCCACTTGGACCAGATTTCCAAAAATAGGCAGGATTAGCAGCAGACCAAACATGTGGTGGTGAGTTTACAAACAAATGACTTCCTTACTGGAGCCCTGTCAGTCAATCCCCTGGAGTCTGAATTCTGCAGCTGGCAAAGGCTGCCCAGCCAGTTTCACTATGAACAAAGGTAGTGTTCTTCCAATTCCAGAGACTAATTCTTGAGTCTGAATGTCTTTCTTCAGGTAGCTTAGCAGTAGAAATAAATATGTCTGCCTCTCTCCTGGCTGTCAGTGAGTCAATCAATCCTCCAAAAAAAAATTGCTTAGAATCCCAGGGAAGAATAGTGGGCAGGCTGTTTTAGCCAGGGCTAGATTTGATTCCTCTCCTCAAAAAGTGGAAAGGAAGTGCCTCCCTCCTTACTTGTTCAGCCTAACTTTCACCCTTAATACCCAGAGAGGACCAGCTCTTCAGAAACAGAAAAGGATCCATGGAAGAAAAAGGGGGAAAGGAACACAAAGGGACAGAAGCCTCTGTGAAAATACCGATGTTGGACCTGTTGAGGCATTCAGTTAACTACTGCCAAACTAGGGAAGCTGGGTCACCCTACTACAGGGATTGAAGGAATGGAAATAGAAATGAGCTGCTTTGCTACCAAGCTTAAGTAGCCATGCAATCCAACAGTTTTATTAAAGTAGTGAAATTATATTAGGCTGCCATAATTGTGTGGCTCTCCTGAAACTGGGTTTCTAGAAGGCTTTAGCCAAATCCAAAAGAAATTAAACCGACTAGCAACATCTTGTAAAATAGTTTTTTGGGGGGGTTAAATTTCTGATTGTAAAGTTACAGAAATTGGTTTCCAGGGCAGTGAAAGAATGCTAAAATTGGGGCAGCTAGGTGGTGCAGTGGATAGAGCAACAGCCCTGAAGTCAGACCTGAGTTCAAATCCATCCCTCAAACACTTAACACTTCCTAGCTATGTGACCCTGGGCAAGTCACTTAACCCCAATTGCCTCAGGGAGAAAAATGCTAAAATGACTCATAGCACATGAATTCAAATCTATGGGCACTCCTTTAACCAATCAGGGCCCTGGTTTCCTGATCCATAAAGTAAGAGTCAGACTAGACACCTCTTAAATATACTCCAGAAATAGGATATTTTCTACCTTAATTCTATATCAGCAATTTGAATTATTCTTCAGATCTTTGTACTATGAAATCCAATCTCACTGTAAGATTGTATGTTATCATTTGTTAAAACTAAGAAGGTACCAATATTTAAATATATTGAAAAGGTATGACTTTAAGAAATATAAACTTATACATATACATAAGACTTCTTAGAATTCCTTACTTTCAGAATTTGTCTTAAAATAAAAAGTATGATTTTTTCCCCAAAAAAACCTTTGGGGAAAATGGTTAAAACATAGTTAAACTTTTCTTCTAAATACCTAAATTCTAAAGCATAGTGTAAATCAACTCTTGATCTAATCCCAAATCACTGACCAAATAGTAAGTTTCAAAAAGATATGCCTGAAGCTGGACCCTTCCTAAAATTTCCAAATGCTCAAATAGTTCTGTAATTTTGATTTGGAAGTTCAATTATAAATTATAACCCACCCACATGCACTTTTTGTCTTCATATGAATGAGTGATCCTAAAAAAGCCAGTTAAGCTCTCTGACCTTTAGGTTCTTCATCTGTAAAATGGGCCTAAATGGGACCCAAAATGGGTCTTACCATCTCACAGGATTGTTCTGAATACCAAAAGACAAACCATATGAAATACTTTGAGGACATGAATGTACCACA
Organism: Antechinus flavipes; assembly: GCF_016432865.1. Lineage (NCBI taxonomy): Eukaryota > Metazoa > Chordata > Mammalia > Dasyuromorphia > Dasyuridae > Antechinus > Antechinus flavipes. Next base: position 386,392,063 of record NC_067400.1, on the reverse strand, counting down.
TACATATAAGCCTTTATTCTGGCTCTTATCTCTCCCCATTTTCCTTTTTAAAAGTTTTTCTTTCTCTCTGATAATTTTAACATGCTAGTGTTTTGGTAATTGAAATAAGAGAAGAAAGGGGAATGGGATTGCCTTAGGGAAATCACAAAGTTCTCTCAATGATCTCAAGTTTTCCATGAATGGAAAAGCCCAACATTTTAATATCACCCATTCTACTAGTCTCCCAGTCAGGGAATATACAGTTTCTGGAGAATTAAAAATTAATATCACACAGAGAACAATGGAAAGGTGCTTAGTGGGTGTGATCCATATACAAGATATAAACAATGGGGAATTCTGAAAAAGAATAGGCATAAAATGTCATTGAGAAACTGTATGATAGAAAGAAAAGACATACTAATCTTACTATTCAAAATCATTCTATTCCAAGGTGGGTGGGTGAGTGGAGAAGGATGAGCAAAATAACCAAATCCTCCTTACAAATGTCAGCTTCCTCTGAAAGGTTCAACAAAATTCAAACTAATTCAGCTAAAGCCTAGTATCAGTGAAAGAAAATGCTTTTAACAACTCAACCTTACCAAATGTTCTCACCAGCAACACTAGAGGGATAAAAAATTACTTTTAAAAGCTTTACCCAGACCCTTTTTAGTAAACTACTCACAATATATAAGATGGAAACTGAGAGAATGCTGAATTACCACAAAAGGCAACACCACAAAATAGAAACTCCCTTTTCTGGCCTTCCTGTGAATTCAGCAAACATCTTTTTTTATCATACTATCAAAAATTTTTGCAGTAGGCTCGAGTCTCTTCAGGTTCCCGCCTCCCCCCCCCCATTAAAAAATGTCTAGCCTGATAAATAAAAGAGGTTGGTAGTTTTTCTTTGTGTCTCTAGACTTCTTTCAGGGAGTCTTGTTTATTCCAACACATTATTTAAATGAAAGGTATAGCAAGAAATCTCTCTGTTGTCCCCTTAAAAAGTTAAGAAAGCAAAAGGTAGCTCTTTGATAAAAGCTATATACTTGGTGGTCCCAGATATACATAGCCCTTTCTCCTTTATTGATTTCAGTCAGTTCAGGTAACTAGTTATACCCTCAAACTTGGACTTGCAAAAGAAGAAAAAAGGCAGGAACACAAATAAAAAGATCTAGAGAAAAGAGACTGGGTCCCTAAAGAGGCAAACTCCTAAGTGCAGATTTCTAATGGCTGCCTCTTGGGGAAGGGGGAAAATTTGGGACCATAAATTCTGAGACTAAGTAAGATCCAGGAGAAATGGAGGCAACTCCAGTGGAATGGCAAAAAGGGAGGAATTGCTAAACTCAGTGAATGATGAAGCCAAGGAAAAGAAATGGGGCAGAGCCAATCCTGTCCCTTCTTCAATGTGGATGGAATAAGTGTAATATCTTTCCTAAAATGTGATACTCAAAATTAAATACAATATTCTAGATGTGATCTGACTAGGGGAAAACATAATAGGATCATCACCTCCCCAATCCTAGAAACCCTGCCTCTCAGTGTAACCTAAAATTTCATTTACTCCCTTGTCCATCATATCACATTGTTGACTCAAAGTGAATTTACAATCCTGTTAAAAACAACAACCAACCCAAGTCTTTTTTAATCAGGTGACCTGCTGATTAACCACACCTCCCCTTTCTTTATCTTTTGAAACTAAATTTTTAAAATCTAAATGTAGAAACTTATTTTTATACATTTTATCCAAATCGCTGATAAATATGTTAAAACAGTACAGCTTTCAGGGATTCTTAGATATATAGTCAGGAAGTCTTGGGTTGAAATGCAATGTCAGACATTTACAAGCTGCTTGGTCCTGAGCAAATCACTTAATTTCTGATTGCCTCAGTTTCCTTATGACATTCCTCATACAAATGTCATAGGGAATGAAATGAGATAATATTTGCAAAGTAGCTGGCACACAGCAGGCACTTAATATTGCTTATTCCTCCTCCAGTTTGCATGGAAACAAAAACTGAAACAATTTAAAATCTAAACTTGTAAAGGCCTCTGTCATCAATAGGAAGTGCTTAATAAATGTTGGTTGATTTATTCATCACAGGTCTTCCTGACTTTACTAAGTCCTGACAGTTTTCCTGAGGTAGAAAGAAACTTTCTGATCTAAAAGAATAGTTCAGGTTTCTCAAAATGTGGTCCAGAAAATGCCCCTGAGTCCAGCACTTTATCTACTGGGTTCTTTCAAATTATAAATTATGATGCATTTAGGAGTTAGTACACAGTTCACAAAGGCTGCCTGATATATGAAAAAGTATGTTAGATTTGGAGCCTAAGTTTAAATCCCACCTGATAGTAACCATACAATCACAGACAAGAATTTACCTTCCTTATGCCTCACTTTCCTTAGTGAGAAATTAAGATTAATTCTACCTCACAGGGCAAGTAGTTGTGAAGCTCCAATGAGATAATATAAAGTCATGATATTTAAAGCACTGTGTAATTCAGCTCTCATTATTACCAATTACTGAGGGGGTGATGGTAGAGTAAAACAAAACCGAAATGTTCCGATTCCCCCGAAACAAGAAGGGCAATAAAGTTAAGTTGTAAAATCAGCCAATTGGAAAATAGGATTTTGTTTCTACCAAACTCATGACCTAAAAGGAGCTCTAACTGCTGGATGAATCCAATCCAAGTCTCCTCAGGCAGAAATAAGGGAATTTTAGCAATGTACACTTACAAGTTCCTTGGCAATATTTTATGAAGCATGGATATCTAAAATCATTATGAGCTAGCCATGTATTCAGGATGATGTCTTTCTATGGGGACCCTATATGTTAAGGCTGCTCGGGGGATCAGCAGCTCCATTTAAGGTAAATAGATTTTACCTTACCCTCTGCCTCAACCCTTTTATGTTCCCAAAAAGAATAAAATCATTTCAGAAATTATTTTTTCTTTAAAACTTCAGACTAAAAACACTAATAAAAACAATTTATACCCACACTTTCAAAGTTAAGGGAATTATTGCAAGTGAGGAGATAGTTTCTCTTAATTTCCAGTTGAGTAGGCTGAGCTATCATTCACACTGACTGATTTTGGGCAAGTAATTTTATTCAACTCAGCAAGCATTTATTAAGCACCTATGATATGCATAAGCCTGAGAATACAGAAAAAAAATATCCTTCCCTTGAGAAAGTTTTCTATTGAAGGGTAGGGAAGACTGATAGGGAAGAAAATAATATGTACAGAAAAAAGTCACACACACACACACACACACACACACACACACACACACTCTTGGAGGGAAATGAAAAGTTATTCAGAGGGAACAATAAATAGATGCGTTTGGTATACCAAGGATGGATAAGAGGGAGTAATTTTAAATTAGTGGGGGAAAATTGTTTGGTTCAAGACTGTGAAGAGCTTTGCCAAATGACAAATAGATGAGTTTGTATTCCATCTTAAAGGCAACAGGGAGTTACTGAAGCTTCTTGAACAAAGGAGTGACAAGGTCAGACCTGTGGTAGAGAAGAAGCAAGCCAGGTCTAGTTAGAGAGTTCAAAGAAAGGAAATTCCATGCAATTTGGTATGTTCTCTCCCTGTCACATAATCTTAGAGAACTATACAGAAACCTGGGAGATTAAGCGATTTGCTCAGAGTCAAATAGCAGCATTTGTCAGAGGTCAACCTTCAACACTGGTCTTTCTAGTTTCAAGGCCAAATCTCTACCCACTATGTCATGTTAACTCTTGAGAATAAGTGAGGTAACAGGATTGGAAAAGAGAGAGAGAAAAGGGGAGAGAAAAGGAGAGAGAGAGAGAAAGGAAAGAGAGAGAGAAAGAGAGAGAGAGAGAGAGAGAGGAGAGAGAGAGAGAGAGAGAGAGAGAGAGGAGGGGAGATGGGGGAGAGAGAGAGAGAGAAGGATGTGGGGTGAGAGAGAAAGAGATGGGGGGAGAAAGAGAAGGATGGGGGGAGAGACAGAAGAATGGGGGGAGAGAGAGAAAAGGATGGGGGAGAGAGAGAGAAGGACGGGGGGAGAGAGAGAGAGAAGGATGGGGGAGAGAGAAAGAAGAACAGAAGGATGGGGAGAGAGAAAGAAGGATGGGAGAGAGAGAGAGAAGGAGAGAGAGAGAGAGAAAAAGAAAGAGAGAGAGAGATACACAGAGAGAAGGTGGAAAAACAGAGAGAGAAAAACACAGCGAGAGAAAAAGAGAGAGGGGAAAGAGGAGAGAAAGGGAAGGGGAGGGGAAGGGAAAGAAAGATAAGAGAAAAAAAAAAGAAAGAGAGAGAACAGAAGGGAGGAAGGGAGAGCAAGAAGGGGAAGAAGAAAATGGAATTTAAACATTATCCCAGTAGCAAAAATCTAGAACATAGTTTCAAAGAGATTGTTAATGAACTCACAGAAAATTAAGCAATAATCAGAGCATCTAGGTGGTGCAGTGAATAGAGCACTAGCTCAGAAGTCAGGAGGATGAGAACTAGATGATAGAAAAATTTGATGCATTTAGAACTAATTGAAAAGTCAGACCCTGAGAAGGGTCACTATAAGTTGGAGGAATGTATCCATTGGAATAACATTAGCTTGGTTCTATTTTGTTTAACACTTACTATTGCCATAGAATGAGAACAGGAAAGTAGAAGGAAAAACAAAAAGGGAAATAAAGAAGGGAAGGTTGGTGAGAAAAAGGGGTGGAGTCATTAAAAAAAAAGGAAGGGTGGAATCTATTGTGATTCTCTGACAGTAAGAGACATTGAATCATAAAGATGTCAGTGTAGACTTTGCTTAAAAACAAAGAACAACAACAACAGCAAAAAAAAAAAAAAAAAAGCCTCAGGATGTCACAACTTCTCCAATATTCAGGTTTTTTTGTTTTTTGTTTTTTTTTTTCATCTAGACAGTGGGGTAAAAAAAAAAAAATAAGATGACTTGCCCTGTCATGCAAAGTTCAAACAAGATTGCAGGGGAAATGTTCTATAAACATCAGTTTTTAATACAAATCTGTCAATCTCAAAACCATCCATTTAACTACTTTTGTTCTATGCAGAATTTTTTCTAAGTAGCTAGGTAGCACAAGGGTTAGAACTGCACTTGGAGTAAAAAAAAGACTAGTCCCACCTTAGATACATGAACTTAGGCAAGCCACTTACCCCCGTCTCAGTTTTCTCAGCTGTTAAATGGAGATCATAGCATCTCTCTCCCAGGGTCATTATGAGAATCAAATGAAATAACATATATAAAGTGCTTTGCAAACTTTAAAGTCAAATACAAATGCTAGTTGTTAATAATAATAACAATTTCATGGCTCAATTTATCACTTTCAGGTATATTCCATGTTTATTAGTCAAACTGTCCCCAATGTTCAATACCACAGGGAAATAATTCTACTTCAGTGAAGAAAGCAGGAACTCAGAATATATCTGATCTCTGAACTAGACATAAAAGTATGCCACCCCGGAAGAAATCATTGCAATCCCTTTTTTGTAGTAGCAAAGAAGTAGAAGTTGAGTGAATGCCCATCAGTTGGGGAATGATTGAACAAGTTATGGAATATTATTACTATATAAGAAATGATGAGCAGGCTGATTTCAGAAAAGCCTGGAAAGACTTACATGAACTGATGCTGAGTGAAGTGCGTAAAACCAAGAGAACATTGTACATAGTAACAAGCTTATGTGATGATCAACTGTGAAGGACGTAACAATGAGGTGATTCAAGGCATTTCCAAGACTTATGATTGAAAGTATTTCCTGAGAGAGCAATGTGGAGATTGAATGTGGATCCAAGCATACCATTTTCACCTTTTGTTGTTGTTTCTTTGCTTGCTTTTTTTTTTCTTTTTTATGGTTTTTTCCCTTTTGATCTAATTTTTCTTGCACAGCATAACAAATCTGGAAATAATATATGGAAGAATTACACGTGTTTAACCTATATTGGATTGCTTGCTGTCTTGGGGAGAGAGGGAAAAAGATTTGGAATATAAGGTTTTACAAAGACGAATGTTGAAAACTATCTTTGCATGTATTTGGAAAATTATATTAAAAATCATATGCAATACTTCTACTGTGATTATTCATATCTTTCACTATCAAATGAAATAGAAGCTTTCCAAGGCAACTAGTTCACAACAACAGCTCTACATCTCATAAGAATTAGAAGTCTCTGACTCTTCAGTCAGCATAATCATAACAATGATACCTTGATGATGCACTGAAAGACACAATGTGGCAGTACAGCGAATACATCACTGAATAAGTCAAGAAGACAGAGTTTAAATCTAGCTTCATACACTTTCTAACTGTGTGATCCTGAGCAGATCCTCTCTGCCTCAGTTTTACCTTCTATAAAATGGGAATAATAATAGTATCTACTTCCCAAAATTTAGAAGGGTAAATGAGACAATATTTATAAAGAGCTTTGTACTTAAGAACTGTTGTTATTATAGCCTTATGACCTAATTGATGTAGGTTTTCATTCCAGCAAAGTAGAAGGCAACTCCTCTATGACTGCTCATCCTGTATGACTCTTGTTCGAGTCATAGAACTAGAGATCTGGAGCTATAAGGGACCTTAAAAGCCATTTAGTCCAAACTCCCCTTTTTTTACTGAGAGGAGACCAAAACCAGACAGCAAGGTTGTGACTTGTCTAAGATAATACAAGTGATAGAGCTGGATTTTAACCCAAATCCCTTGATTCCAATTCTAACATGCTTTCCATTACAGTGACAGTTTTAAGACTTTAGCTTTAGAGCTAGCAGACCTCAGAAATAGTTCAAAGTCTTTTTTTTTTTTTTTTTTTTTTTTTTACAAGAGAAAACAGGGGAGTTAAGTGATAGCAGTGTATTGGTTGTTAAAACAGACTTTTCTTGAGAGGACATAGTATCAAATCTGAGGAAGCACTGCTATTGTTATCCAAACTATGTTGCAAAAGAAACTTGGCCAATATCTCACTGAGGAGTCACATTAGAGTCCCAATATCTGGCTCAGCAAATAGACACAAACACACACATGCACACAAGTTATTACATCAATTAACTTTAAACCAAAAATTCAAGGATTTTTAAGAAATAAATAGAAGATCTGTAAAAGCACAAAATAAATTTTAAATGGTAAAAAAGCCACTTGCTAGAGCTTGATACTTCAATCAATGTTTATTTCTGAGAAAAATGAAGTAGTATTTTATTTGGACTAATGTACTGAATCTCATAACAGTGATAGAGGGACTTGCCCAGAGTCATACAATTAGCAAACAATTTTATCTCTGATTCTAAAGATGATGACTGAGAAGGTTTTTAAAGTCCATCATTAAAATATATGTCAGCAGTAGAAACACCTACTGTGTTCAATACTTTGCTAGACACCAATGGGGGAAAAATGAAACACAATCTTAGTTTTCAAGTTTATAGTTTTATCAAGGAGAACAACACAAATGCATAAGCTGAAAATAATGATATATGACTAAGAGTATATATGAATAAGAAGCAAAAGCCAGTCAGTTATTCAACTATCATTTAATAAATGCCTACTATGTGTTGGGCACTGAACTAAGCACTGAGAATACAAAGAAGGGCAAAAAGTCTGGGGGACTCAGTAAAAATGCTCACTTTTCAAACATAACAAAGATGTCGAACTTAAAGAACATCAAGATCACTGACTCACAAAGAACATAGAGGTAAGTAAGGTGTAAGGAATAAGGTATACCTGAAAAGGTAAGAAAGGACCAGGTTATAAAGAACAGCAGTAGCATAATAGATGGAAAGCTGGCATCAAAGCCCCAAACCCAAGTCCAAGTACCATGGAACACGTACTATCTGTGTGACTGACCCTATGAATGGGTCTTTTAACCTTTCAGTGCTGTAGGCAGCTCTCTAAGTAAGACTGTAAGGTGAAAAAAAGGTGCTAGCCTGGGTAATAAAGAGAGTTTCCTCACCTACAAGTTCCTTAGACCAATGGAAATCATATGTCTAGTCTCTATCTCTTTTCTTTTTTAAAAAATCAGGGTTAAGTGACTTGCCCAGAGTCATACAACTAGTAAGTATCTAAGTCTGAATTTGAACTCAGTTCCTGAGCTACTACTCTAACTACTGTACTGCCCCTCCTATCCCTAGTTTTATTCCTATGATTAAATACCAACTGGTCACATTCTAGAGGTTCACTAGAAGTTTCCAGTAGTAGTTGGCAATATTTCTTAGATAGTCTGCAAATGATCGTTTAACCCATAATATGGCTGACCTAGAAAAGAAGTGATAAGAGCCACAAATCAGACAAGGCAACTAGAGCTGTTTTGAATTTAAAGGATGCAAGCAATAGTTAAAACAGAAAGGGACAAAAAAGTGAGTTCTTTTCCTAGCCCCACCCATTCCTCTCCCCAAATTGTGGCTTCCTGAGTATCAACCTGTCTTGAGAGCTTGTTTCCCCCATCTTCTCTCCCCTCTTCACAAAAATAAAAACAACTGAAGGCATCCTACGTCTCAGCCCAAGCTTGGTTTGTGGAACTTGACATGTGCTCCAGAATTCCTAGTTATGACTGTCAATAAGACCCATCTGAGTTCTGGGACCCAGAATGAAAACTAGAAAGAGAATGATCTTTTCCTTCTCCCATACTCAAGGGCCAGATTTAAACAAATTTGTGGGAAAGCTTCATTTCTGGCATCCTTCCACTTTCTTTTCTACATCCCAACTCCTCCCTCCTAGTTACCTTCTCCGAAGGAGAAGTTGTATTATTACTTATTAGTTGTATGATTCTAGGCAAGAAAACTCTTTGTTTCACTTTCCTCTAGTGTAGAATGAAGATACTAATAGCACCTACTTCCTAGAAATGATGTAAGGATCAAAAGGGGTAAAATGTGTAAAGTAGTTAGCTCAGCATACAGCGCATAATAGGCACTTAATAAATGCTTCTTTCCTTACCCTTTCAAGACACAAAAAATGTTCTAAGCCTCTCAATCAAGATTGCCATTCTCTTCCTTATAATTGCTTCTAGGAAGTATGGAGAAAGTAGTCTGATTGTTTTACAAATTACTGTGAATTACTTCAAACAAACAAATAACAATAACAACAAAACGACAAACCTCAGCCCTTTTAATCAACAGAGAACTATTTAGATTGGGGGAGGGGAGGAGAAGAAGATAAGAAATCCCAAACAAATCATTCACTGGTACAATCCTATGCACACTAATAAAGTAGGGAGAAAAAATCAAGAAGTTGTGGTTGGTTAGACCAGCCTTTCATTAAACTAAAGTAATCCCACCCTGTTGTTCATACATTTCATGATTTCTTCCCTTCTTTCACTTCTAAATTCAGATATTCTTTTAAAAACTCCAAATTTTCATTCTTGGGGAATTCCCTGTGTAAGGAAGCCCTTTACACATATATGCAGATGGAATTTCCCAGGAAGAGAATATCAGGAATTATTGGGGCTTAGAAATTGGTTAGTTACTGCTTGAAGCTGCCTTGCCTCTGATATCCAACCTAGTAAATCCAGTATAACCAGGACATATGGTATTCATATAGCATCTCGTTTTCCAAGCACTTTATGGTTATTATCTATTTCTTTGCAAAATCCAAGTGAGCTACTTAGATCTGTGTTATCTCCCTTTTGCAGAAGGCAGAAGTTTCAGGCAATCAATGCAAGAGATGGGATTCTAACAGGGAAAGGCCTGCTTAAGGCTCCTAGCATGACGGCCTAAGTGAGCAAAGAATAGATCCTGTTCAATATGGAATACGTAACTAAACTATTGTCAATAATTAAGGATATCAGTAGTCACACTAAAACATTTCATTACTCTTTCACTTATCTACCTTCATATAGAACCTATAAAATTAAAGAAATCTCTAGCTTTTAGGAGCATACAGACTAAAGAAGAAGAAATCCAAACCTTTAAGGAACTGCTCTAAGGAAGGGGTAGAAGAAATTGAAAGAGGTTCCCATGTTTGATTTTTATAAACAGGTCAATATAGCTATTTTCTCATCATAAACTAAATCAGAATGAAAAAGGAACCAATTTAATGCCACAAGAACAGGAAATCCGGTTCCCTAGCTTAAGAGGGCAGTGGCTATGGTACTAGGAGTTGAAATTGAAGCAGATTGCCTATCAGGCACTATCCACTTTGAAGAGAGGCTAACCCAAAGTTTTAGGTTAAAAATCCAAGTTCAAGATCAAGTCATAATTGAGGACAAAGGAATTCAAGGAATGACAACTTTAACCTTCATTTTTGACTTAGAAAAAGAGGACTTAACAATAACATTTTTTCCCCAATTACTTGAAAGGTAGAGTCATACTTTAAATGCATAATTTATACTTTAAGTACAAATCTAAAAAGCATTTTAGCCCATCCTTAGAAATCTAATGAATCACTATGGTAATAGTTGTCCTATCTAACCTAAGATGCCATGCACAGGGTCATACCCCTCCAGCCATATCACTATGTGATCATTCCCTACTACTTTAGGGTTGCCTAGTTAATATATGAACTTTATTGTCAACCCACAAGATGACTTCATGATCTTTTGCACTTCTTCATCTATAGTATTCTAAATAACTTGTCTTTCTGATCCTTCCATTCACTTCTGGGGTTCCAAAGAACAAATCTAATCCATGCTCCATGTGGCAGCCTTTCAAATACTTGAACATACCTATTATGTTCCCCTAAATTTTCTCTTCTCCCATACAATCATCCCTAATTCTTTCTTATGGCTACCTGACCATCCTCCTCTGAACACTCTAATTTGTCAATCAATCCAGTTTGTCCTTCCAAAAATGTAATGCTCAGAACAAAACACAACACTAAAAAGTTCTGATGAACAACAGACTGTTTACTCAGAATATCATTTGACTTTCTATCTAAAGGTAAAAACTGCTGGCTTGGTTCACAAAAGGCCACAAACTCATGAAAATTAAGTTTTTGCATTACTAAATAGCATCATTAGCTTAATCTTCACTTCTGATTTGGGAAAACAGTACTCAACCAAATTTTTTCCCCATTAGTTGAATATAATCAATAATAATTTAACTGAGAGATCAAGAGAACAAAGGCTCAGTATGACAATAGAAGCATGCCAGTGACTAAGGAGCAATAACTGTGAGACAGGGAGGAACTACTAGGTCAGATTTTTTACAAGTTGTATGACCCTAGAGGCAATTCGTATAATGTCTATATCTCAGCCTCCTCATAAAATGGGAAATAATACTACTTTTTGCTCTCTGACTCACAGGACTTTCTTTGTATCCCCAGCACTGAGCACAGTGCCTGGCACATAATAAGTGCTTAATAAATGCTAATTAACTGAGTTATTGAAAGTAATGTTATAAGAATCAAATAAGATTAAATATGCAAAAAAGTGGCTCAAATCTTAATAATACAATAGTTATTTATATGTAATTTGAGGACTAAAAGTCAAACAAATTTTTTTTTTCCTTGGGTGGGAGAGAAGCTGCAAACTATGAGGCTCTGACTTTGCCCTTCAGATCCAATTAGAAAACCACTTAGTTTAACCAAAAACCAAAAATAAGAGACTGCCTTTGTTCTATTAGGCTGCATAGTAAACCTGGGCCTTAAGTCAGGAAGTCTCAAGTTCAAAGCCTGTCTCACACACTTATTAACTGTGTGACTTCAGGCCAGTCGATAAATCTCTCCCAGCTTGAACCTCATCATCTGGTAAATGGGAGTAATAAGAATACCTATCTCACAGGTTATTGTGAAACTCAAATGAGATAACATATGTAAATTGCTTTTCAAACCTTACAGCATAAATGGTAGCTATTATTATTTTTATTATTGTTATTTCAAAACAAAGTTTGTTTCATTCCATCTTCATCTAAATGCAAATTCAATGACTGGTATGTCTAGACTTAAACATTCAGCTTGTCACACATTCCAGCAGGTTTATTCACATCATATATACTTCGGCAAATCAGGCAGAAATATCAACCTTTGGCAGTAAGGAAATGAACAAGAATGTTTTCAAGGCATTAAAAGGCATCTCATTCCTCCCTGCCCCACCCCCAATTCATTATGATTATTAACATTCATGGCAATTTTTTAAAAGAAGTATTTATAATTCCATAACCCTACTTTCTTAATCAATGAATCTAGGGATACATAATGCTGTCACAGTAAAGTGAAATTGTCACTGAAGAATATTTTCTTCTCAACACTAAATGGCTACATAAAAACAAAACCAAAAGAGAGAAAGATTCCTTCAGGTTTTGCTTTGTTCAAGGGCAAGGGGATGGGGGAGAAAGAAAGGACTCTTGAGTAATGAAGACTGGAAGCAGTCCAATCTTTTATTCCAAAAAAGGTAAGCAAAAAATTTTAACAATATTTATCACTTTATCATCTTGTATTTTCAATCGTAACTCATCTACACCTGCTACAAATACTATTCAAAATAATCTACAATTCACCTCATTTTGAGAATTTGATCATTAGCATTTCCAACTAAGAAGAGCAGATCTATTAAATAATGGGAAAAGATATTTTTTTTTAATTTTTATAAGTAGAAACAAAATTACTACCTAAATATAAATGTAAATAAATATAAATTCAACCTGAAGGGGTGGGGGGGGGGGGGAAGATTACAAAGCCAAGGTCAATTTAAAGCCACTTTGGGACTTTGTGTTGTCTTATAATACTTTGCCTACTTCATTGACAGAGCCCACATGCTTTCTCTTTGGTATCTATTTGCTTTCAACAAAATGCTTAAGCAACAAACCATAAAAATTATTATGGTCCATACAATAACAATTGAGTTTTGGAAAAAATAAATGGACACAAGGCTAGGAAATTAGATCATTAGAAAATAGTTTCTGTGCAGCAGTATTTTAGATTCTTTTTTTGTCACATCCAAAACTGAAAATATATCTGAACATTGTCAAATTGAAAAAGCCAATTGGGATAATTTTTTTAAGGATAAAATAAAATAAATAAATTTCAAAGTAGAGAGAAAAAAAAAACAGTTAATTCCCAAAGTATGGAAACTAGCATTTCTAATAAGTTTTAAACATAGCTAACCAAAATGCTTAATCTATAGATTTGTGGTTGTGACCCTATTTGGACAAAGATACTAGAGTGGTTTGCCATTTCCTTTTACAGAGAAGAAATTGAGATAAATAAGGTTAAGTGACTTACCCAGAGTCATACAGCTAATAAGTATTTTAGGACAGATTTGAACTCAACAAGATGAATCTTCCCGACTTCAGGCTCAGCATCCAATCCATTTTACCATCTCCTTGCCTCAATTTATAAATAGTTCTATAAATATGAAAGGGCAACTAGGTGGCTTAGGTAATTATGGAACAAACAAGGAAAAAATAGAAGAAGGCATTGGCTATGGGTGTTAAGGTACCATTAAGGTTCCTGAGTGTGACATTTACAACTGCAAGAATTGGCAAAGACCTTTTCAAGGAGCTAACACTTGAACTAAGCCTTGAAGATCAGTAGGGACTACAAGAGGCAGAGGTGAAAAGAAAGAATAGACAGGGGCAGCCTGTACAAAGGCACAAAGATGCCATGTAGAGGGAATAGCAAGTAAGCCAATTTGGGTTGAGCATAGTGGGTGAGGGGGAAGAATTTCTGCATAATCAGCCTGGAAAAATAAATCAGAGTCAACTTATGAAGAACTTTAGATGCTGGCCAAAGGCATTTGTATTTAATCCTAGGGGAAATGGGGAAAGACATGGGCAGAACTGTACTTTAGGACAGCTAGGTAGAGGATACATGGGAGAGAGGAAAAATGGATTGAAGGAGACCAATTAGGAGGCCACTGAAATATTCAAAATGAGGAGAATATGAAGTAAATTAGTTATGATGTGAAGCAACAGACAGATAGCCAAAGATGATGATCCGACAAATAAGACAGAGAAAAAAATTCACTGTGGCAGAATAGTGTCTCCAAAACCCAGGTAAGAGAAGTATCCAAAAAAGGAAGTGGTGAATGAAAGCTACAAAAAGGTCAAAAAAAACAAGGATTGGAAAAAAAAATCATTGGAATCAACAATTAAAAAGCTCAAAGAGAACAGCTTCAGTTAAGTGGTTGAGATAAAAGTCAAATTATTAGGAGCTGAGACACAAATGGTGGGAAAATAAAGATGATATATATAGATAGGTTTTTCTAGGAGTTTGGCTCTAAATGGATACAGAATACAGGCCAATATTTTAATGGTTTGGTCAAATGAATGTTTAAGAAGGGGAAAGCCTGAGAATCTTTGTAGGCAGCAGGGAAGACATTATTGATTAAATTAGGCAGATACTTCCCCTCTATTGTATAGGTTATGGGTGGAGGGTCATAGGTACAGAATACATATAACTATCAGAAGAGTTAAGTATTTTGCTTGGTTTTGCTGAATGTCTTCTCTTCTTTTTTCTCATTTTTTATTAAATAAAGGAAGATTATATTAGGAAATGGAAACAAAAGACATCAAATAATATTTTTTTAAATTGGAAACAGAGGATCAGCTAGATGGCACAATGGATAGAGCACCAGCCCTGAAGTAAGGAGGACCCGAGTTCAAATTTGACCTCAGACACTTAACATTTCCTATCTGTGTGACCCTGGGCAAGTCACTTAACCCCAATTGCCTCAGCAATTGGAAATTGGAAACAGATCTATAAGAAACAATCAGCAGGATGATTTCAGAGAGACCTGGAGAGACTTACATGAATTGATGCTGAGGGAAATAAGCAGAATCAGATCATTGTACATAGCAATGATATGATTGTGCAATAATCAATTCTGATGAATGTGGCTCTTTTCAACAATGAGATAATTCGGGCCAGTTCCAATGGTCTTGTAATAAAGAGAGCCATCTACACCCAGAGAGAGAAATGTGGGGACTGACTGTGAATCACAATAAATACTATGGTATTTTCACTTTTTTGTTGTTTGCTTGTTTTATTTTCTTTCTCATTTTCCCTTTTTAATCTGATTTCTCTTGTGCATCATGGTAATTGTGGAAACATGTATAGAAGAATTGTACATGTTTAACATATATTGGATTACTTGCCATCTAGGTAAGGAGTGGGGGAAAAGAGGGAAAAAATTGGAACACAAGGTTTTGCGAGGGTGAATGTCAAAAATAATCTATGCATGTGTTTTGAAAATAAAAACCTTTAAAGATAAAAAAATAAAACTGGAAACAGAAATTGATGAAATATTCAAAGGAGCAAGATGACAAAAGAAACAGAAAGTGACAGAATCCAGGACACAGGCTGCCACTAGCAAGAAAGGTCCCCTCTTCCTTAGACATGGGAATAAAGGAGAAGAGGAACAGGGAAGGATCATGAGGCAATTTGATGTATGGACATGAATAAGAAAGGTAGCTTGTAAGAAATGTCCTCAATTTATTTGGTGAAATATGAAACAAGGTCCTCTGCTGAGTGGGAAGTGAGAGATGGTAGGAATGAAGAAGGAAATTTGAAAAGAGTTGGTTTGAAACAGTTACTGTAGAAAATGAGGCAAAAGTCAATCAGAGAAAAATTAAAACAATGTGCAGCAATAAGGGTCAATTTAAGATTGAATATCAAATTTATAGAGGATCCAGTCAGCAGCTATTTAAGTATCTAACAGAAGTATGAACAGAGAAGCTACATAGCTAGGAAGACTGAGTTAGATTTTGGAAAGGGACAAGTCCATTATAATAATGGAGCAAGAGATTCAAAAGAAAAGGTAAAGCTAATGGTTAACTAAAAAACTGAGACTTTATAGGGATGATCGTGAGGTCAGAGCAGGAGTGATGGCTTGGGAAAGCAGGAAGAGGTAGAACTACTAGAATTAGTAGTGAGGTTGAATAGTATGAATTATGGCAAGGATGAAGAAGAGTAAAGCACAAAGAAATAAGTACAAGAGTTTATGGCTTGATAGAGACATCTCATAGCTATGGCTTGTGGCGACAGAAAACATATGAGTGATGATATCATGACACAATGATCCCTGAATATAGTTGAAGTATAGAAGTACATATAGCCGTTGTGGGGGAAAAAAATCGACAAATAAGTTGACATCTCAAGTATAAGAGCAGAGGCTATGTTAGAGAGAAAGATTACAAGCCAGGGATGGAATTCCCCGAGATAGGAGAGAAAATGATTGTCAAGATTGCAGTCACAGAGAAACAAATAGATAGGAAGAGAGATCTAGATGGATGAAGCTCTAAGGAGAGAAAGCTGCCAAGGGAGAGCAGTAGGGAGAGGACCCAGAAGTGGCAAGAAGGAGCAAGATGAATGATAATCCCAGCTTCAAAGGCAGGGCTTCCAAAAACCCAGGGCCAACAACTATGATGATGCAATGGAATAGGACTTCATTAAAGGCAAACGTTAATAACAGTGACCAGGCAAAGTTATGGCTTTATATGGAGCTTTCCTATAGCACAGCAAGTACGGGGTCTGCTGAGCTACTTCATCAGTTCTCATGCTATGAAGGAGAAATAAGCAAACAGGTGCAGTAGAGTTCTGGAGTCTGAGAGGCTCATCCTCCTGAATTCAAATCCAGCCTCAGTCACTTATTAGCTGTGTGATCCTGGACAAATCACTTAACCCTGTTTCTCTCAGTTCCCCTTTTGTCAAATGAGCTGGAGAAAGAAATGGCAAACCACTCCAATGTCTGCAAAAAAAAAAAAAACAAATGGGGGTCTCAAGGAGTTGGATATGACTCAAAATAACTGATTAACAACAACAAAGTAAACAGAATTTTTTCTCATTTTAAAGATGTTTAAAAGCAGATTGCATAATCTGATTTTTTTTATTTTTATGAATCACTTAACATACTGTGCTTCTACCTTCTTTCTACCAAGTATAAAGAAATTGTTAGCATACTACACCAAAACAACAGCAAATGCAATGGACAGTTTTATTAATGTTACCTATAAATCTGATTTCAACATTAGTCTGACTTTAAAAAAAAATGTTCTCTCTTCCCCTTTCCTTCTTGTCCTCCACCTTGTCTGGGTATGCTCATAAGCTAGAAGAATCTGCAAGTTTCTATAAGGTCAATATATTAAATCTCCAGATATTTCTGTCTTCAATAGTGTTGCAAGGGCTGAATCCAACTTAAAATATACTGAAGAAATCCATCTTGGAGGTCTCACAAGTTTTAAGACACCCGAGGGATTGATTTTTATGACTGCTCAAGGAGAGAAAGATGGCAAAAGAATGAAAACAATCATTTTGGAATTATCTGGGGGGAGGGGGAGGACAATTGAAAACTACAATCTTCCTCTATCCAATTTTTCATCTCTGTCAATCCTAGCCTTATTGCTTCAACACAAGAGAGAGAGATGGCATTAAAGACATTCTCAGAGTCTTATCTTTTCCCCACTTTGGTTACAAAGAACATAGTACAGCCATGTGCATTTTGATGCTTTGAGACATGAATCACAATATGTCAGACTTATTGTAGTTGAGCTTCTTTCAGGTATGGATTGGTCTGGATCACTTCTCAGGTCCCTTCCAATTTTGATATTCTATGATTTTTAATTAGATATTTTACAGGAAGGGGAAGAAGGGAGAAGGGGAAAGGAGGAGAAGGAGAAGAGGGGAGAAGGGGAAGAAGGGAAGGAGGGGAAGAAGGAAAGGAGGGGAAAGGAGGAGAAGGGGAAGAAGGGAGAAGGGGAAGGGAGGGGGAAGGGAGAAGGATATAGCCATTCACCAGTATCCCTTCTATTTATTGTTGTTGTTCAGTCAATTTTCAATCATGTTTGACCTTCATCACCCCCATTTGTAGTTTTCCTGGCAAAGATGCTAAAGTAGTTTGCCATTTCCTTTAAGTAAGTGTCTGAGGCTGAATTTGAACTTAGAAAGATAAGTCTTCCTGAATCTCTAGCACTTTCTCCACTTCATCCCTTAACTTCCTTCTCAGGAAATACTTCAATCTTAAATCTTAAAAGTCAGACTTTCTATAAGACATAATCAAAAAGTGCATGTCAGTCTCTCATTTCTAGTAGCAATAGCAGTTCACATTTATAACAAGATCATAAGATAAAGATTTCAAACTGGAAGAGATTTCAGAAGTTCTTGATTCTACTGGTTCCTTCTGCAGATGAGGAAACTGAAATCAGGAGAATCTGGCTTTTCCCAGGTAACACAGGTGGTAAATGTTCAGAGACAGGATTTTAACCCAGCTGCTTTCATACTGTGCTACTATCACTTTGAAGCCTTACAGTAATCCTGAGACACAGACATCATTATTTATATTATAAGATCAGGTGAGGACTTTAAATCTCAGGGAGGTTAAAGGATTTTCAAAGTCCAGACAGTGGTAGAGCCAACTCCCAAACCCAGGGCTCCTGCCCCCAGCTCCAAGGCTCTGTAACACCGATTGTATAGTGATTCAGGTTGTTGAAAAATTTTCTGCTATTGCTCCTGAAGATGTTATTCATGGAGGTCTGGCACTGCCTGCTGACTCAGATCTCAACTAGCCATTGTTCACATCAGTATTCAATCTCATTTCCTCTTTTTTTTCCTTCCCTTTCCTCATGAAGAAAGAAAACCTGAAGAAAATCTAATGCAAAATCTACCTCTAGAGGTCTGTCAAAGACCACAGAGCCTAACAGGTAGCAGCTGAATGAAGCTGAGGGACTAGTAATCATGGTGATCAAAAATAACCAGCCTAGAAACAGCTCTTCAGTAATTTATCTGTTGGGTATACTTGGAAAGACTTGAAGGAGTTGAAGCTAATTATCAGATGGCATTTAAGATAGAGTATGATTCTAGAGTCTATGCCTATGCCCACATTTCTCATATCTTGTGCTATCTTGGTGATGATTCCATTATTTAAGTTTTTCCTGTAGATATTTAAACTCAGTATGTCAAAATGTACCTCATCTTTTCTCCTGAACTCTCCTTACTCCCTATTACTACAGAAAACAATACCATTCTCCCCGGGTTACAACAGGAGTCATCTTGGACATCTCTCACTCAAGTCCACTCATGTTACCTCCCTACTCAGTAAACCCCAGTGACTCCCATTCTCCTCCAGGAGCAAACACAAACTCCTTATTTTGCATA
Source organism: Antechinus flavipes (assembly GCF_016432865.1). NCBI lineage: Eukaryota > Metazoa > Chordata > Mammalia > Dasyuromorphia > Dasyuridae > Antechinus > Antechinus flavipes. The sequence continues at coordinate 386,373,097 of NC_067400.1, read as the reverse complement.
GCCTAGCTCCTTCCACCATTTGGGTTTTTCACCTTTTTCCCCAATGGGTACTCTTAAATCCAATGTCACTGGCTACCTGATTGTTCCAGTAATACCTCTCACTTCCACACATTCTGACTATTCCCCATTGCTTGTCCCCTCATATTACTGACCCCACCCCAGGCTTCCTTTAAGTCCCAGCTAAAATCCCACCTTCTATAGGAAGCCTTTTCCAACCCTTCTTTATTCCAGTGATTTCCCTCTGTTATTTCCTATTAGTCTTGTATACAATTTGCTTTGTATATATTTGTTTACACATTGTCCACTTCATTAGATTATAAAATCTTTGAAGGCAATTACTGTCTTTGCCCCTTTCTGTATTCCTACTCCAGCACAGAATAGAGACTTAGTAAATATCAATTGATTGCTGGCTAAAAAGGTCTTTGCAATGGTCACTTTTATGTAATTTGAGTCATAAAAAATTGTATCTATGATCCAATTTGTATGGCTATGTTAAAGAACAAAAGAATAAAAATTTTGGGAAAATCTATTACAGAGATTATTTCAGAGATTATGATTCACTGTTGAGCATCTATTTTTCAATCTCAGTTTATAAAACAAACCTTTTTAAAGAATCCCTTCACAAGAATACATGATATATATACAAAAACATATATTCAAAATGTTTTATCTTTTACATATAGATTGGTTTTGCTGAACCTTTTTTCACTTGCAAACTTCATTACCAAAAAAGTTCAATGGCTAGAAAAAGGGAAGAGAGCTATATTCAGAACTGAATATGATTTTAAAAGAATGGCACCAATTTTTTAAATGTTTTTTTTAATATTCCAAGTAGAGGTTTTAGAAAGAATTAAGGAAGGTAGAAAGACCTAGTAAAAGTCCTACAGATCAAACAGAATCTAATAATGATGATGATTGTGATGGTGACTTAGTATATGCCAGTCCTGTATTAAGAGCTATACAATTATTACCTCATTTGGTCCTCATAACTCTAGGAGAAGTGTTCTTTCATTAGCCCCATATTACAGATGAGAAAACTGAAAACAAAAACAAAAACTAAGTTGCCCACTTACTGTCTGGACAAATCACTTAACCCTATTCGTCTCCATTTCTTCATCTGCAAAGGAAATGGCAAAAATGTCTGAAGTCAAATTTTAAACTCAGGTCTTCTTGACCCTAGACTTGGGCTTCTGTTCACTATGCCACCTGCTTAATCCAAGAACTTCAAAATCCTATCTCAATTTTTGTCATTGTTCAAGTTTTTTCAATTGTATACAACTCTTCATGATTCCATTTGTGATTCTCTTTGAAAATTTTTAACTGGTTTACCATTTCCTTCTCCAGATCATTTTACAAATAAGAAAACTGAGGCAAAATAGCAATAAGTAACTTGTCCAGGTTCACACATTTAGTAAATGTCTGAGGCCAGAGTTGAATTGGGAAATGAGTCTTCCTGAATCCAGGCCCAGTATTCTATCCATTTTGCCATCTAACTCAATTACCTTTCCATAAATTTGGGCCAATCACCTCAACTTGGTTCAATGTTTTAATTAATTACTTTACCAGATGGTATAGCTAAGGAAGTTTGGGCTTTTGGAAAGGAGATCTGAGATCCAAAATAATTACATTTTTAACCCCAGATTTTAGACAACCTCCACAGGAAGTAAAATTATTTTTTTAGAAAAAGAGGTTACTCTTCAGATTAGGGAGAGAGGAAGGAGAGTGTGATATTAGTCTGTGCTTAATATATCACTGTAGTGCAGAAGGATATGAGCCGGTAGGTTTTTATAGATTAATCTGCATAAAACCCAACTTCCTAAGAAATGGAGGATGAAGAAACAACTTCCACAAATCTCCCATGAGGAAAACACTTTGCTTGAACTTGTGTGGGCCCAGAAATGCTGGAGTTTAAGTGTAAACACATTCCAGGAATCACACTGATTGAATGCCAACCCTTCTATATGATTTTCTCATATTTTTTTTTAAGTCAGGTTGAAAAGCTAGTGACTACCACATCACTTAGAAGAGGAAGTCAGATGGCTAAGGATCAGAGAAGTTAGGTATTTTCCACAACAGAGAACATTAGCTCATCATTAGCTAGCCAAAGGTTCTGTAATAGTCAGCTTCAAGAGTAACAAAACAAAAACATAGATTATTTTTAGAATAGCTAGAGAAGCAGCGGAATTACCATTTAGCTTTTTATGGACTACAGAAGACCTTTAAAAAAGGGATCCTGGCTTTTTCCTACTTCAGTTTTCAAAATATCATGCTATCTCACCAGAAAAGCCCAGTGAAGGAAGTGTGGTACTATGGGGAGAGGGGAAGAACACCTGACAGGAAAGCAAAAGACCTGGATTCTGCCCATCACTAATACTTCTTCCAGTCTCTTAACCTTCAAAAAAAAAAAAAATACCTTATATTTAAAAAAAAGAAAAAAGTGAGAGGAATTATATGAGATCTTTAAAGCCCTACTCTAAAATTTTATAATTTGATATTTACCTTAGTATGTTCAAGTCTCCTCTTCTGTAAAATGGGACAGCATTTGCTATGATATTCAGCAAGTATTTCAAAAGTTCAGGGGGAAAATTTATTGCTGCTACAATTATATTCTATGCTAAAAGAAGCCAGATGTTCCATTACTATGTTTTATCTAGGTGCCAGAAGTTTAGGGCCCAAGTAAAAAAATTCTCTGGATCCTTCTTTCATAATATCCAAGTAAGGCAAAAAGGATCTACACATGCTTATATACAGCAAACAAGAGTCTTCAAATTATTATAGGAGCATAGCATTAGAGCTGAAACGGTCCTAAGCAGTCATACAATCCAACATCTCATTTACAAATAAGGAAACTGAGACCCAGAAAAATAAATAGTTTTCCCATTCACATAGGTAGTGACAGAAAAAAAAAATGAAACCAGGTTTTCTGACTCCAAAACTAATTAATTATTTTCCCCCAAGAACCTTAACTAAGTAAGTGAAAGTTGAGGTTGAGTTTAAAGCTCTGTGGTGACCAATTAGGGAAAAAAATCATGGCTTCATGGCTGCCTTAAGGGCTGATCTTCAAGAGGCTGGGATACCAGGACAAGATGTTCTCCACCCTACTTCTTAAGCTTGAAAAGATGACAACAGATACTCATACTAGACATTTTCCATCCTCACAATAAAATAATATGAAAATCAAATGAAAAATCTCTGCTTTGACTGCTAAAATAAACCCAAGCCCAAGATAATGAGATGTAATCCAGATTTAAAGACAATATTATTTTCTTCAGTCTCTAACATCTCCATCTCCATCTCCCAACTCAATAATAGTCTTAGTTCTTCCCATATGCTGAAATAAACATACTTCTATCCACTTTATCCAACCTCAGATATCAGAAGTAAATTTGATTATTTATTCCATTAAACAGACTTTCTAAGTCTTTTAAACTCAACTGCTTTTCCCTTAATTCTTCTCTCTTCCTCCAAGCCTGACTTCTTTGTGTTTTTGCAACTCCAAATCATTTAGACATTCCTGAAAGTAATAGAGCTGATTCTAGCTTGTCTACAGTCAGATTATGAGAGTTGAAAGAGACCTTAGAGGTCCCAGGAAAGGGTGGGGGACATTGAGGACCTGAATTTTAGTTACAAAAAGGAAAGACAAATAGCCTGATAACTTAGGGCCAATGCAGAGAAGGGATAAAGTGTCAGATCAGAATTAAGGAAGACCTGACTCAGATAGTGTACATGAAGGGCAGCTAGGTGGCACAAAGGACAGGGTATCAGACCTGGATCAGGAAGATTCATTCTTGAGTTCTAATCTAGCTGTGTGACCATGGACAATTCACTTCATCCTATTTGCCTCAATTTTCAAATCTGTAGAGCTTGAGAAGGAAATGACAAGTCACACTGGTATTTTTGCTAGAAAAAATCCAAATGGAATCACAGAGAGTTGCCTCAATAATAAAAAGGGTATATGATATTAGGCAAGTCACTGAGCCTCTTTTCCTCATCTGTAAAATAAGGAAAATGAACTCAATACCCTTCAAGGTCTTTTTGAGCTCTGAAAACTTAGCTGCACAACCACTAGCAAATCACTTAATCTCAAAGCTTCCTTTATAAGAGAATACGAACCCAGAAGTCAATTTGCCTTCTCTTTAGCTTCCTAACAGTTTCAAAATCCAATTCTATAATTCAACCTTAAAAATAATAGACATTTTCTATTCGAGTCCATACAGTGAAGAAGAGAAAGGAATAATGCACTACTAGGTACCCATATTCTGGGGCCTAAGTCCTAACATACTCTACCCACTGCAAATGAAATTCAAAAGAACCTACAAACTGATGAGGAACAACTACTCAGCTCTTCCAAAAATGGTTTAAAATGTGACAAGCAATTAACTTATCAGAGAACTAGAAATCTTATGGAACAGGGATTCTTAACTTTAGGATTTATGAAGATTTTTTTTTCATTTTGAGAACTGTATTTCAATATAATTCATTTCCTGTATAAATCTATGTATTTTATTTTAGGCATTTGAAAATATTATTCTAAGAATGATGTTGGGATAGCTAGGAAGTAGAGTGAATAGCGTAGGACTTGGAGTAATGAAAACCTGAGTTCAGCTTCTCAGATACTTACTAGCTCTGTGACTCTAGATAAGACTTTCTCAGTCTTAATTTCCTCTTCTGTAAAATGGAGATTAAAATAGCATCGACTTCAGAGGATAGCTCTAAAGATCAAATGAGAGAATATGGAAAGCATTTTTTAAAATTTCAGGGACTATATTTTATGTAGCTATTGTTATTACTGGGAAGCCCATTACTGAGGACTCCATGGTCTTCACCAAGACAGCCAAAGGGATCTAGGTCACAAATGAAACCTTGCTCTAAGCCCTCCAAGTCTTCATATCCCAGCACTGTGAAACAATACAGACGGAGAACAATAACACACGTGCATTTTAATTGCAGTTCAAATCCTGGACCTTAGCCAACCATTAAAAAAAAAAAAAAAAGATTAAGAAGCCCTGTTATAGAGATTTCAGTTCTCATGAGCTCTTGAGACTGAAAACAAAACACAAACAGGGGAAAAAAACCCCACCTTCCCTTCTCTTTCAAAGCAAGAAGTACTGGAAAAGTACTAAACATTTCAAACGTCCAAACCAGCATGAGTGTGATATTTCATGAGTCCAGGTAATCCTTTTGAAGGAGGGGGAAGGGATCCAACATCTAATTTACATGAATTAATGGGTGGATGAAAAGCACTTTGTGTGTGTGTGTGTGTGTGTGTGTGTGTGTGTGTGTGTGTGTGTTGAAGTAGGGGATGAAAGGGAAAATGCCCAAGAAGTGCATATTCAAGTCAAAACTTGCAGGAGAAGGCATATGCTGTGCTTGGAGGAGACAACAAGACTCTGAGTACTAGAGAGAGAGCTCTTTTCCTTCCAAACAGGACCCAGAAGCTCACACTAGTATACAAAGAAACCTTCCTGTCCACGAAACAGTTCCCTCCGAAAGGGAGCTCTCTGAACAGACAGCAATAAACATAGAGCAGACAGGAAGCCAAACTTGAAGTATCACTAAGGTTTTGTTTTTTTTTTTTTTCTCCTGCCAATACAGTACTTGAATAAAATTACTTTAGAACCCAGGTCCTAATGCTGTTTATTAACAGGATTCCATAGGCAGAGAAAGGCTTTGTTAATGAGTTTGGGACAATTAGAATTTCCATTCCTAGAAATCTAGAGACTGTATCATAAAAATAAATAAATAAATGAGAAAATCATCAACCCTCAATAATTACCCCTGACAACCTCAATATCAAATCAGTGACCCAAATGAAATATTTCTTCCTATTCCCAGGTTTCCTTTTCTAAAGTCTTTCCTCATTCATTTTGACACATGTGACTACACACTCATAGTAGCTGGATGTGGAAATCTGTCTCTATTAAAATAGGTACCCATCTCTTACCAAGGCTGAGATATAATTTTTTCTCAGGGGTACAATTACTTTTAATCTCACCAGAATCAAACATCAGTATAAAAGGTAAGAGATTGACTCTGCTCTCCAGGAGCTTACAGACTAATGGGGAGATGACATGCAAACAAATGTATAGTTATCCCTTCCATATTACAACTTTACCCATTGTGACTTCTGTATCTCCAATTGGCATAAGAAATTAAATGGAAATTTTAAAAGTTTTGCAGAAGCCACAGATGATGTGCAAAACCCAGCAAATGACACAGAACCCATGACTAAATGCTTAATCAAATTTTAAATAAGATACTGTAAACACACCATAAAAGAAGAAAAAATTCAGACTTCTTTTCTGGTACAAAGGTACAAAAAATTTTACTCAGATTTTCCAGATTGTAGGGATGTTGTACTCAACCCCCCAAAATGGAAGAGATACAAAACAAGATATATATTCTATTTTTATTTACCATATATACGTATACATGTATATATGGTAAATAAAAATAGAAGGGAAGGCCCTAGAAGATAAAGGAATACTTTCTCTCCTTGTGTAAGGAAAAATGTCTCTCTAGCTCCATAAACCAAATCTCAGAACTCAAGCTGGCAGCACTGACTACTCAAAAGTGGGTCACTAGGCCAAACCTAGATCATTACAGGTTTATTTTGCAATTTTCCTTAAATCATACTAAAAAATTATTTAATATTTTTAAAATAATTGTTGCCATTTAAAAGCAAGCAGAAAAAGCTGGGGAAAGATCAGCAGCTGTGAAACACCATCATAAATCTATCCATTGATGAGTTCATATTTCTCTTTCTTTTCCCATTAAAATCCACCTCCATGATTTCAGACCTTGCCAACTACTCTGCTTTACAAGTTTTGGCTTTGTGGCTAGAAGGGAATCAGAACAAAGAGGCAGTCTTTTGTACATCAGTTTACAACCTCTCCAACACCTCAGTAGACTGTCTTCATGAGCTGCTGCAATTTGGAAAACAAAAATAGAAAATATTACCTGGTAGACAACCTTCTGGCAATAGACTAGAGTAGTCCTTGCTGTCTCATTGCTGAAATCAGAGCCCAGAGCCTTAACAGCTTGGTAGGACCTGCCAGAACTTGGGTTCCACTAGAACAAACTTTGAGAATGTTCTCCTCCATATTATTATGAGAATTCTAGTGAATTCTAGGTTCAATGAATTATTGAAATGCAGGCCACATATTCATCACTAAGTCTAATCTACTGATTATTATTAATCTATCTATCTATCTTCCTTAATGAATAGTAATAATTTTTAAAATAGCAACTTTGTTTTGAAGTTTCTTAGCTCTTAAAATTTATATTAACCCAAACAGTATTTGGATGTAGCCATTGGGTAGATGTGTTTTTGCCTGACTATTTTTGTTCTTCTCTTTCTTTCTTGTCCCCTCCTTCCTTGGAGGAGGAGGAGAAGGGCAAGGAATAATATCCTCCCTCCCAAAATGAGTGCCAGGGTAACTTTTTTTTAAGGAAAAAAAAGTATGAAAAGTTGAAAAGGAAGCACAAATAACCAGGATAGTTTCAAAAGTTAGCATGTACAAATGCTATTTTTTTAAAACAAGGATTTGCTTTTTTTTCATTATATCATAGCTGAAGAGGCTTGGCAGTGACATCATTTATGTCTTTTCCACAAGAGGTTCTCAAAAAGAAGCAGAACCAAAATCAACCTCTTCCTCAGTGGATTTGGAGGAAAACTGGCAATATAGGAGGAACGAGTCATAGAGGACACATTAGAAAAATGCTAAGGTGGGTCTATAAAGAACTGACAGAACCATGACATACATATTTATTGTGTACCAAGGCCAAATCCCTTGCCATGACACCACACCTGATATGAAGTAAAAACCACTTCCTGAGAAGCTGTCTGTTAAGATACAGGCATTTTTTCCAAATTATTATTGGACTCTGAAAGATTTAGGATGAAAAATACTGTCTGTCCCCAGAGAAAGACTGATGGTGTCTGAATACAGATTGAAGCTTTTCTTTTTTTTTGGGGGGGGGGCTTTATTTTTCTCATGACTTTTTTTTTTTTTTGGTCTATGTTCTTTTTTTTCCTCAAAACATGACTAATATGGAAATGTTTAGCATGAATACACATGAATAACCTATATCGAATTCCCAGCTTTCTTAATGAGGGTATATAGGGAGGGAGGGAGGGAGAAAATTTGGCACCCAGTTTTTTAAATGAATGTAAAAAACTTTTTAAATGCAACTAGGGAAAAATGCTAAATAAATTCAAAAAATGATCATTGGAAAGTCTGCTCCAGCCCCTTTCTTTTCCAGAGTTGTTTATCAGTAATAAACATGCATGAGATATTTTAAATGACATAAAAAAGACGGGGGGAGGAAGCAAGCAATATAAAATGGAGATCTACTTTTATATTGAATCCTTCTTTTGTTCTGTATTGTAAGTAGAAAATGTCTTTAGAACGTTCAGAACATTCTAAAAAATTTTTGGAAAAATTTTCTTATTCCTCAAGTACCATAAATTGAGATCATTTACATAAGTGGCATAAGAAGTGTTATCCTGAAAATGTCAACCACGAGATCATCAGTACATGCTATTAATACTTGAAAGATTACAACACCTAATCCCATTATATTTTTAAAAATCATAACAACTCATCATTTTAAATTTTCGGCTTTATTAGCAAAATATCTACCAATTTAGATTAAAAGTTTTCAATGCTTTTACAAAATGAATAGGAAAATAGTTTACAAAAATGAAATATTAATGCCAGATAATCAAAAATCAAGCTCAGAAAAAAAGAATATCTCTTATATACATAAATGTATGGCTTCAGAAAAGAAGATTGAAAACAAAAATACTCAGTTTCTTAGATGAAAGAAATGCAGACAACTTAAGACAAGGTAAGACATGTTGGTACATGCTTTGTTCACGGATTTGCAACCTAAAAATAGGGTTCAAGTTCATGTAGCAAAGTCACGTTATTAGGTAAAAATTAGGTAAATATCTTGACTCTACATTCTTTTCATATCTTACATATATCACATCATATCCATATGTTTCACATCTATGGATTTCTTTACAATATTTTTTTCCAGTGCTTTTATAATATAGTGTCAGAGGAGAGGAGAAACACAAAATGCCCTTCTCTGATAATTCATAGAAATAGTCAATGGCTAAAAAGCTTTCTAATAATACATCAAACCAAAAAGTTAACTGAGATCAGTTGGGGCTATTCAAATTTATGATCTAAAACAGAGAAGTGGAACCAAGAGGTTAATTTTATACACACATACACACACACACACACACACACACACACACCGCATAATATTAGAAAACTTGCCTCAATCAAATCCCACTTCTGACACATCTGTAGGATACTGAGAAAGTCACTTAACTATTCATAGATTCCAAACCATTCTCTAAGAACATAAATTGCTTAGCAGGTATTGATCTGCATTGGTAAAGGGAGATTTCTCACTGGAAATGCCCTATGAAATCAGAGATGTGGCCCAAATTACTCTCTGTCCCTCTCTGTCTCTCTCCATCTGTTTCTCTCTCTTTTTTCCCCTTCCTCCCTTTCTCTCATTCCCTCCTTGAAAAAGTCTTATGCTAGGTGCTAAAAAATCACAGTCTCCTCACTTCTGTCTAAGTATAATGAACTTTCTATGTGACCTTGGCCAAATCAGTTAAAAAATATTTAATTAACACCAATTAGATCCATAACTGGAAAAAAGTTGTCTAGAGATATAAAAGAAAACCTCATCCAAACATGGTAAAAACCACTCTAGTAACTCATCTCTCCTATTCAAGTGAATTTATATTAATATTTATATCATTTTCATATCATGAATTATAAAGTTGATTTGAGGGAGTGTTTTGTGGGATTTGCTCCAGATTCAAAAATTGCTAGTTCTGACTCTGGCACTTCTAGAATGACTAAATGCCATATTCTAGGTGCTAAGAATATAAAGATGAAAAATCAATATAGTTCCTTGCTTTCAAGAATCTTACAAACTAGTCACCTATTTTATTAATGTATATATGTATATGTATATATATAATATATAATATATATGAGGAATATGTATACATATAGCGGGGAAGGGGCAGGCAGCTAGATGGTTCAGTGGACAGAATACGAGGACTATAGACAGGAAGATCTGAATTCAGAACTGGCCTGAGAAATACACCAGCTATTAATCTTGGACAAATCACTTAATCCTCTTTGCCTTAATCCACTGGAAAAGGAAAAAGCAAACCACTCCAGTATCCTTGCAAAGAAAATTTCACACAGAGGAACAACGAATCAGACACAACTGTACAACTGAACAACTACTACATATTCACATACATATACACACAGATATATGTGGATGTGGATAGACATAGATATATGTGAATGTGGATAGATACATAACAATATATAATATTCTATATATACATACATACAGTATTTTATACATAACATTTTCACTATATATACACAAAAGGAAATTAATATTTTAATAAAAATTTAAAAATCACAAGTATTTTGCCCATCATATATACCCTTCTTTTCAAATCTCTATAAAATCTCATGTTAACATTTTGACCAATCATGCCTTACAATCCACCACCCAAATCTTACAGTCTGTGAGATCCTGTCTGATTTGAGCCCCCAGGAAAAACAAGCTATAGTACTGATGAATGGTATAAATCACATGCTCACATTAAAATGTTAGCACATAACAAGAGGCAATGTAAGGTGGCAGAAAACCCGCTGCCTGGGCTCCAAGTGAAGAGATCTATGTTTGATTTCTAAACCCATCCTTTCCTTGCTGAATGACCTCAGTTCAAATGCTGCCTCTCACCCTTGAAATTATCCTAGATATGAAGCAAAGTGTTCTCACTACAAAAAGACTAGGGACCTTAGGACCAGAAAACAGGTGCCTTTACAGATTGTTGTCACTACAAATCTTCATTTTCAAATCCAAAATCAATAAATAATTATTAAATGCCTGCTATATTCCCTCCACTGTGTGTGTTGGGGGAGAGAATGAAGAGTGGCAAAAAACACATTTAAATGTGTAAAATATTTAGTTGTTCATAATGATTCAATACAATCAAGAAAATAATTTCCTTCTCTGTTAATGAAGCTAAGACATTTGCCTATGGTCATTCAACTAGTAATTAGCAGAATTGGCCCTCAAACTACTTCTTAAGACTCCTAGGCATGTATTCTTACTATCACATCCCCGCACAAATGCTTCTTGGAACATGCTAGCATCTTAATGTTACTTATCTACTCCAAACCTCAGTTCTACATGAGGTTCATTTCAAATCAGGCAGGATCTCTTTATCTCTGATTTCTTTCTTTGGTTTGTTGTAAATAGAAAGTTATATAATAAAAGTCAAGGAAATTGCGATAATAGGGGGAGGGGAAATGCTGTTTTTTAAAAATAAAAATACTAATTTTATAAATAAAAATCCCTTCAAGTACTACTTAAATCCCTTTCAAAAGGAGACTAAAGCCATCAGCCTTTAAAATAATTATAGAACATAAGAATATAAATTCAAACATTTATAAAGTATTTTTCAAATATTATCTCATTTTATCCTCACAACCACCCTGGAAGATAGATACTATTATCATCTATACTTTAAGAATATTTAAGAAACTGAGACAAAGATTAAACAATTTGCTTAGGGTCACACAACGAATAAATGTCTAAAGCCAGATTTCAATTCAATTCATAGCTCCAGGTCCAGGCCTCTAACCATTGTACCACCTAACACATATCTATGGAGATTGTCTATATCTATATCTATATATTCTGTTAAATAGAGCTATCTAAAGATTTTTTCAGTAAATTCAGTGAATTTTTAAAAAATTAATTTCCTATTTTTAACCAGCTCTCTTCATAATAAAAGGCGCTGCATAAAGCTACTGAGCAGGGATTCCTCTTCTCAATCTTCCACAATGGAGATAAACTATAAGAAACACTCTACTCATAGCCAAGAGGCGGTTGCCTTGGAAACACGGGCTGTAACTCCTGCAATCACACCTCAGCATGTGGATGGCCAAGATCTGGATGCCTCTAGGAAAAGCAAATGATTAGAGCTATGGAAGATGGCCAATCTGTAGTAATGAGGAATTGGATGCCAGCATTAGAAAGACTGCATTGGATAATCAATCACTCCCCATTCCCCTCCTCCCCCAATAGGGAAGATTTAAAAAAAGGCAAATTCACAAATGAATACTATTGGTTTGAGGTATTTGCAGTATACAGTCCATTCAAATTGAATTCTCTTCTTTCCTTGGAGACTTTAAAAAGTAGGATTGGTGCTTATCTTGCTTCTATAGCTATCGTTATTTGTGTGCAAGAATTTCAATAATGATAAAAAAACCTACATCCCACAAATGAATTTAGTAGTCTATTATACATATGGTATGGATGCTATACAGAAACAGGTGCTTTGCACTGGCACAAAGGAAAAAAACACTTACACCCTTAGATTAATAGACTCTGACTTGAAGCCACATAAATAAACCCCTGCCTAAGAATGAACTATTTCTTCCTGTTTGTTCTGTTTAACTAAAAAAAAAAAAAAAAAAAAAAAAACATAAAAAAAAAAAAGCCTTCCAGAGAGTTTGCTTGTTTAGTTTAGTGTTTATCATAGCTACAGGTAACATCACATCTGCATGTTAGGAATCCCTGAGCGTGTAATTTATTATTAAAGTTATGCAATTTACAATAGAAAAGAAGGTTCAAAAGACTCAGTGGAAAATTTGTCAGATTTTTTTTTCATCTTTGTTAAATGTGAATATATAAATTTTTGTCTGCTTTATTACTTGTCCCTTCATATCACAACAATTTTAATATGAATGAGAGTTGCCTGAGGTCCTGAGTGACTCACCAGATAGCCAGAGGTCAGAAGTAGGACCTAAATGTAAGTCTTTCTAATTTAAAGACTAGTCCACTCATCTACCATGGTGTTTCCCATAGTTGTAACTCAATATACATAGTGAAAATTTTGTGTTCTTTAAAATAGATACACACACACACACACACATACACACACATATGCATGCTTACCCTTATGGCCCCTTTTCAAAGATCCTACTAATATTTCATTTAATTCAGAATAGTCCCTAATGTTTTCCTCCTGAGGCAGGAATGATTGATGCTATCAAAATTTTAAATTTACTCATCTGCAAGCAGCTAGGTAATGTTATGGGCAGCTAGTTGGTACAGGGGAGGGAACACTGGGCCTGGATTTAGGAAGACCAGAATTCAAGTCTAGCCTCAGACATTTACCAACTGTGTGACACTAGCAAGTCACTTAGCTCTATTTGCTTCAGTTTCCTCAGCTGTAAAATGAACTGGAGAAGGAAAGGACAAACCAATCCAGTCTCTTTCTCAAGAAAACCCCAAATGGAGTCACAAAGAATAAGATATGACTGAACTACAATAAAGACAACAAAATAGTCTTATTTTCTTTCTTTTTCTCAACTGGATATCATTGTTTAATCCAAAATAATTGCTATTTGAAATGGTTTGTTAATACTTTTTTTAAAATTGACCAAAATTCAAAGGAATGAAATAAAGAAAATGGTCTTTTGAGTTTGACATAGATGTAACGTACCAATTTTAATATTCTATATCCAGTGACTACAACAAAAATCCTAGGAAGAATTATAGACTATAAGCTGCCTAAAAATAGAAACCATTCCTTCCCTTATATTTCTGTTGCCACAACCTGGGAAGGTTTGAAAATAAATACAGATGTAACCTATGACCCTTGCACTAAGATATTTCATACTTTAAGAATCTATGATTTCAATCCTTTTGGCACTTTCTGCCATGCCATGCTGTAGTAGACAATTTAATATAGTTTTGGTCTCTGTGTTCCTCACTCCCCACCCCTCCAAGGAAAAAGAATACCTCATGGTCAAAGATCTCGTGATGAGCTTTTCCTAATAAAACTAAAATGGTTTTCAACAAAGCCAAACTATACAGATTGTTAGCCAGATTTATATTTGCTTCCTTTCTAGGTATGAATTGGGCTCTACTGGCTTAGTCTTAAAGAAATTAGGATCAGTCCCATACCAGGATGGAATACTAAAATAAGCAATAGAGATTCTAAAATAATACTTTTTATCTGAACCAAAAACTTCACTGTCATTGACACTGAACCTGTCATTTTAAAATATTTATTTCATGATACAGATGAAGAGTTCAGAGAATCCTGGGAAGACTTCTAGGAACTGCTAACAGTGAAATAAGTAGAATCAAGAAAATAACATATACAATGACTACAAAAATGTCAACACAACAAAAATAAATACTTATATAGTTCTAAAACTTGACCTTGGGCAAAGTGAGAAAATATATCCCTTCCCTTTCATTGCAAAGAGATGGAATATATTATCAGAAAAATGATATATTTTTGGTTTTGTAGAATTTTCTAAAAATGTGTATTCCCAGTAACAATAACATTGCGTAATGACCAACTTTGGTAGACTTAGCTCTTCTCAGCAGTACAGTGATCTAAGACAATTCCAAAAGACTCATTTCTTTTCAGAGAAAGAACTATGAAGTTTGAATGTAGGTTGAAGCATACTATTTTCATTTTTTGTTTTTTATTTCTCATGGATTTTCCCTTTTGTTCTGATTTTTCTTTTACAACATGATTAATGTGTCAACATGTATAATCTTTATCAGATTGTTTGTTGTCTTGGGGAGGAGGGAGAGGAGGAAAAGAAGGAAAAGAAATTGGAACTCAAAAATCTTATAAAAGTGAATGTCAAAAAGTCCAAAATCTGAAGATATTTACAACAGAAATTATTGTTAGAATCCTCAAAGAATTTATGATCTAATTTGACTCTGGCATTTTTGCTGTATTGATGCTATGGCTATAATAAAATGATTTTCCTCACTTGGTGTTGATTCTTCATTTGGATTTCATTTACCAACATTTAACAAATATTCAATGTGACCATAACACTATATAACTTGTAGGCAAGACAATCCATGTCACCTCATTAATATCTTCTCGCCTTGAATAATCAAAGATTAGGCACTAAATGTGTGTCAGCCACTGGAAACTCAAAGAAGAAAATAAAACAGTCCTTGTACTCAAGGAGTGCACCTTCTATCGGGGAAACAACATGTACTGATCAAAGAAAATACGCATCCACTCATATACACACGTTCAATGTAAATACAAAGCAACAAGAATAAAGATCAGGAAAGTTGGCCATATGTATGAGGTAGCCCTTAAGCTAAACTCTTTTAAAAAGCCAAAAAATGATTTTAAGATGCAAAAGTGAATACCAAATGCATTACTGATAAAGAAAAAAATCTGTGCAAAAATAGCTAAATCATCCCAATTTTCTTGAAGTTTGTAGATTGGGATATCGGCACTCTCCGTTTTGAATGCTAAAATGTATTAAAATAAAAAACTTTGAGTTGCTTAGCAACATTTCTATATCTATAAGCCAGATAAATGACACTACCACTATCAACAAACTTTTTTAAAAATCAGGGCTATTTTAAGAGGTCTGTTTATTTCATTTCAGATGTCTTCAGCAATAATAAGATTTCTATGTCTTTAGATGAAATGTATTTTTCAACTCATTTATCTTCTCCTCCCATAGTCATCTACCATTTGGTAAACAAGGTTGACTTTTTATTATACAGGATAGTTGAATTCCCTGTCTTTGATTAAAAGGCAATCATTTCCCAGGCAGAGGCAGTCTTGGAACTGGTCCGCATGCACTTAAAGCAGCCTAGAGACACAAACTATCAGTCTATGTCTACAAAACATGTCCTAGAAGGCACAGACATGCTTATTGGACTAGGTCCAGCGTCCTTAGTATGTGTTATTTAGTGTACATGTCAAATCCACACAGAAACTGCGCAGCCTGCTGTTTCACCAGTTGGCAAGGCCTCAGTAAAAACAGGGGTCACTACTAGATGATCTTCTGGTTTTAACATCCTGACTTTTATGGATTACTATTCTGAATCATCTACATATAATAAAATACACTCTTCTGAGGGGATGCCTACAAAGCAAAGCAGGGTCTATTCCAGGATCCCCAGAACATTAAAAAAAAAAAAAAATCTAGCATTTCTTAGGCTTGTTGGGACTTTAAAAACACATATATGTATATATAAAAATTAAAATTTTTTAAACTACTGGGAGAAGTGGGGGACAAGGTAATCCAGATTTGTAATTTTATTGTCATAAAGAACTACTGATGAGAATTTCCTCTACCAAAGTCAGGTAAGCACGTACAAGTATGCTCATATAAGTAAGTATTCAACATATATTGTCTTCCAAAATTTGCATGGGTGTACAGAAGGTTTTTTAGGTGACTAGAGTCACCTAACCCTAACCCTAACCTGGGATTTGAAGCTAATTCTTCCCCGACTCTAAGGTTTCCTCTGAATCATCATTCTGCTTCCAATCAAAGAGTTAAAACATACTCCCCCCAAAAATGCATTTAAAAATAATACAGCAAAACACTAGAAAACTTATATAAATTGAAACAGAGTGAAGAATATAGAATCTGGAAAGTGATTTTGTACAACAACTATATAAACATATAAACAACAACAAAAAAAAACTTTAAATAGAATGATGTCAGTTAGTGATCAAACTTGGCTTAGATAAAAGTTGAGATAAATGTCCTCTTCCCACCCGCTATCAAAAGAAATTATAGGTTTTTAATATTGAATATACACTGTCAATGTGTTTGTCAATTTTGTTGAACTGTTTATATTTATTCTTTAATTTTTGTTACAAGGCAAGGTTTGACAGAGGAAAAAATGATATATCTATAAACAATTGGTGTAAAAACTTTCAAATTAACAAATGGGAATATAAAAAAAAGTCAAGAAAAAATAAGGGCTTTTGTCATATACCTTTCATAAATTAAATGGAGCAATTCCTTTATCTGTGCAAATAAATCACTGTGGTAAAGCTTGAACTATTCAGCTACTGCAAATACTGAGATAAACACTATACCCAAACTAAGGCAGCTGTTGTTACACTCCAATGCCTTCACTACAGCATCCATTTGATAAGTATTGCTGAATGAATGAAAATCAAGGACCAAATGGCAGCAGGCTGATTCTCACTTCAGGATAAATGCTTATAATGTTTATAAATGTCATTTATTTCACTGGCTTCAAATGTTCAAACCCAGGTAGTCGAATAAAGCTAAAAGGATTTTGTTCTGTGAAGGGGGGAAGAAGAGTGAAGGGAAAGGAAGGGAGAGAGAAAGGAACAGCTACAAGAGGTAAGCTTTCTAGCTAAAAGCACTTCCATAAGCTATTAATGTTGCCACCAGCATTTAGGAGGACAACAGGAAGCCACCACTACTCAATGCTGTCATTAACATAATGATGAAAAGAATTCTCAGAATGAGAATGGGCATTTATAAATCCCCTGGTGGTAGCTAGCTACCAGATTATTGAAAAGTAACTTCATTTGTGAGAACAACAGAATGGAAACTAAGCGCTTGGTGCCTCTCTGTGTATTTCTTATTTGTCCAAGTGCCATACTAAGGAACTTAATCAATTCCTATCTAATCAGAAAGCTGCTTTAACACCATGTCTCCCAGGGAAGTCTAATCGTGAATGACTGCTGCTTAATCAGAACAGCATTGGGGAAAACATGCTTAGAGAGAAAGCAATTGGCCAATGCTAAGGGGTTAAGTGGTGTTTAACTAAGTGTTAAATTGCAAAGGGCTGAGCTTCAGTGTTTTAATAAAGAAATTGCCAAAAATTGATAGAAATGAAGATGAAATATACCTGCTTTTTCTATTTATTCTACACCCTGAATGTGCTTCTTTATATACATAAGAAATGTATATATATATAAACAAATATATATGCATACACATATGCATACATACAACTGATTTTCATAGCTAGTTGACTCCAATGTTAGAGCTATACACACAAGAAAAACCAAATGGATGAAGAATACCTGTTATTCAGACCATTATATACACTTGGATACACAAACCCACTATATTATATATAGCTTAGACAGATATTGCAAATGAAAAATGAGAAAAGAATAAGGGCAAGAATTATAGGTTAGATGGCCTTTGGGAAAATTTGAAGTTTCTCCAAAGACCCTCAAGCTTCTTCTGAAAGAAAGCATCATTCTTTTAGCTTCAACATTCTTCAACATTCATACTAAATGCTTGTATAACGTGGAATACCACAATTTAAAAAATAAAAAAATACAAAAATTGCTTACCATTCAAAGGATGATGTGGAGATACAGAGGAGCTTACACAGACTATACCACATTATCAAAGATAAATTGTATCCGAAATATGGAGTAGAAGGTATCAAAGATTCGTGGCCAAATAAGAAGGAGGGACAGCTGTATTGTGAAATCAGATCAAACAGTGTTCAGCTTATGAACTATACTAAATAATGTCAAAAGATATAGAGGAAGAGCTCGTCATATTTGGATGAGAAGATGTAGATGGATATTACTGGTGACTCATTTGATAAAATGCTGGGCTTGGAATCACCTGAGCTCAAACCTGACCTCAGGAATTTGCTAATTATATGATTCTGGACAAATCATTTAACCCCATTTGCCTCAATTTCCTCAGCTGTAAAATGAATTGGAGAAAATAACATACCATTCCAATATCTTTGCCACTAAAAACAAAAAACAAACAAAAAACCCAACCCAAATGGGGTCACAAAAAGTCAGATACAATCGAAAATCAAATCAAATCAATCAAAAAATAACAAAAAACATCCATCTATAGTCTTAAAAAATGAGATCACTTTTTTATTAAAATACCAAACATATAATAAGTTCATGAGACTTCATAACCAAAATGACATAAAAAAAAAGAGTCCAACATCTGAATAAAATTTGGCATATAACAGAATTGATATTCAGAAATCTGAGAGAAAACTTTGTGAGCAATAGAGGACATAGGGTGTCAAGATGGGCAATATAGCAGAACCAGTAGACTGAAAGTCAGAAGCCTCAAGTTCTCTATTCTGTCATTTATGAGCTATGTGACCTGGTCAAATCACTATACCTCTGTGAAATCTCAGTTTCTTTTATCTATTAAAAATGAATTGGATTAGATGATATGTAGAGTCCTTTCAAGTTATTTATACATATTAGTGCGGAGGCAAATAGAAATAGGTGTGGTTGGAACTCTCAGCAAGGTTTGGAGCCCCCTTACTAACAGTGTAACATGAGACAATCAAAGGATTGTCCATGTTACTTCCAAATCATGATATGTCATGTCCTGTCATTTAAAAGTCAAAAATACATAGAATAATCAAAAAGTGTCTATTGTGCCACTTAACCTGAACATAGAAAAGAAATACAACTAAAAGGCAATCATGTTTTTGGACAGTCTTTCCACTCAAAAGTGAAAAAAAAAAGTCAGAAAGCATCATGAGAAATAAGTCAAAGGCTAAGGGGCCTCATTGTCTTTCCAACCTTCTGTCAACTTTTAACCAAGTTAAGATTCAGCTATGAACCAATTAAATGTACCATTAACAAACTGGCATTAACAAGGCAAATTGATCCAATCAGCTATGAAACAGATTAATTTTAAAGTGACCCCTCTCCCAGATGATCTGAATATCCAGTAATTGGTTCTAATCAACCTAAGGATAACCCTCAACTTGTTCAACAATAATTGAGGGAGTGGATGGCCTATAAATGATCTGGTGAGATCAGTCTCACATTTGAGCAAGTTTTTGTTGCTGGTTGGTTGTTAATTTTTTTAAATTAATGTTGGCTCCTAACATTTCAAGCTGATAACCAGTGAGAAATCAAAGTCTAGTTTTTGCCAGGAGAGGAGTTATGTCAAAGAAATTGCAATAAAAAATGACGCTGGTTGATGATCTGAGTCTCTGCTAAAAAGAGATGTGGATACACCTTAGCCTTAACCATTTAACAGCTGTCCTCAGAACAACAAAAAAAAAAGCTTTGTCATAAAAAATTTCTACATTTTTTTTTTACTTTTAAAACCTAAATACAAACATACAATTCCTTCCCTAGCCTCTATTTCCTTACACCAGACTTTTCTACCTTCTAACCTGGGTCAGTGAATGAGGCCCACAAAATCATTGGCCTTCAGAAACATAAGCCAGAACCTAAGCCAGCTGTGTGGTCTGGAGCTAGAATTGAGTGGAGAGAAAATAGTAAAAATTTTTAAAAGAACATACCTTTTCATGGAATTTTCATTTGCATTTTTCACATTCAGCTTTTTTTTGCAGTAATTCTAAGACCCTGCAAAGGTTATGGTCTCAGATCATATGTTATTAATAAGTCAGATTCAAAGGTTTCCCCTTCTTTCTTTTAAATGGTTTCTGACTGAACAGTATTTCATAACCACATGATTGCAGTTCTGAGTTGTCTTATATTTAAGGCTCAATTAGCATTTCCGAAATATACTCCAAATTTCATAGATTTATAAAATTTGCTTACATGGGTTTGAAGAGAGAAAAAAATCATAAACTGTTTCCCTCTAAGTCCAAGGCTGTAATGGTCAGTACTTAATACGGAGCCAAATACCTAGTTTGTGCTCAGTAAATACTCATTACCGATTTCATACACTAACCAAGTCATCCACTCTCCACACCACTGCCAGCTTAATCTTCCTAAAATACCACTTTGCATGTCATTTGCCTACTCCAAAACAAATCTAAGACTCCCCACTGTCTATAGGATAAAGTCCAAATTCCTTATCTTGGCATTCAAGGCCTTCTACTATCTAGCCCCAGTTTACCTCTGCAACCTTATCATTCTTCCACCTCCAACTCAACTCATGAGTTCATTGTTTTCTGAATGTGTCAACTGTATTTGCACCTTCCTATTCTCTCAATTCTCACTCCTGCTTGATAAGTCTTTGTGCAGTTCTAAAAGTACTTCCATCTGTTATGGAAAACCCATAGGACTTCCAAGGAGTTCTTTTTTGCTTTCCCAGCCCTTTCCTCACTCTCTATTATAAATTACTACAACACTTACTGCCCATACCACTCGACAGATGTTTAGCTTATTTGCCCTTTGATATATGGGACCCAACTTCCCAACTAGAACATAAGCATCTTGAGGGCAGGAACTGGCTTATTCCAAGGGTTAAGCAGTATCCTATATATAATAATTATTCAATAAAATACTGATGGTTTTCCCAGATAATAAACAGAAAATTATTTTTCTCCTAAAATATAATAGGGAAAGGTTTTTTTTTTCTCTTCACAAACATTTGAGGGTTTTTTTTAATGACTTCTTAGAGTAAAACCACCTTACTTGTACACTTCTATCTAAATATTTTCTTCTCCAATCTAGATATGGGACAGATTTGCTATACTCTCAACTTAAACATCTTACATAATCATTGGAATAAACACTTTTAAACAAAAATGGAGATAAGAGGGTGCTAGAAATCCATCTTAGATCCTGCTACACCACATGGAGCCTACAAATAGGGAACATGAAATACTGCTTGGTAAAATTTTTTTTTTAATGTTTGCAAACATTCTCTACTAAACTCAAAATTCTGTATTATGTTAGGAGGTATTTTGAACTCGATTTTGGGAAAGTGATATGATAAGAAAACCCTATAAGTAGCAATAGCAGTGAGTTTATAAAAGGAAATCTCTCTTAGGAAAAAAAAGTCTACAAAAAACTTGAGTGAAAATATTTTCGTTCAGAACATCTGTTTTGAGTTACCTGTGCAGCATGTGAAGGGTGGAATTTTGAAAGGCAAATAATAGGATGAACTCAAAGACACAGGAAAAACTTAAGCACATTTTATTTAAGTGTGACAAAAACAAAAGAATCACAGAAGGATATGATATGGAAATTTGGACTAAATGCTATGTAAAATAGGTTTGGGGGTTCAGATCAACTAAATCAGAATGTAACAACACTCATTCATAAGTATATTCCTAAAGGGAAAAACCCCTATATGCCAAGTGATCTTTAAACTAGAAATATAATGATTCTATCTTACAATGTGCTATCTTGAACCCCTCCTCTCCTACCAAAAAATAGACATATTTCTACATCTGGCACCCAGTCTGAGGACAAGAATGGCTAAGAGTACTATATAACTCAAAAGACCATTTGTCATCTGAGAAATATCTACTTTATAGATATACATCGACTCCAAAGTAATACATATTAGAAATTACTCAGTGCTAGATAAGCTCAATAGAACTGAAAACTACTTTTCTCTTTTTTTGTCCATTCTAAAAGAACTATTACCTAGTTTTGGAAAAAATTCTATTAAGAAGATTCTCTTTAGAAAATGTATTGATTTGTAAATGCTTTACATTCATTGTCAAATTATAAATTGAATTACTTATGCCACAGATTATTAATGATTATTAATCCCACGTCATCCAAAAATTGAGGGATTGAAGGAGAATAATCTGAGTTAAACAATAATTGCATTGTTACTTGGTTGGGCATATAATAAGACATGATTGGGAAAAGTCCTAAGAACAAATTACAGATTCAGAATTTGAGAAAAGGCAATGGATCCCAGTGGCCATCTTACTTAACCCCATATTTTAGAAAGAATCTCCTCTATTTTAGGAGTTTTCATTTTAGGATCCATCTATTCCCAAGAAATTCATGGATAGATGTCAGAGAATCCAGGAATTTGAATGAGGAAAAAACCATTTGCTTTACTTACTAATTGACTACTTTAAATTTAAAATGTAAGTGAATACTACTGAAATGTTGAGCCAAACTTCAAACATACATCTCCATATTTTTATGTTTGCATTTTCAGCAATCCACTCAAAACCCAAAAGCCAACTTCTAAAATTTTCCATTATTCTAGGCTTCTTCACTATGATGAAAAATCACCTATAATAAAGTACTTTATAAGTGTCACCAGCTGTGATTATGGTTAACAAAACACTTCCTATGTGATATCTCAGTGCAATATTACTTGGGTAATATTCTTCAAGTACAAGAAAATTATAAATGAAGATAGTGGGTAATAACAGTTCTCACCAGTCTCCATCTGCTGGTGAGAGGATTTAACCTGTCTCAGAATGGGGTGGAAAAAAAGCAAAGTTAAATATAAATTAAATGTCAAAATAGTTTCTTATTAATTATTGATAGGAAAGAAGAAATGAAGAAATTTAAATATAGTTAACCTAAATTAGGGAGTTAGAAAATAAACTAAATGCTTCTTAATAAAGATTAGGTATATCACTGATGAGGGAAAACCTATAATTTTATTTTGAAATAAAAATTTTCATTCTATTTTCTTTGCTTCACAATTTTTTAAAAAGGCACTATGCCAATTAACAGCTTAGTCCTTTGAAATATTCTTAAATTCCAGTCTTTTAAGTGTTAATACAAGATGGCGATAATCAGCCTGATAAAGAAAAATCTAGAAGACAATCTTATATTTGATCATATTAATCAAAAATACTTGTGCTTGAAGATGATAGATAAATTAGTAAACCAACAACAAGCATTTACTAAATGTCTATTAATCTTTTTTTGAATCTCTCATCATTTGGATTCCAGTAAACTTTTTTCCTAGTTCTATTTTCTGTGAGAGAGTACTCTGAGCTTCCTTTGCCTTTACACATCCTTTAACTCTGGATATTTTCCAAAACCAAGGTCTTGGTCTACAGAAAGTATCTAGTATAAACGGTATAGATAGTAAATGAAATCCCAAATCTAAGTCTATAGTCCTAAATATTTCACTGTACTAATGAACTTAAACAAGATCTAAACCAAGTACCCATCTAATCTCGCTCTTCCTGGCATTCCATGCCATGGTTTTACCATCCTCCCAATGACCAAGGATTTTTACAACCTCAGATGTTTTATTCCCCATCACCATTCCCATCCTAGCCCCAATTCTTCTTTTGCACTTCCAGCAGAAACCTATCAGACTATTGCTGATACTACTCCAGCTACCATCCTTACTTCATTTCCACATCCTTTACCACATTCCAGCCCCTCCTCATCTTTGAATTATTCCAACAATCCTTTAATGGAACCCCTCAATTTCTCTTCCCCATTTTCTTTCTCCCTCTTTCACACACACACACACACACACACACACACACACACACACAGACACTTTTAATGTACTTGGGTTTTTTCCTTGTAATTCACTGTATTATGTACAGTGTTATATAAATAGTATTATATACATTTTAAAACATTTTGAGAAGAGACTCACAGGCTTCACCAAAATGATAAAGGTATCTTTGACATATAAAAAAGTGACATATACATATAAAAATTGGTCTTTTCAGTTATTGTTTAGTCATTTTTTTAGTCATATTCAACTCCTCATGACCCCATTGGGGTTTCCTGGAAGAGATACTGGAGTGATTTGTTATTTCCTTCTCCAGACACTCCTGATCTAATGAATTCTAAAATCCATTTGTCAGATTATGTCTCTGATGCTATTTCAACTCATGCTCCCCTTCTCCCCCCTAAATAATCTCTCATTTATATACTTAAAGATTCATAAACCACTTTTTTCACAACTCCATAGGGTGGTTATTCCAATTATTATTCCCTTTTTATAGATGAAAAAACCTAATGCTTAGGGAGAAAAGTTAAAGCTAGGACTTGCCTCGTAGCTTGAGAATCAAAATAAGTCCCAAGTCCGACAAGTGACCATGGAAGAGTTTCTAGTTTGTTGGATTGCAGACTTAGAGAAGCAAGGAACTTTAGAGGTCATGAATCCCAATAAAAGCCATTTAATTCAACTTTCTCATTAAAAGATGGAGAAAATGAGGTCCAAGGAGGTTCTAACTGGTATTAGAGAGGAACCTGCAAATTTTCTTCCATCTGAATCAATTCTAATAAATTTTTCTTGAGATAAATTCAAATGGAAATAAACATTCAAACAAAAAAATAAATTTTGTTCTATATCCATTTTCCGGCCCCAAGTCAAAACCAAGTACTAAGTAATGCAAGTATTGTTATTTCTGTATTTAGCACAAGAATTGTCTTCCAAGTGCTAGACCACACCAACTTGGACCTTGCTCCTTTCTGGTGGTACATTGATCAAGCACCACTTACGTGCCAGACACTAGTCCAGGTGCTGGAAATTCAAATATTATACAAAGAACAGAAGAGTCCTACTATGAGGTGGCCTCATAACACAGTTATTCTACATCTCTTTATTGATACAGTATTTAGAAATATAAATTTAATGGGGGAAAAAAAGATTCTAAACTATTTATTATCCATACCACACTCCCTCTTGCATCCTACTTTGCTACTAACTTGCAAGGAAGGAAAGAGAAAATTCATAAGAAATAATGTTTCGGTTTCAAATATCCAGTGGCTTTTTATAAGTCAGAGTAATAACTAAGGCTTTAAAATTTTGAAGGGGGTGAGAGAAGAGTTTGCCAGTGTCCTTTTAATACAGGAAATACCAGTCAACCTACACATCATTATATTTCCCAAAAAAATAGAGAGCAGCTTTACCACTGTTTCTCTCTTTTTTCCCTCTGAAAACATCTGCAGCTTCATTCTTAAATTGAGGAACATTATATCCTGTTGCAGACTTTGGATGACTGCTCCATATGCAAACTATCAACCTTGCAAAGAAATTTCATGAGAATTAACTAGATGTATGTTGGTACCTTAGCTAAAGAAAAGATGAAAGGAATGAGACATCATTTTAGGGAGTAAAAAGAGGTAACAACTTTTATTTTTTATTTTATTTCATGGAATAAAACAAGCATTTCCAAAAACATAATAAAAGAGAAGACTGCACATGAAACAACAAATCTATTACATACAACTCACTATTCATTTTAAATATGTAATAGTAATCATGGAAATTTTTTTCTTTTCTTTTTTTCTTTCTTCCCTCACTTCCCTAAAGAGCTGCCATTACATACGAATATGTGTGTTATGTGTGTATAAATACATGCATATACACATTATATGTATAAAATTATTCTATATATACTTGTTTCAGTCGATTCTTTCTTTAGATGCTGCAAATAGCAACTTTTTTATATGTTCTTTGTGGCTAATTTGAACATTTATGCAGATAGCATCTTTCTTTGTATGTTCCTTATAGTTAATTTAGGGGACTATTTTTTTTTAATTCAACCTAATCTCTTTAGGCCATGTAAGAATGAAATATCTGTTTTGATCCCAGCATCTCTAGGTGAAAGGCAGATTTACTTGGGAAGATTTATGGGTTTACCCTATGTCTGTGAAACACAAAAAAGAATGCTTAGAAAAATGGGCAAAAAAATGGGCATTGCTTAGGACCTAAGAAGGCCAGGTAAGTTTGCCTGGTCTCCTGGATTTCTACTCGTCTTCCGCTCAGTGAATCTAGTAGTAATCTACAGGAAATGAAGAAAACAAAACAATTTTAAATGATGTGGGACTTGTAATGCTATGTGACTCATATTTTAAAGAGTCAATGGGTTGTAAAACCTCTAGTTAAATGGAAGAAGCCCAAATCTTATACGTATACTCAGATTAGCAACAGGTATCTGGTTGCTTTAGCTGCTACATTTCTTTCTTACGATTCATTAAAATAGATTAACTTTCTTACAGAAAATTAAAAATACCAAGCTTCCACTTGGTGTGAAGTTAAGTATTGGGAAACTTAACTAAGAATGAGGTGACCATGAAACATGGAAATGGCATATGGTCTGACAGACCAGACACATACCAGAATGGGTATCTAGGTGAAATCACATGGACCCCATGCTTTGGGCTTGTCTGTAAAGTGTCCAACTCTAAAACTCCAGGATGGTGTGGGATCAACATTTCCTCAGATTTTAGGCATCACTAGGTTCCCTGGATCCTTTGAGGTTCCTTGACTTCCAGTTACCTTGAAGCAGTGTGACATATACAATGAGACTTAGGCTTAGTGTCAAAGGTTACTGATTACACAGGTAACCTTAGACAAATCATTTAGGGATTCTAAGGCTCACTTTCTTTATTATAAGAAAAAGGTTGAACTACAGTTCCTCTATGGTCTCTTCCAAATTTAACAGGCTACCACTTTTTAGAATACAAAAATATAAGAGTTTTAAAAACTGCTTGCCAAGGAGCTATGGGAAATCATCTGTTTTGACATCTATTGTAATTTTAGGTCTCATATCCTAGGTTATTAATAACTTACTATTTTCAAATAAAGTTTTAAATATATTTGTACATTTTCAATAAACTCTACTATACTTCTTTGTATCTGTCTTTGTGACTAGCTTCTATGAATAAGAGGCTCTTATGATATTAACAGCTAAATCCTACAGCTCTAAAATTTGAACTGTTGATTAGAACTCAGGCATGTCAGCAGACGTACTTAAACAATAAATTGTAGTTGAATAGATCATTGAAAAGATCATGAGTGGAAAAAAACACTAAACAATGTGCCTGACATTCAACTTATATATGGCTCAAGAGCTCAAATGTTACAAAGAGCATCAGACTTTTTTTTTAATGAGCATTTTCTTTTAATCATCCCTTGAAAAGCTTTTGCAAATAGAGCCAGGTTTGGGTGGATTTCTGTATGTTGAATCCTAGTAAAAATAATCAAACTATAAGCCCTCAAACAAAGCCTGATTTCCAAGTAAGCTCAAGATGAATCTTTTAGAGCTGTCATCCCTATTTTCAGGATGAAGGAAAAGTCAAATTTTGGCAACAGTAAAAAAGCTGGCTGGTCCATTTGAGAGGCAAAGTAGGCACTCAGCTCCAGGTGTTAAAAGAACATTTCCATGACATTACCTTACACAAAACATTCAAATCCCTTCACCCAGTAGTCATCAAATCCAATCTAATTTTTTTTTTTATAGGAAGGAGGGCATCTAGCCTTTCTCCAGTTTTTTAAAAATTGTTTTCAAATAGAAAAAAATAATAAGTTAAAGTATTCTTTACATTTAAAAAAACTTTATTTTCAAGTTAAAGAGAGCAGGTTATAATAGAGAGACATTCACAAAAGGCCTTATCTGTTAGCCCAGGACACCACAGAGGTGACCCTATGTTCTCTAAGAATATTTCAAAAGAACATAAGTTCCCACAGATCCTACCGAACTGGAAAGACCAGGTCTTCAGATCTGGAGACAAGCTTTGTCTTCTGAGTATTATTCTTATCAAAGTTCAGCTATCAAGTGATGACATATTTTGCACAAAACAAATCATGAAGACCATCTCCTAAGGCCTGAAGGAATTATTAAAAAAAAAAAAAAAAAAAACCAAGTCAACAAAGAGTACTTCCATACTGACTAAAGTAAAGATTTTTTTTTGAAGTAAGAAGTACCTCTGTGTCAAATACGCACTAATTTGTGTTGGACTTAAATTATGAGCGAAACCCTTGGTCCAAAGAAATTCAATACAAATAAAGAAGAGAATTTGCATTCCCAAATAATCACACAAAGAGTTCTTCTCTTTTAAGAAGTATAGATTATCCAGGGGCAGCTAGGTGGCACAATGGATAGAACACCATCCCTGAAGTCAGGAGGATCCGAATTCAAATTTGACCTCAGACACTTAACACTTCCTAACTGTGTGGCCTTGGGCAAGTCACTTAACCCCAATTGCCACGACAAAGAAGAAGAAATATAGACTATCCAGCTATCCAAATAGATTCAGAATTACCATTAAGCAAGACATAAAGCAAAGTTAATCAAGTCTTACATAGCAATAATTATTTGACAAAAGTTGTCCATTTGTTTTTTTTTTTTTTTTTTTTTTTATTGTGTACATATTAAGGGAATTTCTAGTCCAGACCTGAAATTTCCCAATGGGGAAGGAAACTTCTTCTACTAATGTAGATCAACACCTATAACTTACAGTTTTAAAAAAAAACTTCCTGGACACTGAGACATTAAATAACTTGTTCAAGGTCAGTATGTTGGAACTGAGGTAAGGCTTGAACCCAGGACTTTAGCCCTCTATCCATAACTCTAATTGCAATATATTATTAATCACTTCTTGGACCTTTTACACATTCAGAAGAATCTAAGATAGATGGATTCTAAGATAGATAATTAGACCACTGGCTACATCTAGCAAAAATAGAATTTTTTTTTAAATCACATATAAAACAAAAGGCTAGATCTAGCCAAATCTATAGTGTCTGAGAAATTGACATCTGGCATTTTGGAGTAACCTCCATGTCTCAAGTCTTTCCCTACTCCAGTATATTCACTTCACAGCTGCCAAAATGATCTTCCTAAAGCACAGATCCGACCATTTATGCCCTCCTATTCAATGAACTCTAATGATTTTCTATTACCTCCAGATCAAATATAAAGACCTCTGTTTGATTTTTAAACTGATTTATAACCTAATCCCTTTCTTACACCTTATTCCCCTTCAGATATTCTATAAATCAGCTACACTAACTTAATATCAATTCTTTATATACAGCATTTTATGTCCCATCTCCTTGCCATTCCACTGACTGTCACTCATATTTTGAATTCTATCCCTCCTTATTCCTGCCTTCTGGCTTTCCTGCCTTCTTTCATGTTTCAGCTAAAATTCTACCTTTTTCAAGAAGCCTTTCCTGGTTACTCTTATTAATGGTGCCTTCCTTCTGAAATTATCTTCAATTTGTCATATATATATATACATATATATGTATATGTATATATATATATATATATATATATATATATATATATATATATATATATATATTGTTTGTACACAAATAATTTCTGGTTGTTTCCTTCATTGACCTGTAAGCTCCTTGAAGGAAGGAAGAATTTTTTTTTGTTTTAATAGGTTTTTTTTTAATTTTCAAAATACTTGCAAAGATAGTTTTCAACATTCACCCTTGCAAAACTTTGTATTCCAAATTTTTCTCCATTCTTTCCTCTTTCCTCTCTCCCATAGACAGTAAAGTAATCCAAAATATGTTAAACACATGCAGTTCTGTACATATTTCCACATTTATCATGCTGCACAACAAAAATCAGATCAAAAAGAAAATGAAAAAGAAAAAAAAGCAAACAAATAACAAAAAAGAGTGAAAATGCTTTGTTGTGAATCACTTTCAGTTTCCACAGTCCCTTCTCTGGGTGCAGATAGCTCTCTTCATCACAAGACCACTGGAACTACCCTGAATTATCTCATTGTTGAAAAGACTCAAGTCCATCAGAATTGATCATAGTATAATTTTGCTGTTGCTGTGTACAGTGATGTCCTGGTCCTGCTCATTTCACTTAGCATCAGTTCATGTAAGCCTCTCCAAGCCTCTCTGAAATCATCCTGCTGATCATTTCTTATAGAATAATAATATTCCATAACATTCATATGCCATAACTTATTTAGCCATTCCCCAACTCATGAGCATCCACTCAGTTTCCAGTTCTTTCCCCTCAAAAAGGGCTGCCACAAACATTTTTGCACATGTAGGGAAGGAAATATTTTTGCCCTTTTTTGTACCTCAAGTTATTACCAAGGCAAAGGGTTTTAATACATGTATGTTGATTTGACTTGAAGATACACATAAGAACAGGGGAGGAGCAACTAGATGAATGGGTAGCAATCAACATTACTGGAAGGAATAGTGATAATTTCATAGGTCAAAAAGTAGAGTGAACTGAGACAAGTCACACAATATTTCCAGACCTCTGCTTCATTACTTGTAAAGTAAATAGCTAAAATAAGATGATTTTTTTAGGTTTTTCATCTTTGGTGATCTGTAATACTCAAGAATTATAACAGGAAAGCAATCAATCCAGTGAACACACACAACTATATGTAACTGTATTTCAGACTGAAACCACAAGAATGTTTTCACCTTTAAGTTATTGTTTTTTTAAAATGTCTTATGAAGTAATCCTCATTTTAAATTCATGAAAGCACTAAGCTTATAAACTAATTCAGAAATTAACAAATAAAGCAAAATAACACTCAGGTCAGCATCCCCAAGCACTAAGATTACTCAATCATCCATTATAAAGGCACTGCTTTGGTCTTTTGAGCAAAGCAGCTTTCAAATACATCAAATCCTAATTAATTTTAAACCATAATGAGAAATTCCATTACTTCTGCCTTGACCCTTATTGAATCAATTGGACAGGAGTACAAAATAGCTGTTCAGATAGGACATCTTAGAAGTAGTCAATCCCTAATGGGCATTTCATAAAAAATAAAATTCATTTCATTATACCAAATTTTCACACATAAAATGGAATCATCCTCAAGATGTCCACTAGGAAAATCATGCCTCTCTCCCCCAAATTATAAATATTACATGCAATGAAAATTGTGTTGCTTTCTTAAAAGTATCAAATATCCAAATTCTCATAATTACACATTTTTAAAAGTCTAAAACATTTGGCTCCAAAAATGTGAATGATTTGAAAATAAATAATGGTAATAGAGATTAGGTTAATTCAAAACTATTAAAGAAAACCACCCACAACTCAGCTTAATTTTATTACTACTTCTTAATTTTTGGTTCTTTCAAGGTGGTATGACCTGGGGATCATTGGTTTCCTGTTCTGAAAATTACAAGCAGAGAATTAGTATCTTAGTAATATAGGCACAAAAATTCAATGAAGAAAAGAACTCCTTAAAAAGCATAATGGGCCAAATGGGAAAAAGGTACAAATTTGTTCACTGAAGAAAATAATTTCTTAAAAATTAGAATTGGACAACTGGAAACTAATGACTCCATAGGACATCAAGAAACAATAACACAAAAACAAAAGCAAGAAGAAAATTGGAGAAAATAAATTTCTGTTTGTAAAAACAACTGACATGAAAAAATAGATTGAGGAAAAATAAATTAAGAATTATTAGACAACCAAAAAATAATGAAGTAAAAAAGAAATCCTAAATATCTATTTCAAGAAATTATAAAAGAAAACTAGTTCAATGTCTTTAATGCAAAGGATAAAACTGAAACTGAAAGAATCTACCAATTATCTTCTAAAAGGGATCTCAAAGTGAAAACTCCCAAGAATATTATAATCGAATTCCAGAGCTTCTAGGTCAAGGAGAAAATATTGCAAGCAGCCAAAAAGAAACAATTCGAATATTGTGGAGCCACAAGTCAGAATTACACAAGATTTAATGGCTTCCACATTCTTTAATGGAAGTGGAGGGCTTGGAATATAAGACTCCAGAAGGCAATGAACCAAGGATTAAAATAAAGAATCACCTTCCCAGCAAAACTGAGTATAATCCATCTGGGATGAGGGAAGTGGGGTACGGACATTTAATGAAATAGAGGATTTATCAGAGCTGAATTGGAAAATGTGACATTCAAACATGAAACTTAAGAGAAGCACAAAAAGGTTAAAATGAAAGAGGAACCATAAGGTATTCAATTAGATTAAACTATTTATATTCCTATATGACAAGAATATTCATGTAACTTCTAAAAAATTTTTTATCATTATTAGGGCAGTTAAAAAGGAGTTTACACAGATAGAAAACATGGGTATGAGTCAATTATGTTGCAATGAGTTAAAAAAAAATGAAGGGATTAAGAAGTGATGCACTAGGAGAAGGGGGAAGGGAGAGGTATAATGGGGGAATTTTTCTCTCATAAAAGAGGTACATGAGGAAGATCTTTTATAGTAGAGAGGAAAATGAAGGGATGGCAGGTAATATTTGAACCCCACTCTCACCAGAATTTTTTCAAAGAGAGAATACACACACACACACACACACACACACACACACACATACCACACACACACACACACACACACACACACACATTGTCTATAGAAATCTATTACCCAATAAGGAAATAGCAGAAGAAGCAAATAAGAGAAAGTGACTGGAGGTGAGAGGACAGATTAAGGGAGGCAGAGTTAGATTTTTGAGGAAGGACAGGTAAAAACAGAAAGACTAAACTGAAGAAAATGAGATCGAGGGAAATGCAGTTAGTAATTATAATAGTGAATGTGAATGGGATAAGCTCACTCATAAAAAGTAAGTAGATAGCAGAATGCCTTAGAAACCAGAATCCAACAATATGTTATTTATAAGACATTCACTTGAAACAGAAAGTTACATACAGCGTTAAAATAAAGGGCTGGAGCAGAATCTACTATGCTTCAGTTAAAGGAAAAAAGACAGGGATATTAATCATAATTTCTAGCATAACAAAAGCAAAAATAAACCTAATTAAAAGAAATCATCAAGGAAACTCCATTTTGATAAAAGGTACCATAGACAATGAAGTAATATCAAAATAATTCTACATGAATTTCTCTGATAAGTGTGTCATTTCTCAAATATACAGAGAATAAAGTTAAGTTTGTAAAAATAAGAACCATTCCTCAAATGATAAATGGTCAAAGTTTATAAATGGGTAGTTTTTAGAATAAATCAAAACTATCTACAATCATATGAAAAAATGTTATAAATCACCATTGATTAGAGAAATATAAATTAAAACTCTGAGGTTCCACCTCACATTTATGAGGAAACAAAGATACTAGAGGGAATGAAAGAAAACCATTATACTAGTATATGAATTGTATGAGCAGCTAAGTGGTGCAATGGGCTAGAGTGCTGGTTCTAGAATCAAGAAGCCTCAGCTTTTTTAGTTCAAATCTGGCCTCAGACACTAATTGTGTGAGCCTAGGCAAGTTATTTAGCTGTTTGCCTCAGTTTCCTCATCTATAAAATGAGCTGAAGAAGTAAATGAAAAACTCTAGTATTTTTGTCAAGAAAACCCCAAATGGGATCATGAAGAGTTGGACATGATTAAAATGACTAAACAACAATAATTGTTAGTGGAGTAATGAACTGGTCTGACCATAAAACAATCTGGAACTACACCCAAAGGTCTATAAAACTATATATACTTTTTGACACAGCAATACCACTTCCAGATGTGTAGCTCAAAGAGATCAAAGAAAAAGGAAAAGGACTAATATGTAAAAAAGTATTTAAAACAGCTCTTTTTGCTGTAGAAAAGAATTAGAAATTGAGGAGATACTCACCAATAGCTAAACAAGTTGCAGCATATGATTGTGTTATAAGAAATGACAAGCAGGAGCTTTCAGAAAAACAGAACTGATACAAAGTGAAGAAGAACCAGGATATCATTGTGCACAGGAACAACAATGTTGTAATAATGATCAGTTGTGAAAGATTTGGCTACTCTGATCAAGACAATTCCAAAGGACTCATGATGAAAAAATGTAATCCACCTGCAGAGCTCTGAGTGCAAATTGCTGTGTAATTTTCCCACTTTTTTTTGCTTTTTTAAAAACATGGCTAATATGGAAATAAGTTTTGCATGATGCCACATGTATAATTGATATGATATGGCTTGCCTAATTTGGAATTCAAAATTACAAAGAAAAGAACATAAAAATAATAAAAAAAGTTTTAAGAACCAACAAAATATTAAAATGAAAATATCTTAATTTTTTTAAAAATTGTATTTAAAACTTGTTCCCACTTAAAATATTGCCTCCACCCAAATACTGTGGTAGACTAAAAGAATAGCAATATTGTTTCTGTGCTATATCCTTTGCCTAGCAAAAATTGTCTGATTTTGGATCTGTATATTATAGATTATAGGAAAATAATAAAAACTTGTAAGGCAATTTTTCATTGTATTTCCATTAAATGGAACACAGAAAAAATAAATCATAAATAAAGTGCTAACAAACAAAGAGTATATTATAATGAAAAAAGTCACTGTACTGTATATCAGGAAAACTGCATTCTAGTTTTGATTGGGATAATACCTACCTACATTTATTCATGGGCAAATAAGTTAGTTGATATCCTCTATAAAATGATCTCACATCATGATATAAGATTTAAGGGTCTTTTCAACTCTAATATTTTGTGATCCTGCAAATACAAAATATACTTTCTTGACTTTCTCTGTCATTTCTCCCTTGCATCTGTTCTGTGGAAGAAGTTCTAAAAGAAATAAAAATAGTAAGAATTGAGGAAGGTAGGAAGTAATAACAGCAAAGATGCTGCTAGAGTCATTCATTCAAAAAAATACTATAGGAGGTTAATCCAAGGGATGTGTGAAACAAAACTAAACTAAACTAAATAGAGACAACATAAATACTTTTTTTCTCCTAAAAGATAGATTCTTCAACCTGATGCTTGCACACCAATCCAGATCTTTAAAATGAACTGAAACAAAAAGCAGAAGCCTCAAAGAAATAACTTCCCCCCTTCTGTGTAAAAAGAACAAAAACTATGAATTAAGTGATGCTATTTTTAGACTGTGAAATGGCATCTGTAAAAGAACACTCCTTATTAAGTTTGGCGCATGAGTAAAAAACATTCTGCGCAGCTGGTGAGTTTGGTTACTTCTTATCAAATTCTAAAAGGAGAAAAAAATGCACAAATTTATAAGTGTAATGGCAAGAAGTCTTTAAGATTTAAGGCAAATATTCAGTAATCAGTGTTTCAGAAACAGTGAAGCTCTATATTCTTCTATGAGGTCAAAGTTCTTCAAAAGGAAAAGATGGAGTAATATAATTTCTCCCTAAGACACAATAAGTTCCTTCTTCTGGACCAAGCTAGAATTGAGTGATACATTTTAATCTGGATAATGTTGATGATCTCATGCTGGCACCACACAGTAATTATGCAGGCAGCACATAGCATATCTTACAGTATAAACAGGCTTTTAGGTTTCATTAAGATTGTAAACTAAATATAACTGTTGAAATTACCTAGCATATTGCACGTTGTTTAGAACAGTACAGGCAAGTAAGTGAAAAACACACTAAATAGGAGTCATCAGAAGTACAGAAATACATCCATTTTACAGCCTTAGCTAAGTAACTATCTCCTTGTGTCAGTTTTTTTTTCCATTAAAAAAATATGTTTGTTCTGTTGCTTCTCACCTTCCCTGACTCTCAGATTTATAATGAGAATTAATGATGGTGAATTATGAATATCTCAAAGATTTTATGAATAAAAAAAAACTACTTCGTATATCTGAATTTGTCAACAAAATGTTATCAATAAACATCTGCAATTGTAATTCTTTCCTTCTACAGAATCAAAAAGATATAACAGTGGGAAAGGAGTATAGAAAGTAAGAGGTAGAAATCTGACTCATTTCTATATACTATAAAGGAGGAAAAATATTGTTATACTAAAAATCTTCCTTCCTCACTAAACAAGGTCTAAATGCCCAAGCAATTACTTCTAAGATTAGGTAAATCTGTTAACACAGGCTGAAGTAACAATCTGGCTTCATATGAATGGAATCATTAGTATCTTTCCAATTGTAATTTAAAAATTCTAAGAGTGTATCAAATGAAAAAAAGAAAAAAATTTCACTCAAAAATTAATCATTAATTCAGATTCTCAAAACCTTCCATATTAAGGAGAAATATATGTTATCTATAGATGTATAGGCATTCTATATCCATAGATATATCTAAAATATATAAAAATTTATATTGCCTACTAGTTATAATTATAACTATAATAATAGTTATACCTTTGAAATATATGTGGATTATTTGTTATAAGTAATACTGATTTCCTACTCAGACTTTAGAACCTTTATTTTTTTTAAGTAGACTGGAAATACTCCAGTACATCAACATAACAGAAAGGCAAGCCCTAAGTGTTTGAAGGCTTCACCAGTAAACCATAAGTTCTGACAAGTTGCACAAGCTATAACAGCTTCAAGTGTGGTTCCAGAGACAGGTTCTGCTGTCAAAGAATAATCTGTGTACAGAGAGGATGAATTATTTGATCCAGTATCTTATGAGAAAGAATGGATTATGATATATACCAATGGAAGGTATAACCCCATTGCCAAGATCACAGAACCAGTGAAGAGCTTTGAATATAAATTTTCCCCTTCCCCCCATCATGCATACTTAAACCACAGCAACCGTACTTACTTCACTGTTTCCAAGTCCACATCTGGAGTTTTAAAATGCAAATGATTTAAAATATAAACATATGGTTCCCTTCTAACACTGATTCCTGGTGGGGAAGGAGGAGCCAGAACACAAATAAACTTTTGTATTTCAACAGAATTTATACTTTTTTTGGGGGGGTGAGGAGTGGGCAAAGATAAGCAGGCACAACCCTTCACTGTTGGAGAAAATAGAAGATAAAAATTCCAGACCCATCTTATTTCAACAGAGACATAGCAAATAGTGGTTCTTTTGTGAGGGTAAAAGTATAGATTACAAACTCTGGGGAATACAGGTCTTATTTCCAGGTCAACTATGATCCTGAGTGCAGCTTGCAGTTCGGAAAAATTGTGTAGAAAAATAGGAATATTGGAGTAGTGGTGAAGAAATTCTCAGACACCTAAATAATTAAATTTTCTAAAGCAAGGGACATAAGGGTAAGAGAACCCTGAAGAAGAACAGCCTCTAGATGGAAAAAGTATAAATGTAGACTCTGTGTGTATTTGTGTTGTGTATGTGTGTGTGTGTAAAACATCCATCTCGTACTTGAAATACTTGATCACAAGTTAAATGTCCTCTGCCTTTTAGTTTGACTCCTAGGAAGCCTGAATAATACTAAATCAACTAAGGAAACAGATCATATAGGATTGGAGTAGTGGCAATCTAATTATTGTCAAGAGGTGTGACTAATGCCATTCTTAACACCATTAATTAAGGATAAAACACTGAAAATTTGTCCCTGAACAATTAGAGAAGCGGTGAAATAATGAATGGAAAGAGTTCTCACATCATATCAGGAGGCTTAAGTTCAAATTCTGGCCAGAGTATTTTGTGGCTATATGGCCATAAGCAAGTTATTTAAACTCTTTGAGAATGTTTCCTTATCTTTAAGCAGATATAAACTACTTTATTTATATCACAAGGTAATTTTGAAGATGAAAGGGGATAATAAATATGAAAACATTTCATGGAATTCTATTATACTATACAATTCACTGCAATACAATTGTGACATGTGAAAGAAAAAATGACTAAGGAAAAAAAGGCTTGAGTTCCTAAGCATTTTGATTATTAAGCATAACAATTGTTCAACATACAGGAACCAGACCTCCATATAGGAACAGAACCTGGGCCTGGACCTTGAATATAGGGAGAGGACAGACTTTCTTATATATTAAAAATCAATCAGCTGAAAAACAGGGAAAAACCCAAAACTGTCTTGGCCCTCAATAAAGTTAAATTCTTCAGGGAGGATACAAGTATACAGATGCCATTAGTAATCAGTGGCTCAGGAAAGGCTTTATGAGAAAAAGTGGTATTTGAGTTAAGCTTTGCAATAAAGATAATGATTTCTAAAAGTAGAGATGAGAAGGAGGCTTTGTAAATTCATGGGAAGAAGATGGAGTGGCAAATTCAAGCAACTGGTAGTTTGACTGAAACAGAATGAATGACAGAGAAATAATGGGAAATGAGGCTGAAAAAATATATTAAGGCTAAATCTAGAAAGGTAAAAGTATTTGAATAACTGGAAGGCACAAGAGGATGATACAATACTAACATTCTAATAAAAAGAAAAGAACCATGTGTCCACTCATAACCTTAATGTCTTCAAGAGGTATTAAAAGGAGTTAAATAAGAAAAACCGAAATCTGGATTGCAGTGATTCTGTTCTAAAGGATTCAAAAGAGGGAAAGGAATAAATTTGTATAGAAAGGAAGAAAGGAAAAAGATTTGGGGTTCTCTCCTATTATTGGGTATATGAGAAAAAGTATGCAAGTATGAAAGACAGGGTAGGGCAAGTGAGCATCAGATGAATCTCATTCTTGTCTGAAATAAACAAAGGATATTTGAACCCACCCCCACAGAGTTTAGTGAAGAAATGCTTCAGACTCAACAGGGAAATAAATAAAAGGGTATTACTGAGGAGAAATACAAGCAAAAAAACCCCTCAGATTTAAAAGGGAGGTTAAAGGAAAAAAAGAAAAGAAAACAATCTAAGGGGGTACTTTTGATTTCCTCTTAGACAATTAGTAACAAATATTATTGAGCCATAATAAATGATGAATAAATATTGGAGAATTCTAGAGTGTATAAATTGACTCCTAGAGAAAGAAACAAAAGAGGAGAACAATTCATACAAGGATAATACTTTAAGAAAAAAACAACTTTGAAAGACTTAAGAATTTTGAT
The DNA here is from genome assembly GCF_016432865.1 of Antechinus flavipes. Classification (NCBI taxonomy): domain Eukaryota; kingdom Metazoa; phylum Chordata; class Mammalia; order Dasyuromorphia; family Dasyuridae; genus Antechinus; species Antechinus flavipes. The sequence goes on along the minus strand of NC_067400.1, from coordinate 386,334,094 downwards.
CAAATCAATAAACATTTATGTCTCCAGAGAACCAATAATGAAACATTATACCTAGCTCCTACTAATGAGATGATAGACACAAGGTACTGAAACATACATTCTTAGACAAGTCCAATAAAAGGATTTGTTTTTCTTTATTATGTTTATGTTTTTTGTTATGTTATGTTACAAAGCATTTTATCTTCTCTTTCTCTTACTTTTGACATAATTGGAATTAAAAATAGGAGAGGGAGAGACACACAGAAAGACAGTGACAGAGAGACAGAGAATTCAGCCCATCTGCTAAATTTCTTTGTCCAGAACATATAACTTCGATGGTCTTGGTAAAAATCCAGTATCTCCATAGTGCTTGCTTGCTATTGCAGCAAATAAAACATGAGAGACAGACAGACAGAAAAAGAGAGAAAGAGACAGAGACAGAGAGAGACAGAAGAAAGAAAAGAAGGAAGAAGAAGGAAGGAAGGAAAAGAGGTAGAAAGAGAAGAAGGGAAGAAGGGAAGGAGGGAAAGAAGAGAGAGAAAAAAAGGAGGGAGAAGAAACATTGGGCACTATTAAAAATTTTTATTTCCTAGAAAAGAACAGAAAGAAGTTAAAAAGAAAACAGAGATGTAGTAGAGTTTTTAAGGTAATATGTGAGATTTATTTTATGTTTCTCTAAATACATATGTATATATACATATATATTAAAGAATATGAAATAGATCCATGGTTTCATATAGAATCCTCTTCAGTGTTCTTTGCATATGAATTTTTTTTGATATTCAAAATAAAAATAAAATTTAAGGTATCCACTTCTCTCTTTATCTTCTATCCCTCTCTGTGTGTGTACTATATCATAAGGAGGTACTGGAATTAAAATAAAATGAACCAAGTTCAAATTCCATCATTGATCACTGTTACCTATGTGACTCTTAGTAAATAACTTCCTCTAGGTCTCAGTTTCCTCATCTGTAAAGTGAAAATGTGGATTAGATTCTCATATCCCTCCCATGATCCTATATCTTTCTAATTCTTCTTAACCTTCTCCTCTTTTCCCCCTAGTTCTTAACCTGTCATAATACAGAACTGAAACTTTTCTTAATATTTATTGTACTTATTGGAAAAAGTTTTATATTCCATATCTAGCTTGTGTAGTTTTTATTTTTTTTCTTTCCATTTCCTCTATAAGAATTCTCAAATTGGGGATCCACACAATTTTTAAAAATTGAAATAACTATTTTAATATAATTTATTTCCTTGTTAATCCTTACATTTAAATTCATACATTTAAAAATATTATTCTGCTACAGCAACCATTTTGTTTTTGCATACTTCCTCAAAAAAGGGCAGTTTTATAGTTCTTAAAAAAAGGAAGTAAAACAAGTCAGGCCTCAAAGTCCTTTGTCTTCTCAAACAAAAAACAACTGTTCACACCTCAGGTTCAATTTTTTTTAAATTTATATTCCTTCAGACACAACTTATCCAGAGCTAAGAAAACTCAAGGCATAAACTTTAATACACTTGATTTGCATCATCCAGAAAAAGGGTTGTGGGGACTGAATATGGATCACAACATAGTATTTTCATCTTTTTGTTGTTGTTTGCTTGCTTGCTTTTTCTTTTCCTTTATGATCTGATTTTTCTTTTGTACCATAATAAATGTGGACATATCCATAGAAAAATTGCACTTGTTTAACATAAATTGGATTACGAGAGCAATCTGGAACTATGACCCAAAAGTTATCAAACTGTGCATACCCTTTGATCTGGCAGTGCTACTACTGGGCTTATATCCCAAAGAGATACAAGAAGGGAAAGGGGCCTGTATGTGCCAAAATGTTTGTGGCAGCCCTGTTTGTAGTGGCTAGAAACTGGAAAATGAATAGATGCCCATCAATTGGAGAATGGTTGGGTAAATTGTGGTATATGAATGTTATGGAATATTATTGTTCTGTAACAAATGACGAGCAGGATGAATACAGAGAGGCCTGGAGAGACTTACATGAACTGATGCCAAGTGAAATGAGCAGAACCAAGAGATTATTATATACCTCAACAACGATATTGTATGAGGATGTATTCTGATGGAAGAGGATTTCTTTGACAAAGAGATCTAACTCAGTTTCAATTGATCAAGGATGGACAAAAGCAGCTATACCCAGAGAAGGAACACTGGGAAATGAGTGTAAACTGCTTGCATTTTTGTTTTTCTTCCCGGGTTATTTTTACCTTCTGAATCCAATTCTCCCTGTGCAACAAGAGAACTGTTCGGTTCTGCAGACATATATTGTATCTAGGATATACTATAATATATTTAACATGTATAAGACTGCTTGCCATCTGGGGGAGGGGGTAGATGGAGGGAAAGGAAAAGTCGGAACAGAAGTGAGTGCAAGGGATAATGTTGTAAAAAAAAAAAAATACCCAGGCATATGTTCTGTCAATAAAAAGTTATTTTAAAAAATTGTCATAGGAGGAAAAAAAAACATATATTGGATTTCTTGCTGGGGCAGGGAGAGGGGAGAAACGGAGGGAGAAAAAATTAGAACACAAGGTTTTACAAGTATGAATGTTGAAAACTATCTTTGCATGTATTTTGAAAATAAAAAGTTATTATTAATAATTTAAAAAAGAAAGAAAAGACCCACCCTAAGAAACAAAAGGTGTGGGAAGCAATGTTTAAAAATTGCTTTCTCTTTCAAAGAGGTATTTGGCAATTTCATATAAAATGAAAAAGATTGAAATGAGTGAGGAACACCAAGTATAAGCTAACTATTAAGATAATTTGGGAAATGGAGAGCACTTTAAAGTAATAAAAACTTTCTAATATACAAAGGAAGAAGAGAATTTGTTACAAGGTTAATTCAACCCTACAAGAATAAAGTTACTTAAATGACCATAAACAGCATAACTTTAAAATAATAACCATTGGACAGATCTAGGATTTTTACCACAGTGCAATTCTCCAGCTAGTTTTAGCAGCAACATTTACTCATAGTGAGTGACTGTCTTAAAAGACATCAGATTGAAAAAAAAATCAAATAAGACACCCCCACCCCAAGCATATGTACATAATGATAAAAACCAACTAGCAAGAATTAAAACCTTTTTTCGGGTTTATATAGGAATATTAACACTCTACTTTCTGGAAAGTACAGAAATTATATTCCCTAACATTCCTAACAAAGACTTACTGAACTACAGAAGAATAAAATGTAAAATAGATACATTCAACATTGGAGCATCCATGTTTCATCTAGCTTTCTTTTGTAACTTACCATAGAAAGTCAAGTCCAACACCTTTCTCTCACAAAGCAAATACTAAGTTGGTTTAAAATAATGATTCTCAGATCATTTTACCAAGGTAGTGATGACCACTTCAAAGAATCATATGCTATACTAGCCTCATAAGTGATCCAAAAGCTTGCTTATTTTTGGCAGCAGATCAGAGAACATAGGTGTCTTTTGAATAACAAGATAGCATAATATGTTTACTGAATTGCTATCTTTCATCTTATGAGAAGTAATGGGGAAAAAAAGTCAAGAGAAGAATGAGAACAGAAAAATGGTAGAGTCCAAAGAAGATAGAGGAATAACTCTCTGATCCCACAATGATTTATTCATACAGAAAACACTGCTGTTATTTATAATATGTTATAATATAATGCTGTCCATTAGTTTTAAAAACATGTATATGATTGAAAAGATCACTTTCATGCTTTGCCAAATTATGGTGGAATGAAAACAGCAATGGATTTGGAGTCAGAGGAGATGGATTTGAATCCTAGCTATGATGCTAATTATTCATACTAATCTATACATCATTTAAAAGTTTGCAAAATTCTTCACATATATTAGCATATTTGATCTTCAAAACAACCCTGTAAGGTAGGTGCTTTTATTATCTTCAGTTCACAGATAAACTGGAGCTGAAAGACATTTCAGTGACCTTAGTATCACTTAAATAGCAGCATTTCTGATAAGGGAATCAAATTCAAATCCTCCTGACTCCAAGCCTAGGACTCTGCTCACTGAGCTGTTTGATCTATGCAACTTATAACCTTTCTAGGCTTTATCTTCTTCATCCATACATGAAAAAAAAGGCCAAGGATTGGACTAGAGTCTTTTCTAACCTAAATATATGATCCTGTGAAACAGAAAACACTTTGAGATTTGGAACTATATTTATCCTATCTACACCTTTCCCAAAGCTTGGTTCCATAAAAATAATCTCATCTTGTTCAAAGAGGTAGTCCCATTCTCCTGTAGATTAAAACTTTAATGCTTTGATGATTAAAATTTAAATGTAGTCCCCAACTCACTCAACTGTATTCTACTCTTAAGCGGGTCCTCTGAGGAAGACAAGAAGACACTAGAGAATATCCCCACACATACCACAAAAGGAAAGAAAAGATTTTTTTTTCCACAGAGGCTGACTTCTTGATTCATACTGTCCCCATCATGTGTCCTGCCTTTTCTTGTCCAAATTTATCAAGTGAACATAGTATTAGGCTCTTCACAATCCCCCCCCCATATAAGCATCCTCCTCTGAGTAATTGTACTTAATATTACCCCTTAGCAGAAGGTGTATCAGACCTAAAACTATATATAAAGCAGCAGTCATTAAAACCATTTGGTACTAGCTAAGAATTAGAGTGGTAAATTAGTAGGCTAAATTCATAAGATATAATAGTCAATGACTATAGTAATTTAGTGTTTGACAAACCCAAAGACCCTAGATTCTGGGATAGAACTCACTCTGACAAAAATTGCTAGGAAAACTGGAAAATAGTATGGCAGAAACTAAGCACTAATCAACATCTAACTATACCAAGATAAAGTCAATGGATTCATAATTTAGACATAAAGGGCAATACTATAAACAAATTAAAGTGATTGTCTACCTTTCAGATCTGTGGAGAAGGAAGGAATTCATGGTCAAAGAAGAACTCGAGAGCAATATGAAGTACAAAATGGATCATTTTGATTACATTAAATTATAAAGTATTTGCACAAACAAAACCAATGCATCCAAGATTAGAAAGGAAGCAGAAAGCTGTGGGGAAATTTTTCCAGCCAGTGTTTCTGATAAAGACCTATTTCCAAAATAGAAAATTGACTCAAACATATGAAAACACAAACGATTCCTCAATTGATAAATGATCAAAGGATATGAACAGACAATTTTCAGACAAAGAATATAAAGCCATATGAAAAACACTATAAATCACTACTGATTACAATTAGGTAAGTTAGGGTATTACTTCAAACCTCTCAGATTGGCTAAAATGACAGGAAAAAAGTAATGATGAATATTGGAGGGGAGGAAAACTGTGACACTTATGCATTGTTGGTGGAGTTGTGAAATGATCCAACCATTCTGGAGAGCAATTTGGAGCTGTACCCAAAGGGCTATCAAATTGTGCATATTCTATGATCCAGCAGGATCTTTACTGAGTCTATATCCTAAAGAGATCATAAAAGAGAGAAAAGGACTCACATGGGCAAAAATGTCTGTAGTGGCCCTTTTTATAGTGGCAAGGAACTGGAAACTTATGGATATCTTTCAGTTGGGGAATGGCTGAATAAATCTGGTATATGAATGTAATGGAACATTACAACTCCATAAGAAATGATGAATAGGCTGATTTCAGAAAAACCTAGAAAGCCTTAAATGAATTGATGCTAAGTGAAGTGAGCAGAACCAAGAGAACACTGTACACAGTAATAATAAGATTATGTGATGATCATTGTAATGAACTTGATTCTTTTCAACAATGAGGTGATTCAAGACAATTCCAATAGTCTTGGCATCCCAAGTACTATGTGACATCCAAAGTACTATGTGCATCCAGAGAGAAACTATGGAGACAGAATGTAGATCAAAGAACAGTATTTTTAACTTTTTTATTGTTGTTTGTGTGCCTGGTTTTTTTTTCCTTTTTCTCAGTTTTTTTCCCTTTTCATATGATTTTTCTTGCCCCACATGATGAATATGGAAATGTGTTTAGAAAAAATGCACATATTTAACCTATTGCTTGCTTTCTTGGTTAAGAGGTAGGGAGAGAAAGGGAGAAAAATTTGGAACACAACATTTTCCAAAGGTGAATGTTGAAAACTATCTTTGCATGGATTTGGAAAAATAAAACACTATTAACATTACCCCTTTGAGAAGCTTTGGTGTCCTTACTTAAAAAAAGGACAGAAGGCATATTGTTTTCCTTCTAAAAGAGACCCAAATAAGATGGGGAAACATAGGCAGAATCTTAGTATGATGAACTTGATAGAATATTAAAATTGCTTTGAATTTTGTCAAATAACAAACATATTATTACAAAACACAGAGTATTATTTGTAAGTACCTAGTTGCCTTATTTCTGCTAATAATACAATTTAGGATCTCCCTTTTTTCAAGATTCACTTCTGTCTACTCATCAATATTATCTGCAATTACTTTTCTTTCCAGTCTATAACATTAGCCCACAGACATGAAAGAAATAATCTTCTACCATGAATAGGGACTATGTCTTACCCATCTCTTTTAATAGAATATTATAGGTCAGCCAAAGACTTAATAATGGCCATGAAATAGCTTTGTTCTGGGTAAGTAGATAAATTAAATATTATTCAATGAAAAGAAATTCTGACCTGTAGGGTTTTATGTATTTAAATGGGGTATACTTTATAGGTAATGCACATTTTAAAAGACCAAGTGGAATTTCAGCCCTCTCAGGGTGTCTGTCATTGGCTCACAAAGTAAAAATATGGCACTGTCCCTATGAAAAATGTAGTCCAGGGAAATCAGAGATGATCGTTTTTAAAAGCACATGAGAGTTCAGATTCCTACTTTCCAAAACATGGTAATTTCTATGGTTCAGTGCTAACATGTGCCCATCATGTGGACTTTTGAGATTTCCCACCTCCCTGGAAATGGTTATTGCAACTCTTTCTGTATTGTCCTCATTCTCCTTAACCCAAAGGCATAGATGCCGAGGGAGGAACACTTAGTTCTTTTGAGAAAAAGGAAATTGAGGTATAGGCAAAATGCTGGGGTAATTACTCAAACTAGATAAAGTCCATAGTTACTGAACTAGAATAAACAAGGTCTTCACATAGAATTTCAAATTTGAAAGAGCCTTTATTGGTCATATAGTCCAAAGCTTCTTAAATTGTGGGTCACAACCCCACATAGGTTCATGTCACTGAATATGGAGGTTGCAAAATTATGATTTATTATCAGTAAATGTTTGTATAACCATTTTATATACCTATATACCCAAGGTACAGTAAAAATTTGTAAGGCAAAAAGGGGTCAAGAGTTGAAAAAGTTTTAAGCCCTTGTCCAGTTTAAATTATACTTAAAATTACACACAACTTTTGACTTGAGTCAATGAGATGGTAACAGATTTAAACTTGGATTCTTTCACTTTAATGTACTAAATATGAAACACTCAAGCCACAACTAGTACTCTCGTCAGATTTTATGTTTTTCAAAGTCTCTGTCAGATGCTTGGCAATATGCCCTACAGGTTCCAGAGGTAGAAATGGTAGTCAACCTTTAAAAGAATATTTTAGATAGAAGGGTAATGAGGCAATTAATTAAAATCATAAACCAGGTAAGCCTGGAAAAGTCTTGCTATAGTTATAACATCTCCAAAGTAAAAAACAAAACAAAACAAAAACTATTCAGGAGGGATTATCCAATTTTTAATTTTTGGTAATAAGAAATAGATGCAGAATCCAAAGAGCAATCACCTCATCAATTCTTTTTTTTTTAATTATTGATGGTTTGACTATTTTGTCCAGGCGATGATTTAGTGGGACTAATTATCAAACAAAGGCTCAAAAAGATACAACTACCTAGATACTCCATATGCTGAGGATGGAAGAATTTAGCACCAAAAGTGTTTTTTGTGACACTTATTAAACAAGTCCCTTAGCCTCTCTGAGTTTTAACTTTCTTATCTATAAAATGATAATAATGCTTATACCACATGTATTTGGTTCAATTCAATTAAACAAACATATATTAAGTAGCTTTTGTGGGTCAGACACTGAGGAATCAAAAGACAAAAAATGAAGCAATCTTTACCCTCAAGGAGTTTACAATCTACTTAGGGCAAATAATGTGTACACAAGTAAATACAAAGTTAATTACAGGGTGGAAAGGAACACTCTCAGATGGGAAATTAGGAAGGGCTTCTTGTAAGAGGAAGTACTTGACCTTTGAAGGAAGTTGGGGATTTAAAAACAAAGCTGAGATGGCAGGCAAAAAGAATAGCTTGTTCAAAGTCAGAGAGACAGACAATAGAATGAAATGGATAGAACACAAAGTTGGAGAGGGGAGAGGAAGAGTGGACAAAACAGCATGTAATTAGCCTACACATCATGACTAGGCTTTAAATACCCAAAAAACTACCCAGTCTGCATTTCATTTTAGGGCACTAAGAAATCACTGAAGTGTCTTGAGCAGGAAAGTGACGAAGTCAGACCTGTGCTTCGGAAATATAAAGTGATATTCCTAAATATGGGCAGCTAGGTAGCACAGTGGATAAAGGGCCAGGCTTAGAGTCAAGAAGATTGATTTTCTTGAGTTAAAATCTAATCTCAGACACTTGTGACTCTAGGCAAATCAGTTAATCCTGTTTGCCTCCGTTTCCTTCTCTGTAAGATGATTTGGAGAAGGAAATGACAAACCACTCTATTCTTCATTCTCAATAAAACCCCCAATGGAATTCTGAAGAGTTATATATGTCTGAAAACAACAATATCCTTAAATATGGATTATTATGAGAGTGATTTGAAAAACAAAGTACATGTAAAAATGACTTAAAATATGATGAAGAAAACTCTGGGCCAGGAATACATTGTATACAACAACAACAAGAATATGCAATGATCACCTATGTAAAATTTAGTTCTTCTCAGTGGTTCAGTGATCCAAGACAATCTCAATACACTTTGGATAGAAAATGCCATCTGCATCCAAAAAAAGAACTGTGGAGATTGAATGTAAATCAACACATGCCATGTTCATTTCTCTTTTCTGTTTTTTTTTCCCCTCTCCTATGGTTTTTACTTTTGTTCTGATTTTTGTCTTCCAACATGATTCATAAAGCAATGTGTATTTAAAATTAATTAATTTTTTAAATAAAAAAGAAAACTCTGAGAAAATTGGCTAAACAACCATATCCCATGCAAAGTCCTGACAAAAGCTTTTCATTTGTTATAACTAAACCCCACCTATATATAACACAGCTGGATAGAACAATCATTTATCAAATTGATTCCATGCCACTAACTGCTCCCTAATGACTTTGGGCTGGTTTTGCCTATAATTCACTTCTTGAATTTTGCCATTTGATCCATATAAAGTGAAACCCTATACTCCTAGTCTTTTAACCTAATTCTGACCCCAAGGTGAGTATGGCCATTCCAATAATATTATTTTCTCCCTTTTGTATCTCCCTCCCTGCTATTTCCACCCTCTAGTCCCTCAACCCAAGGTAACTTCTACCACGCTTCTGATCATATACCCAAGTAGCCAAATGCTGTTGGGGAATGAGCTTGGGGGATGGAGGTGGGGCAGGACTGTTAAATCCCAAAATCATGCTATCTGGATCCAAGGCAAATTTATGGTTTCTCATCTTAATTAAACTCTCATTACAATTCAGCAAAGCTATTTACTCTTTTGTTATTGACATATAAACCTCTCTCCACAATAGGTGTTAAAATTCTCTCCTCATATAGCAATATCCCTTTGCTCACTATTCATAAGAGATAACACCTCTCCTCTAAATGTCCCAATACATCTTCTCTGTCCTAGGATCATAGCTTTTAGAACAAGAAGAAGCTTTATTAATAACTTAATACAAAGCATCCATTTTATAAATAAGAAAAATGATATTGGGATAGATTAGATAATTTGTCCCAGGTCATACAAGTAACAGAACTAGGATTTTAACAGACTTTGACTCCAGATCCATAGTTCTTTCCAAGTTCCTAAAGGTAGGTGGCTTACCTGGTCCTATCCAGCCAGGAGCAGAGTTGAGATTCGAACTCAAATGTTCTGACCTCAAATCTAATGCTTTTTTGGTCACAATTCAAAGCAACACTCTTTCCAGTCGAAGCTAATCTTTTCACCTGTATTTTTGATCTTATCCTCTTAGTAACTTCTTATACCGACCTTCATTGATCTGTCACACATAAACCTTCAAAATGTTCCTATCAGCTTCTTTTCCTCAGCCTACAAACATGGTCAGGTCTCTTCAACTTTAAAAAAAAATGTTTTTAAGCCCTTCCCTTGAGTCTCCTACTTCCTCAAACTTTTTTTGTCTCTCCTTCATTGCCACACTTCAAGAAAGAAAAGTCTACACTTACTCAACCCCTGAAATATGGCTAGACTCATTACTAAAATAGCTCTCTGAAAAGCCATGAATAATCTTATTGTTTTATCCAGTGAGATTGCTTCTCTCTTTATCCTCCTTCACCTTTCTGTGTACATTGTACTGTGCACAGTCCATCTTCTTCTCTCAGATACCTCCTGCCCTACATTAGCTTCTTTCACTTTATACTCATTTATTTCTCCTATATTTCTACTATTTCTTCCCTGCTTCTTTTGTCATCTTCATATCTCCTGAATAAAGATAGTCCTCCAAAGTCTTAGGTTCTCCTCTCTTCTTCTATCAACGATTATGTATTCAAAAATCACCTTTATGCTAATAACTCCCAAATCTATATCATTCTCCAACTTCTCCCCAGAGCTTCAGCCTTTCCCTCTCTCCCCAACTTCTTATATGTCCACTTAGATGGCCTGCTGGCACTTTAAATTGTCTAAAATTGAACTCACCTTCTTTCCACCCCAATTTTTAAAAATCTGTCAATGTCACTAAAATCTTGCCTGTGACTCAAAGCAAGATGATTTGTAGCATCAAAATATTCTCCCAAGGTCTTCAATTGGTTATTAAGACATGCCAATCCCATGCCCACAATCTCTCTAGCATTCAGCCTCTCATCCCATTCCTATTGCAAACACTTTATCTCATGTTCTCATTTCTTCTTTCCATATTACTGTTACTGCCCAGTTTGTTTCTGGCATGTAAGATGCTAGAAATAGACATTTGGTTAGTTCTTTGCCTACTAGCTTCATTACTTAAAATCAGATTTATACTAAAAGATACAAGTGCTTAAAGAAGCAAGGAAATTGGTTTATCATTTTATTCTAGCCTCTCTTAAATATGACTAGAGGTCATAAGTCAATTTAATAAGTATTTACTATATGCCCAGTATGTGCAAGGTGGATGTAAAAGATGAAAAGGGACCTGTTCCTTAGCATGGTGTCTGGTACATAGAAGACACTTAATAAATGTTTATTCACTGACTGATCCCTGCTGTTGAGTAATGTATAGTTTAAAAGAGGGAACAAGAAGGAGAAAAGTTAATGACATGCATACAAATAAGTACAAAGGTAGAAAGTGAAAGGGGAATGATTGAAGGCAAAAGGAAAAGGGAACAACAGAGAATGAAATTAATAGATACTAGCATGGAAACTATGAACATGAACAGACTTCAGGAGATAGTAGATAGAAGGGCCTAACATGCTATATAGGCCATGGAGTCATGAAGAATCAGACATGATAGAGTCAGCAACAAATAATAGGGAGCAAAGAGAAACAAGGCAATATTCTAGTCATGGTCCTTTGTCATTGCAAGATAAGTGATAAGTTTTACAACTGGACTAGGGAAGAAATATGAATATTTCTTTATATTTAGCAATATTTAGTAATATTAAATGCTGGGATAAGAGTCTAGGAACAGCAGAGCAAGACTAATCTATAGAAACATTCTGCCTAATGCCAATCCTATAATATGGGAAAGCTAGAAGAGAAAAGGAATATTAGCATCACAGGTAACAATATAAATTAATCAGACCAAAAAGAATTCTGTCATTCTAGATGAATGCTTGATGTTGTGGTTTTTTAATTGTTCCAAGCTAAAGTTGCAGCAAAAGTATTTATACTTCACAATGTTAGTCTTGAAAATATTAGAAAAAAATTTTTGATCCCCAAAACCCTGGATCAGAATTATAAGCATTTTCGCCTTATTGTCTTATTTTCCATCTAAGAAGTAAGTCAAAAAAGTCACTTTTTATTTCGTCTAAAATGTAGTTGTCTTGATAGCCTCTCTTTATAGCATTCTGTCTATTCTGTAGTTAAATACCATCCATTTTAATATGAAAGTGACTCTAGTTTCTCAAAAATTGTGCCTACAGAACACACAAGTTATAGGTTATCATAATCAGGAAGATTTTAAATATTAATCCAGCAATATATTCCATCTAAGGTATATAGATATAGACTTAGATATCTATATCTATATATAGATGTAAATATCTATATATAGATATATAGATATAGATATATATCCCCATCTAAGGGGAACTAAGTAGAAAGTAATATTTGGGGACAGGGGTGAGGAGGGAAGATAACTACCAAAGATTACTCAGGCACAGAGGAGTTTTCAAAAAGTTCCTAGTGTTGAAATTTTAGACTTGAGAATAAATGCATCCTAAACAGCAAGGAGGAGAGAAAAGAAGAGGGGGATGGGAAGGAAAGGAGGCCAGATGTTATCATTCCCAAGTTGTGATCTGTATAGCAACTTAAAGAAGACAGTTATCACATACAAAACTTTACTTGATCCTCATAACAGTAGGTAGGGATATTATTAGCATACTTGTTTTTCAGATAAGGAAACTAACATAAAGAAAAATTAAGTGACTAGCCATAAGTCACTCAAATAAGTAGCAAACTGGCCAAGCTCTCCTGACCCTTGTTCTTATCTTCTTTCCATCGTACCAAAATTACAACTCTAGGGCCAAATCTCCACCTCCAGAATAAGTCTTACTAGTTCAAATTATTTTTCATGACAGAGAAAAAGAAGTTACACCTGCATGCCCATCTTTACTTATTGACTCCTTCCCTTCACGCCCAGTAGACACAAGAAATTTCATTTTTCCTTTAGCTAAATGATTAAGTGGTTACTATAGGATCTAGTGATTCAAGCCATGATTATCCTGACCCAAACCAGTTCATGGTAACAAAACTAAACTGAGGTTACAGCATTATCATTTAACACTTATTTCCAAAATATTTAAAAACAAACCAAGACTGGCAGCTTATGAAACTAGTAACTAAGAGAGAGTCAGAGGAAAATTCAAGAGCCACTTCACACAACAAAATATGAAACAAAGAAAAAGAAATAACCTCAGTCTTTAATAAATAGAAACATTTTCCATCACAAAATAAAAAGCAGTTGTTTAAAACCACAGCTGTTCTGTACTCAGAATGATGAGAAGATTTTTCAAGCTGAGGTTTAAGTAAAGGTTTCAAGCTTTCACAGGAACTGTGAAAAAGATTCCAAGAACTTAGAGCATTAGCCTGAAATGGTAAAGCCTGAAAAGACCTCACTTCCTGTACCAAGTGCCCTACAAACCTATTTATTACTTGTCTTTACTATCCCCAGTAGTTCCATGCAACCTTCAATCCTTTTCCCCAAAAAGTTACCTGACCCTCACTATTTCTCAGTTGCATTTCATGTATCAGGTAGAAACAGTTATATAGGTCCCAAGTCCTTAAACTTGGTCCTCAACTCCACAATTATGGGGTCTCATAACTGAATTTGGGGGGTGCAAAATGTTTATTATGAGTAAATGTTTGATTTGTATATCTATTTTATATACTGGGATCATGAAAAAATTTCTGAGATGAAAAAAGGTCATAAGTGGAAAAGGTTTAAGAAGCTTTGGCAACTTTCTTTCCCTGGCTCTATTTCCAAGGCTAAAAAAAAAAAAAAAAAAAAAAAAAAAATCCAAAGACATTCCAGAATATAATAGTATGATAAATTCTATGATAAGTATGAAAAGATTATTGTAAGTAAATAACTTTTTATCAATGTATATACCTTTGCTTAAAAAGCACTAATTTTAAAACAGTTGAGATATAAAGCAAATACTACTTAACCATATTAAAATTATCTTTAAAGCATTGATGAAGCAAACCTTATTTAAAGAGACTTTACTCTGCATATATACAAATTACATTTGGGGGATTTTGGAATTGATGAGCAAATACTAAAGCATCAGAATGTATATGGGAACAGATGTCTGACCAAGACAGACTAAAATTAGCAGAATAAAACAAGGGAATGTCTAACAGTTGGCAAAGTACATGAACCAAATAGGCAGTGGAAAACCTAGTATCAACTTACAAAACATTTTAAATGCTTTAAAACCAATGGCAAGGATTAATTCCAATCATCAGTTGTATTCTTCCTGCTAAATGTATATTAAACAAAAATCTTAGGCATGAATCTATTGGTAATAGTCTGTAAAGATCTCTGAAACTTTGGATTCATGTTTTAACATAAAAAGAAAAATCGTTACTAGACATTATGGTAATTAATCTCACTTATGTCTCTCGAGAGACAGGCCCAAAATTCAATGTCTTAGACTAAACAACTAACCAATCATTTCGATCTCTCTTAAAAGACTGAGGTGAGACAGGGCCACGATTTGTACTAAGAGGTGGGAAAGGCCATAAAATAGGTTTAATTACACGTGTCAGTGTCAAGATGAGTTCTCTACTCAGAATTCCAGCACAGGCTTTTCCTTCTTCAGAATGTTCATTTCATTATAAATTATCTGGCGCAGATTGGGGGGAGCTAGCGCTTTGTGGAAGAAATCAAAGGGGAGTTGATCATTCACTTGGTTGGTTGTACATAAAGATCGATTTATGAAAGGTAGTAGGGCACACACACAAAGGTGGCGTGCTTTAATCCCCTTTACTTAGTGGAGAATGAGGGAAGGGTGGGCCCCTGGAAGGCGCACAAATCTCACCAGCCTGGAAATAAGCAGACCACCTCCGGGCAAATACTATATAGAGCAGCAAGGGGTAGCATGTCAGGGAGGAAGGAAAGTAGACTAATCAATCGCCAAGGCAGGGGTTCAAGCCATCACCAGTTAGGGACACCAGGAATGTCCAGACGGACATTCATACCCCCTCATTTCACAAGGAGAGACCAAGCACTAGCTAGAGCCCGAAAATCAATCTTGAAGGGTACACACACACACACACACACACACACACACACACACACACACACACACACACGGCAGTTTAAGAGGAAGTCAGAATGTAATGTCAAACGGATAAATACTGGCTAACCACACATATGCCTTAAAAGAGAAACAGCTTGAGTTATTCTACTTGATTGGTTCATTGAGGTATCTCCAATCTATATTTCTCGCTCTCTTTTTCCGTCTCACCCCCCCATCCAGTATCCTCCTCCTCTCCTTAGTATTTGCATGCCTTCTCCTACCGAATGCAAAATCTGACTTAGCCTACACTACGCAGCACATTATTAGCCCGGGGGAGAACCTTAAAGCCTCCCCTCCCCCTTCGCTCCGTCTCAGATCTTAGCCCACATATAATCACTCCCTTCACACACACACACACACACACACACACACACACACACACACACACACACACGGATCTAGGCTGCACCCTAGAACCACCCAAACAGTCAGTCACCCCGCTCCTGCCCTTTGGTAGAGGGAGGGATGGGGGAGAGCGAGACCAGCAGGGGCATTTCCGACGGCACAGGGCGGGGAGGAGGGCAAGGGGGAGGAGAACAGGGAAACGCCGGGATTTAGAAGGCAGCGCACAGCCCTAAACACTCCTCCCCTTCTCCCTATGTAAACAGCTCGCCGGTACCCCAGGCGAGCCTCTCTCCCCATCCCCATCCTCAACCTCATCTTCCTCAGCAGTGCGCCCTCTCCCCAGCCGGGGCGGCTGAGCGGGGCATCGGTCATCTCTCCGGGACCCCGGGGGAAGCTTCTCCCCAGCCGGCGGCGACGGCGGCGGTGGCTGGGGAGCCTCTCCTGCTCCAGCCCGCCCGGGGCTCCCCCTCGTACCTGGTCGGTGAGTTTGAGGACTGCCATTCTTCCGCTGTTTTGCACGCACACTCATGCAGCTCCTGGGTCCGGAGATGTCAAGCCAGGATCCCGGGAAGAGGAAGGGATTAGCCAGGGAGTGGGGGACAGCTGGCTCCCGAATTTGACAATCCTGCTGCTGCTGCTGCTGCTTCTTTGGTGGCGGCGACTGCTCCGTCAAAAGAAGCTGGGACTGGCTAGTGGTGTTTGCAGACGAGCCTTCCTTTATACAGGAAGTACAGACTGCTGCCAGCCCAACCACTACTGACATCACCCGGCTCCGCAGGCCTCTTCAAGGCAAGGCCAAGGCTGCCGCCTGCTGCTCGCATCCAGCAAATTCGCATCCAGCTCCCTCCCGGGCGCCCTAGCAGACATTGAGGCTGAAGCAGTCTCTCTTCTCCGATCCCCTTTCCCCCGCCCCCCATACATACACATCCAGGCGCCAGGGCACGCGGACTGCTGGCCGCTGACCCCAGCCTGGAAAGTGGGAATACCTTCTGCCCAGGCAGCCATCCTTCCCCCTCCCCTCCGCTTCGGCTCCAAATAAGCTGCCTTCCCGCTGCGCTCTTCTGTGTGCCAAAGTGGCCCCTTTCCTAAATCAGGTGTGCTCTCTTCTGTGTGCATAAATCAGGTGCCCCCGCGGCTCCGTTGTGGCAGATGGCATTCTGCTGCTGCTCCCCCCTCACACGCCCACCAGTCATGCAGACTGCCAGAGGTGCATCTGCTAAAAAAGGTTACCTCTTCCTGGGCGCACATCACAGTCAGACATAGACACAACACACACCTTTCCCAACCTCCTCCCCCCAAAACCTTCTAATGGTTCTCTCTTGACTTTTGGATCAGATCCCAGAAGAGTTACAGCACTTTCAACTTAACTGGACACTTGATGACATTCAGAAGGCAGAATTTTTTATTCTCCCTTTGTTCAATCTACATAATGGGCAGCTAATCCTAGCAAGTGTGTAATAGTTTCATTGTATGGTTGTTTTACTGAAACAAATTCTCCATCTCTAGGGCCTTACTTCCACACCCATGTCCACCCTCATTTCCCAAAATGTAGAGAGTAATCTTATTTTGTGGTGGAGGCTAAAGAAATATGGTCCCTTACTCTAGAAAATTGTAAAGATATCTTTATATGTTTATATCCTGACAGCCTCAAATGATTCCCCTCAGAAACTGAAGTTAGTATATGAAATTAAAATAAGTAACTTCTACAGTTTTCAAATAGGGTGAAAATAATGACAATAATAGTCACAGTAATAATTGTTGTTCCCAGAATATATTATCAAATTTCAACAAACATTTGCTGCTGGATGCCCAATATGTACTTTGTCTCTAGCTGAAAGAGAGAAGTCATTGTAAAGACACATTCCTTTTTCTGTTGAATCTTAAACTCCTGGAAGAATTTTGCTTTGTTTATTTTGTTTTTTTTTAATCAATTATAATGGTGTAAGTTATGGAACAAATCAGTAAACGCTCATTCAATAGCAAAGCAGATGTTTAGATAAATGTATTTTCTTTGTCAAATAAAACTTTCAATATTTGAAAGGAGTGTCAGGGAACTTGTATTTGCCTCTTGGGCATCTCCATCTCCTCCAAGAGAAAGCAGTTACAGAAGATTCAAGGAACAAAGGCTTGATTTTTATCATCATTATATAGCCTTCCTTCACTTTTAGTAATGATTGAATTGTTAGACAACAAATACCACTGGAGCTAATTTAAGAAGCTAGATAGATGTAGTAAGAAGATAGATAGATGAAAAGAGAAGAATAAAAGAAATGCAGTCTACTCAACTACTCTTTTACAATATTTAAATTTATTATTCCCCCCTTCTTTTTAAGGTCATTGTCATTTTCTACTGACTCACTTCCCTTTCTTTTCCCCCAGTCCACATATAAGAATAATTCCCTTTTTACCAATAATAATAATAATAAGTAAAATAAAATATCAATATAATGGTCATGTCTAAAAAGGTATGCCTCATTCCTCAACTGTAGTACACCATGCCTTTACTAAGATGCAGTAGGAATGTTCCACTATCACTCTCCTGAATTCACATTATTCACTCTTCTATAGCAAATGAAGGGGCAGCTAGATGGTGCAGTGAATAGAAGATTGATCTTAGAATCAAGAAGTACTCAGGAATGAGTTCAAATCTGGCATCAGACATTTACCTGGACAAGTCATTTTAATTCTGTTTTCTCATCTGTAAAAAGAGCTAGAGAAGGAAATAGCAAATCACTCCAGTATCTTTGCCA
This sequence comes from Antechinus flavipes, assembly GCF_016432865.1. Classification (NCBI taxonomy): domain Eukaryota; kingdom Metazoa; phylum Chordata; class Mammalia; order Dasyuromorphia; family Dasyuridae; genus Antechinus; species Antechinus flavipes. The sequence continues at coordinate 386,315,866 of NC_067400.1, read as the reverse complement.
AGAAAACTTCAAAATAAGGTCACAAAGAATCAGACACAACTGAAATGACCTAACAACATAGCAAGAAATATCTTTCATAAATATAAAATAAATTTCCATTGTCCTAATCTGAATCAGCATTTTATATGTTTGCCAATGTTATCCAGCATTTTTAAGTTGTAAGAGTAAAAGGAAGCCTAAGTGGGATAAACTGAGTCAAAACCTCTCAAAAAAATGTGGCTTAGACCTATGACCTAATTATGACTTTCAGTAATAATTTGAGTTATAGTTAAAAGCTGCAAGTGTTCCATTATCTTAGATAAATAAATATTTCCCTCCTATCTCTTCCCCCCCTTCCCTCTTCATTAGGATTTAAGTACCTAATAGGTAAAGTGTGTTCTGGGATCCATATTTAGTCTCTGGGTAAATTAGAACTTGCCAGCCAATGGGAGAAAAGATGGGGGGTAGGGGCTTCTGAATTAGGGTCTTTATAATTCTGTGTTTGCACTTTGTACTTTGCACTCCTCTACTGACACCTTGTCTGTTGAGAGTTACCTTTTCTTTCGAGGATCATAATAAACCTTTTTTTTTTTTTTTTTTTTTTTGCTTTTTACCTTGCTTTTTAGTCTGATTTTAAAGGTCAGTGTCCCACACCATTTTGGGGGCTTGTCTGGGATATTTTCTCTTCATGAGGAGCCTCTCCCATTCTGAATTCTTGGATAGGTACTCTCTCTAGAATTTTCTGGTAGTCTTTGGACTCAGCTCAGGAAGTTCTCTCTGATCAGGTAAATTCCCAAAGAGAGACGCTTGGAGAAAGCCAAAGTGGAAGTGAGTTAGCAAAAATAGAGGATTAATTTGGCTCAGGAGATGAGCCAAGTTTGAAGTCAGTCAAGTAAATTGTATATAATCCAGGTAAGGCAAGAAACTGGTGAAAGGGAAGAGACACTAAGTGCTTAGAGTTCATAAGAGAACTTCCCCTTTGACAAAAATTGGTGAGCTGCCTGAGTGACTGGGATTGGGATTGGGAGATTTTAAATAAAGTCCGTAATGGTGCTCCCGTTTTCCTTTGGTAAAACTGGATGATTCCTCCATCAAAAAAGACAAGATACTATGAAACAATGAAAAAGAACAATAAAAGGTAGTTGGTTCTAAAAACTTATCTAGTGTCCCTGAAAGATAAATTCTTTAGGAGGAATTGGGATGAGGTACCAAAATTTATAAGGATTAAATAAGGTTGTATTGTTTGGGCAGACACTCAACTTGGAGGAACTGTTAGCCCTCACTGAAGACTGGATGTAAATTCAAAAGAGCTTTTAATACCCAATTAGTGGGCTCTTATGGATGAAGCTCCAGAACTCCCTTCCTAGTTCCCCCCCAAGGTGGGGCCAAGAATAAGAGCTTGATTGATTTAGAAAATCAGTTTGTGTGTGTGAGCTTGTGTTTTGTCTTCTGTGTTTCTCTCAGTCAGCTGATTTACAAAGGAAAAGATCTAGCTATTTGGGATTTAAAAGTGCTTTTTTTGTACATAATTGGACTTATGAAAACAGCTTTTAGCTAGCGAGAGGAAGGACTAGTTCTGAGATGGGAAAACTTTTTAACTGCCACACCAAAAAGAAAAAAAAATAGCCTAACAATTCTGTGGACCTAGAACTGGCCAATTTGGGTCTGTAGAAACAGTTACAATTATAGAACTGCTAAAACATTTTAGCAGATTCTGGGGGTTTTGAAACTAATCATTAATTTGCTTGGCTCTGTCTCTCTGTTAGGTAATTTGAGTTAGTTTATTGCATTTTTAAGTAGGCCTAATTTATATGAGTAAATGTTTTCTGAGGGCCTGAACCTGAGGCTTACAGAAAAACTGCAAAAGAAAAAGAAAAAAAGCCCTCTCTGGGATTTTTCTTCTTTTTTTCTTTTCTTCATGCTTCTCTCTGTTGGAGAAGCTTGTGGAGTCTATCATTGCTAGGCCAGTGTCCCTTGCTGGCCTGAATTCTTCTGGAGTTTGTGCTTGTGCCCCAATATCTTTGACATGGCTCCTCTGAATTTCTGGCAGGGAGAGTGGGCTAGTCACTGGTCCACAGACCTGTAGCCAGACACCTGGGTCTAAATTTTTTCAAACCCCTCTCCCCCTCACACAGGGTCCTAAGGTCTACCAGTTTTTTAAAGCCCATCTTGCATGTTCCCCTCCCTTGTAGATAGACTTGAAAAGACAGTTTTCTGCCACCTTAAATTTTGGGGTTGTGTATTTTTAAGTTGGAATTCTGACTTTGAAATTATATGAGATAATTACTATTAATTGGTGCCTGTTAAAATTGTGAACTTGTTTATTATGGCATAAAATTTTAAAAATATGTGTGCGTTACTATTAAAGTATTGCTATTAGAAGTTTAAATATGTTTTTGATTTAATTTTAAGTTAAAAATTGTATGAGCTATGCTTTAACATTTTGTCACCTCTGCTGGATATGTGGTATAAATTTTGTGAAGTTTGGTCCAAAGTTATTTACATATTATCTATATTCTGAATCTTAAGGTTTGTCTTGCTTTTTCCTTTTAACAACAAAGTAAAAGCAAGAAAATCTGGCAAATAGAGATGTGTGTAATTGCAAAATAAATTGTATCTGAAAGGTGTATAATATGTCTAAAGCTAAATTAGAAGGTAGTGAGGAGGAAGCCCTCCAGAGAGAAGGAGCCTGGCTCCAGAATATTCAAGTTAGATTTTACTGAATTGACATCAGTGGGAAAACTAAGTATTTACTGATTAGAGGGGACCAAAGATGGGTGAAAGCTTTCCCCTGAGCTCTGCTGCCTTAAGAGGATTTAGTGAAATAACATTGGATTAAGTATGGATTGGTAGAGACCAATGTAGCTAAGTGTGGATTGGTAGAGAGCAATGATTCTGATAATGGAGCATACTTTACTTCTAAGGTTTTATAAGAATTAATGGGTAGAGATTGTAAATTTGAGTGGCAATTTCATACACCTGGGCAACTGCCTTCATCAGGGAAAGTGGAAACAATGAATCAGATTTTTAAGAAACTGATTACTAAATTTATGTTAGAGACTAAATTGCCTTGCACCAAATGTTTGTCTATTGCTTGATAAAGAATTAGAACTGATCCCAGAAGTGATCTGGTACTTTACCCATATGAAATTGGTTTATTTTATTTAGAAGAAGAAAGAGAAAGATCCTCTATGGAAACAAAAGATAAATTTTTAAGGAATCATATACTGGCAGTGTCCTCATCCCTTTTACCCCTTAGTAAACAAAGATTATTGGCCCAGACAACATCTTTGGAGTTTGCAGTTCCAAGAGAGTGGGTGTTTACTAACTCCTGGAAGAAGCAGAGTGGAAAAGGCATTCTTACCAGATATTACAGATGACTGAGACTGCATTCTGGAGGCTGGGAATATCAGGGCTAAAAGGACCTGTGAGGAATCTCAAGAATGGACTGTTAAGGACAATTTATAACCTCTAAAATTAACTTAGCATCAGGGCAATTAGGAATATTTTGCTGAGAGCGGAGATTAATTGTGCTTAGAGGAATTTTAACAATATTGGTGTTATACCTGTTATTTATATTTCCAGAAAATATAGATTAGATTAGAGGAAGCTGAATTAATATTTTTTAAAAGGAAGAAATTATTAATATTAATTCTGATAGGATTTTTAATGTGAAATTAGGACAGTATATTCTATATTCTATGTGAGTTTTAATTGGTCATTTTAAAGCTGTCCCTTTGTCTTTGTCCCCTTGAACATGGTTAACCAATCTATATCAAAACATTTTCAGGTATTATTGAGCATCTTAAAGTAAAATGATGTGTGTAATATTGAATTTAAAACCATCTACTTAAATATGAAAATAAACTGTGTTCTAGGATGAATCTCTTACTATTATCAATGTAAGATTAGTCAATACTTATTTAGGATATGTGATTCTTGAGAGCTAGATTCATCTGAAGCTTTGATTAATGAGACTTGCCATTTGAGATAAAATCTCTTGGGACTATAGCTGATATTATTTAGAGTTTTGAATTCAGATATGATTGTCTGATGGATCGTGAATCCAGTAACCCACCATCTGAAAGGAATATGCCACAAACTACTCAGAGGAATATGATCTTAAATTGTTATAGGTGGAGGTTGGTATCTGGGCAAGAGTTGGGAAGACAACCTTGGCCTCCCCTTAAGGTAGGTTCATTCTGACTCAGTTTTCCAGTATTGTTCCCTTGAAGAAGAGCCCACCTGATTATTCCCGAATCTGGCTATAAGGTGGAATTGTTATTGCATACAATTACCTAATGTCAAACTGAACTAAAGATACTTTATTCTGACATATATATGCTGTCAGGCTGAGGCCTAAAGGATTAGTTTTTTATTATAATCATGTCCCTGCTTTTTCTTCTTTTAGCAAATTTCTATAATCAGGGCAAGTGTTCAGTAGAAGCTAGGAGCACAATTCAAGTATGTAGGATCTTGCAGTTTCCTATCTGAAAATATGTGGCTATTATATCCTAAATAAGTAGGTAAGTAAGTATTTGGCCTAGTAATCTAGATAACCATTAAAATATTGGCCTGTAATCTATCTGTTGCTAGATACATATGGCTGTCTGGTTTGGTTTGGTTTGGTTTGGTTTTTAGCATTTTTGTTGTTGCTGACTTTCCTGATAGGCATCTTGATTTGTGAAAAGTGATTGAAGAGATAGATGGCCCCAGAAGGACGTTGGGGATACAGAATCCCAATTTGTATGCTGAATAGGCTCATTAGACTCCAGGCCATGGTGGAAATAATTATTAACCAGATGACAAAGGCACTGAATTTGTTAGCAGACCGGGCCACTCAGACTAGAGAAGTAGTAATCCAGCATAGATTGGTATTAGACTACTTGCTAGCTGAATAAGGTAGAGTTTGTGGGAAATTAAATCTATCCACTTGCTGTGTGAAAACTGATGATAAAATTGCCAAAGGCATCAGAAAATTGCCCTATGTCCCATCCAGACCTTATCCTCTCTGTTTAATACCTCTTGGTGGTCTTAGTCTGGAGGCAGCTAGTGGAAACAGGTTTTTTTGGTACCTGCTGACAGTTTTAAGTAGAGTCATGTAATTCTGACATCACTGGCCAGGATGGTAAAGACTGAACAACGTGGAGGGGAAGGTCCAGTTAGACTTGGAGTATTAAAAGGATCAGGATGGACCCCAGGAGAGAAAAAAGAGAAACCAGGTCCAGAGGGATTGGAGACTGAGGATGAGATGGTTGAGGAAATGTATCAAGAATGGTGTAAGAGGTCTTCAAAGGTTAATAAATAAAAAGGGACTGAATGGGATAAACTGAGTGAAGATCTCTCATAAGAATGTGGCCTTGACCTATACCCTGATTGAGAATTTGCAATAACAAGTTAAGCTATACCTAAAAGCTACATGTGTTTAATTGTCTTAAATAAACAAAAGTTTCCCTCCTTCCCCCACCCCTTTTCATTAAGATTTAAGTATCTAATACAGGGGTCCTCAAACTACGGCCTGTGGGCCAGATGTGACAGCTGAGGACGATTATCCCCCTCACCCAGGGCTATGAAGTTTCTTTATTTAAAGGTCCACAAAACAAAGTTTTTGTTTTTACTATAGTCTGGTCCTCCAACAGTCTGAGGGACAATGAACTGCCCCCCTATTTAAAACGTTTGAGGACCCCTGAAGTAGATAAAAAGTGTTCTGGGGTCCATATTTTGTCTCTGGCTAAATCAGATTTTATCAGCCAATGGGAGAAAAGGTCAGAAGTAGGGGTGCAGGCTTCTGCATTAGGGTCTATATAATCCTGTGTTTGCACTTTGCACTCTTCTACTGACACCTTGTCTGTTGGGAGTTGCCCTTTCTTTGGAGATTATAAATCCTTTTTTGCTTTTTACCTTGAGAGTCTCTGATTTTAAGGCTGTCCCACACAACTTTAAAACCCCTTTTTTATAGCCAGTAGTGCACATGGCATGATTTTTGGTCTTCTTTCTGAATAATGAAAATAATACTTTATTAATTTAGAATTCACTAGGGAAACAACTAAAGTCAAACTTAGTCAACAAACATTTATCGAGTGCTTTCTTTCAGACAGGCACTAGGCTAACTACTGGAAAGACAAATAAAGTTAAGAAGCACAATCTGCCTTCAAAGAGTATACATTCTAATGAAGATTACAATATGTAAGTAACTAAGTAAATACAAGATATGTACACTTATCCCTTTAAAGTGGGAGGGAAACTGTTCCCTTTTTCTGAAGTTATGTTCCCTTTAAGATTATCAATGTGAAACTGTGTTCCCTTTACTGAAACTGTTACCTTTAAAATTAAATTGTGTCCCCTTTTTGATTTGAGAGATCAGGATCTCCCAGGCTCTAAGGAATATAGAGAGTACCCATCCTCTCAGGATGAGAGAAGCAACACTATTCAAGGACAAATCAATTCCCATTGATCTTTTTGTATTTCTAAATTCTCATTCAATTGAGAAATCCTGATCTGATCAGCTCAGGCTGTCCCAGCCCCCCACCAAGAGCTACCCATAAACAGGTTTCCTTAAACTCACTCCTTGCAGAGAGGCCCAAAGCAGGAAATGCCATGCCAAGGAATTTCTCTCTCTCTCCCCTTGACATAGCAGCTTGCTAGGACCCTCTGCTTTCTGAGAAGGCATTCTCTTTTCTGCCAGGACTCCTCTGCTAGACTTTTACTTTTCTGTCAGGACCTTGCCATTGAGGAAGTTAGCTTCCTAACAAAGGCCGACATCTCAGTGCCAATAAACTTTTTGCCAATCTAACTTTTTGGGTTGGTAAATTCTTTTACGAAGGACCTGCACTGACCAGAAGGGATTTCCATAACTCTCTGCCCTGCACCAAACCTCATCACCTTCAACAGCACAGGAGATAGGGGGAAGGACAGGCATCCCCCATGTTATAGAAAATCTGAGTAAAATTTTTAGCCCTTGCTTTGTATCAGAGAAGTCTAAATTTTTTCTTTTTCTTTTATGGGGTGCTTAAGGTACCCTATTATAAAATTTGGGCTGATGTTATACAATACTATACATATACAATATTTTATGTATTTCTAACCTTTTAAAATTTTGTCATCTGCCACTTCCACAAAACTTCCCCAAATTTTTCATTTAATATCTTTTGCCAATCCTCAATATATCAATCTCAATGGGGAAAGTTGAGTCATTGAAGGGATAACTGTATGAATAGGTGAAGGTAATCTAAAAGGGAAAAGGCATTAGCACTAGAAAAGACCTCCTGTGGTGAGATTTGAGCTGAGTCTTGAAAGAAATTAGGGAAATTGAGTCAGAGATGTTGTTTGTCCTTCATTCTCAAAAAGGACCATGACATCAAGGAGGTGATAGTGATGATGTATAACTCCTAGGGCTGAGAAACCCTAAAGCTGCCTGACCTTAGGAGTGCCACAAACAGTGCTGGCTGACAGAGAACAATCTGTTAGTCAGTAAGCTATCGAATTCAATTATGGGAGCTGCTCCTGACTCTGTTCAATAACCCTACCCCTAACATGTCTCAATTGTACCTCTAAACCATAAAATTATCATATCAGTGAGTTGAATCTGATCTTTGTTTCTTTCCTATAAAATTATCTTCTTGTTTCTGGCTCTTCCTTAAATTCCTTTGGAACTTAGCTTGCTTCAATTGGCATTTAATTATAATAAACTTTGACTTGGAGGTGAGTAGGAGCTTACAAATTCTTTTGAGACATCTTGTGACACCATTCTAGAATCCCAATCTTTTTGGGATCTCCTTTGAACCTCGACATTGCCATGATGTGCAAGCAAATTGGATTTAAGTGAGGGAGGGCTGTGCAAGGTCATCTGTCTCACTTTCCCCTCCAGAACTTCTGGGACCAGTAGCCAGATAGAGATTAGGATGACTGAACATAGCCCTGGATGTAGTGGAAGACCTGAGTCTTTTTAAGCTAAGGTCTTCAACAGATCTAAGTCTGACTGAGGCAATTACCCATTCAGTGATTAAGGCTGGGTAACAATTGAGGCAAAGCCTCTTTCACCTAGTCAAAAAAAAAAAAAAAATCTAAATAAATAAATTAATCTAGAAGAGGAAGACAATCAGGGTTTCTGGCCAAAGCAGAAATGATTGCTATTTACATTCAGGTTACATTCAACCTGACTTAATCAGGACTCGATGAATCAAATGGAGCTTGGCCTAGGATCTATTGTTGGCCAATTAAAATCAGATTTGTTTTGGTTTAAGGCCTGGTCCTTGAGAAAGAAATCTAGCCAGTAAAGATCAGTATATCTTGGGAGATTTCAGAGGGGCAGAGGTAAGGAATGAGGGTACAGATTATTCCCATTATAAGAAAAAGCCAGTATAAAGGCCTAGAGACGGGAATTGGAGTGCCATGTGGCAGGAATAGCAAATGGAATGGTGTGCCCAGGTAAAAGTACATAGTGGAGAATGAGATGTAAAAAGACTGAAAAGATAGGAAGGAACTAGATTACAAAGAGCTTTAAATTCCAGAAAACTTTAAATGTGACATGGTAATAACTAAGCTTTAGAAAAATTACCTTGACAGTCAAGTAGAGGATCATTTAGAATGGGAAAATATTTAAGGCAGGGAAATCAATTAGAAGTCTCTCAGTAGTTCAAGAGAGAAGGGATGAGTATTAAACCTAAAATTGTGACTGAAGGAGTAGAGAGAAGTAGATTCAAACAAGAGAGGTCGTGAAGGTAGAAACAGCCAGAAATTGAATTTGTAGAGTGAATAAGGCAGAAAAAAGTTTAAAATGATGCAGAGATTTGGGATCAATGTTCTCAGGGCAATGTTCTTGAGATATTGGGATGGACATGTGATTTTACAGACATAGCAAGTTCCCTGCCCAGAAAACTCTCTGCAAATGCAAGTCAGCATCTTTTCTTCAAGTTAAAATTGAAGAGTCTCTGGTGCATGTAAGGTTGAGTGAATTGCCTAGGTTCACACTACCCAATGTGTCAGAGGTATGATTTGAACTTGGGTTTTTTTTGGCTCTGAGATAAGCTCTATTCACTATGGCATGCTGCCCCAAGGTACTCTTTTTTTTTTAATATTCATTTTTTTGGATTATCATGCATATTTTTGTCCTTTTACATAACCACTTCTAAAGAAATAAAATTAAATTAAATCTCTTATAAGAAATAAACATAAACAAAACAAAACAAAACAAATACCCATAAGGGTCATGTCCAAAAATGTATGTCTCATTTCCATATTGGTATATTAACTCTGGTCAGAAGATGGGTTTTTTCATGGAAATTACCATGAGAAGTAATCATTTGGACCCTTACTCTATTCCAATCAGTATTAATCAATTTGAAAGAATCATATCAAAATTCTGTATATAAGGATCCAGACATATGGGTAGGTTCTAAGTTCACTTGTTTAACTATAAGAAATTAACTAAAGACCCTCCATTTTTTTTTTTGACTTATCATGGTGACCAAGCCCAGTATGGCAGAGATCACAACTACATGGAAAGACCCCCAATATATTTTTGGGCCTCTGTATCGATCCTTTGTTTTATAACCATGATATGACTACCTAGGTCACTGATTGTGATAGCTTATCCCATTTCCTCCTGCTCAGCCTAAGGCAAAGCCTCTCTATCTTGTGTAAAGATGTTCCTTACTTCACCCAACTTGTCACCCTGCTGACATTTTCTTTTAGCTTATGTGTTACATGTTAATTAGTGGAATTATTCTATATTTGGAATGACTGGACATCTAGTCCTGTAAAAATAGAGCCTTGAAAAGAGAAGGCATCTCAGATCATGAGGAAGATCTGTGTGCCACTTCACCAGAAGGGACCATGAACCCTTTAATAAAAGGCCATTGGCTCAGAGCTCATTATCTTTAATGTAGGTAGGCTAATTTTAATCCCCACAAACTTTTAGAATAAAGATTGATCATCATGCTTATCAGAATTGTCTTTCAAAATTGTTCTTTTTAGATCTTAAAGAAGGGAAAGGGACCTGTATGTGCCAAAATGTTTGTGGCAGCCCTTTTTGTAGTGGCTAGAAACTGGAAATTGAATGGATGCCCATCAATTGGAGAATGGCTGAGTAAATTGTGGTATATGAATATTATGGAATATTATTGTTCTGTAAGAAATGATCAACAGGATCAATACAGAGCAGTTTGGAGAGACTTACATGAACTAATGCTGAGTGAAATGAGCAGAACCAGGAGATCATTATACATTTCAACAACATGTATGAGAATGTATTCTGATGGAAGTAGATATCTTCGACAAATTTAGTTCCAATTAATTGATCAATGATGGACAGAATCAGCTACACCCAGAAAAGGAACACTGGGAAATGAATGTGGACTACTTGCATTTTTGTTTTTTTTCCCGGTTATTTTTACCTCCTGAATCCAATTCTTCTTGTGCAACAAGAGAACTGTACGGATCTGCACACATAAATTGTACCTAAGATAGAATTTAACATGTTTAACATATATGAGACTGCTTGCCATCTAGGGAAGAGGGTGGAGGGAGGAAAGGGAAAAGTTGGAACAGAAGTGAGTGCAAGGGACAATGTTGTAAAAATTACCCATGTATATGTGCGGTCAATAAAAAGCTACAATTTTTAAAATTGTTCCTTTTAATGTTGATGTCATAGTCTTAATAGTTTTATTTCTTTTATTCACTTCACCTTGCATCAGTTCATGCAAATCTTCCCTAATTTCTTTGAAAATATCTTTATTCCTTGAGGAGCAAACTGATTTTAGAAAAGCTTGGAAAGACTTAACGTGAACTGATGCCAAGTGAAGTGAGCAGAACCAAGAAAACATTGTACACAGCAACAGCAAGATTATATAAGGATAAATTATGATAGATGTGACTCTTTTCAACAATGCAGTAATTCAAGGCAATTCCAATAGACTTGTGATAGAAAATGCCATCTGCATTCAAAGAGAGAACTATGGAAACTGAATGTAGATTGAAGCATTGTATTTTCATCTTTTTTTTTTCTAGTGGTTGTTGTTTGTTTGTTTGTTTCCTTTATTTATCATGGCTTTTCCCCTTTTGATCTGATTTTTCTTGTATAACACAACATAACAAGATATGGAAATATATTTTAAAGTATTTGCATGGGGCAGTTAGATGGCACAGTGGATAGAACACCAGCCTTGGAGTCAGAAGGACCTGAGTTTAAATCTGGTCTTAGACACTTACTACTAGCTGTGTGACCCTGGGCAAGTCACTTAACCCCAATTGTTTTTTAAAGTAAAGAAAAAGAATCTGCAAATATTTATTTATTGATTGTTGTCTTGAGGAGGGGGTAGATAGAGAGAAAAAAATAGAAACTCAAAAGTTTTACAAAAATGAATGTTAAAAACTATTCATGTTTTTGGAAAAATAAAATACATTAAGAAATAAATTTTTAAAGAATCTTCATTTCTTTTTCTAATCAAATTAACTAAAATTTTGTCTGTTTTGTTATTTTTTTTCATAAAACCAATTCTTAGTTTTGCTTTAATAGTTTGCTTTCAATTTTATGAATCTCCCCTTTTATTTTCAAAATTTCAAATTTGGTATTTATTTGGGGGCTTTTAATTTGTTCTTTTTCGAGCTTTTTTAGTTGCATGCTCAGTTTACTGATCTTCTTTCTCTGTTTTATTCAAGTAAGCATATAGACCTATAAAATTTTGGTATGCTGCCTCATTATTGTCATTCTCTTGGATGAAATTATTGTGTCTATGATTTATTGTTTCACCCACTCATTCTTTACCTTTAGATTATTTAATCTCCAAATAATTTTTGGTCTATTTTTCCTTGGTCCTATATTACAAGTGATTTTTATTGTATCATGATGTGAAAAAAAAGATGCATTTATTCTTTCTGCCTTTCTGCATTTGATTTTGAGGTTTTATGCCCTAATACATGGCCAATTTTTGTGTCGGTTCCATGTGCCAACAAGAAAAAGTATGTTTCTTTTTTTTCCTCCAAAAGTCTATCATACCTAACTTTTTTATTTTTATTTTTATCTATGATATCTTTTAGCAAGATGTAGTTTCCTTCCATATCTGTTTTAATTAGATCTATTTTTGTTTTTCCTTGATCTGAGATCAGGCTTGCTATCTCTGCTATTTTTTTATTTGGATTCTGCTCTAACATTTTACCTTTACTCTGTCTGTACCATTCTGTTTTAAATGTGCTTCCTATAAACAACATATTGTAGGATTATGGCTAGTCACTTCTTTTTTTTATGGGAGAGTTCATCTCCTTCACATTCACTATTAAAATTACTAACTGTATTTCCCACCATCTTATTTTCCCCAAGTTATACTTTTTTCTTTCCTTTCCCCCTTTCCCTCCTCACCAGTGTTTTGCTTCTGACCACCACCTCCTTTAATCTGCCCTCGCCTTTTCTAGCCTCTTTCCCTTTTCTTATCTTTTTTACCCCTCTACTTCTGTTCTCTCTTCTATGAGCTTCCTCCTCTCCTTTCCCCTTTACTTTCCTATAAGGTGAGACAAATATTAAACTAAATATGTCTGATATGCTCTCTTTGAGCCAAATCTGATGAGATTAGGGTTCAAACAATGCTCATTCCCCTCCTTTCTTTTCCTCTATTTTAATAGGTCTTTATTGCTTCTTCATGTGATGTAATTTACCCCAATTTACCTCTCCTTTCCTCTTCTTCCAATGTAATCCCCTTTTCACCCCTAGTTTCTTTTTTATATCATCACAATAAAATCAGATTATACCTACATCCTCTAAATATAACCCTAACAAAGATACAATTCTCAGGAATAAAACATATCATCTTCCCATATAAGGATATCAACATTTTAACCTTTAAAGAAGTTTTTTTCTTCCCTTTTTACCTTTTTATGCATCTCTGTATTTGAAGATCAAATTTTCTGTTCAATTCTGATCTTTTCATCAAAAATAAAATAAAATGAAAATTCCCTATTTCATTGAATGTCCATTTTTTCTCCAAAAGATAATGTTTAGTTTTGCTGGGTGGTCGATTCTTGGCTGCAGTCCAACCTCCTTTGCCCTCTGGTATAACATATTCCAGGTTCTTCAATCCTTTAAAGTAGAAGCTGCTAGGTCCAGAGTAATCCTGATTGTGGCTCTTCAATATTTGAATTGTTTCTTTCTGCCTGCTTGCAATATTTTCTCCTTGATCTGTTAATTCTAAAATTTAGCTACAATATTCCTTGGAGTTTTCATTTTGGAGTCTCTTTCCGGAGGTGATCAGTGGGTTCTTTCATTGGCTATTTTATCCTCTGGTTCTAGGATATCAGAGCAGTTTTCCTTGATGTTTCCCTCTTGAAAGATGTTGTCTGGGCTTTTTTATTCTTTGTGGTTTTCAGATAGTCCAATAATTCTATGATTGTCTCCCCTCGATCTATTTTCCAGGTCAGTTGTTTTTCTAATGAGGTATTTTATATTTTCTTCTATATTTTCAGTTTTTTGGTTTTGTTTGATTCTTAATGTTATCATTCTTGATGAGTCATTCACTTACATTTGTTAAATTCTAATTTTTAGTAAATTATTTTCTTCGGTTAGCTTTTTTAACCTCCTTTTGAATTTGGCCAATTGAACTTTTAAATTAGTTGTTTTGTTCATCAGAATTTTTTTTCCTATTTCATTAATTCTATTTTTAGGGAGTTATTCTCTTTTTCTCCTTCACCAATTCTGGTTTTCAAGGAGTTGTTTTCTTTTTCCATTTTGCCAAATCTAATTTTTTTTTGCTGAGGTAACTGCGGTTAAGTGACTTTCCTAGGGTCACACACTCAGGAAGTATCAAGATATGAACTCCAGTCTTCTTGACTTTAGGACTGGTGCTCTATCCACTACACCAACTAGCTCCCCTCAAATCTATTTTTAAGGAGTAGTTTTCTTCTATTTCACTAATTGTGTTTTTTAAGAAGATGTTTTCTTCAGACAATTTTTGTATTTCCTTTTCCAAAGCTCTCATTTCCTTCCCCCATTTTCTTCTCTCTTTTAAGATCTTTTTTGAATTCTTCTGAGAGAGCCTTTCGAGTTGGAGACCAACTCATATCACCCTTTGAGACTTCATCTAAAGACATTTTGCCTTTAGTGTCCTCTGGGTTTGAAGTCTCTTCTTCCCTGTCTCCATGAAAATCATCTATGGTTTGAGCTCTTTTTGCTTTTTTGCTCATTTGTAAAGGTTGAGATCTGCTCTTAGGAGAAAAGGAAGATTGTCCCAACCTTCCTCTATAGGATGATAGACAGGTTTTTACACTGCCCAGTGGCCAGTGCTGCTGGCTTCCTTTTCATGCTGGTTGGTGTGTTAAATCCCACTTGTTACTCTGGGGTTCAAAAGCTCACTATTTGTCTTCTGTAGTTGAGTTGGAGGTCTCACAGCTAGTTTGCTGGTTCATTGATTTCTGAACCAGGACATAGTAGCCAACTCTGCTGTATTTTGACTTAAGGCCTCCCACTAGAATCCTTGTATGGGGCCTCTCCACCCTGGAACTCCCTGCAGTGTGTCTATGGTAGGCCGTGTCTCCCCCTTCCCAATTGAGGCAGATATTTCCTGAAGTTCTTCCAAAATATCCTCTGCTGGAAATTTGTAACACTCCAAATATTTGTGGGGTTTGCCACTCCAAAACCCATTCAGAGGCTTGATCTGTTGTATATTGTGAGGGAAGCCAGAAAGAACTCAAACAAAGCCTTGTCTATTCTCTACCATCTAGCACAACAGTATTTTATTACATTCATACCCCATAAATTTTATAACTATTTCCCAATTGATAGACTCTCATTAATTTCCAATTCTTTGCCACTTAAAAAAAAAAGTTGGAATATAATATATATTTTACATATTAGACCTTTTCTTCCTTCTTTAATTTTTTTAGGAAATAAGCCTAAAAGTGCTGTTGCAGGCTCAAAGGATATAATTTTGGGAGCATAGTTCCAAATTGTTTTCCAAAATGATTAGACCTATTCTAGAAATATCAATGTGTCTTCAACATTTGTCATTTTCCTCTTTTGTCAACTTTGCCAATTGACAGATTTATAGTAGAATATTAAATCTGCTTTAATTTTCATTTCAATAATTATTAGTGATTTGGAACATTTTTTTTTCATATAGCTATAGAGAGCTTGGATTTTTTCCCTTGAGAACTATTCATATTTTTAAACCACTTATCATTTGGCAAATAGCTTCTAATATTATAAATTTGAATAAATTCTTTTTATATTTTGGAGATTATATCTTTGTCACAGGAACATGATGTAGAGCTTTTTCCTTAATTAACTATCTCCCTCCTTATCTTAGTTCTATTGGATTTCTTTATGTAAAACCTATTTAATTTCATATAATTAAAATTTTCATTTTATCTTCTCTTATTCTATTTCTTATTTGGTTATGAACTGTTTCCCTATCCATAGTCTGAAAAGTAATTTGTTCCTTGTTTCTTTAATTTGTTCATTAATGTGACCTTTTACATCTAGGTCATATCCACTTGGAACTTTTCTTGTCATATGGTGTAAGTGACATGTACTATATGATATAAATCTAATTTCTACCAGATTAATGTCCATTTCCCCATGGTTTTTGTCAAAAATCAAATCTTTCCCTCACCAGCTAGGATCTTTGAACTTATCTTTCCCTTAGCTACAAGTTTTCTGATATTATGTTGTGAGATTCATTTGCTTTGATATGTTGATCAATTTATATTTTTGAAAACCATTATCAAATTATTTTTTTTTTTATTTTGGCTTTGTATAGATTGTCCCAAAAGTCTTTTTGCAGGTTTGAGCTTTAATAACTTCATAAGTATAAATGTTATAAACTTTTGAAAAACAACATTAGAAAGGTTATTTAGCATTTTAAAATACTGATGTTTCTTATTAAAAGCCAATATAACTGATATCTTGTGTTATAAGTTATTCTAATCAGCTTTCAAATTTTGTTAGGAAAAAAAATCATCAGCTACTGCTCAGCAACCGAAAGGATAGCATTTATAATTATAATCTTAAGATTATCCAGAGAATGAGATTTTGACACATACATGTTGGTGTTGACATGACCCCACAAAAAATATCTAACGAAGATAGATTAGATGAGTGAAATGACTAGGCAAGGGGATCTCCCCTATTAATCTACCACTAGTCTGAGACACTATCATCCAGAAATTGTTTCACATGTGATACATAATGACAGGATGCCCCATTTTGTTAAAACTAAAATTAAAAATACATTTTAAAAATATGCTAAATTAAATATAAAAGAAACATAAACTTTCAAATGATATTTTCTACATGTTTATAACATTAATACTTCTGAAATTATTAGGTTTTACAATATGATTTTGGGGACAGACAGTAGTATAGTTTGAAAACTATTGTTATCTAATTTTTTAAATTTTTATTATGAGATACTTGTCGTTTTATTTGTTCAATTTGTATTATTTTTTCTGGACAGCTAGTTAGTACAGTGGTTAGCATGCTGGTCTTGGAGTCAGGAAGACCTTAGCTCAAATCTGGTTGCAGGAATTTACTAGTTGTGTGATCTTGCATAAGTTACTTGTTTACTTCAATTTCCTCAAGTGTCAAATGAGAATAATAATAGAACCTACCTCCCAGAGTTGTTCTGAGAAGCAAATGAGATACCATCTCCAGTCTTGATCTATATCTGGATACTGGACCCAGATGGCTGTGGAGGAGAAAGTGAGGCAGGTGACCTTGCCCACCCCTCCCTATTTAGATCCAATTCACTTGCATGTCATGGTATCACCTCCCTGTTGTCATGGTTGTCTGGGAGAATGAAGAACAAAAAACAACAGATACTTAACACAATATCTGATGAATAATTAGGTTTCATATTTCTTTTAATTAGCTCTATAAAGTAATCCTTTGATAGTTTGTATATAGCACTGAACAAGTAAATTTTATATATATATAAATATTATATAAATGTTTACTTTGTTATATTGGTTCAGCCTACCCATGAGTTATTAATCTTTCTCCAATTTGATAGTTCTGTCTTTATTTCCATAAATAGTGTTTTGTAGTTTTATTCCTATAGTTCCTGTACATCCTTCCATAGCTTAACCCCCAAATATTTTATGCATTATATAATAATTTTAAATGGCATTTCTATTTCTATTATATGTTCTATTTCTACATTATGCTATATTGTTTATATGTTTTATTTTAGCAACTTTACTAAAATTAATTATTTTACTTGATTCTCTAGATTTTTCTATATCCTCAGATTGTCTGGCAAAAAATAATTATTTGTTTTCAATTTGCTCATATTATTCCCTTAATTTTTTAAATTGTCTTATTGCTATTGCTAACATTTCTAACATTATATCAAATTGTAATAATGACAATGAACATCCTCACTTTACCTTTGCTCTTATTGGAAAGGACTCTAGTACATTCTCATTACATATTTTGCTAACCCTGAGTTTTAAATATAAATTTTTAATAGTTTACAACTGTTCTAAGCCTTTTGGAAGATCCTGTATATTATTTATCACATAAAGGAAAAGTACTTTCATTCCTTTGTTTTCTAATATTATTAATATTGTTGCTATGACAGATGAGTGTTATATTTCATCAAAAGTTTTTCTGTCTCCTTTGGGGTTTATTTTTGCTATTCTTTTTATTAATATGGTCAATTATAGTTAAAGCTCTCCTAATATTAAATCAACCCTGTATTCCTTGTATAAATTTCACCTGATCATAGCATATAATGTTTTTGTTACTTATACATATATATATATCTGTCTGTAAATATACACAATACAAATATATCCTTTTTGCTAACATTTTATTAAGATTTTTTGTATCAACGTTCTTTAGGATATTGGTCTATAGTTTTCTTTCTTTGGTTTGACTCTCCCTAGTTCAGATACAAAGACCATATTTGTATAATAAAAGAAATTTCATAGAATTCTTTCTTTTGCTATTTTTATAAAAAGTTTGTGTAATGTTGAAATTAATTGTTTTTTGAATATTTCATAGAATATTCTTGTGCACACATCTGATATGAAGAATTTTTTCTCCTTTCAGAGTTCATCTATCATTTATTCCTTTTTTATTATCTATCTCTTATTCAACTCTTTTTGTGAGGTTGAGTTGTTTTAATTCTCTATTTCTCATTCTATTAATTAATTGTAATTATGAATTCTAACAATATTTAAAATTTTGTATATATATATATTCCATTTCATGTCAGTTTTATTGACATCTAATTAGAAAAAACTATTTTACTAGATTCTAAGTTTTATCTCTAATGCTCCTTTTTTGTTGTTTTTACACATGGAAATCTTCATTTTTTTCAAAGAAAAATTACCAACTTACCCCCCCATATAAGTAAGAGGGCATGAGGATTTAAACCAGAGTGTTAACTGTGTGAGAGGTGGGAAACAGATGTAAGGAAAAATTATGGTGATATAATAGTCAAGACTTGGCAAATGAATGACTAAAGTGGTGATGGAGAAGGAAAATTAAATGATAAATATGAGTTTAAAACCTGTGTAGTTAAAAGAATCACATTGCTATCAAAAGAAATAGGGAATTTAAGAAGGAGGTGATAGGTAAGGAGAAGATAATGAGTTTGATTCTGGATGTGTTGAATCTGAAACACCTCTAGAACATCTAGTTGGAAATGTCCAAGAAACAGTTTGTGTACAGACCTGGAGCTCAAGAAAGTGAGACTAAGGCCAAAAACTATAGAGTTGAGTCATTGGTTCAATAGAACCAATAGAGATGACAGCTGAACTAAGAGAACTGAGGAGAGAAGGTATAGAATGGGAAGAGAAAACAGCCCAGAGACAGAAGCTTTGTCCTCACACATGTTATATTCACTATTTTTATCAATGACAGCACAGTATCGTAATTATTAAAAAACTGCTGATGACACAAAATTTGGAAAGAAGTTGATTCATTAGATAAAAAGCATTAAGATGCCACAGATTATGAATAGGCTGAAACAATATCAATCTTGCACAAATAAGAAGTCTAGAATCGTATTTCTTGTGAAAGAGACAAAAGTTTTCATATACAGCAAGCTCAAGATGAATTTACACTGTAATAGCAAGCAACCCAATATGATCATAGGCTATACTGAGACAAATACAGGATCCAGAATAGTGAAAGTCAGGGTCAAAAAACATAGATTATCATCAAATTCTATTTGTGCTCTAGATCCTGGATATGCAAAAATGGAAAATAATTTATTTCCTGACTTCAAGGATTTTACAGTCTTATTAGACTTATTAGAAAGGATGGGAGATGCAAACAAAAAAGAATGATAAAATCGAAAATATAATAAGGTCAAAGGAAATACTCTAAGTATTATGGGATGGGAGGATATCAATGAAGACTTCATGGAAAAGTGGGCAATAAACAGAGCCTAAAAAAAGAGAAGAATTTCAACATGTGCATCTATGTAGGAAATACATTCTAAGCAACATAGATAAATTTAAATGCGTCTAGACAGGAGGTGGATTCAAATGAGCTAGGGAAACTAGAAAAAATCCAGAGATTTTTTATTGAAAAAATTTTGTTTTTAAACAGCAAACCTCAAGAAGCTTTTCAGTGAGCCATTCCCACTACAAAGTACAGTCCTCCAAAATAGTTAAACAAAATAGTATGAGTGATTACAATCACTAGTGTATGCAAGTTTACATGTAACTATGTGTTGAAAAAATGAAAGCATGGTATTTTAACTTTAATATATTAGTGTCAATCATCAAAGAAGGCACTGTGTTTTATGAGGAAAAAGTGGAATTGCAGCAACTCAAAATTAACATGTGATTAGCAAATTTAGAAACATCTCCATTGCAAATGTTCATATAGATTGTTTCTGACCTGTGGTGTTGATCTGATCAGCCATGGTCAGATATGCTGTATTTTTATCCTAACATAATACAGTTATTTCAGTTCTCTGAGAATGGAGTTACAACAATCAATTATCTAATTGTATCCATTTATTTCATCTGAATTTTATTGTCTTTTGATATTGTCTTCATTTATAGTTAGTCAATATATATTTTTTTTTGCTTCTATTTT
The DNA here is from genome assembly GCF_016432865.1 of Antechinus flavipes. Taxonomy (NCBI): domain Eukaryota; kingdom Metazoa; phylum Chordata; class Mammalia; order Dasyuromorphia; family Dasyuridae; genus Antechinus; species Antechinus flavipes. The sequence continues at coordinate 386,295,846 of NC_067400.1, read as the reverse complement.
TTCACTGTATCATTTTATATATCCTCCCTTATTTCATATGGAAAATTAAATTCCTTCCCTCACAAAAGTTAAAATTTGTATGTGAGATATTTTTAGCTTTCTGAAGGAATAATCTTCCTAATACTCTACTAGTTAATCTACTAATTGCCATGTCTATGGCAAGAGCAATAACCTAAGACCTTGTCCCATGTAAATTAGGCTATTTTTTTCTTAAAAGATATTGAAATTGTCTTCCATATTTAATTGGCATAGAAAACCAAGGCTCAATTTATTGACTTGATTTTCTAGGTTACCTGAATACAAAAGGCACTCCAACTGGCCAACTGGAACTCCTGGTGCAAGAGGCAGTTAGATGGCACAGTAGGTGTGCTGGGCTTGGAGACAGGCACTTGTGAGTTCAAATCTGGCCCTAGACTTTTACCATCTATGAAACTCTGGATGAGTCACTTAACTATTATCTGCTCAATTTTCTCATCTGTAAAATAAAGATAATAGAAACATCTACCTCTCAGAGTTGTTTGGAGGATCAAATAAGGTAATATTTGTAAAGAGCGTAGCGTAGAATCTGACTCCTTCCTTTCATGGGCATCCTGAGACAGTGAGCTATATTTAGCTGAATCAAAGCTATATCTTTAAGGAATATCCTTCTTCCTGCTGAGTAATTCTCATTTTAACTTTATGTCTTTGGATAGTTTCATTTCATTCTAGTATCAAATCTATGGTAACAGATAGATCACCTTGGTCATCTCTAGCCTAAAACAGCATCTTTGAGATAATTCACTTAAGAATTTCCCCAATAGGGAAAAGGACCCACATATGCAAAAATGTTTGTAGCAGTTCTTTTTGTAGTAGCAAAGAATTGGAAAATGAGTAGATGCCCATCAACTGGGGAATGGCTTAATAAATTGTGGTATATAAGAGTAATAAAATATTATTATTCTATCAAAAAAGTGATGAACAATTTGATTTTAGAAAGGCCTAACAAGATTTACATGATGCTGAGTGAAACAAGCAGACCCCAGAAATAAACTGTACACAATGAACCAACAAAAAAAGAAAGAAAGAAAGAAAGAAAGAAAGAAAGAAAGAAAGAAAGAAAGAAAGAAGAAAGGAAAGAAAGAAAGGAAAGAAAGAAAGGAAAGAAAGAAAGAAAAAAAGAAAGAAAGAAAGAAAGAAAGAAAGAAAGAAAGAAAGAAAGAAAGAAAGAAAGAAAGAAAGAAAGAAAGAAAGAATTTCTCCCATTTTAAAAATTACAGTGGATAAGACTAATGTCAACCAGCAGAGGCAAACTGAGACCTCATTTCATTTCCAGGGATCAAATTTCATAATTTCATAGATTTAGAGCTGAAAGATGGATAGATAATATATTATTTTTAAATATTTTTGGAAGATACCTCAGAGGTCATCTAGTCCAATCCTATCACTTTTATAGATGAGACAACTGAACCCAAAGAGGTTAACTGCCATGGCCAAAGTTACACGTATAGAAAATCACAAAATGTGGACTCTTTTAAAACTACTCCATTTTTTTCTGCTTTGTCAATATAAATGCTTAGGGATATAAATTTAATTGAATAAGGGGATTATTGATGGGTCTTTTCCCCCTTTACTTGTTATCCAAAAGATAATAAATACTACTGTTCAAAATGATGCACTTCCTAGTGTCTAAGAGATTGATTTACAATAAAGTTTCAAAAGTGAAAAATAATTAGAAATAAAGGCTACCATCTTTGCAAAATTTATAATTAACTCAGGATTCCTGAATTCAAAAGTCTTGAAACTAAGCCAGTTCCTCTGGAGTTCAGATTAACTTGACCTTTGGCAAAATATGACTTCCTGTTCCCTAAGAATATTTTTAAAATATATTTTGAAGACTCAACAAGATCTTTGAATGGTGTGTGTGTATATATATATATATATATATACATATATATATATATATATAAAACTTATGCAAGACAAAATTTATACTATCTAAATATAAATTAAGAAGTAAGATATATAAAACATTTTTCTATAATAATACATTTTAACAAAGAGGGCTTGACCAAGTTATTTTGGGTTTTATTAAACCCAAATACTTAAAAACTAGTCACATTCTGAGTCACAGTTGGGTTTTCCCACCCACACAGTCAGCCAATGACATAGAAATTGATAGAAAGTGCTGAAATTATTCAGAGAGAATATAAAGACTTGGAATTTAGTGTCTGGTTTGTAAGTGGCTGTATATACCTTTAGAAAGAAAATCTATAGCACAGCAACTGAGCCCAAAATATTTTGGTTTTTTTCCCTCCCCCTATTCTTCTAAAATACAACAGCCATAGTTTTTCTGTGAAGAAAAAAATGTCCTGGAAAATATCAACTCCACCAAATTACTCGCTGACAAGTTTCTGGGGGCCTTGCTAAGAGCCAAGAAAAGTCCCTGCTTGTATGAAGAAATTTCCCTTGTTGAGAATAAGAATTTTCTAAGACTGTTCATTAAAGCATTAAGTCATTTTAAATGTAGTCCATTTGAAGTTAGTTATGCTACCAAGACAGGGCTTTGAAATGGAATAGATCCCAGTGCCTATAAATAGAAAAATTGGTGGGAGGGGAGAATAGAAGAAAAATGAATTGAATTGAATCAAAACATTAATTAAGTATCTATGAAACACTAACTAGAGACATCTTGCCAGTATTGTAGAAGATATAAGAAAAATGAGAAGGTTTCTTTCTACCTTCAAGAAGTTTACAATTCACTGGGGGAGGGAACAACACTAACACACCTTTAAAAATGGTATGCGATAATATGCAAGCTCTTCACAGAAATCTTGTACAGTTAGTACAAAACTTTTAATTTCATTTTAAACATTTTAGTTTTTAATAACATATTTGTTAAATTTTGTTGCAATATGTTAACCAAATCAGATTGACTGGGACTTTGCCCCAGAGCAGCAAAATTTAGAAGGCTGTTGATATACTTTGCAATCCTTTCAGAAATATTGAAAGAACTGAGTTTAGCACCTAGTTAGCAACTTTGGGGAAGGAAAGAAAGGAATAGACATTGAATTAGGACTTACTATGTTCCAAGAACTATGCTAAATACTTTACAAATATTATTTCATTTGATCATCATAGCAACCCTGGAAGATAAGCACTGCTATCATCCCAATTTTACAGTTGAAGAAATGGAAGCAGAAAGATAAAATGACTTGCCCAGGATCAAATATCTAGAGTCAGATTTGAATTAGGGTCAGATTTGAAGTCAGGTCTTTCAGTCTTCTATACTTGAAACTCAGCTCTTTATCTAAAAATCCTAGATGATACATAGTCATCACACCCAAGATAAATTTTCCCTAGACTGCCCTAATCTTTGAGAAGGGTTACAGCAACCTTTAAGGACACCTTTAACTAATATCCTTGGCTGAAAAAATGCCAGTTTTTACCAAGGTCTGAGTTTTTAAGACAGTTGATGCAACTGTATACTTCAATATTGTGTACTGTGTGCTGTGATAGCGTAGCCCTAAATTCTATCAGGAGAAACAATTTGGTCTCAATAGAATCACAGTTTTCTGGGGTTCATCACCTTTCCCATACTCCTGTAAGACCCACTGGAAACAGATAAGGGAAACAAGGCAGCTCAATTAAGCAACTGAAACACTTGTTATAGGTAAGCACAACTAAACAGAACCATGGTGAGTCTGGACTGAAATTTGCATCCTAGCTCAGCTTGGAAATTATTATAAAAAATCACAGGAGCATTGGTCTAGATCTAAAAGGGACCTTAGAATCTGGATTGAATCCAACCAACTCCTTTTTTTTAAAGATAAAAAAACTGAGGTCCAAATGGAAAATATCCAAGGGAGATTTGAATCCTCGACCTATTGACTGCAGAGCCAGTGCTCTTTTTTTCACCATATATCTTAATTATTATATCGTGGTTTGGGATCAATCTACTTCAGTAGAGGGAAATGAACTTTGCAATTATCAAATAGCATACTACTGGCCCTTAGGGCTTGAGGCAGATGTTAGTAATTTTGCTCTTATGGCTGTTGTTGTTTATCCTTCTTTTTTTGAAGAAGATCAATGACATCATGATGCTGGGATCAGGATACAGAGTGTTTGCCTATAGCTAATCAGTCCAATATGAATCGAGAAGGCTCTGTCACAAGTCAGGCATGTTGGAATATTGAGTGTGGAAGTGGCTCTGGATTTGCACAACTCACATTTCCTTTGTGCTGCTGTGATTCTGCTTTGCTCACAGACAACAGCACCTTCTTTGATCAGGGCACATCATGCTGGGCAGTCCTGAGCCAGAGATAACTACAATTCTTCTGAGAGACCCTAAGATTGTTCTTGTATTGCTTTTTCTAGTCACCAGATAATCATTTGCCTTATGTGAATTCAAGTGTGTGTTTGGCATTCAGGTTATATGGCCAGCCTATCGGAGGTATACTTGCTGCAATAAAGTTTGAATGTTTGGCAGTTCAGCTCCAGAGAGGGCTTCAGTGTCCAGTATTTATCATTATTATTCAGAATCTCCTTAAGACATTCAAATGGAAGTGGTTCAATTTTCTGGCAGGCTCTAGGAGACTGTCCAGATTTCAGAGATGTACAACAATGAGGTCAACACAATGGCTCTGTAGACTTTCAGTTTGGAAAGTAGTCTAATATCTATTTTCTTCCATACTTCCTTTAGGAGAGTCCCAAATGCTGAGCTAGCTCAGGCAATGCATATATAAACCTTGGAGAGTATTCTTCCAAGTGAACTTACTTATAACATTCAAAATTTCTCCATTTATTTAACCAATAGTTCCACACAAGATGCAGTGCTGACTGGTGAACAGCCTCTGTTTTCTTGGTATTTACTGTCAAGCCAAAATTAGCACTAGCAGCAGAGAATTGATCTGTTGCATCTCAAATTCAGAGGCTGCCTTGAGAAGTTGTACAATTATCTGCAAACAAAAAGTCACATACCAACTTAAACTCCATTTTTGTTTTGGTCAATTGCCTTTTCAAGCTAAATACTTTACCAACAATGCAGTTGCTGACTTTGAGGCAATTTTTGTCCTCATTGAATGTGTTGTTGAAAATTTCAAGTAAAACATCATGCTAAAGAGCATGGGAGCAAGCACTCAGCCCTGCTTCACTCTATTGGTGACTGGAAAAGTAGAGAGCATCATCCTTCATCCAGGAAGCAATTAAGGATGTATCTATAAAGTCCAATAAGAAAGATATTCATCATCAGGTATCTTCTTTGAGAAAGGGTAGCAAGATTGGTTTACTTTAAGTAATCTCTGTGGATTGGATTCAGAACTCTCCCCCCATTTTACCTTCACATGTGAGTATTCCTGTTTTCAGAATCAATCGTAGGGGACAAGTCTCGTTTGTGTTTTCTCTGAAGAAGTAAAGAGGCTTTGGGAGGGTTTACTTGCCTATGTCTCACTGTGGAGCTGTGGATGGGGGAAATGAGGGAGGGGTTGTCATAGAAATATATCTACATCAAAATACTTTCAAAAATTTATTAATGATTTAAACATAACAATAGTAACAATTAGCATTTATGCAGCACTCTGTTTTGTGACCACTTCAATTTTTTCATTTTTATTATCATAACAACCCTAGAAGATAAGTGCTATTATTACCCCTACTTTACAGATGAGGAAACTGAGGAAGATAGAGGTTAAGTTATTTGTTCAGTCTCACAGCTAGTAAGTATTCAAGGCTAAATTTGAATTCAGGGTTTCTTATTTAGCTAGTATAGAAAGCATGATAAAGTGTTGGCCCCAGAGTCAGAAGTTCTGAGTTCAAATATGAACTTAGATATTTATTAATTGGATGATAATAAATCTCTTAATCTGATCAAATCACTTAATCTCCATTTTCCTCAGTTCCCTTATTTGTAAACTGGGGATATATCACCTACTTCAAAGAATTGTTATAAAGTTCCACAGAGTTAATAGACACATAAATACATAGATATAGATATAAAAATGCTTTATAAACTTTAAAGCTTTATATAAATGCTAGCTATTATTATTATATTGTTATTACTTTCCAACAACCCTATTCTTCATTTCTCCAAAGAACCCTTTCTGGTAAAAAGTATATTAAGCAAAATAAATGTTCATATCTTACAATGTATGTGTATTTCCATACCTATAGGTTACCACTTCATTCAGTGATTCAAGATCACTGTGATCTGAAGACCTGTATTCAAATCTTAGCTCTTCCTCTTGTAGCTGTTTGTATAATTTTGGGCAAGTCAATTCATTTCCCAGGACATCAGTTTCCTCAATTATATAATGAGAGGATCAAATTAAATAATCTCCAAGTTGCTTTGTCATTTTGTAAAATGAAGCATAGTTAGAAGATTAATAGTATATCAACTATTATCAGATCCTAGGTAAAGATTCTCCATCCCCCACCCCAACCCCCCCAACCCCAGCCCCACCCAGGAGTGGTGCTATAGAAAGCCTGCTTAAGCTGATAGAAGATCAAGGACTACTTGTAACTTGGGGACAGGCAGCTAGACTTCTGGCTACATTAAAACGCACCTCCCCTTGGTTCTTAGAGGAAGAGCAAATCTCTCTAAAAAACTGGGCATTGGTTGGTCAACAGATCTCCGCATACAACAATGAAAATGGTCCTCGTTCAGTTTCCATTGAAGTATTCTATTTATACAATACGATATAGTTGGCCTTAAAATACCGTACTAGTTCTAGGAGAAAAGGAAAAAACTCTAGGAATAGCCAAAGGGGGAAGCCTGAGATAAAGGAGGAAGACAAAGAACAGATTAATGGCCATATCCCCACAGGGCAGGGAGACTTAAGTGAGGCTCAAGGGCAGGGTGAATCTGAGGCAGCTTCAGCCTCACCTGAGGAGCAGGTAATTGACTCTCCTCCATCAACTCCACCCTCCGAGATGGAGGGAGGAAGGATAATGGGGGGGGGAGGGGGGAGGTGTAGTGACAGCACCAGCACCTCCCCCCCAGCATCCAGCTGCTCCTATGAGTAGATTGCAAAAGGGACTAATTAAGGCCAGAGAAGAAAGGAAAAATGTATCCGAATTTCATGTCCAAAATGCAACAGAGGCTTCCATCGGGCCTCAGAATGCAGACAGATTCAGGGAAACCGGATGAGGGGCCCAGCCCCAGGGCCCAAGGCAAAAAACACTTGGGGCATGATGGCAGCCAATGGTGCACCCAAAGAGTGCCTAGAAGTCCAGTACCCAGACATGAGTACCCAGACATGACCAATCAGCCAGGAAGCCATATGATGGGAGAAGGGGATTACACAGTCAACCAGCCAGGAAGCAACCTGATGGCAGAAGGGAATTACAATTGGGGAGAATAGAGCTGTATGCAGCTGGGACAACTGAGATACCCCCTGGAGAGGTGAAATCTGTTCCTCTCCAGCCTATGGATCCCCTACCTCCAGGCACAGTAGGCTTGACCATTTCACCTCCTTGTATGTACAAAACAGTGTCTATCCACACACTGATGTGGGAAACTGGGGAATGTGTAGATAATATCCCAGTCACTAATACAGGTAGACAATGTGTGACTTATCACCCAGGAGACGTAGTAGCATCAGGTTTACTCATACAGAATCCTAATAAGCAGCCTGGTGATAGTCACCCAGATTCTGACTCCAGACCACAAAATCCAGGAATATACTGGATAGCAGCTGTAACGGCTGACCGACCTATGCTCACTATCTATAAACAGTTTCATCTTGTGTTAGGAAATCCAATGATTCCTGAAGATTTTAAAAGTCTTTTTAACAGTCTCCTTGTCAGCTATGCTCTTTCAATGGTGAGCACAATCAGCAACAGAACCACCCGATATTTCTTGGGTCTTCTCCTTTGTTTCAAGGGTCTGCTCCATCTCTCTGTGATGGACAAGGCGAATGCGGCTCGCAGGCACCCATCTGATTCCTTCTCCACATGTAGAGATGCAAGCAAATCCTCTCCCCCAAGCAGTTTTGAATGAATCATCCTAGGTGATGATTAGTGAACCAAAATGTTGTGGTTCAAATGTTCTTCTTTAAATATTATAAAAGTTCTCTCTGGGTGCCTTCCCTGGAATCAGGATTTTGTCGGTCCCTGTTTGGGCGCCAAAATGTGGAATTCAAATGTTGGAGTTCTTGTTCTTCTCAAAACACAGCTGGTTTAGCTTAGAGCCCTCCGGATGTCTCCAAAATCAAAGGTTCTGTCCTTCAGCCTCTGCCTCTGCTTTCTTCAACCTCCAACCAACACAGAGATGGAATGAATCTCTTGTCTCCTTCACTTGGGGTTCGGCTAGCTTTCTGGTGAGTCTTTCAGACCAGTGATTTACTACATGGAGGTGTGATTTACTAAAAACAATCCTTTGAAGACAAAAATGATCATTGTATTGGTCTTTTGATGTTGCTTTCCTTTACATTTTTATGGTCATTGTATAATGGTTCTTTTTATATCATTTGCATCAGTTTCTATGTACTTTATCTCAAATCAACATACTTGTTTTTCCTTATTAGTCTGCTAGGAAGCTAGGTTTTGCAGTAGTTAGAGTGCTGGGCTTGAGGTCAGGAAGGCCTGAGTTCAAAACTGACCTCAGACACTTATTAACAGGCTATGTAACCTGGGCAAGTCACTTAACTCTTTTTGCCTTAGTGTCCTTATTTGTAAAATGATCTGGAGAAGGAAATGGCAAACCACTCCAGTATCTTTGCCAAGAAAATCCCATCTGGGGTTAGGAAGAGTCAGACACAGTAGAAAAAGGATTGAACATCAAATCTGATACTTACTAATTATAGAAACTTGTACAAGTCACAACTCCAGGACCTTCAGTTTTCTTATTGTTAAAATGGGTACAATTATATCTCTAATTCAAATAGTACAACAATTCAAGTGGTGAATTTACATGGGATAGATTCAATTTTGGTGATCTCTCAAAAATCAGTCTTTTACTCATTTTGTTCTGACTCAGATTTTCCTGAGAATCTCAAAATTCTGCTACAGATAGCAAGATAACAATGGATAGAATGAAGTATTTGGAAATCAAGAAGACCCTCATTCAAATCAAATCTCAGATATTTACTAGCTATGTGATCTTATTTAAATCACTTCATCTCTCTTCCTCAGTTTCCCCTTCTATAAAAGCAGATAACAATAGCACTTCCCTCTCCAGATTGTTGTCAGGATCAAATGTGTTAACATAATGTAAAATAAAATATAAAGTATTATATTTTTAAAAACAACCAGCAATCATTATCACTGAGGGCAACTAAATGGTATAGTAGATAAAGTGCTAGACCTGGACTTAGGAAGATACATCTTCAGATACTTACTAGTTGGACGATGGACGTTTAATCTTGTTTCCTGTAGTTTTCTCATCTATTAACAAACTGGAGGAAAAAATAGCAAATCATTCCAGTATCTTTGGTAAGAAAACCCCAAATGGGCTCAGGAAGAGTTGTTCATTTCTGAAAATGATTGAACAACAGTTATTATTATCAAAAAACACCCAGTTCCCAAGTAAGAATTAAAGGTAATAATACATATTTGATATAGCTTTTTTTGATTATCTTTTGTTTTCCTCAATAGAAAGAATGTAGAAAATATGAAGAATTCATGAAGATGCATGACAATAAATTTCCAACCTAAGAAACTACAAAGTTCTCCTAGTACTATCTTTGGCTTTGGGACTCCTCTCAGAAGGAAAATAAATTTAAAGTTGCTAGAGAGGTAATTCCCTTCCCTTGGACCTGCACCACCCAAATAATTCATTTTAGCAAAAGAGGATAAAGTTCTAGATCCTCTAGCTTTAAAAACAGTTACTTAATCATTAAACCAGCAACTCTTGTTTTTTTATTACTATTTTTTTGAAAGGCAATTGGGGTTCTGCATCCAGAAAAAGAACTAAGGAGACTGAATATAAATCAATACATACTATGTTCACTTCTTTTTTCTCTCTCTTTTTTTAATCTCTCCCATGGTTTTCCCCTTTTGCTCTGATTTTTCTCTCCCAACATGATTCATAAAGCAATGTGCATTAAAAATAAAATTTTAAAAATAACCAATTCCCCCCCCCCAAAAAAAAAAAAAAAAAAAAAAAAACTAGAAGAAAGGCAATTGGGGTTAAATGACCTACTCAGGGTTACACAGCTAATATGAGTTAAGTACCTGAGACTGAATTTGGACTCAGGTTCTTCTGAATCCAGGGCCAATGCTCTATCCACTGTGCTATGGACCAGGAACTCTTGACACCCTTCTGAGAAGCTGAAGTTCAGTAAATCTTCAGTAAATCAGCCACAAGATTCCTTTCTCCGCAGATTCCATGTCTTAAGCCTAAAGGTGGTCATTCTCTCATCAACTTTTCTGCTCTAAAGCAGGGGAGAGTCATCCAGAGGCGACACAAAAGGAAAGGCTTCCCCACTCTTCTCCCCAGGAAACCTTGTCTGTTTTCAAGTATCTAGTCTAGTTCAGCTCTCTTTAGATTTTACTCAACTAATTCTGACACCTTCATCATTTTCCTTGCCCAGTCAGCAAGGACATTAGGATGGATGCCTTGGACTCCACAATAACCAGAATTAATCAATCAATTTCCAATGCGAAATTCCTCATTTGTGTCCAGGTTCCACTCCAAACTTTCCATACTATCCCACAACAATCTTCTCACTTTGGAAGTTTATTCTAACCTTAGTTTCCCTTCTCGTGCTCGAAGTATACACTCTGTTTCTATAGCTTCTTCTTCTGACTGGTTGATTCCTTCCGGAACTCTCATTTTGAGAAAAGGCTACAGCTAATTGTTTTTGATCATCTTGCTCTGTACTTTCTCCAGTACCCTGAAGGTACTCCCTTCCCTCAGGCCATCCCTTTCAACTTCCTTTTATGTGTTGCCTTCCAACGAGATTGGTGGAAATGTTCACACATTTTAAGAGATTATAACTTCTTTAAGTTTGAGCTAGTTCTCTTGGTCAAATCTCTATACACTCATAATACAGAAAACATTTCAATTAATAATAATAATAAATGATGATCTTTGATATTTACAGAGCAATTTGAGCTTTGTAGAGGACTGAATGAGATAATGTGTGTAAAGGACTCTGCATGATCTTTATTATTATTAACTGAAATGTTTTCTGTTCTGCTCCCTACCCATTTAAATCGTACTCATTTTTAAAGACCTAGTTAAAGTCACACTTGGCTCATGACGGTTTTTTCTACCCTCTCCAGTTGCATAGAAATCTTGCCTAGCCTTTTTATGCCTATCAATTCACCTGGCATGAAATAATACGCTTATCTAGCAAGGGAATAAATAAAGCGTTCAGAAGACAATGGGAAGATTAGTGAATAGAAGATGGGAGGGAGAAAATTCTTGGACTTTAGGAAGAAATTCTTAGTCATGTTTCTTATTTAGAACATCAACCACACCTAGCCCAGAAGTTTGGGATGTTAGATTTCCAAAGGAAAAGAATTGAAGCACATTGTTAAAAACAATCTTATAGAAAAGGGGGAGGAGTAGAAATCCGGAAATGTATCACCCACACACATGATTTAAAAAAAAAAAAATGTCCAGCTGAGGCAAGGGAATTAAAGTTCTTTCAGAATAACCAAGTTTCCGTTGTTGGAGGAGTTATTACATTAAAAATAAAGTAATGCATGTTCAAGAATATCAATCTCATTTAGCATAATGGAAGATTGTAGTTAAATGAGGTTCAGATGGGATGGAATTGTAGAGTTCATATGGTTTGTAACAGGAGAGGCACAATCTTTTTAGTTTGATTTCAGAAGGGCAGAATTGTGAATAACAGAATTAGGCAAATGATTGAAAAAGACATTTGTAATTCAATTAGAAGAAAAAATGGTTAGGAAAATCAAGAGTATAAAGGCTTATTTTTTGCAAAACAGCAATCTCTCAGTTCAATAGGTAAGAGATTCAGGTCTCCCAATGGAGCAGGCAGAAGTATGAAAAAGGCTACCTATGCATAATATATCAGGCAGTCCTGTGACTAGAATGTTGGCCCTAGAGTTAGGAGGTCTTGAGTTCAAATATAGCCTCAAACTTTACTAGCTGTGTGACCCTGGGCAAGACATTTAATCCTATTTACCTCAGTTCCCTCATGTATAAAACGATCTGGAAAAGGGAATGGCAAACCATTTCAGTATCTTTGCCAAAAAAAACCCAAATGGAATTGCAAAGTCAAACATAACTGATCCACAAAACAACAAATATATAATGTCTCCCTCACTGGCCTGAAATTCCCACTAATAATTACATCAGTTCTGAAGCCCTACTATAAGGAGTTATATCAGTCAACGAACATTGATGCAGTATCTAACCAAATGAGAGACAATATGCTAAAACAAACAAACAAAAACCAAAAGCAGTCCCTACCCTCAAAGAACTTACATTTAAACAGGGAGGACAACAAGAAAGACTAGTGTCCTTTCAAGTCTAAGGGTTGAACTATGGAAAACTGTCACGATATGCACTTGGTTTATTGTTTTATTTTTGTTTTTGCAATACACTTCTCTGAACTATTTTATGATTTTGTCACGTTATATTGAGTTCCTCGTGTAGTCATCTTGGGAACTACATCCCCTACAAGCTTAAGTAGAACAAAGTTGGTAAATGATACTACATCAGCACACATTAGCTGAATGGGAGATTTTTCAATTTAGTTTTGGAGAGGCTGAGCATAAATACTTATGAGAAAAACAGAATGCTGGAAAGTTAGAATAGGGTAACAGAAGACAAAGAGGAGAGAATGGAAGTAGAACCAGGAAGTTGCTGTGCACCTGGGTTTAATTTCTTGTATTATTAACAGGAAGCTTTTGTAGACAAGCGGTTTGTCATTTTGTTTTGTTTTAATTTGGGGGAGAAAGGCTCTGAAAATGGGAGGGAATAGTTTGCACTTTCAAAAATAGAAAGAAAAATGGGTAAATTAAATATTTTTTAATGTACAGAAGAGAAGGAAATTCAGAGGCAAATAAGACAGTTTTGAATCCAATGAGCTAGAATTTTTTACATACTAAAATTTTAAAAATTCAACTTTTTAAAAAATTCTGAAACAGGTAGTCAATAAACATTTATTGCCTATTGAGTACCATCACTGTGCTAAGCAATAGGGGTACAAATATGACAAAGAAATACAGTCCTTGCCCTCAAGGAATTTACAATTTACAATTTAACGGGAAAGACAACACTTTAAAAGGAAACTGGAACCTCTCCTCTCCAAACTCCAATGAGAGGGGCAGAGATGGAAAGTACCAAGACTGATATGATTTTACAGGATGATGAAGTTCCTGATGATGTTTCCTGGGAATTTGATGGAGAAATCCAGAGGAGTAGAACTGTGTAGGAAATGAATGGTTTTCACACACACACACACACACACACACACACACACACACACACACACGAACATTTGCATAAACAAAGTAGAAAAATATTATACATGAAGTCACTAATATCTATTGCATAGCTGTGCACATAGAATGTGCAAAACATTCAAGACGCTGTTTTCAAAGCTGTCCTACTGATCGATTTTCTTCAGAAAACTTTTTTTCTCATTTGTAAATTTTAAAATATTTCAGTAACCTTTCTATTTTTTGATAATGCTATAACTTCTCCCCCCGCCCTTCCCAGTTCCTCCCTTCAAAATGAAAAACAAAACCTTTGCAACCAATAAACATAGTCAAGCAAAACATTTCTACAATGACATGTCTGAAAATGTATGTGCCATCTGGCAATTTGAATATATCACTTGTTTTGAGCACTGTGCTTTGTAATTGGTTCTCCAGCTATTGTTATTGTATAAAATCTGCATCTTCCCAGATTTCTCTGAAACTGTGCCTATCATCATTTCTTATGGTAAACAACAATAACTGCATTTATATAGTGCTTTTTACATTTTTTAAGTTCTTTAAAAGTAGTTATCTCATTTTATTCTCAGAACAATCCTAAGAGACAGGTCATATTATTTTACAGATGAGGAAACATTGGCAGAGATTAAGTGACTTGCCCAAAGTACAGCTAATAAGTGTCCAAGGTTAGATTTGAACTCTGCCCTTCCTGAATCCAGGTCCAGCACTCTATTGTGCAACCTAGTTTTACAAATTGTTTTCTAGAATTTCCAGAGCAATTCATATTTCCATCAACAGTGAGTTACTTTTTTTACTTAAAAAAAGAGCAACACATAATTAAGATTTATGGTTTCATACACAATACTTGTTTTCTGTTCTTTGTATATGGAAAATTTGTAATGTTTATATTTTTCAAATATAAAATAAAAAATAAACATTTTTAAAGGAAATGTTTAGAGGGTGAAGATAATTGCTGCCATAAGGGCTTGAAGGAGGTAGAATACTAGTAGATCAAAGGCATTAGTGGATATTGGTTTTATGAGAAAGAGAAATGTTTCTTTAACTAGAAAGGAGAGAAGATGCATCTGCTGAAGAGTTTGGAGGAAGTGAGGAGTCAAGATGAAGAAATTAATGTCAGATGAGCTCAGTATTCTCAGTGAAGTGGGAGTATGGGACATCTGCAGTAAAGTTGTATGGGTTAGTTGCAGGGGGTGGAGGTGGGGAGGAAAAGAGAAAAGATTTGGAATAACTGTTGTGAGCTATGAGGCAGAAAAAGAGTCTAGAAAGGTAAAGTACAATGACTGTCAAAACCAACCAAATTTATATACCATGAGTTGATAATGCATGAAATAAACCCCATTTTGTGATTTTTCTCTAGGCATTTGCAAGCAAGATTGGAGCAGGAATAGAGAAATCACTAGGTTGGAATTACCTAGGGATAAAGTATCAAAATATTGGGAGGTATGGAAGATCAGAGGGGCAAGTGATAGGAGCAGCAGTTTATATAAAATAAAAGTGGCTAACATGGGATAAAGGTTGCATATGGAGTCAATCATTCTGCAGTTGTGAGAGATTGACAGAAGAGAGATCATTTAAGGCATTGAGGGTCACAGTTATATAACCTGATCAGGCCTCAGTTTTCCCTTCAATATAAAAGTAATCAGACTCAAACATATATAACAATTTGTGGAGCCATTCCCCACTTGGTGGGAAATTCCTTAATTTTTAATTTTTTGTTACTACTAAAGAGCTGCTATAAATATTTGTCTATTTTGGTCCTTTTACTTTTTTAAAATCTCTTTGGGATACAGACCTTAACTAATATAGTTTGTATGAGAAAAAGATAAAAGACATAGACATTCTATATATGTGTGTGTATGTGTATGTATGTGTATGTGTGTGTGTGAGAGTGTATATACATGGGAAGCTAGATGGTGCAGTGATTAGAACACAAGCCCTGAAGTCAGGAGAAGCTGAGTTCAAATATGACTTCAGACACTTAACACTAGCTGTGTGACACTGGGCAAGTCACTTTTCCTAATTGCTTCACAAAATAATCAATTAATTATTAATAATAATGACATATACGTAAAAGGATTTGGCTACCTATAATATAATATATAAATACAATGTTGTTTTATTCTCAAATTGCATGAAAAGGGAGAAGCATAGGAAAAATTATGTGATGCAAAGCAAAAAAAGCAGAATAAAGAAAATTAATATATTCAAAAATACTATAAGGATGTAAATAGAAGAACAACAAAATTCCAATGTGCAATTATAATGACCAACTTTCTCCCCAAAGATGAGATGGGAAAATGTTTCTTCCTCTCTTTTTTGCAGACTTGGGAGACTCTGGGTGTAGAATATTTCATATTTTTAATTGCATATTTTATTTCCCCCAATTGCATGTAAAAACAATTTAAACTTTTTTTTCAAGAAAAAAATTGAGTTACAAATCTTCTCTCTTCTTTCCCTGCCCCCCCTACTGAGAAGGCAAGCAATTTAACAAAGGTTATACATGTGTAGCCATGCAAAACATATTTCTATATAATTCATGTGATGAAAAAAGCAGAACCAAAAAGAGGAAATTTTAAAAATTATTCTTCTACATATTCAGACTTCATCTGTTCTTTCTCTAGAGATGGATAACATTTTTCATCATAAGTCCTTCAGAATTGTCTTGAATTACCACATTGAGAATAGCTAAATTATTCACAGTTGGTCATCATACAACATTGCTGTTATTATATACAATGTTTCCTGGTTCTGTTTATTCTACTTTGTATTAGTTCATATAAGCTTTCCAGCTTTTTCTGAAAGCATCCTACTCATCATTTCTTACAGCAGAATAGTAAACCATCACAACTATTCAGCCCTTCCCTACTTGATGGGCATTCCCTCAATTTTTAATTTTTTTGTCACTACTAAAAGGGCTGCTATAAATATTTTGTCTATTTATGCCCTTTTCCTTTTTTTTAAAATTTCTTTGGATATATAGAGAATTGACTCTAATTTATAAGAAATCAAGCCATTCTCCAATTGATAAATGGTCAAAGGATATGAACAGACAATTTTCAGAGGATGAAATTGAAACTATTTCTACACATATGAAAGGGTGTTCCAAATCACTATTGATCAGAGAAATGCAAATTAAGACAACTCTGAGATACCACTACACACTTGTCAGACTGGCTAAGATGACAGGGAAAGATAGTGACGAATGTTGGAGGGGGTGTGGGAAAACTGGGACACTGGTGCATTGTTGGTGGAGTTGTGAACGAATCCAACCATTCTGGAGAGCAATTTGAAATTATGCTCAAAAAGTTATCAAACTATACATACCCTTTGATCCAGCAATGTTACTACTGGGCTTATATCCCAAAGAGATTTTAAAGAAGGAAAAGGGACCTGTATGTGACAAAATGTTTGTGGCAGCCCTGTTTGTAGTGGCCAGAAACTAGAAACTGAGTGGATACCCATCAATTGGAGAGTGGTTGGGCAAATTGTGGTATATAAATATTATGAAATATTATTGTTCTATAAGAAATGACTAGCAAGATGAATACAGAGAGATTTGGAGAGACTTAAATGAACTGATGCTAAGTGAAATGAGCAGAACCAGGAGATCATTATACACTTCAACAAAGATACTATATGAGGATGTATTCTGATGGAAGTAGATTTCTCCAACAAAGAGAAGATCCAATTAAGTTCCAATTGATCAACGATGGACAGAATCAGCTACACCCAGAGAAGGAACACTGGGAAATGAATGTGGACTACTTGCATTTTTGTTTTTCTTCCCAAGTTATTTTTACCTTCTAAATCCAATTTTTCTTGTGCAACAAGAGAACTGTACGGATCTGCACACAAACATTGTATCTAAGATACACTTTAACATGTTTAACATGTATAAGACTGCCTGCCATCTAGGGGAGGGGTGGAGGGAAGGAAGGGAAAAATTGGAACAGAAGTGAGTGCAAAGGACAATGTTGCAAAAATTACCCATGCATATGGTCTGTCAATAAAAATATATCTTTGGGATACAGACCTAGTAGTGCTATTGATTGGCCAAAGTGATATTCCAAACCCTCCAGTCCTCTAATGTAGAAAATGCTAAATATTGCATTATCCTGAGGAATATTTCATATCGTCAGACTTAGTTGATGTATTGATTAATTTTACTGAATTATTTCCATCTCTTTTTATTCATTGCTATAGAAGAACAGAATGTCATAGCAGATTTTGAGCTGCTCTTGGAAAAAGATCTGTGTTCAAATCCACCTTTTGATGCAAAATGACTGTGACTGGCCAAGTCACTTAACATCAAAGTACTATAGACATTACTCTAAGATTATAAATTGCAGAAAAGATGCTGCCTGAATTAGTAGAGAGAATTTCCCAGCAGCTGGGGGGGAGGAGGGAAGGAGAGAAGAGGAAGGAGTCCCTACTCCAATGAAATTACAGGTCTAGTTCCTATTCTTAAAAGAAATTTCTCTCCAACTAGAAGGGGAGAAATATATTTGGAAGTTAAAGTTATATATAAATATAATAGATAGAATCGAGATTGGACCTATGTTTCTTCTCTTGACTGAAGGAAATTGCTGAAAAAATTTCCCTAACAATACATAGATCAGATGGAAAAATTAATCTTCCAAAATTCACAAAGGACATTCCATTTTTGAAGAGGACTAAGATGTAGCAAAGACTTTCAAAGATTATTTGTCTGATGAGTCAAATTTATTAAACCCCAGTTGTGAGTTATTGATTTCCCTGGAAAGTTCCATCAGTTGTTAATATAATTCTCACTGTTCCCTTGGTGTATAGAGATAACAGATTATCCTGGAAATTTTTTTCCTTCCAACTCTGCCTGGAGGTTTGGGAGGAGACATGGGACTTGTTTGGACTGTGGGTGTTGGGAATGCTGCTGCTGCTGCATTCCCTTGATATCACAAGGCTTGCTATTTTAAGGAAAATGTTCTTGTTCTTAAAAGAAAAGCAAACAAACAAACAAAAATCTTTAATTCCTCAGATACCAAAAAAGGGACTAAATTTAAGTGTTGAAGTAGGATAGACTAGTGAGAAACTCTGTAACCCCAAGAATCAGGAAGTCTTATTGAAAAAGAGGGAAGTGATAATTGATAACATCTGAAAACAGAGTCAAAGCAAACCTTTCATGATCAGAGGATAAATTGTATTGTATGTTACTGCCCACATTTTGAACCATCACAAAATCAAGATCTTTGCAACACAAAGAATAGAACTTTATGGCATTAAAATGAACATCTATAAAAAAAAAATTAAAATGCATTTTTCTGTGTCTCCTTGTAAATGTACTTAAGATAGTTACCTACCTTGATTAGTGTCAAACCTGTCTAGAAAATTTAATTTAGTACATTAAACCATGGAGCCTAGTTACTATCCAGTTGGAGTAGGAGAGGGACTGCCCTGTACTTTGTGTTGCCTACACATGACTTCTAATTGGTGGAAAGAATATTGGAAAAGGAGCTACTTACCTATTAAAAGTAGGTACCAACTTATCTGAGTTTGTTCCATCCACCCTTCAGAAGAGACATAGAGAAAGGAATTCCAGGAAGGTAATTGACTTTGGAATGACAAAATATGGGAAGCCAATCCCATTATATCACTGGATGTCTATGAAATTCTAGACACTATGTGATTTTTTTGTTTGCAGATGATTGTGCACTCAATGCAGCCTCTGAAGCTGTGATGCATCAAAGTATGGACTGATTCTCTGCTGCTTGTGCTAATTTTGACCTAACAACACCAAGAAAACACAGGTCTTCCATCAGCCAGCAGCATGGCATCCAGATGTGGAACCACCGGTTATAGGAAATGTGAAGTTTTAAATGCTATGGATAAGTTCCCCTATCTTGGTAATATACATTCCAGTATATAATTGATAATGAGATTGACATTGCCAGTGATAGTTTAGTGTTTAGGAGGCTCCGAAAGAAAATGTGGGAGAAGAGAGGCATTGGACTGACTATTAGATTGAAGGTCTACAAAGCCATTGTGCTGATCTCATTGTTGTGTGCCTGTGAAACCTGTATAGTACTAGCATCATGACAGGAAACTGGCTTCCCTTCAAATTGTCTTAAAAAGCTTCTAATTCAAAGTAATATGTCAAGCACTCCAACTTTACTGAAAAAAAGTACAACTCTGTTGGGCTGGCACATTGTTTGAATGCCAAATGTATGCTTGCCAAAAAAAAATTATTTTATGGAGAACTCATACAGGGCAAGGATTCAAGAAAAACCAATGCAAGGATACTCTCAAGGTCTCTCTTAAGAACTGTAGAATTGATTGTATGACATGGGAGACACTGGTACAGGACCATCCAGCATGGCATGCTCTCATCAGAGAAGGTGCTATGCTCTATGAGCAGAACAGAATTGAATTAGCTCAGAATAAGCATCAGATGCACAAAGTTAGAGAATCCACCCCAAATGTTCATAGGAATTATTTATGTCCAGCTTGTGGCAGAGCATTCCAAGTTTGCATTGCTTTAATTAACCACAGTAGAACACACTATAACTTCACTCTAACCTAGTGATGTATTTTGGTCCTCTTTGAGAACCAAGGACAAAAACCAGAGACTCCTTGAGTTAGATCACTTCCTTCTTCCTTGGTTGAGCTGAGATCTTATCATGAGCCCAGTTGAAAAGTTCTTTTATTCTTGATATCCTAATCTGTAGAAATTCTCCCACTTCTGCTTTCTGTTTTGCTCAAATAATACTTTCCACCCATAATGGTCTTTTCTGTATTTCTCCGTTAGAGACTTTTCTTCTGAGAATTGCCATGTATGCCATGTCAGCTGGAGAGTGGACCCAGGAGGGAGGAGGGGGCTTGGCCTCTGAGGCAGGAGGTTGTGTCTTACAGGTGTTTCCTTGAGATGGTGAGGGGTGTGTCCTCTTGCTAGATCTTTTCCTAGGATGCAGCACTAACTCCAGGTGTCTCCCTTTTGCAGATCCACCTACGCAGTGCTGAGTGGGCTCACAGGGCAATCCCAGAGGAGAGTTAATATAAATGGCCAGCTTTGCCATAGGCAAAAAGGATTCAGAGAGACGCAGAGACATATATACACTTGCTCTTGCTTCCTGCTGAGATTACCAATAAAGAAAGACTATTTGGCACTTTAACATCAGTCTCATTTACATGTCTATCAGGGAAGACTGGTATGTATGACCCTGGCAATCAATAACCCTTTGGTGGGAGCTTTTGATGGAGAAGGGCTAAGAGATCGAGTATAAGTTATGGCTCCACATACCTTTAAAGGTAATCAGGAACGTGGCTGTTGTTTTGAACCCTTAGATTACCAATATTTGAAGTGGATAGATATCATTCTCCTATTCTTCTTGGAGACTGGACAAGATGTTTAATGGCAGTTGATGGTTAGTTCTAAAACCAATTGTCCAAAACTTGCTCCCATCTCAGCTAGCATGTCACCCTCAATATGTGTCAAGAAATTTCGCTAACCCATATATAATTTGACATTAGTGTGTGTGATACCTGTGCCAAGCTGTATAAGACAGTCCAGATGCACATACAAAGTGCCTAACATGTCTTCTCATATGGAGAAGTTATAGAGCCTGCTTCTAGGAAAGTTGTGATGATATAGGATGGAAGTATCTATTATGTTGAAGTTAATACTTGTATATCTCCATAGTAAATATCTCAAAGTTAAATTCACAGTAAATTGATGCAATAGTCAATAAAACTGGGATATTACTCACTGACACCTAATAGTAGGGACAACACAATCAATGGGGGCTTAAGCCTATGTCAGGAGAGAAAAGGCACCATATAAACACTTCAGGCTGCATTAGAATCCAGAAGGACAGAAGTAATAGCCTAGCTTTGGGAGAACTAGAGTGTATACTTGGATAGAGAGGTTGTGAGAACCAGTTGGGCTTCTGAGGTGTGACCTTCAATGAACAAATCTCTCTTCCATTTTATTTTTGGCCAGTAGGAATGAAGAATTAATTCAAAACCACCAATCATAGATGGTGAGAAAACACTCGCTGTCTGGGATTTCTTACTGTACCTCTTTTAATCTCACAAGTATAAAGGAAAGGAACATGAACTTTTTTCACCAGGTCCATGCTGACCTTTCATTTCTTCTACTGGCAGAAGAAACAGTCCCACTTGTGCATGTGCCCCAGTCATTAGCCAAGGAGTATCACTGTGACAGGCTTCCTTTGAAGAGATGGTTTCAGAAGACTAGCAGCCGATAGCAATTTAAAGGGAGAGTACAAACAGAGCATCTGGTTTCTGTTGAAAGTCTAGTTCCTGGAGTCTTTGAACCAATTCAGGATTATTTTGTTTGTTTTCTGCTCTGCACCCTGCTTCCTACCCCGACCCTGAAACGCCAGCAGCAGCTGAGAGCCTGAAATGAAATTTGTCATTTCTCAAAGCATGCTCTCCTCATTAGGAAGGGCCTAAGGCACAGAGGAGAAAGTGGCCATTTTAGAAATTTGAATTCTTGGCTAATAAATATGGCCCATTACAAGGCAATACAATCCAGGAGTTAGTTGACATTCCTCACAGGCACTTTTTTAAGCTTTCATGGTGGGGTTTTTATCACACCAACACTGCTTTCAATATTGACCACCAAGAGCTAAAAGGAAAAATAGAATGAATGAACTGGTCAGAGGCCACAGTGCCTTTGGAAGTGTCTTGTTATCAGGTGAGAGAGCCTTCTACCCCTTCATTCCATTGTACTTTCTCCAGACTTCTTAAGTTATCGATCTCCACGACTATTTCTAGGACCTACTGATATACTTCTGCTTACATACATCTCTGAGGCTGCTCCTTTTTGTTAAGTGATTCTTCTCTTTAATTCACGTTTATTTCAGCCATCTCTGAGGCATTATATCCTTAGATCCAGAAATTGTTGTGTTGTTTATTAAATGGACCTCCCACTCTGATACAGAAATTACTCTGGTTTCTTTGTAGTTTCTTCAGTGTTTCTCCATATAGAAGCAGATTAAGCACTCTTCTGTTTCCCCTTCTAGAAAATTTAAGAAAGCTCTTAGAAAGTCTCATAGCCTAAAGTCATTGGATAAATCTGAAAGAGAAACTCTTATTAGTCTTTCTATAATGATCTCTGAAACAAAGTTCTACTCAACTCTTTTCTTAGTGGTTCAGAAAAACTCCTCCCTCAGATCAATTAGGGCAGTAACTGGACAAAGATAAGGGTAAGGAGTTCTTAATTGATCTACATAAGAGAAGAAATCAGGTGAACTTTGGGAATTTCTCCAACTGGAGAGTGGGGATTAAGGGAGTGGAAGTGGGGGTAAATACAGGAAGAGTCCTTGAAGAAAATGATTGTAAGCGAATTAAGTGGTTTCAAGAAAATTGTATTCCAAGATTAAATTATTATTGTTCTGGATTGATGAAACAAAAAAGACACTTTACCCTGAAATGCATGACTATGTTGTAGGATATTGTGAAATATTGTCCAATATTCCTATAAATGTTACTTCAAAAATTACTTGTTTGCAGAATTGTCTGAAGATGTAAGAAGACTCTGCCAATTTGCATAAGTCCCTCTCTAAGCTAGAAAAATGTTTGTATTAAAATAATAATAAAATAATCAAAACTATTTCTGACAGGCTTGTGCCTATAACACAGGTAAGTGCTATTAATATTTGTTACACCTATTAGTGGAGTTTTGTACCTGACAGTACAACACACAACATTTGGAAATGAAACCTTTAATCTACCCTTTATCCAGCTTTATTCACATATGAGGAAATATGGAGCAGAGAAAGCTATATGCTTCTCTGTTATCTAAAGAAATACTTCTAACTTGCATTAAGACCTCACTAATTCAGAACGATTGTGAGAAGCCACCTGAATTAGTGAAAAAATCTGAATTATCCATTTTGTGCTGAAAATGAAGCAGTCATTCATAGGCTCTATCCTAGTACTGATCAACATGGAAACTTTTCATTGTTTCATTTCTGACCAGGGCCAGTTCTTCCCTCCTTGGGCAGCCTGGTGTTCTCCCTTTTCCAGGGATTAACCACATTGGTACCAATCTTAATCTGAACACTTAATTAGCTATAGCCCCACCATGGAACTCTTGAACTTAAACAATCCACTAGCCTCAGTCTCCTTTAAGAGAAGGGATTATAGACATGCACTACCTCACTTGGCTCTCAACAAATTCTTTTTTTAAAATAAATGTAATTTTACTTCTTTAAAACAAGCATTTGAAAGAAGTTAAAGACACGAATAGAATTTTAGAAAAGTTAGATGGATAGAAAAATTGTGGATGGAAATAGAAAGGAATACACTTTTTTCTCAGTGGTACATGGCACCTAAATTAAAATTGAGGATGTTGGGGATAGTTTAGTGGAAGCTGCAGACAACATAAAAAGGCCAGCTGATGATACAGAAAGGTTTATAAATCATAAACTCATAAAATATGTGTATAATGTTATATAATATCAACAAATTTTATCTTTTAAAATCATAATAATTCAAACATCTTCTCTGGTATGAAGAGAGGGTCAAAAAAATTTTACATGGATTTTCCAGATTGTGGTAATAAAAAAATGGGGGTGGAGGGAAACACACCTCCCCTCTCCTCCATGATGTGGAAGAGATAATTGTATAGTCATATGAAAAAATGCAAATTAGATCATATAAGAGATACAAATGAACTATTATAATCAAAAGAAAGAAGGAAAGGGGATGAGCATTGTCTGAAGCTTGATTTCATCAGTTTTGGCTCAAAACAGGAATAACAATCACTCAGATATAGAAATTTGTCTAACTCTATAGAGGTGGAAAAAGAAAAAAAGAAAATGATGGGGCTGGATAGAAGAGAGGGCAGAAACACTAAGAAAAAAGGGTAAGAGAAGGGAGGAGGGATGATAGAAGGGAGTACAGAAAGAGGACAGAGTGAATAAGAAACAAAACACTACTAAGGAGGGATAGGTTGAAAAGAGAGAATAGTTGATCTGTTCACTTTACCAATATACAGCAAGATAATTGTATAAATATGTATGCATGTATTGGATTTAACATATAATTCTACCATGTTTAACATATATTGGACTACTTGCCATCTAGGGTAGGGGTTGGGAGATGCTGGGGAGGGACTGGAATACAGGGCTTTGCAAGGGCTAATGTTGCAGAATTATGTTTGCATATGTTTTTTAAAAAAATAAAAACCTTTAATAAAAAAAAAAAATTATAGTTCCAGAGTTTTGCAGCAATATTCCTTGGGATTTTCCTTGCAGGATCTTTTTCCAAAAGTGATCAATGGCTTCTTTAAATGACTATTTCCCCTTCTGGTTTTAGCATATCAAGGCAATTTTCCTTGATAATATCTTGAAGAATGCTATCCTGATACTTTTTTTTTTTTTTTATTCATGGCCTTCAGGTAGAATAATAATTTCAAAATTGTCTCTCCTCAATCTATTTTCCAGGTAGGCTATTTTTCCAATGAGGAATTTCACATTTCCTTCTATTTTTATTCTTTTTCATTTGTTTGACTGATTCTTGATGTTTCATAGAGTCATTAGCTTCCATTTTCCTTGCTCTAGTTTTTAATGTGTGATTTTTTTTTTTCAATTAGCTCTTGTATCTCTTTTTTTCATTTGATTAATTCTACTTTTCAAGGTGTTGTTTTCTTCAGTGGATTTTTTTTCATTTCATTTTTTCATTTTTCATTTTCATTTCATTTTCATTTTTCATTTCATTTTATTGTATTTTTAAAGAAATAGTTTCTTTGGTCCTTTTTTTCCCTTCCATTTCCAAACTGTTGACTCTCTCTTATATACCTTTTATTTCTATCCTCATTTTTCTTCTACCTCTCTTGTTTGCCTTTTAAAATCTTTTATAAGTCTGTCCAAGAAGCCTCTTTGGGCGTCAGATCAATTCATATTACTCTGAGATTTCCCCTGTGGGCATTTTTATTCTTATCTCAGTTGGTCTTCCCTATCCCCATAGTAGCTTTCTATGGTTAAGGTTCGTTCTGTTTCTTGCTCATTTTCTTCCCTTCTCTTTTTTTATTTCTTCTTTTGTGCCTTTTATGATTGAACTCTGCTCCTGGGGTAAAAATGCCAAACTTCCCAAGCAGCTCAGAGCCTTGGCTTTGAGCACAGGAACTGCTTGTGTTTGGTATCTTGCTCACAGCATGGGAACCCTACTCTTTCCAGGAAATAGCCTGGTTGCCTTCTGAGCTGGAACTGGAGGCTGCCCCACTGGTATGCTTTACTAACTGAGCCAGTGCCAAGGGTCTCATTTGGTGATCTGACGTAATTGAGACCCTTTCACTGGATTTCCCAGACACCGTTTGAGCTGGGCTTTTTTACTCCACTGAGACTAACCTTTCTTGAAGTCCTTCCACTCTATCTTGAGGTGGAGAATTGTTTCATTCATCAGACTCTGGTCAAAGGTTGATTCCATGTGGTTTTCAAGGAAAACTGGGAGAGTTTGAGCAGCTTCCTGGCTTTACGCTGCAATCTTGGCTCTGCCCCTGGAACTCTCTTCTAATCCAACCATTCTGGAGAACAATTTGGAATTATGCTATAAACCTCTGCCTATAAGATGACAGGAAAAGATAACGACAAATATTGGAAAAGATGTGGGAAAACAGGGACACTAATGCATTATTGGTGGAGTTGTAAAATGATCCAACCATTCTGAAGAACAATCTGGAACTATGCCCAAAGTGCTATAAAGCTGTGGATAATGTTTTACCCAACAATGTGCCTGTATCCCAAAGAGATCTTAAAGGAGGGAAAATGTCTGTGGCAGTCCTCTCTGTAGTGGCAAGAAACTGGAAACTGAGTGGATGCCCATCCATTAGGGAATGGCTGAAAAAGTTATGGTATATGAATGTTATGGAATATACATATATGAAATATATGGAATGTTCTTTTTTTTTTTAAATTTTTATTTAATAATTATTTTATATTGACAGAATCCATGCCAGGGTAATTTTTTTTTTTTACAACATTATCCTTTGCACTCGTTTCTGTTCCAATTTTTTTTCCCTCCCTCCCTCCACCCCCTCCCCTAGATGGCAAGCAGTCCTTTATATGTTGGATATGTTGCAGTATATCCTAGATACAATATATGTTTGCAGAACTGAACAGTTCTCTTGTTGCATAGGGAGAATTGGATTCAGAAGGTATAAATAACCCGGGAAGAAAAACAAAAATGCAGTGTTCTTTCTTTGGGTGTAGCTGCTTTTGTCCGTCATTTATCAATTGAAACTCAGTTAGGTCTCTTTGTCAAAGAAATCCACTTCCATCAAAATATGTCCTCATACAATATAATGATCTCCTGGTTCTGCTCATTTCACTTAGCATCAGTTCATGTAAGTCTCGCCAGTCCTCTCTGTATTCATCCTGCTGGTCATTTCTTACAGAACAATAATATTCCATAACATTCATATACCACAATTTACCCAGCCATTCTCCAATTGATGGGCATCCATTCATTTTCCAGTTTCTAGCCACTACAAATAGGGCTGCTACAAACATTTTGGCACATACAGGTCCCTTTCCCTTCTTTAGTATTTCTTTGGGATATAAGCCCAATAGAAACACTGCTGGATCAAAGGGTATGCACAATTTGATAATTTTTTGGGCATAATTCCAGATTGCTCTCCAGAATGGTTGGATTCGTTCACAACTCCACCAACAATGCATTAGTGTCCCAGTTTTCCCGCATCCCCTCCAACATTCATCATTATTTTTTCCTGTCATCTTAGCCAATCTGACAGGTGTGTAGTGGTATCTCAGAGTTGTCTTAATTTGCATTTCTCTGATCAATAATGATTTGGAACACTCTTTCATATGAGTGGTAATAGTTTCAATTTCATCCTCTGAAAATTGTCTGTTCATATCCTTTGACCATTTATCAATTGGAGAATGGCTTGATTTCTTATAAATTTGAGTCAGTTCTCTATATATTTTGGAAATGAGGCCTTTATCAGAACCTTTAACTGTGAAGATGTTTTCCCAGTTTGTTGCTTCCCTTCTAATCTTGTTTGCATTAGTTTTGTTTGTACAAAGGCTTTTTAATTTGATGTAATCAAAATTTTCTATTTTGTGATCAGTAATGGTCTCTAGTTCATCTTTGGTCACAAATTTCTTTCTCCTCCACAAGTCTGAGAGATAAACTATTCTATGTTCCTCTAATTTATTTATAATCTCGTTCTTTATGCCTAGGTCATGGACCCATTTTGATCTTATCTTGGTATATGGTGTTAAGTGTGGGTCCATGCCTAATTTCTGCCATACTAATTTCCAATTATCCCAGCAGTTTTTATCAAATAATGAATTCTTTTCCCAGAAGTTAGGGGCTTTGGGTTTGTCAAACACTAGATTGCTATAGTTGACTATTCTGTCTTGTGAACCTAACCTTTTCCACTGATCTACTAATCTATTTCTTAGCCAATACCAAATGGTTTTGGTGACTGCTGCTTTATAATATAATTTTAGATCAGGTACAGCTAGGCCACATTCATTTGATTTTTTTTTTTCATTAATTCCCTTGAGATTCTCGACTTTTTATTGTTCCATATGAATTTTGTTGTTATTTTTTCTAGATCATTAAAATATTTTCTTGGAAGTCTGATTGGTATAGCACTAAATAAATAGATTAGTTTAGGGAGTATTGTCATCTTTATTACGTTCGCTCGGCCAATCCAAGAGCACTTAATATTTTTCCAATTATTTAAGTCTGACTTTATTTGTGTGGAGACTTTTTTATAATTTTGCTCATATAATTCCTGACTTTCCTTTGGTAGATAGATTCCCAAATATTTTATGGTATCAACAGTTATTCTGAATGGAATTTCTCTTTGTATCTCTTGCTGTTGGGTTTTGTTGGTGATGTATAAAAATGCTGAGGATTTATGGGGATTTATTTTGTAGCCAGCTACTTTGCTAAAATTATGAATTATTTCTAATAGCTTTTTAGTAGAATCTCTGGGGTTCTCTAGGTATACCATCATATCATCTGCAAAGAGTGATAGTTTGGTTTCCTCATTGCCTACTCTAATTCCTTTAATATCTTTCTCGACTCTTATTGCCGAGGCTAGTGTTTCTAATACGATATTAAATAATAATGGTGATAGAGGGCAACCTTGCTTCACTCCAGATCTTACTGGGAAAGGTTCCAGTTTTTCCCCATTGCATATGATGCTTACTGATGGTTTTAAATATATGCTCCTGACTATTTTAAGGAAAAGTCCATTTATTCCTATGCTCTCAAGTGTTTTTATTAGGAATGGATGTTGGATTTTATCAAATGCTTTTTCTGCATCTATTGAGATGATCATATGGTTTTTGTTTGTTTGGTTATTGATATAGTCAATTATGCTAATAGTTTTCCTAATATTGAACCAGCCCTGCATTCCTGGTATAAATCCTACTTGGTCATAGTGTATTATCCTGGGGATGATTTTCTGTAATCTTTTTGCTAATATTTTATTTAAGATTTTAGCATCAATATTCATTAGGGAGATTGGTCTATAATTTTCTTTCTCTGTTTTCAGCCTACCTGGTTTAGGTATCAGTACCATGTCTGTGTCATAAAAGGAGTTTGGTAGGACTCCTTCAATCCCTATTTTTTCAAATAGTTTATTTAGCATTGGAGTTAATTGTTTTTTAAATGTTTGGTAGAATTCACATGTAAATCCATCTGGTCCTGGGGATTTTTTCTTAGGGAGTTGATTGATAGTTTGTTCTATTTCTTTTTCTGAGATGGGACTGTTTAGTATATTTACTTCTTCCTCTGTTAGTTTGGGCAAGCTATATTTTTGGAGGTATTTTTCTATTTCATTTAAGTTGTCGAATTTATTGGCATAAAGTTGGGCAAAGTAACTCCTAATTATTGCTCTAATTTCCTCTTCGTTAGTGGCGAGTTCTCCCTTTTCATTTTTAAGACTAACAATTTGATTTTCCTCTTTCCTTTTTTTAATCAGATTTACTAAGGGTTTGTCTATTTTGTTGGTTTTTTCATAGAACCAACTCTTAGTTTTATTAATTAATTCAATAGTTTTTTTACTTTCAATTTTATTGATCTCTCCTTTTATTTTTAGAATTTCAAGTTTAGTGCTTGACTGGGGGGTTTTAATTTGTTCCTTTTCTAGCATTTTTAGTTGCAAACCCAATTCATTGACCTTCTCTTTCTCTATTTTATACAAATAGGCCTCTAGAGATATGAAATTTCCCCTTATTACCGCTTTGGCTGCATCCCATACATTTTGGTATGATGTCTCATTATTATCGTTTTCTTGGGTGAAGTTATTAATTATGTCTATGATTTGCTGTTTCACCCAATCATTCTTTAGTATGAGATTATTTAGTTTCCAATTATTTTTTGGTCTACTTCCCCCTGGTTTTTTGTTGAATGTAATTTTCATTGCATCGTGGTCTGAAAAGGATGCATTTACTATTTCTGCCTTACTGCATTTGAGTTTGAGGTTTTTATGTCCTAATATATGGTCAATTTTTGTATAGGTTCCATGAACTGCTGAAAAGAAAGTGTATTCCTTTCTGTCTCCATTACATTTTCTCCAGAGATCTATCATATCTAACTTTTCTAGTATTCTATTTACCTCTTTGACTTCTTTCTTATTTATTTTGTGGTTTGATTTATCTAATTCTGAGAGTGCAAGGTTAAGATCTCCCACTATTATAGTTTTACTGTCTATTTCTTCTTGCAGCTCTCTTAATTTCTCTTTTAAGAATTTAGATGCTACACCACTTGGTGCATATATGTTTAATATAGATAGTACTTTATTCTCCATGCTACCCTTTAGCAAGATATAGTGCCCTTCCTTATCTCTTTTAATTAGATCAATTTTGCTTTAGCTTGATCTGAGATCAGGATGGCTACACCTGCTTTTTTGACTTCACCTGAAGCATAGTAGATTTTGCTCCAACCTTTTACCTTTAACCTGCATGTATCTCCCCACTTCAGGTGTGTTTCCTGTAAACAACATATTGTAGGATTCTGGCTTTTAATCCATTCTGCTAACCGCTTCTTCTTTATGGGGGAGTTTACCCCGTTCACATTTATGGTTAGAATGACCAATTCTGTATTACTTGCCATCTTGTTAACCCCGGTTTATGCTTTTCTCCCTTCTTTCCCCTTTCCCCCCTTCCCAGTATTAAGCTTGTGAGCACCACTTGCTTCTCACAGCCTTCCCTTTTTAGTATCCCTCCCCCCGCCTTAGAGTTCCTCCCCTATCTTACCCCTTTCCCTCCCAGTTTCCGTATTCCCTTCCGCTTAGCTTATTCCTTCCCTTTTCACTTTTCCCTTCTCACTTTTCAATGAGGTGGGAGAAGTTTCACCATAGATTGAATATGTCTTAAGATTTTTCACTTAAAGCCAATTCTGAAGGCAGTAAGATACCCACTATATTCATCCCCCTCCATTCTTTCTCTCAGATATAATAGGTTTCCTATGCCTCTTCATGAGATGTACTACCCCCACTTTACCCTTTTTCTGGTACAATGTCCTTTCCACATCAATTTCTAGAACAAGGTATACATGTATTCTTTATACATCTATATAGTCGAATTATAGTTCCCAAGATTAATCTTTACCTTTTTAGATTTCTCTTGAGTTCTATATTTGTAGATCAAACTTTTTGTTAAGTTCTGGCTTTTTCATCAGAAATAGATGAAATTCGCTTACTTCGTTGAATGTCCATCTTCTTCCCTGGAAAAAGATGCTCATTCTTGCTGGGTAAGTTATTTTTGGTTGCATACCAAGTTCCTTAGCCTTTCGGAATATCATATTCCAGGCCCTTCGATCTTTTAATGTGGATGCTGCCAGATCCTGGGTGATCCTTATTGTGGCTCCTTGATACTTGAATTGGGTTTTTCTAGCCGCTTGCAATATTTTTTCCTTCATCTGAGGGTTCTGGCATTTGGCCACTATATTCCTTGGTGTTTTGATTTTAGGTTCCCTTTCAGTGGGTGATCGATGAATCCTTTCAATGTTTATTTTTTCCTCTGTTCCTATGACTTCTGGGCAGTTCTCTTTGATAATTTCCTGGAAAATAGTGTCCAGGCTCTTTTTTTCATCATGTTTTTCTGGAAGTCCAATGATTCTCAGATTGTCTCTCCTGGATCTGTTTTCCAGGTCTGTTGTCTTCCCCAGAAGGTATTTCACATTCTTTTCCATTGTTTGATTTTTTTGGATTTGCTTGACTGATTCTTCTTGTCTCCTCGAGTCATTCAATTCCAATTGTTCAATTCTGATTTTCAGTGAAGTATTTTCTTCACTCACTTTTTTAAAGTCTTTTTCTAATTGTCCAATTGAGTTCTTTTGTTCTGTGGAATTTTTTTCCATTTCGCCAATTTTGTTTTTTAGAGAGCTGTTTTCTGTTTCCAGTTCACTAATCCTATTTTTCAAGGATTTTACTTCTTTATCCACTCTCTCTTTAACTTTCTCCAGGCTTTTTTGCCAAGCCTCCCTCTCCTTTTCCCATTTTTCTTCTAGCTCCCTTGTGAGAGCCTTTTTAATCACTTCTATGAGGTTCATCTGTGCTGAGGAACAGATGATCTCCTCCTTTGGGGATTCACCTGGAGACTGTCTGTTTTTAGTCTCCTCAGGATTTAGAGTCTGCTCTCTATCTGTATAGAAGCTGTCAAGGGTTAAAGTCCTCTTCAGCTTCTTGCTCATTCTGTCTAATAATCAGAGACAAACTAGCAAAGAAAAACAGAAAAAAACTGGAGTCTTTCTTTGGGGGAGGGGCTGGGTGGTGTTACCGAGCTTCCTCTACAGACTGCAGGGGGCAGCAGTGAGGCACTAGCAGGACTGTGCTGCGCCTGCGCTCTGAGATCCCAGAGCGTGCTGAGTCGCTGTGGGGGGGGAAGGGGAGGGCGGCCAGGTCCCGGGAGACTCCAGCTGTTTGGGGTTGTATTCTTCATCCCCGGTGTTTTTAGCTTCTCTGCTGGGCTGCTGACTTGCTGCTGGAGTAAAGTATCCAAACCTGTAGCGAATCTCTCCCCGCAGAGATGGCTGCGATCACTCCCCACTCCCTCTCCAGTCTGCTCCCGTGCTCTCACTGCCGCTGCCCGCCACCTGCGCCCGATCTAAAACCGTCCCAGCCCTCCAGTAAAGACAGACCTTTCTTGGCGGATCTCAAGGATGGCTTCTCTTGGTAACTATTTGTGGGGTTTTTTTCAGTCAAGCATTAATTCAGAGGCTTGTAATGAAATGGATAGTGAGAGAAAGCATGGAGCTTATGCAGCTGTGAGCCTCCTCTCCGCCATCTTAACCGGAAGATATATGGAATGTTCTGTAAGAAGTGACCAGCAAGATGATTTCAGAAAAGCCTAATACTAAGTGAACGTGAACTAATGCTAAGTGAAACAAGCAGAACCAAGAGAACTTGTACATAGCAACAAGAAGATTATGTGATGATCAACTGTAAGGAACTTGGCCCTTTTCAACAATGATATTAACCAAGACAATTCCTAAATAGATGGAATAGATCCTAAATAGATGGAAAAAGCCATCCGCATTCAGAGAGAGGATTATGGAGTCTGGATATGGATCAAAATATGGTATTTTCACCTCTTTTGTTATTGTTCTTGTGTGTTTGCTTGATTTTTTTTTCTTTCTCATATTTGTTTTCCCTTTTGATCAAATTTTTCTTGTGAAGCATGACAAATATGGGAATATATTTAGAAGAGTTGCACATGTTTGACCTATACTGGGGATTGCTTGCTATCTTAGGGAGGAAGGAGGAGTGAGGGAGGAAGAATAGTTTGGAACACAAGGTTTTGTGAAGGTGAATGTTGAAAACTATCTTTGCATGTGTTTGGAAAATATTTTTCTAAAAAAAAGAAAGACAACAACAACAAAACCTCTGCCTACTCTTTGACCTACTGTTTCTCAAGAGATTTTTTTTTAATGGAAAAAAAAACTATATGTATAAAAACATTTATAGCAGCTCTTTTTGTGGTGACAAAATAATTGGAAATGGAGCGACTGTCCATTAATTGGGGAATGGCTAAACAAGTTATGCTATATGATTGGGATGGAATATTATTGTGCTATAAGATATGAAGAGCACAATTGTTTCAGAAAACATGGAAAGACTTATATGAACTGATGCAAAGTAAAGTGACCAAAACCAGGAGAACATTATTCATAGTAACAGCAAGATTATGTGATGATCAACAATAAAAGACTTAGCTATTTTCAGCAATACAATGATCTAAGACAATTCCAAAGGATTCGTGATGCTATCCTCCTCCACGGGGGAGGAAAAAACTTGTGGAGTTTGAATGCAGATAAAAATATACTTCTTTTTAAATTTGATTTTTCTTAAGATTTTTTTATTTGTGTTTTCTTTCATAATATGACTAATATGGAAATATGTTCTGCATGATTATACATGTATAGTTCATATCAAATAGCTTGCCTTTTCAATGAGGGGGAGGGAAAGGAGTGAGACAGAATTTGGAACGCAAAATTTTTAAAAATAGTAAAAAAATGTTTTTACATGTAATTTGAAAAAAATATTATTAAAAAATAAAAATAAATTTAAAGAACAAAAATTCCCAAACTGAAGCTTATAACTCTACAAGATATGAAAAGTTTATTTGTTAAACAACTATGTTAGTCCCTTTGGCAACCAATGGCACAGTGGATAAAGTATTGGGCCTGGAGTCAGGGAGATTCTTCTTGAGTTTAAATCTGGTGACCAACACTTAATAGTTGTGTGACCTTGGGCAAGTCAGTTAACCTGCCTCAATTTCCACAACTGTAAAATAAATTGGAGAAGAAAATGGAAGACTACTTCAATATCTTTGCCAAGAAAACTCCAGAGTCACAAAAAGCTGTACATGACTGAAAATGACTAAACAACAAACAATATTATTCCATTTAAATATTCTAAAAGTAATAATTGGAGGGCAAAAGAGGGGAAAGACATTGAAGAGAGCAGAAAAGAAGTAGAGCAGAGTGGGAAAGAGAGTAAGGAAGAAGATTAATAGTAAAATCTGGAAAATTTGAAAGCAGTCATTGAAGGAATAATTTCTAAATGAATAACTTCTGGACACAAAAACATCTTCATATTGAGCTAGGAAAAAAAATCAGTAGCAACCCAATAGAAAGACAAACAAGATGATCTCCACATTGTCTAGCAACTCCAAATTGATTTCTGCTCTATAAAGTAACAAACTCTGGAACATGCCTTTTGAGAAGCATTTATTCATACTAAACATTCTTGAAATGGTTTAATTCTATTTATAAAAATTTATCTGTCAATCATGATTCTCTGTTTTGTTTTCAAATCAAAAGCAAAAAACAAACTGGAAAATCAACATGATCTCTTTTTTAAAAAATTATAAATTATGTGTTGTGTTAACTGATCATTCATTCTGTAGAGCAATTTGGAGGAATTTTAGCCCAAAGGGCTAAAAACTGCATACCCTTTGATCCAGCAATATTTCTACTGGGCTTGTATCCTAAAGAGATCTTAAAGGAGGGAAAATGGCCAACGAGTGCAAAACTGTTTGTGGCAGCCTTTTTTGTAGTGACAAGAAACTGGAAACTGAGTGGATTCCCAACTGAATAAATTATGGTATATGAATGTGATGGAGTATTATTGTTCAATAAGAAATGTTGAGCAGGATGATTTCAGAGAGACCAGGAGAGATCTACGTGAATTGATGCTCAGTGAAATGAACAGTACCAGGAGAATATTGTACACAGCAACAAGATTATACAATGCTCAATTATGAGGGACATGGCTCTTTTCAACAGTGAGGTGATGCAGACCAGTTCCAATGGATTTGTGATGGAGAGAGCCATCTGCACCCAGAGAGAGGGCTGTAGGGACTGAATATGGATCACAACATAGTATTTTCACCTTTTTGTGTTGTTTGCTTGCTATTTTTTCTTTTTCATTTTTTTTTCCTTTTTGATCTGATGTTTCTTGTGCAGCATGATAAATGTGGAAATATGTATAGAAGAATTGCACATGTTTAACATGTATTGGATTATTTACTTCTAGGGAAAGGAGGAAAGGAGAAAAATTTGGAACATAAGGTTTTGCAAAGCTGAATGTTGAAAAGTATCTTTGTATGTATTTTGAAAATAAAAGCTATTATTAAAAAAAATAAACTGTGTTGACAAGAAACAGAATCAAGAATCTAACTAATTTATTTGCCTATATTCAAATTAACACTTAACAACTTTGATACCTAATTATTATGTAAATAAGAACATTTCCCTTATAAAAGTGATCTTTTTGTATATTTGCTATGCAAATATTCATGGCAAATTCTAGAATTTATTACATTTCACATTAAATATGGAATGTGAAGAAACCAAGACTATAAGGACCAAGAGTAGTTGGGAATCCTTGCTTTAAAATATGTAAAGCGATATTAGGTTAATCTAATTTTGCCTAATAGAGTCACTTGAGGGGGAGGAGCAGAGAGTCATTTTGCTTTAATTTTTTAATCAAATTTAATTTTAGCTTTAATTCCTAGGAGTTTATGATCTAATAATCATCTATTATATCAGGGGTTCTTAAATTGGAGTTAGGATTTCAGGCAATTAATCATTTTGAATGAGGATGAAATCTTTATTTTCATTAATCTTTTTTTTTTTTGTAATTCTATCTATTTTATTTTGTGCATTTAAAAATATTATTCTGAAAATAAACTTCACTATATCACCAAAGGAGTCTACCCAAAAAAATCAAAAGGCCTTGCATTTAAAGACAGTTTTTAAGACTTACAGGAACTGATGCTTAGTGAAGTGAACAGAACCAAGAGAACATTGTGCACAAGAAGATTGTATGACAATCATTTGTGATGGACTTGACTCTTTTTAACAATAAGGTAATCCAAGACAATTCCAAGTCTTGGGATGGAAAATGTCATTTGTATCCAGACAGAGAACTATGGAGACTGAGTGTGGATTAAAGCATAATATCTGATATAGGTTAAACATGTGGGATTCTTCTAAACTTATTTCTATATCAGATTCTTTGCTGCATTGCGGGAAGGGGGAGGAAGGGGAAGGAGAGGAAGAAAAATTTGAGATAAAAGGTTTTGCAAAAGTAAATGTTGAAAACTACCTTTGCATGTATTTGGAAAAGTAAAATACTATTAAGAAATGCAATATCATCCATTTTATTTATTAAATATTTTCTAATTATCTTTTAACTCAGGAAAGTCATACTCCACATGCAGCCTTCAGGCTTAGTACTAAGTGAGCACCAAAGGAAAGTCAAAAGCCTTGCTACAATGATTTAGGCTTGTTCAGTCAGGTACCTATCTTAGTTCTGGTTTCCCATTACCTTCATCCCTGCTACCTCAGCAAATTTTCATTTTAGTGGTTTCTCCTATCCTTCCACTTCTTATCAAAGGTGTGAGTAACTGAGTAACCCCATCTTCTCCTTCCCTTTCCTCCCTCTATCCATCACCCCACTTCACCCAGTTAGACCAGGCTGGCTCTGGCTTCACTTGTCTCTGATCCTGATGGACACCATATAGCTTGAATTTAGATATCTCTTTTAGAATATTTATTTTAGAAATAATTGTACTCATTTTTTTCAGATAAAGTTCTGTTTTGGTAGAACCCAATTTCATGATACAAAACTTGTAATTATATTTTGCTTGTGGAATATTGTGGCAAAATTTGGTTGCCTAGAGGTGTTCATCAGTATCATAGACCAGTTCCATGATTGCATGCTTAGTTCTGGATAACAGAAGCTATTCTTGTGGTTTCCTAGTCACCAGTGAAGTGAAGCTTGCCAGAAAACTGAACCACTTCCATTGTAATGGTCTTAGGAAGATTCTGAAGATCACCTGGCAAGTTCTGGACCCTGAAGTCCTTTCTGGAGTTGAACTGCCAAGAACTCCAACTCTACTGCAGAAAGTACAACTCCAGTGGACTAGTCATGTTGTTCAAGTGCCAAGCATGCCTTTGTCTAAAATCCTATTTTAGGGAGAACTCACTTTTAGGGAGGCACTCACATAGAGGTCAGAAGAAATTATACAAGGACATTTAAAAAAATTAATAGCTTTTTATTTTCAAAATATATGCAAAAATAGTTTTCAACATTTACCCTTGCAAAACCTACCAGGACACTCTCAGTGTCTCTTTGAGAACTTTGGTATTCATGGGAGACTTTGGCAAAGGACCATTCAGCATTGAAGTTGTGTCCTTTGAGCAATACTGCACAATTGTAGTATCTCAAAAGAAACATGAGCTGTCGATGACAATATGAATATATGTACATACATTTGTGTTTATTTGCATTCATGTATATGCACATGTACACAAATGTACATGTATAGTACTCTGTGAATGACTATACATACACTGTGCACAAATGGATGTGTATATAGTTTATATGTGGTGTGAAATCTACAGTATATGTATATATATATACCCGAGTATATGTATATATATTTTATACACTTGTGTCCCTGTGTTTGTGTGCATGCATATATATAATGCATATATGTACATGTCTGTATACATGTGCATATTCACATGTATTGCAGATACACTTATGTCTATATGGATATGGGAGTACTATTATGTATTTTTCCTCATTTTGAGCCTCATGACAACCCAGTTATTTTTACCATTTTACAGATGAAATCAGAAAAGTTACATGATTTGCCCAGAGGCACACAGATGATGGCTTACTCTGCATTACCCAAATTACTTTTCCAATAACAACACTGGAGGGCATAATCCCCATAGGATATGGCCCTATTATTCAAAAGATCATAGTTTTCAGTGTTGGAAGGGCTCTCAAGAAGTTATTTAGTCCCCTCCCCACTTTTACAGATGAGAAAACTGAGGTTTAGAAATATGAAATAACTTGTCTAAGTCATACTAACAGGAGTGGTATTTGAACCCAGGCCCTCTAAGGTTATAGCCAGTGTTCTTCCCACTCTGCCAGGTTAGCTCCTGAGGCTATTATTATGTTGATGATTTTATAGATGGAGAAACTGAGGTTCAGACAAGTAAAGTGAATTTGTCCAGAGTCACATGTTTAGTAAATACGAGAGCTATCTCTTGACTCTTAGGTCTGGACTCATAAAAGAAAAAAAGCTCAGGGTTTTATTAGAAATTGTTTGGTTGATTGTTGATCAGAGAAATGCAAATTAAGACAACTCTGAGACACCACTACACACCTGTCAGACTGGCTAGATTGACAGGAAAAGATAATTGACAAATGTTGGAGGGGATGCAAAAAAACCGGGACACTGATACACTATTGGTGGAATTGTGAATGCATCTAACCATTCTGGAGAACAATTTGGAACTATGCTCAAAAAGTTATCAAACTGTGGATAACCTTTGATCCAGCAGTGTTTCTACTGGGTTTATACCCCAAAGAGAGACTAAAGAAGGGAAAGGGACCTGTATGTGCCAAAATGTTTGTAGCAGCTTTTTTTGTAGTGGCTAGAAGCTGGAAAATGAATGGATGCCCATCAATTGGAGAATGGTTGAGTAAATTGTGGTATATGAATGTTATGGAATATTATTGTTCTGTAAGAAATGACCAGCAGTAGGATTTCAGAAAGGCCTGGAGAGATTGACATGAACTGATGCCGAGTGAAACGAGCAGGACCAGATCATTATATACTTCAACAACAATACTGTTTGAGAATGTATTCTGATGGAAGTGGATCTCTTCAACAATGAGATGAACCAAATCAGTTCCAATAGAGCAGTAATGAACAGAACCAGCTACGCCCAGAGAAAGAACACTGGGAAATGAGTGTGAACCCCCTACATAGCATTTCCACTCTTTCTGTTATTATTTGCTTGCATTTTTGTTTTTTTCTTCTCAGGTTTTTTAAATCTTCTTTCAAAATCCAACCTTTTTTGTGTAGCAAGATAACTATATAAATAGGTATACATATATTGTCTTTAACATATACATTAACATATTTAACATGTATGGGACTACCTGCCATCTAGAAGAGGGGGTGGAGGGAAGGAGGGGAAAAGTTGAAACACAAGTTTTTGTAAGAGTCAATGTTGAAAAATTATCCATGCATATGTTTTGTATATAAAAAGCTATAAGAAAGGAAAGGAAAGGAAAGGAAAAAGGAAAGGAAAGGAAAAAGAAATTGTTTGGTTTTCTTTCGGACTACTTTTTTTTCCCCGAGGCAATTGGGGTTAAGTGACTTGCCCAGGGTCACACATGAGGAAATGTTAAGTGCCTGAGGCCAGACCACATTTGAACTCAGGTCTTCCTGACTTCAAGGCTAGTGCTGACACTGAGCCACCTCGCTCCAGGACTGATCTTTTTTGATATCTATACAGCATTTAGAATCCCAAAATCTATATCACAATCACCCTACCCTTTTTTTTTTTTTATTCACAATCTTTTATGATTCATGTTATTATCTTCCCACTTACCCCTCCCCCATCTTACTACATCCTCACTTTAATTAGTAAAAAGGCCATTTGGTTGTTTTCCTCCTTACATCTTTTTTTTTTTTTAATAGCTTTTATTAGAAATAGCATTATATATCATTATGTAAGTAATCTTGCTTAGTATCTGTTTATATTAAAATTAATTTCAATGCATAACACATAACTTTTTCAATGCAGTCTTCCAAATCTTGTCAGTTTCTTTAATTCTGTTTTTAAAAGAATTATCATTGATCTTTAATATTACTGATAAAATAATTGATTTTTTTTGTTTTTATATTACCTAGATTTCTTCCAATATTTCCCCTCAGAAAAAAGAGAGAAATAAATCACAAAACCAATCAATACATTGAGAAGTCTAAAAACATGCAATGTCCTACATCCATATTCCTCCTACCTTTGCAAAGAGGTAAAGTGCAGTAAAGGTGGCTCCTCTTCTTAGGGACCATTCTTGTTCTCTAAAATTTTGTAGCATTCATTGTTGATGGATTGGAGGAGAGAGAAAAGATTCTTTACATTTACATGATTTTTGTCATTTTGTGTTATTTCTTTGACTGTGATTATTTCACTGCATCAGTTCATTGAAGTCTTTCCATGCTTCTCTGTATACAGCATATGGGACATTTCCCAAAGCACTATAATGTTCATTACATTCAAATGCTTTCAGTAAATTCA
Organism: Antechinus flavipes; assembly: GCF_016432865.1. Lineage (NCBI taxonomy): Eukaryota > Metazoa > Chordata > Mammalia > Dasyuromorphia > Dasyuridae > Antechinus > Antechinus flavipes. The sequence goes on along the minus strand of NC_067400.1, from coordinate 386,255,394 downwards.
AATTTCATTGACCCTTCCCTAATCGAAGGGTATTTACTTTGCTTCCTGTAATTTGGTACTACAAAAAAAAAAAAAAGGATAGCTATAAATATTTTGGTGTATATGAGGTATTTCTTTCTATCAATGATTTCCTTGAGGCATATGCCTCATCATGTAATCTTTGGTATTGTCCATTTATTCTTACTCATTTTTTCTTTGTGGACATAATTTATATACCATTCTGATATAAAATAATATTAAATTCAAACTCATTTTTTTAAATGAGAAAGTGAAAAGAATGATTTTTGGATCCTTAATCAATGGAATCACAAGTCCATTTTTGGCTATCCATAAAGCAGTATTGCTATTGTTTCCCTGCACCAGAATTGTAGTATAAGAGAAGGAACATTGGACTAAGACATAGAAGATCTAAGCTAGCCCAGTACTTGCACTGAGTGGGGTTAAGTAAGCAAAAACATTTTCTCTTTTCCTGGATTCAATTTTTCCCTTCTGTTAAATTAAGGGGTTGAATTGGGTGTTCTTCTAAGGTCTTTCCTAGCTTTATGAATGTCCAAAATCTGAGCCCCAAATACCAACTTGATAATTGCCAAAGAATGGGGTAAATTCCTGCTTTTTGGAGGAAAAGTCATCTTCACTGCAAAAAAAACAGATAAGAAAACATACCTAATTTCTCACTGTAGAAGAGGGAAACTACAAGAGCAGAATGGTGTATATATTGTCAGTTGGGATCAGAATAATAGGGATTTTAAAAAACTGGTTTTGAGAGGTTGTGGGTTTGGGTGTTTTGTTTTTTTTGTCTTTTGTTATTCAGGATGACTCTATTTAGAGGGGTTTGGGGAATTTTCAAAAATGACTATGATGTAAAAACAGAAGTCATCATTTAAATTAATTTCTAAAAAACACACCAGACAGTCTCCTTTCACTGTTGTAGGTTCTACTTTCCTTAACAACCACATAGCCCTAAATATTAATGATTTCATCTTGTTCAATCTCCTTAGCACATCTAGAATTAAGGCTTAAGAAGCCTTGTTAAGTTATAATTTTATTTAGAGAATCTATTTCCAAGTCTTCAGAGAGCTTTGAATTACAAAGAAATCAATAATTCCTTATTCTTCTATGAATTCTTTGAAGTGAAAGGATCACAGGATAATAGATTTAAATAAAGCAAAACCCTTGTATTCCAACTTCCTGATTTTATAGTTAAGAAAATTGAAGTCTCAAGAGTTTAAATTACTTGCTCAATAGAACACAAGTTGGAAATAGCACAGCCAGGTTTGAAATCCAAGACAAAGGAACATAGATTTAGAGCTAGAAGGGATCTTAGAGATCTTTGGTTCCAACCTACAGATGTGGAACTGAGGCACAGAAAAATTAAGTAACTTGTTCAGTATAATGGAGCTAATAACTATCTAAGGAAAGATCAGAACTAAAGTCTTCCTGATTCCAAATTGAGACAGCTAGCTAGTTCAATGGGTAGAATAATAGATGTTCAATCAGAAAGTCTTGAATTCAAATCCAACTTTAGACAGTTACTACTTGTGTGATCCTAGGCAAGTCACTTTCTCTTTATCTCAGTTCCCTCAAATGCAAAATGAAGATAATAGCATTTACCTTGCAGAGTTGTTGTGAGGATAAAACCAGATAATATTTGCTCTGCCTGGTACATTATAGATGCTTAGTAAATGCTTCACAATCCCCTACACCAGTGATGTCAAACTCAAATAGAAACAGAAGTCACTAAACAATTTATAAAGATATCTGAAGGCCACATACTGATTTAGAAAACCATATTAACATTATCTGTGTTCTCTTATTTTTTCATTTATTTTGTTAAATATTTCCCAAATATATTTTAATCTGGTTAGGCTGCAATGTGGCCAACAGTCCTGAGTTTTGATACCACTGTCCTCCACCCCAGTATTTTTTGATTTGCTTAAATTAATTCCTTAATAAGATTTTTTTTAAAAAATCCAATGTTATTTAAAAAATGAAAAAGACAAAAGACAACACTTCTCTTCACCTTCACAGAGACCCACTCCTGATAATTCTGTTGATGAAATAGAATTTGCTATCTATCCACTCAAATATTTATCCACATTTTTCAGGCATTTATTCTATTTTCCCTGTTTATAATTCTGATATATGTTGATCCATTAGAGTTCTCAGACTCAACTCCATACAGGCAGCATGGCCCTCTGGACATGTTCTCTCTTAATCCCATGACCTGAGCGTTTTAAACATGGGAGAAATTTGGGAAAGGACAGAAAAATGAGAGACCAAACAGAACTTTCTTTTTTAATTCTTCCTTAGAAGGATAGAGCACAAAATCAGTCTCCTCCAGGAGTATGACTGACACTTGTGTTTTCTTTAGGTAGAGTCTGTAAAACTTCAACTGTCATCCCTTGGCTGCCTCAGCCTAGCAGTGAGTGAATGTAAGATCAAGTTCAAATAATTCCTCTTCCCCTCCCTCTTCCTAGAAGATACCTAGGAGTAATTTCGTCTGAGGCATGTACTGTTTTATAGCTTAAAAAAAAACAACCTCTATTATGGTACCTTTTTATCACCTTGTAATAACCCCTCAAAATGGCAGACAATTCATGTAGCTTGCCTAGTAGTAATCTCTGAGAACAGGTATAAGTGGTAAATGAAATAGGGGACTGGTTATTTTTTTCTCTTTGTAACCCATGAAGAACATTTTGCTGGAGATTTTTCTTTTTTCCTTGTTGAGACAGCTTTAGCTGTCAAAATCCAAACCAATAGCCACATGGTTTTTATTTCCTGGCCTTCTTGTGTCTCAGGAGTGACCTATGTGCTCTAAAACAAAGGCACTATTCTCTCTGACTGGGAATTATAGACACTGTTAGCTCACAGTTTTCAAAGTAGAGAATTTGGAATCTATAAAAGAATAACATAATAATATAACATTGAAATCTAGAAATAAATAACATAATTGATCAGCTAAAATGACAAATGGTCTACAACAATAAATGAAGTACCATCTTCTCTTAAGTCCTGCTATAGACTTAAATTAAAATATAGCCTCAAAAATAAAAAAATAAAAATTAACTCCTGCCTTTTCAATTATCTGGTTGGTACTTAGAGACTGGATTTGGGGCATTCATAGATAGACTCTTAGAGCCCAGAAAGAACATTAGAAAAGTGTATAATTGAAGCCCTCCCCCCACACAATTTGAGAGAAGAAAAAAGTCCCAAAAGTTGAAATGTTTTGCACAAGGACACCCAGATAGTTTTTCATTTTTAAAAAAAGTGAGTTTGAATTTAGCATAGTTTCAAGTATTTCTAATTTGATAAATGCACAAAAATATTACCAGGATGGGGCTTGACCTAGGCTATATTTTGGGGTAATGTTGCCTTTGGAGACTGTTCTTGCTCACTCTTGAACTTTAACTATTTTATAGCTATTTAACCATATTTCTATTTAGACCTAATATCTCGTTTCACCTGGAGCTGTCCTTCTAATCTTCAAACTTAATCATAGAATTTAGGAATAGAAATGATTTTGTAAATCATCCTATTTTATAGATCAAGAAACTGAGGACCAAAGAAGAGAAGGGGGAACTGAGTTCTATAGCTCTTTTAATGCATAAAAATTTCTTTGTAAACATTATTTAACATGATCCTCTCAGAAAATCTAAAATAGATACTGTGATGCTTAAAAAATTCAAGAAACATAGTTTCTGGGTAATTAATTATTTTATTAATAATGCTAGCATTTTATTAACAAAAGGAACAGTCATTGGTTGTCTCTCACTTGGACCAAAGATAATCATGGTGGAGGGCTCACACTTGTATGCCCTTGGAAAAATAGATGTTCTACAGAATGGCAATCAATTCTGATTGGTTAACAATTAATAAGAGGTAGAGGGACCAAGAGAGTGACATCATCTCTACATCCAGACCACCACCACTCTCAGCCTTGGGCAATCTAGACAAAATATTTGCTGCCACCCAAATTTTCTCGAGTGTAACAAAATAGACAGAAATTCACCTTAGATTAGATTCCTTGTAAGGTTGGATAGGTCTGACAACAATTGAGAAAACAACTGAAGAGAAACAAATTGAAGAGAAGTTCAACCTTGAGAGACTGAGCTTTGAAATGAGGGCTTTAGAAGAGGGAATTCTGGATCTCCCCAAATCATTAGTTATTAATAACCATTCATCTTAAGACCACATATATCATCAGCCCCACTTTGAATAGAAGGAATCTTGAGGCTTTTAGGGAAGGTATGACTTGCCCCAAATCAAACAATTTCAAAGCCAGGATTAAAACTCAGGCCCTTTAACAAATCTAATACTTTTCCAACTACCTGACAGGTTCCTCAAAATCAGCACAAATCTGGCTCTGCAGAGAATCACCGACTTTTACCATGTCTATTTTCTTACTTGTTATAGGAAAAACTGATTTTCCCTCTACTCTTTTCTATTTCTTGCTCTGGGAATAATTTTTAAGAAATCATACTATGATTGGTAGACAAGATATGTGAATTCCCCTAGAGTTCTATTTACTCTTTCTGTGATTTCTACAGTCATAACCTTTTTCCCTGACTACTATTCCTTCATGGATATTATCTTTCTCTATTAGAACTAGGTAGATCAAACCAAAAATAATATAAAAGTTAAGGACTTGAACATAATTTTTAAAAAATTAGATATGATAAACTTCAGGTGTTTTTTTTAATAGGAATAGAAGGGGTATATATATTCTTTCCTGTGAATGTCATCTTTACAAAAATTGACCATATATTGAGGCATAAACTTATAAAAAGCTCATAAAAATGTAGAAAAGCAGAAATATTAAACACAAACTTTACTAAAATAATTTTTAAAATGCTATTTAATCAAAGGCTACTGAACAAAGAACAACTTAGAGAAATAATAATTTCATTAAAGATAAAGATAAAAATGAGTCAACATAACTATTTTAGAGATGCAACTAAATCAGTCTTGAGAGAAAAATTTATTTCTCTAAACACCTTCATTAGCAAAAGAGAAAAGGATCAGACCAATGATTTAGACATGCAACTAAAGAAACTAGAAAAATTAAAGAAACTTAAAAAAAAAACTAGAAAAATTAGGGACACCCCAATTAAATAACAAATAGAAATCCTGAAAATCAAAGAAGAGGTTACTAAAAGTGAATACTAATATATAAATCACAGGATCTCAGAATAGGAAGAAACCTCAGAAGAGCCTGTCCAACCCATGCCTAAATAGAAAACATCTCTTTAATATCCCCCGTAAATGATCTTCCAACTTTTGCTTGAAAACACAGTGAACTAACTAATTCAAGACAGCTTATTCTAGTTATATGAGCTATTCTCCCTGAAGATAAAGTATTTGTACTATCTCTCTGTATAGTGTTTTTTTTCCTCTAAACTTATGATTTCATCCAAGTGGGGAATTATTGATGTAGAAGCTACTCTTACTTACATAGAACAGCAATTTATATTTGTTAATTATCATCACAAGATGGCTTGGTATAGTAGAAAAACATTGAATCAGAAGACCTCAGTTACAGGCCTGTATTGGTTAGGTAAAAAATGACAGTGAATAGAGCCTGGAATTTAAAGCCAGAATCTCAGTTCTTATCTGCATGACATAAGATCAAGTTTCTTTATCAACTCTGAATCCCAGTTTATAGATCATAGGCTCATCGATTTAGTGCTAAAAGGAGTCTTAGAGAAGTTTGAGTGCAATCTCCCATTTTATAGTTGAGAAAACTGAGTCACAGAAAAGTTAAATGACATGCTTTGGATTACATAGTTAAGTGTGTTTTTAAAGCAGAATTCACACCCAAGTCTTCCTAACTTCAAATACAGTACTCTATTCACTCATAGTCATTTGTAAAAAGTAAGTTAAACTAACATCAAACGATCTTGCCAGTTGTTGCCAGCTCTAAGTTCTATAATACTATGATTCTTAATATGGGCAACTTTGAGCAAGCCATCTCATCAAATTTCAGTTTCTTTTATCTGTCAAATGCAGATACTACCACCTCCTTGCCTACTTCACAGATTAGTTCTAAGGTTGTAATATGGAGTGAGATCCTTGAATGTTCTTTAAAAATTAAACAGCACAGATGTAAAGTACTATGATTACATGAAGGGGGTATGCTTTTCCTTAGCAGTGAAGGGAGGTTTAAATCAGTTAGATAGTCATATCTCTTGAAGATGAGGTTAAGACTTCACAAAGGAAGAAGTGAGCTATCTGCTATAAATTGAAAGAGCACAGGATTTCCCTTGTGCTCGTGACCCCTTTTCACTAGAGAAATTTTTATATAGATATATATATAGATATATAAAATAGGTATACAAATCAAACATTTACTGATAATAAATCATAATTTTGTGATCCTCACATTTAGTCAGGAGACCCACAGTTTAAGAAGCTGTGCTCTATAAGCATTCTAAATTTTCTTGGAACAGTCTGAGGATCTACAGCATGAGGCAGTCCAAACACTTGGGAATCCTAGACTTAAAAAAAAAACTAGAAAAATTAGGGACACCCCAATTAAATAACAAATAGAAATCCTGAAAATCAAAGAAGAGGTTACTAAAAGTGAATACTAATATATAAATCACAGGATCTCAGAATAGGAAGAAACCTCAGAAGAGCCTGTCCAACCCATGCCTAAATAGAAAACATCTCTTTAATATCCCCCGTAAATGATCTTCCAACTTTTGCTTGAAAACACAGTGAACTAACTAATTCAAGACAGCTTATTCTAGTTATATGAGCTATTCTCCCTGAAGATAAAGTATTTGTACTATCTCTCTGTATAGTGTTTTTTTTCCTCTAAACTTATGATTTCATCCAAGTGGGGAATTATTGATGTAGAAGCTACTCTTACTTACATAGAACAGCAATTTATATTTGTTAATTATCATCACAAGATGGCTTGGTATAGTAGAAAAACATTGAATCAGAAGACCTCAGTTACAGGCCTGTATTGGTTAGGTAAAAAATGACAGTGAATAGAGCCTGGAATTTAAAGCCAGAATCTCAGTTCTTATCTGCATGACATAAGATCAAGTTTCTTTATCAACTCTGAATCCCAGTTTATAGATCATAGGCTCATCGATTTAGTGCTAAAAGGAGTCTTAGAGAAGTTTGAGTGCAATCTCCCATTTTATAGTTGAGAAAACTGAGTCACAGAAAAGTTAAATGACATGCTTTGGATTACATAGTTAAGTGTGTTTTTAAAGCAGAATTCACACCCAAGTCTTCCTAACTTCAAATACAGTACTCTATTCACTCATAGTCATTTGTAAAAAGTAAGTTAAACTAACATCAAACGATCTTGCCAGTTGTTGCCAGCTCTAAGTTCTATAATACTATGATTCTTAATATGGGCAACTTTGAGCAAGCCATCTCATCAAATTTCAGTTTCTTTTATCTGTCAAATGCAGATACTACCACCTCCTTGCCTACTTCACAGATTAGTTCTAAGGTTGTAATATGGAGTGAGATCCTTGAATGTTCTTTAAAAATTAAACAGCACAGATGTAAAGTACTATGATTACATGAAGGGGGTATGCTTTTCCTTAGCAGTGAAGGGAGGTTTAAATCAGTTAGATAGTCATATCTCTTGAAGCTGAGGTTAAGACTTCACAAAGGAAGAAGTGAGCTATCTGCTATAAATTGAAAGAGCACAGGATTTCCCTTGTGCTCGTGACCCCTTTTCACTAGAGAAATTTTTATATAGATATATAGATATATAAAATAGGTATACAAATCAAACATTTACTGATAATAAATCATAATTTTGTGATCCTCACATTTAGTCAGGAGACCCACAGTTTAAGAAGCTGTGCTCTATAAGCATTCTAAATTTTCTTGAAACAGTCTGAGGATCTACAGCATGAGGCAGTCCAAACACTTGGGAATCCTAGACTTTAAAAAAAAAAAAAAAGGATCCTCAAAGTACCAGAAGCATCCTGCTTTCTCATCTTTGGGGAACACAATCTGAACTATGAACTCAAATCATTGATGCAGACCCACTGGCAAGCCTGGTGCCTGCAGATCCTTTTTACAGTCAAAGCTGGTAATTCCAATGTAATAAAGTTTCATCTCTCTCATTTGCTTTGTATTACTTTAAGTAAATCAGAAGAGGTGTGTTTTTGCCTCTTACTTTGGGGACAACTAATAACCTTAAAAGATGTTATCATTTAGTGGACTTTGCTGCCCTCTTTTGCCCATTAGGAGTTTTTACAAGTAACAGAAGAATTTGAAAGCAAGTTATAAAATCATGGGTCTAATGCAAATTAAAACAATTCTGAACTTTCACTTTATACCCATGATTGGCAAAGACATACAAAAAAAGTGACAGACGCCAGAAGTTCTGCAGGAGAATAAGCACACTAATGTAGTGTTGTTAGTGGGATTGTGTGTTGATTCAGCCATTCTGGAATTATATCCCAGAAACCACTAAATTAGATAGATAGATAGATAGATAGATAGATAGATAGATAGATAGATAGATAGAAAGATAGATAGATAGATCGATCGATAGATCGATCTAGTGATACAACTCTTATGTTTATATCCCTGAGAGATCAAAGATAAAGTGACTACAGGTATAAAATACCTTGAATAACTCTTTTTTGTTGTTGTTGTTGTATCAAAGAATTCATAATAATAAGAGTCCATAGATTGGGAAATGGCTGAACAAAGTATGGTAAATGAATATAATGGAATATCATTTTGCTGTAAGAAAACGTAGTAGATCTTACATGAGTTGACACAGAATGAAACAGAAGCAGCATAACAATGTATATACGATGACTACAACTTTGACCTAGAAAGCAGATTTAAAAACTATTCAATGAAATAACCAAATGAAACTCTAGGGAACCTTTGATGAAGCATATTACTCACCTCCTGAAGGAAAGATGATATATTCAAGTTGCCAAATGTCATATAAATTTTTAGACATGTCAGTGTGGGGATATTTTGCCTGATTGTGTTTATTAGTTGTAAAAGTTTAAATTTGGGGAAGATTTTTGTTTAGTTTTTTTTAGTTTGGAGAAATGAAAGAGTAAGCCATAGCACTGCCAAAAAATAAAAAGTAAAAGTTATTGAAGCATTTAAAATAAAAGGCTGTTAGAAGAAAACAGACAATTAGGGCATCTGTGAAAATAATATATTGCATGTATTGAATGCTTTAAAAAAAACAATAATAGAGATTAATGGCTTTACAGATAACCTTTTTCTGTTCTAGGAAATTTTTTTAAAAATGTTTTTAAAGCTATTCATTTACTACTTGTTGTACTCTTTTGGATTTCTCCTTTCCAGGAACTTTATTATCCTGTAAGAGCACATCAATTTTGGTGATAAAGTCAGACCTTATCAGCACCTCAGTGCCTCTGATTGGAAAGAAGGTAGAGTGTGAAGAACTCCCAGAATTTTCAGTGATGAAGTGTTGGGTGCCTAAGAGGGGTTGGTTGGCAGAGAAAGCCTGAAGCAATGATAGGATTGTAATGCTCCCTCAGGCAGATGGAAAGAAAGTGATGGGATTAGTCTAGCTTTACAGGTTCTCCTCAACCCTACCCTCTACCCCCTAGTCTTTGGACACCCCAGCTTAGTGAATCCATTCAGAAAGCCAAGTTATGCCATCAAATTCCTGAGGTTAAATTTCTCCTATAAATCTGTTCATGACCCACATCTTTTCTGTAATCCCTTTTAGGGGTATCCCACTATGAGGCCCATCCTGCCCCATAGGGTCTTTCTTCTCACCCTCTCCCCAATGCTTTATGGTATCTTTCTCCTTATTATAGTTAACTCTATTAGGATGCTAAACTCATCTTTTAGGGTGTAAGTTCCTCTATGGATTTAGCATGCTAGTCTCACATGTATTTCCTTTCTCCTGGTTCACTGTGAGTTCCACTAGGGAACTTGTCTTTTTCCCTTGTTAATTATTAAAAATCTCTTTCCTTGCTAATTATATGTTCTCCCAAAGCTATTTCATATTTATCACTCCTGGTGTCTATTTTACCTCTTCATTTTGTCCATAACCTCTTACCATAAATAAAGTTACCTTTTGGCAAAGAGACGCCATTATGAATTCTTCAAACATGCCTAGTACCTCATTTTTCCAACTAGGAATTATTACCCAACCTCATCAGGAGGTTACCTTGGCCAACCATCTCTTAGTTTCCCAGCTGGCTGCATTCCTTTGGATTTTTCCATCATACCCTGGCACTAGGTACCTTTCCCCCACCCTCCACCCCATTCTCATCATCTTTTCAAGGATTCTTTTATATTGTCTTCAAACTCCTTGTGAACAAGGATTGACTTTCTTTTTCAATATTTGTATTCCTGAGTTGCCTCGGGAGATTTACCAAAAATTTACTTCCAGGATTACCACTCTATCCCCCAAATTGTGCAGTTAAGTATGCTTTGGGTTTCTTCAACAGCTCCTATGAAATTTGCTAATTTTATGGAAATGGATAAAGTGAGACTTGAAAGTTTTACAGAAGTGCCAGTTGCGAAGGATTGTAAAACTTTCAAGTCTCACTTTATCCATTTCCATTTCCTCCCTCCCTCTTCTCTATCTGTATCTCTCTCGTCTTTCTTTCTCTTCTCTCTCCCCGTCTCTCTTCCCCTCTTTTCCCTCCCCGTCCTCCTTTTCTCTCCTTCCCCTTTCTCCCTCCTCTTCCTTCTCTTCTGTCTGCCTCTCTTTTTTGGTCATCTCTTTTGGCCTGGAAAATCTGAAACATCCCGGCTATCCAATAATCTTAAATTTCTAATACAAGTCAGTGGTTTTGAACTGAAATACCATCACCTTATTCATGGGTGAAATAGGTAGGTGTTTAGATGAAGATATTTGATTGGTGCCAAGTAGCTCCTTTTATCCTTAAAAGTAACCTACTCTTCTTTGCTGCAAACAATTGTATTATAAACTATTTACAAAGCAATTAAAGGAAATTTAGTATTAAAATAGATTAATCATGTAACCATGAGATTTAAAAACTGAACTTTGATCGGTTTAGATCAAAAGTTTGCATAGGTTTAGAGTTGGAATGGACTTTAGGGCTCATCCTGTACAAACCTTTTGTTTTAAAGATGAGGAAGCAGGCTTAGACACTCCCCTCCCCTCGCCCCCCTCCCCCCCCACTAGTCATACAAACAATAAGTAGACCAGTTTATTTCTTCAATGAGACTTAAAATTTAGAATTAATTAAATTGACAGGGTCTCAAAATGTTTTTTTAATATCATAAGGGTTTAGTAGATATTAACTTAATATGCCAGTCTCGGGTTCTCAGATTATTAAGTCAGGTAAGGAAGTTTTCTCCTCAACCTCCAAATAAGAGATTTAGGGTTTTAAAAATTTTGTTAAACTACAAAAGTCCCAAATTATTGAGTCTATTATTTATTTCATTTCCCAACATCTTCCTCTATTTTAGTAACACAAAACATCATCCTTCCATTCCACACACTTTTTCTTTACACCCAATTTTTTACTGAAATTATTCCATATTATTTCTATCTCATCTACAATATTCTGTCAAACATCTCAAGTTTAATTGCTACCTACACTGTGTTTTAAGCTTTCCTGGTCCCAAATGGTAATTAACAATTCCTGTCCACCTCTGGAAATTTGAACCTGTCAGTAATTTTTAATGTGAAAAATAGTTTGCAGGTAATGTCCAAGAAATCATTCCTGTAATTTGCCATAATATGGAATAGCAGACATAAGCAGCTTAGCTTTCACAATAAAGTCCAGTTCTTAAGTCAGGGGTTGGCTACACTGTAACATAAAGAACCAAAAGAGCCCAGATGTTAATAAGCCAGGTTGTGAATATAGGCTTTTTACAGTTGGTTTACTCTATGTTCCTTCACTGATAGATATGCGTACCACATAGGATACAGATACATCTATGTATGTATATCTATCTGTATGTTTTGAGAACTCTAGTTATCTTCTCAAAAATAAATCTGTACCCTAAACCAAGTTGTCATCTCTTTACCTCTCAAGGGAGTATGACTGGTGTGCACTAATCTTTAAAACTCGAGTTTACTTTTTCCTCAAAGTTAGCCACAAACTACAAAAAAATTGTAAAATTGCCCACCAAGAATCAAGCTGAAAAATTCCTTAAACATTTCCTAGGAGCTAAGGGAAGAAAAAAACAGGATCCAGAAGGAATATGCTATCAGACATCTAGCTGTTAAGTCACATAGCAGTGTCTTTGAGAATGTAGACTGTTGTTTGTGTCCTCAGGTTTCAATGTAGGATGCACATAGAAAAGAGCAAGTTTTATTCATTCAACACCTCACCTTCTCCCTATTAACAATAATTACCAAGATTCTAAATTTCATCCAAACATGGAAAACAAGATACTACTAAAGTTTAGCTAGTCTGACTCTTGGTTCTGGGATACTACTCTCACCTCTGAGAAGGTTGGGGGTGTTTGGAAAATAGCTCAAGACATTTGTGAGCTAGTTTCTTATTGAGGATTGCACTAGATAATGAAATTATTTCAGTTAAGTGATATCAGCATTTCATTTATACTACTAAACCTGATTGTAGGAAGATAGAGATAATCTGGGATGTCTTAAGTGACCATCTCAACAAATTTGAACTTACGTTCTTTAAAATTTAAACCTACTTGTGTTTGGATAATCTTGTTTCTACTCAGAAGGTATGGAGGAAGGCTAGAAGGCAATGGGGAAGAGAAATTAAAGTGACATGAAACTTGCAACTGACAGGAGGCAGAAGATAGCTTTTAAAATTAGGTTTGTGAAAAACAATAGGATACATGTATCATGAGCACTACATAATGAACTATTTTATAAAATACTGCTAAAGATGTCATCAAACATCAAACTATATAGAGAGGAGGATAAAGTACACAGATGACTTCAAGATATCAGAACTCAAGAAAGATCCACAAGTATGTAGGGTAAACCTACAGGGACAAGATTTTCACAGGGTTAAGTTAGATTCAGCAAATATTCATTTGGATGAGAACATAGATCTATTGGACACATAAAGGAGGCTATTAATTTCTACTGTTGGGTACTCCTTCCACCAAACAAATCACAACCTCTCTGTTGTTTAGTAGTCCTATAGAGAGCTACCATAATTAAAAAAAAAAAAAAAAAGTCATCATTCTAAGGACAACCTGTTTGAATATAACTAGGCTGGTCTTTGGAAAACATGTAGCTCATCACCAAGTCCCTATTTAAATTTTTCTGGCTTGTACTCCAATGGTTTCTTTTAAGAATCCAATCATCTCCATCCTAGGATTAGGCTTCAGAATAAGATTATGTTGGAATCTGTGTATTTGCCTATCCAGTGTGATGTCGACCAAATTTTTAGGGTAAAGAAAGTGTGAATGAGTCAGCTTGAACCATGTGAAATTTAAAAATCTAAATATTTGCTAAATACATTATGAAAAGAACTTTTTCTCCTGGTACCCAAACATAAACTTCCTTTTTATGAATATCAGACTGACCACTGAGTCATTCCCAAGTTCAAGGTTTGGTGTCCATCTTCCCAGTAAAACTACAACTAAGTCAAGGAGAGTAAAGGAAGACTACTTGCACCTTATTAATACTCAAATTTTCCTTTGGTGGAATCCTTAATATTGAGCAGTGAATCATCAACAATGAATGAATCTAAGGCTGCTAGTAAAAACACCAAAATTCTTGCTAGCTAACAACATCTAGATTATATAAGAACTATATAGCTATAGCTAGAGATATGCCAAAAAAAGTATCTTTAGAGGAATATTTTAAAATTGTTTTGCTCAAAAGAAACTTTTCTCCTAGCACTAAATTTTATTTAAGGAATAAATTCAATGGTATGAATCTTCGATAACAGGCTTCTGAACAACTTATATCCCAACTGTGACAACTTTAGTTTCCTTAAAAATTTCCCTAAATTACTATGCTTTTCTGACTCCACTGTGATACTGAGAAACTTGAAAGTTATTTGCAGTGTTAGAAATTTAACCAAGAACAAAGAACAAGTGGTCACAATAATTTTCAATTTTGAGAAAGTTGGTTCTTAGAAACTTCTTTAATCAGAACTTTCTCAGTAGAAAAATATCATATATTAGCTAATCTTGAAAGTGGCAAAACCAAGACAGTGTAATATCAATATATTCAAACTAGCCGATTAAAAATTGGTCTACTAAATCTTTAGATATAATAAGTTTTATTTATCTGGTGGTGCCTGATGATCACAGGGTACTGTACAACAAATCTTTAAAATACAATAAGAAAAAATTGAACAGCCAAAGAGATTAATTGAGAGGGCAAAGGCCCACAAAGGAACCAACATAAGTGCAGAAAAGAACCCACCCACTTTCCCATTACATTAATTTCTGCCCTTGTTTAAGTTTGGCTTTAGGAACATCAAAACAAATTGTTAAAGAAGTTTGGAAATAAGAGAATTTAACTTCACATAGCGTCTTTCACTTTCACAAAATGCTTTTCTTGTTCAATAATAAGCATACAAAACGATAGTAATTCTTAAGGAACTCTTGAGCCTCTATTTGGTCCAGATGTTTAAGATTGCATCCTTTAGGACTTCCCCTGTCTCTGTGCCCACAAATTCTCTGCATTTATAAAGTCACTTATGGTGTAATAGTCTCCTGTGCTCTATTTTGCCACAACAAATGCATAGATACTTTCACGTGTGTAGCAAGGTGCTCAGCACATAGTAGGTACGTGAGGAGTACTTGAATTGTATTTTCAAATTTTGCCAAGATTGAAAAGAACATATTGCACACAAAACCTGGCATATTCCAATTTGGCTTTGAAATCTTTCTTCAAGTCTCATGATCAATTTTGAAGCTAATTTGACACCAGCTATAGTTAATAGCATCATTTTAATCATGTCATTTCTACCTACTATTATCAAAAACTGCTATAAGAAATTAAGTGAAGATCATTTTGGAACACATATAACTGAGTGTGGGGATGAGGAGGAAGGGGAAGAAGAGTCACATAACATATTAATGGGTCAATGCCAGAAAGCTATTCCATGCACGACAAAGTTCAAATTTAACTGCTCAAATATCAATTCTTTAAAAGCAAATTGAATTCTATTGCTGTATTTTTTTTCTTATCTACAGCTAGCAATAACACATTTCAAAAAACTAGTATACTGAGTGGCCAGTATTAGACAAAGTAGGAAAAATATTGCCTTTGTGCAATGAGCAAAAGTTTTTTCTCCCACTCTATCTCATACTTAACTAAAT
Organism: Antechinus flavipes; assembly: GCF_016432865.1. Classification (NCBI taxonomy): domain Eukaryota; kingdom Metazoa; phylum Chordata; class Mammalia; order Dasyuromorphia; family Dasyuridae; genus Antechinus; species Antechinus flavipes. Next base: position 386,240,163 of record NC_067400.1, on the reverse strand, counting down.
ACTAAGGGCAAAAAAAGTTATTGGTAAAGCCAAAGCCTTAAATGAAGGATGCTGGACCACAAAAAGAGCAGCAGAGAAGCTGCAGGGGGAGGTAGAGAACAACCTTTTCTAAAATATTGCTTATTAGAGAATGACACTTATTTAGTGCTGGTCCCTCCAATAGTAGTATATTTCAGTCCAGGCTTGGAATCTGAAAATTCATTCCTAAGTGCCTAAGGCAAAACAAATGTGAAGCAAATGTAAAATTTTTGGCTGGTATCTTCTTATAATATTGAATCAAAGATGATCAGACAGACATATTTGAGCATGTCATGCTTGGGAGATTTGATTATTACTTTGATTATTACTGTTATTTGGAGATTAACTCCCTCACAATAGATAAAAATATTTTGCAGCAGAAAATGCCTTTAAAAATTTAGTCAGGTATTCCTATAGTAAATCTGTTATTCACTATCAAAAATTGGATACATCTTTCAACATTTGTTTTTAACAATGCTTATCTAGAAAGCATTTTGAGATCATTAGAGATGAAAGGCGCTATGTAAGTGCAAAATATTATTCAAGACAAATCAGTAAAGGTGCTCTTTCTGTGGTGACGATGAATGAACTTTCATGGTCAAATGGTTATGCTACTTGAAGCACTCTCACCCTGAAATAAGAAAGAACAATGGGGTTGTATCACTTTTGACAAAGACATTTGTCACCACTTAAGAGAATGTGCATTCTTCTTGGCTTTTTTAAAAATAAAATCTAGGTAACAAAGGTTAAATTATGCCACTCAATCTACACAGACCGACATTTTATCCAAGTTCCTCATTTTACAAGTCTCCATGTTCAAAAAACACACACAAATTAGCATTTTGTACACAAATGTTTATTTTTCAAATAAACATCCCCTTTAAACACAAGGAATGAAATCTAAATCTTCATAAAGATGAATTCAAAATGAAATCCCTCCAGTATATTGTGTGTAATCACTGTGTCCTTGGTCACTACTGGCATTTACTGTTTAACATCAAAAACAAAGACAGGTTATTTAAAAATCATGCTACTGGATTTCTAGCTCTTCTTCTATGACCAGTTCTACACTGATCTGCAATGTTTAAAATTTTACATCACCAAATTGAAGCAAGTTTAAGGTGTGGAACAGCTGTGCATTAAACACAAAAACAAACAAATAAAATTATAAGATATAGTCAAGTTCATAACGAATATAGGTGTTTTTTTCATCATTGTAGATTCTTGGATAATGTGCTATGAGTGCATCCTGTGAACCAATGTAGATAGAATTGTAAATCTTCCAGTACACATCTCTGACTTTTCTGGCTGGGTGAAACAAACCCTAAAAATAAAAAATAAAAATTAAGAATAAAATCTCTTTAGTTTTTTAAGCAAGATAATGTTATCTGCTTTTCAGAAACATATTTCAAATATAAAATGTCATCCAGCAATCTGGATATTTTTTCTTCTCAAAGGGTAAATCAATTTTCTAAACTGTTAAGCAATTTGTTCAGAAAAGATCCAATTCTTTGTCATTTTCCTTAATGAAGTAACTGCTCTGCCCATATACGTAGTGCCCTATAGATAATTAAGAACAGTAGTTTATTAATTTAGTAATTGATTTTTGCCAAATTATTTTCTTCATTTTGAAAACTGATTTAAATAAGTTAAACAATAAATCAACCTTTTTTTGATTTTTAACATACCTGCAAACAGTATTGCAACATTCTACATGGTCCAATAGCAACTCTTAGGCCTTCTAGGGCTCCCATAACTGCTTGAATAACATGGGGAGATGTCTCAAACACATTAGGCCATACATAATTCAACAAATGATTAAGAGAATCTTCACAACCAAATCCATAAACCCCAAGAGACATGTGTTGCACCACTGCACTGGCAGTCTGTCTGTGTACAAGATCTCTGTAACAAAATAAAATTTAGTTTTAGTTTTCTAAGAAACATCAAATTGCTCATTAGGAGACTGCCTATTTTAGAACATTAACAACAGAAAATACTCCCATGTATTCAATATTTATTTAGCAAAACCAAAACATTCTATCTGCCAAGTTTTGTTTCATCGGGACCAAATTCACCTCAAAAACTCAGCATGCTTGAAAACTTATTTGTCCCCCACCCCACCAGCCAAACTTAAGGCATTTCATGACAAGTCAGAAAAATGGCTATCAGAAACTATTTTCCAAGTCTACAAATAAAAGGGCAAGAATAATAATGTACATGACATGATGACTAAAATAATACATAATGAAATCTTATTAAATTTGAACTTGCAAATTTAGAACATGAGACAATTCAGACATTGAGATAACTAAATTATATACCCTTGGTAAAGTATTAAAACTTTCAAAAGTCAACAGCTTTCCCATACCAAGGAAATAAAAATTTCTTTAATTTCTTATATATTCACTGATAATTTAATATAATTAAGCAATGCAGATTTATTGTTATTTACAATGTGTTTCAATAAAAGCAAAATGTAATTTACACGGAATGTTCAAGTATTCCATGTAACTATGTTTTTCTGTGTAACTTGAGCTTATTAACTGAAGTGTTTTCCATCTTGGCCATTTTTGTTGTTTTCAATTGTATAAGACTCTTCAAGTCCCCATTACAAGTTTTTCTTAGCAGCAGAAATACTAGAGTGGTTTGCCATTTCCTTCTCCAACTCATTTAACAGATGAGGAAACTGAAGCAAACAGGGTTAAGTGGCATATCCAAGGTAACACAGCTAGTGAGTGTCTGAGGCCAGAATGAAACTAAGATCTTCCAGCCCCAGGCTGCCCAAGCTATTTTTAGTAACACTATAAAAACAAGGAAGCAATACCTGCCTTTCAGGGTTGCTTTGAGTATCAAATAAAATATTTGTAAAACATAATGCTTTACTCAGCATAGTGCCTAGCACATGGTATGTGCTTAATAAATACTTATTTTTATTCTCCATTTGAATGGAATTGTAGATTCTCTTGTACTCCTTATTATCCTATTGAATACAGGGAATATCAACTTAACCTTCCCTTAATGACAAAGGACCATGACGATGATCACCAACTATATTTAATGATTCCCTTTGGTATTATGACAAGGTACAAAGGAATATTCCTCTCTTAAATGATCCCAAACTATTATCTTTTAACAGACAATGACTTTTAAATTAATATCTCCTGGTATTAATTGGTCCTTCTGGTCCCAGTCATTTTATTCCAGCTTCCCAACACCTATTAAACTCATACTTTGAACTTCACAACTAGGTAGGTATTAGTTCCACACCCCTTCCCCCCATCTCCAGACAAAAAAATCCTAGGGCTTTGTGGTGATAAGATTTTTACTGCTCCAAGATTTTTCTTTTTACTTCTGTATTCAAGATAATCTTCCTAATGGCTGAGGCTTTCTGAGGTTAAGCCTCCCAATGAAGATGTGTGCGTGTGTGCATATATATATATATATATATACACACAACACCTGAAAAAAATTATAAATTGATTTCACTGTATTAGACTAAACTGATGTTACCCAAACAAGTCATATATAATTTTCATATTTCTAACAGCAATAAAGAGAAAAGGAACCAAAACTTATTAAGTTCAAAAAACTGACCTGTCCATCAAAGCATCTTCAAGTAATGGTGTTACAGCATAAATATAGTCTTTTCCCATTTCTCCAATGTATTCAAACAAGAAAGAAAGTGATTTTAAAACACCATTCTGCACGTTCAGTTCAGGAACTCGATATTCATTCATCAGTGCAGGCAGGACTGTGAATGGTGAGCATGTCTCTGCTACAATAGCTATGGCCACTGTTGTACATACTCGGTTTTGTCTTTCTTGAACTTTGAGGTTGTTTAGCAGTGTAGCCAATACATCATGGGGTCTAAGGGGAAAATACAATAACAAACTAAGAATCAATGTTTTAATTAACTATACTAAAAAACAAAAAAGAGAATAGAATTTTCCTATAATAAAAAAAGAAGTGATACTCTATATTCTCAGATTCTACTTAATACTCCACTTGTCAGAAATGTCAGAGATTCACACATGAAAGGATCTAAAGTATCTCAAAAGTATTCCTAAAAGCCTCTCTTCAAATACAATTATGAATTTACTAACTTTTGTCAGCTTTTGAGGAAAGTTACTTTAATGTGATTGGTTCATTTAAAATGTAGCAAAAGTCATTTCTAAAATGGAAAGTCAAGAAAATGTTCACATTAAATTTATTCTGCATTCAAAGCATCTGAAACTAATGGTTGGTAATGTATGGCATTAAATCTGCCTGGCCTCTAAGCAACTGGTAATGGAACCATATCCACTATAGTAAAAAGGCAACAATTCTTTCTTCTTTTCTTTTCTTTCCACTCTCAAGCAAGATATTAAGAAGGGTGATTGCCACCTCAAAGTCATCAATAGCTATCTGTTGTAAACGAGCTAATATTTTAGTGAACTAAGACACTGTGAAAAAGCCCTTGAGGAAGGATGAAAATAAAACATGCTGAATTAGAACTGTGTGAATGAACTACAGCTTCATATCTGTTAAACACATTATGTCACTAAGTCAGAGATAACCCAACTTTATCGGTCTGTTTCTACTAGTACAAATTGAGAGTCCCCTACATACAACCCTAGACAAGATATAAGGCAGGTTAAAGAAACATTAACATGGAAGAGCATGTACCTCTTTTGATGTTGTTTGATTCATTAATCTTAATATTTAAGAATAATTCCTGAGCTCCAGTCTTGCATCACTAACTGCCTATTAGGTATTTTGAACTGTTCCACAGACACCTTAAATTTAACATGTCTAAACAAAACTCATGATCCCTCCTCTAAATGCATCATTCTTCCAAACTTCTCTATTTCTGTGGAGAGAACCATTATCTTTCCAGTCCTCTGGTAAGCAACTTTGAAGGTATTACTCCCCATATCAATCAGTCAACCACGTCTCACTGATTCCAACTCCACTATACCCTTGAATATGTCCCTTTTTCTTTACAATATGACTACTGCTGAGGCTGAAACTGTTATCACATCTTGCTTGTGCTACTACAAGTTTCCTGTTCAATATCTCCCTCTCCCTCTCCAATTTATCTTATATACAGCTATCAAAGTGTGGTTCTGCCATATCACTTCTTGACTAATAAACATCTATGACTCTTTACTACCTAGATCAAACATGCACTCCTGCCTCACAAAGAACCTTACATCTCTGATCTTTGCATTTTAGTCCTGGCTACAGCTAATCTCTGGAATACATTCCCTCCTCATCTCTACCTCTCAGAATCGTAATTTCTGTCATAGCTTAGCTCAAGTACCACTTACAAATGGTATTTCCTGATTCTTTCCCCAGTTGTTTGTTCTTCCTCCTAGAAATTGACTTGCATTTACTCTGAATGAAAGTGAATATTTGCCCAAATCTTTTGAGGGGCAAGACTATCTTTATATCCTCAGGGTCTAAAATAGAACTTAATACCTTGTAAGAGGCTTAATAAAAACGTTTGTTGAACCAAGACTTGAAATTGTGGCACTGTTCAATATAAATATGGCTGATATTTTGGTTGTATAAACAAAACATCAACAAGCCTGAAATATAATTCTCTGCATACTTCAACTATCACCCAAGAAAAATATTCACATTCAGGGAACCGATGAACCCCAAGTACTGAATGAAGTGTGTGTGTGTGTGTGTGTGTGTGTGTGTGTGTGTGTATTTAAAACTTTCCTCATTTTTTTTTTAGCTTTTTTGGGGGGACAGAGGGGTTTTGGTAGGAGGGAACAACATAGTTAATAGGCAACTTATTATCTTCCATAACTTCACATGAATAATGGGTATCATAATGCTTGCCTTCTCAAAAGGTAAAGAAAGGCCTAGAAAGAGGGAAAGAATTTGGAACACAAAATTTTAAATAAATAAAAAAAATTTTAATGCAAATATTATTATAGAAAATTAAAATACCCTCCCAACCAAATTTTACTTAAAATTTAAAATAAGACACTTTAGAAAATAGCAGTGGAAATAAAATGTTTTTTCAACTATAAATACTTTAAAATATATATTATTTAAGTATTCTGTACCTTAAAAACACATATGACCGGTTTAAAATAACACAAGAAATTTATAATGAAGGGCAAAAAGAAAAAAAAAAAAAACCAACAAAATTAATGCCACTTACCCGATGGCTTTTGCAATATAACCAAATGTATTGACTGTGGCTCTCCGGATAGCTTTTTTGTGAGCTTTTAACAATTCTAAAAGTTCAAAGCAGATCCTCATCCATTCTCTTGCAGAGACATATTCTGCTCCCCTGATTACAAAAAATGCCATTAGATATTCTGAAGTTAAGAATAAACTTTTTAAAAAGCAAGATATAAGGTCTGACATCATGACATTATGGTCCTTTTTTTGGTGTTTTTGGGCCATGTGATTCCTTCCTTAGTAAAAGACAGCATGTAATTGACTATATTAATTACTTAACCATGTGTGGATATGGAATAAGATGAGGGGTAAAGGGGTACATGTGTGCCCACAATGTCTAACTTATCCAGTAGCTCCCAATCTACTAAAGACACAGCACAATGATATTAGAAGTTTCTATCTGGCATATATATATGAGACAGTCACTTTAAAAGGCTGCAGTATTGCTCCCTGGACACCAGATAATGCTCAGCCTGTAGATGCCTTAAATGCTCACACAACAATGAAGCTGTGGCTTCGAATAAAAGCATTGATAAGATCCACTATTAAATATTGGCTTATAAACATTTTTTGTGTAATGTATTTCCTGGGTAAGGAAACTCTTTACCAATGTAATCTAGCATCCATCTCTGCAACTTTAAGTTAAAATGATTTGCCCAGGATAACAAACTTTTCCTTAAAGGAAAGCAAATGTAATTCTTTCTCACAATTTCACCAATTTTAATTAACTCAAAGTCAATTAGCAATCAAATTAGAAAATCTGTTTAAGTCTTAAAATTATAACAGTATTGGAGAAAAATTGCTAAACACTATCAGGCTGATTCAACGACATAAAGTTATTTTTAACAAATCAGTATGAATAAAGTACTTTATATACTCTGGGAAATACCAAATTATTATTTTAAATTAACTTTTTAAAAGGAGTTTTAGAAAAAAAAATTCTCTTCTTTAGCAATACCTGTCAGCAATACGCCCAACAAGATCAATACAGTTTTCTTGTACTTTCTCATGTCTATTCTTTAAGATTGGTGTAAGCCGTGGCAATAAATCTTTAATTGGTGGAGTCATCTTGTGCATACCTATTTAATGAAAATCAATAAACACTCAATTAATGTTTGAACCATATTTTGATTTACTATTCCCTTGACTGAACTTGTGTATATAATAAGATTTTCAACTACCTTCAGAGAACTTCAGACACTGATTTTTAAATTTCATTTTTGCCATCAACTTTCAATTATGCACATTAAATGAAAGAAAATCAGTGAGATGGGCAATTCAAAGTGGTGAACAATCCCCAAAAAAGTTTATTTGGTTTTGGAATGTGTTTTATACTGAAAGTGAAAACAATGGTCTAGCTAAAGATCTGGCAAGGAACACTACTACTTCAAACCAGGGGTAGAAGTTTAAATTAAAGTAAAAATTTCAGAAAGGGCCCCCTTACCCTTTAACTGCAAAACAAACAGATCTCCAGTCTCCCTGCAATGCAGGGGATACTTGGGTGGTATTTAAACCTATGGAGAGAAAAAAAGGAGGCAGCTGGCAGGGGCTCTTGCTCTCACTCAAAGATTTTTTGCTCTGACTGATTTGCTCTCCGCTGTCTTTCCCACTTTCCCCAGGCAATCCATAAGGTTTGAAAACCCCATGCACACCAGAGCCAAATGATTATCCCTCAACAAATCAAATCTTTCAAGTTTAAAAGGGCTTAATTGATTTGGGGATCATATGCATATTTATCAATGCAGTGTTTTAGTTCTCTAACTTGCCATAAATATATTTTGTTAAGTTAGTAGGATGAGTAGCTGCCACAGCCCATAGCTGACTACCTTCATGGAGGTTATTTGGGGCCCCTCCAAACCCTGAATGAGTTGCTTCTGACTGTAGCTGTACTTCAAATATAATGAAGTGATACAGTGAAAGATATGCAGTGTAGCACAGTAGCTAGAGGGCTGGACTTGGAATCAGGAAACCTGGGTTTCAAATCCCACCTTAGATGCTTATTAGCTGTGCCAAATCACTTACCTTCTCAGAGCCTCAGTTTCCTCATCTGTAAAATGGGCATAATACTTGCACTACCTACCTCATAGGGTTGTTGTGAGGAAAGCGCTTTGAAAACCTTAAAGCATTATATAAATGTGAGTTATTATTATTATCGGGAAAGCTATCTTGCTTCATCATACTGCTCTCTTACTAAAAGCTCATCCTCATTCTCATTCTCCACTTTCTAAAAATCATTTACTCTAAGCTTGCTGCATTTGTTTTTGACACTTCCCTTGGGATAGCTAACAGTATTTTATTTTAAAAGATCTACCAGGAAAGGTAGGGAGATGATTAAAAGTAAAAAAACAGTAACTTGTAAATTGTTTTATAATCTCTTAAATCAAATGAACTTAAATGCTAACTTTTTGCCATCATCTGCCAACTGAGTTGTCTTAATGTTCTTTAATATGTTCTAAAGCTAAAATGAGATTTTAGAAGTTGAAAGGACACTATTTCTCAAGGATCTAAATTCTATAATGCCAAGCTCTTCAAATTTAGAACAGCCCCTTCCTGTTCTAACAGACTATATATCAAGCTAAAAAGATTTTTTTTCTTTGGAGATGTAATAATTTCATGGCCTCCTTTTTTAGTTTGGAGCAACCAGAAGTGTGCAAAACCAGGAGTGGGAATTGCTGTCCAAGTACTATGCTTGAATGCAAATTAACAATTATAAATCAACAAGGCTAATGTATATCTCACATTTTCCCACAATTCCATACCTATTACATTCACAATGGCCTTCAGTGCTCCAAGGATGCTTCCCAATACTTCAGGGTACTCTTCACCCAAGTACTCATACAGGACAACACCCAAATGTCCCATCAATTTTTCCTGAAATAAAGAAATGTAATTTAGAAACAGATACCGAAGTTAATTAACATTTTTATATAAAAGAGGAAGAGGAAAAGAAAATTTTAAGTAAAAAATTACCTCCTGACAAGTTTTCATAACAACAGCAGTACGAGAGATGAGGTCAGCAGCCTGTTGTCTGACTTTGGCTGATTTGTTGTTCAAACGCCACAAAACTGTACCACAGATCTGAGGCAAGTATGGTTTGACTCTCTTGCCAAGGGCATTGACTACTGTGCCAAAACCATTCAACATCACTGAGTCCTTTAAAAAAAAAAAAAAAAAAAAAAAGGAGGGAGAATGCAGTTAATTTACAGTATGGAACAGTAACAAATGCTATGATTGTTTCAGGTATTTCATTACCATTAAAGGTTCTTCCTCATATTTATTAAGTGTCTTCAAGTTTAAAAAGCAATATCCCAGGGCAGCTACGTGGCACAGTAGATAGAGCACCAGTCAGGAGTTCAAATCTAGTCTCAGACACTTAATACTTCCTAGCTGTATGACCCTGGGCAAGTCATACAATTAATCCCAACTGCCTCAGCACACATTTAAAAAAAAAAAAAAAAGGGGGGTAGGGGAGAAGGGGCAGGAATCCTTACAGAGTAGGAAGTATAGAGACTTCTTCAGCCCTTTTTACAGATAATGAAATTGAAACTTAGATGAAGGGACATGCAACCTTACCCCGTTACTACAAAGTGTGAATGTAAAAGTTAGAACCTAAGTTTCCTGACACTAGATCAAATACTCTTACTGGTTTGGGTCCCTATGGTTTTAATAGAACAAGTATAACTAGATAATAAAAAGAACTTTACTAAGAAGAAGATGAAAAATTAAAGAGCAAGACAGATTCAAATTATAAGAGGACCCCTACTATTTTAATTTCATTCTTTTTCAGATTTGCATAAAACCTTAGGATACATAAGTTATAGGATATAAAATAAAAAGATGATAAATTTTTCTTCCAAGTTAATCTCATTACTTACCTCTGTGGTCTGTTCCTGAAAGGCATACAGGATGCCATCAATAAGTTGTTCTTCAAGTTTGTGGTCAATATCTGCTGCACCCAAGTTTCCCATTATTTTCTCAATAGTTTCCATAACCATTTTCCTGTACTGTTCAGCTTCATCTTTTAGATCATCCACAATCCGGGAAATAATTTCTGCTGCACCAACTTTGTTTGCCAACTCTACTGTAGTATCCACTAACTGAAAAGAGAAAAAGCAAGCTCTTAAACATTAATTCATTTTTCTGTTAAGGAAATGAAGGCTAGAAAATAATCTTAAAAATAATTCTCCTGTGGTTTTTGAAATCCTTGAAATTTCAGATATATACCAAAAAAAAAAAAAAAAAAAAACAGGATTTCCTGAACAGCAAGTGTAAAGAAGATAATACTTAGTTTAAGAATAAAAAAATGAGATTTTTCTCCCGCCACCCCGACCCCTTCAGCCTAGGTAAAGAAATATAGGTTATATAAGAATTTATCTAACTTAGTGGCATAAAAAAATTATCCTCTAAAAGTTTTTGAATCAATCAACAACAACAACAAAAAAATTGCTAAATACCTACTATGTAATGAGCCACTATGCTAAGCTCTGGAAAAAGACTTGAACTTATTTATTTAGAATTTACTTATCTTTAAACTCTCTTGTATTCTCTCCTCACAACATTCAACTGAAGCTGCTCTTTCCCAGTTACTAAAGACCTCAACTGACAAATAAAACTGCCTTTTCACCATTCTCAAATTTCTTGACCTCTAAGCTGCCCTGACACTTTCTCTCTTCTGATCCTAGATCCATTTTTTCTCTCTAGGTTGTCATGGTTCTCTTATCTAAATGTCCTTTCTTGGTCTCTTCTGTTAATTCTTCTGTGTTACTTATTTAGCATGCATTAGGCATGGGTATTCCCCAACGTTCAGTCCTGTGATGTTTTCTCTTTTCCCTTTAAAATACTGCCTCATTTAATCTCCTCAGCAATCATGTTCAATTACCTGTATCTATGAAGATGATTCTCAGACCTATAAATCCAGTGCTAGTCTCCCTATACTATGCTCCAAATGTCTACTGATATCTTGAACTGAAACATCTCAAATTCAACATGTTCTAGCAGAACTCATAATCTCCCTGCCCCATCCTACTTCTCCCCAAACATTTCCCTTTTTCAAACTTCCCAATAAAGAACATTCATCTTTCCAGTCACACACAGTATTATCATCACTCTCACTCACCTACATATCTAACAAACGTTGCCAAATCATTAATTTTACCTTCAGAGAATCATCTCTCAGATATCCCTCTATTTACAAAGCTACAATGTAGTTGTGAGCCTGGTTCAGACCCTCATCATTTCTTACCTGCACTATGTAATGATTTTTTTAATTGAGGCATACTCCTATTTCAAGTCTCTCCTCATTCCACTTATCCTCCATTCAACTGACAGTGATTTTCCTAAGTCATAAAGTCCTACTGTTTTAAATTTTAAACTCTTTACAACTTTATCTCATCATTTCTAGTCTCTTATACTTTACTCTCCTCTACAAATTGGCTATTACATGGCACTCCTAGCAGTTTTCTGAACCTGACATTTCATGTCTCATCTCTGTGCCTTTGCACAAGCATATTCCCCATACTTGAAATGCTCTCCCTCCTTCTCTACTCACCTTTGAGTCTTTAATTCCTTGACTTCCTTCAAATCATTCCTTTGCAAAACATCTCAACTCGTCCCCACAGCTGCCCAAAGCCTTCCTATCTACTCATACTCAGAGCATATTTTGTACGGACTTAAGTTATTTACATCTTTAAAATATGAGCTCACTGAGGGAAAGAATATTTTATCTTTCTTTATATCTTATCATTCTAGTGCAGTGTCCAGCATATCATCAATACTTTCTAAGTGATTGGTCATCCTGGTTAGTTAAAAGTTTTGGTTTTTGCACTCTGGTTTTAGGAGAAAGCAAGATATCATATAAGGGCAAAGACTAATAGAGAAAATTGAATTCTAGCATATGTACACATTCAATACAATCTATAATAACTTTGCAGTGTCTCTCTGCCATTATCCCAGTTAAACAAACCAGAAGTCTCAGTAATTCTGACTCCTCCCTCTAAGTTACCATCAACAATTAATCATTGGGTTAGTTGTGACATTTGCCTTAGTATCATCCTTTGTTCTTCATTACTATCATGACCTTAGTTCAGATCATCATCTCTCATACTATTTTTGTATTGTATTATTCTCTCTCAATCCTCTAATCTATCCTATGCATTAACAGAGAGTAATGGTTCCCATCTATAATTCTAAAGTCATTCCCCCAACACAAAAAATTTCAGATCTTCCCTTTGTCCATGGCATATAGTTCAAATTTCTTAGCATTTCATAATCTGGTTCAAATCTGACTTCCCAATTTTTATCTCTGACTTCTCTCCTATTGCCTTCTTGTAGCATGCACTATAATTAAATCAAAATATTCAAAATTGTCTCAATTTCTGCTCTTTCCACCTCTGCTTTTATTCATTTTTCCTATACTTAGAATGTACTATGTCCCAACTGTGCTTTTTGAATCTCTTCAATTCTTCAAGGTCAGATCAAGTTCTATCTTTTACATGAAACCTCCCCTTCTCCTTTCAAGTAAAAACAATTAATCAACAAGCACTTAATTGCTGCAGGTAATGTTTGCCAGATGCTCAGGGGCACAAATGCAAGGATTAGAACAATCTCCCTTTTAGGGAGCTTTGATTCCTTTGTTCCTCAAAACTCTCAGTTTGCTTTGTGTTTTTATTCACTTACCATATTCTAATTTTTATTACATAGTGGTACAAAGCATGGGCTCTGGCAGGTCTAGTCAAGCTGGAAAAACATCAAATAAGAGGCAAGTAACACGCTGTCTTATTGTCCCAGGACCTGCTAAGTTCAAAGAAGCTAATCTCTGCATTAACCATAAATGAGGGGTTGTTCAGCCATGATAAGTCTATCAAATAAGGATTGAAATCTGCACTAGATGTAGGAATATTCACTGAGCACAAAATACTTAGAAGTATGCTTGGGATCCTAACTGCTATATGTTGAGGGAATTTGATCTCATCTTTAAAAGGTCCAGAACCTTCATCCAACAGACACTCGGTAAATATTAAACTGAGTTCAATTGATGAAAAGACACAGAATCCTAGAGACTGAACTGTATGCAGGACATTTGTGAAACATCACTAAACAGGAAAATGAACTGAGATAGCTTCTTACACACACACACACACACACACACACACTTCAAGGTTTAGAAAACATGTAACATGGAATTTCTGCTTTCAATGAATGCAACACATTTTGAGGATAAACATGCTTTCCCACACTGTAGAATCAGAAAAGGAAACCAAAAGCCAGAGGATAAACATTGTACATGAAAGACCTTGCTTCAATACTGCACTATTCCACCTTTTAAAAATGAAGCACTAGACAAAACAAGTACTATAACTAAGAGTAAAGTATGACTCTACTAACCTATTTCTTAAGCTAGGAGAAAATTTGATATACTGTCTCAATATATGAGACACATATTTGATTTTGTATTAAATTAAATAAATATGGCATATACATCTCTATATCCCCCACCGTCACTACAAAATTAAGAATGATTGCAACATGTCATAATGGTTTTCATAATTAAACCTTACTTGTCTATAATTTCTTCTGTCCAAGGCCATTCTGTGTTGCCAAAAATGTTTGAAAAAAGGAGGAAGAATCTCTGTTTTGATGTAATTTGCTTCTACACCATCTGTCCCACAGCACTGCTTTACCACCTAGGAGGTAATATTTAATAAATAACAAAATTAAAATGCTACATTAAGACTTAACTGCCCTTTAACATGCTTTTGCAATTTTCTCTTTAGATGGTGACACTAACCCATTTTAGATAAATTACTATGTACCTTCAATACAATTTTTTTCATTTCTTCATCAGGAGATTGGAATTCTCTGATAAGGATTAACATCACTTCTCTAGTATAGTAATTTGCATATTCTGCATCCATGAGGGGAATAAGGTATCCAATAGCTTTCAAGAAGGCAGCCAAGCCCTGTTTTAATAAAAAACGTAAGCATAAAACTATGATTCAAACTGTAACTCTAAAGGGAAGCAAGAAAAGAAAAAGTGGGAACTAATTTTTAGATATACCTTTCCTCTATGCTGGCGGATACCTTTCCACAAAGGCTTTAAAACAGAATCAAAAGATTCAATGCCATAAGGAGTAGCTGCTTCAGCCAGAGCAGCAATAGCCAAAGCACTAATGGTCCGGACTTTCTGTTGTTCATCCACAAGACCTGAAACATAAGACTATAAGTTTTAAAACAAAAAATCTAAACTGCTTCTAACAGGGTAATCAAAACAGGTGAAGCAGGAAATTTAGCAAACAATAAGCCAAAAGATCACATCATAAATATGACCTGTTTGGCATCTAACTTGTATGTCTTTTATACTATGACCTTGTACATCCTAGATTAATTTATTACAGATGTGTGTATGTATTATATGTCTATAGATATATACACAGAGGAACAGAAACAGAGAGAAAGCCAGCTATCAATCAGGCTCATAAAGCTTATATCAATTTTGCTATCAGTAATAGTCAAGAATAGCCCATTACTTTGATACTTACAAACACTATACTTCAATATTTTGCCCAAAGCATCATTTGTCCCCAAAAAACTTTTAAGCAAATATTGCATCTTTAAGTTCAAAACAACAATAAGTGCAGCATATTAATTAACTTACCATGTTCAATGATTTCAACTAAACTTCTGAGATGAGGAAGGATGGCACAACCCATAAGAATAGCAATTTGCTGTACAATCTTAATACCAGTATGCCTAGCCTGCCAGGACTTCTTGCTCTTACACACAGCTTTCAAAAAGGGCAACAATGAAGGAATGCCCAAGGCAGATGCAACAACAGCAAAAGCTCGAGCTGTTGTATTACGGACATATTCATCCATGTTATCAATATCAGGTCGCATAGTAGAAATCATGGTTGCCAGGCCAGCAGCCTAGAAGAAAGATTAAATCACTCATTAAGTTGAACATTTATATCCACCAAGCACTTTGTTAATTACAGCTTATTTTATCGTTAAAAATCTATTCCTTCACAATAGTCTCTTTACCATTTTAAAGGTAAGGAAACTGAGGTCCACAGAGTTGGGTTTGCATTCTTGTAGACACACTTCTAGTGAGGACTGGAGTTCAGGCTTGATTCCAACCTTGAAGCACTTTCTATTACACAATGCTGTCTCCCCTACTTGTCACCAATTAGTTAATTTAGTACAATTTTCTGGTTTTAGAACAAGTGATCGATTAGTTAATTTAGTTAATTCCTTCTCTTTAACTGATATTTACATTTAAATACAGTAGCAATTTGTCCCCTGAAATTTCCTATGACTAGATTTAGCTTTCTTCTTAAAAATGTATTTTAAAAAAATTCAAAAATAATAAAAAATATAAAGAAATACCTTAGCCAAATTTGAAATGATCTCCCTGCCTTCCACTCTGGCATAGTAATCTTCATCAATCAGTAGTGGTTCAATAACCACAAGGATCTACAAAGAAAAGGAAACGGGTATTATGGCAACAATCAGTTTATTTTATACTCTCTGTGTCTTGGGCTTGATGAACAAATATATATATTTATGTACATATATGTATACTAGGACTTATTTACATACGTACACACACACACACATAATTATATTTTGTTCCTCAAACCCCAGATAGAATTTTAAAATATGGAACTTGACTAGTATAGAAATGTTTTACAACACTATGTGTGTGTGTGTGTGTGTGTGTGTGTGTGTGTGTGTGTGTGTGTGTGTGTATAGTGGATATCACTGCTTGCCTTCTGAAGGAAGAGAATTTGAAATTCACAATTTAAAAAAAAGAAATGTTTAAAAATTTACAAATAATAAAGATGGAGATGGAAAAGAAAGGGGTAGAAATAATAAAAATGGAGATGGAAAAAGAAGAGGTAGTCAAGGAAACAATAAAAGGCAAATCAAAATGCAAAACTTATAGGAGGAGGGAGTTATTTATTAAATTGCTCTAACAAACTTCAACAATTACTAAGAACATTCATGTATTAAAAGCACAGTATAACTTATTTTCATTCATAAATTTTGAATCAAGAGGTTAAATCATCTTTAGAATTCTATTTAAGAGAACATAGAATTCTGTAATATTTTCATCTAGACTGATTCAAGGAAACAATAAACTGTTTATTAAAAGGGTTACACTTTATAGCATAAAAGTTCAAGTACTTGGAGCACTATTCCCAGAGAATTCTGGATAATAAAAGGTTTTTAACTGTGCCATTTTTATAATATGCCCAAGTATTCTTTAAAATTGTTTTATCATTGATGAAAACAAATATTTATGTGAAGCTTCAAGGTTTGTAAAAAAGTACTTTGTACTTTAATCCAATGTGGGTAAGACAAATGTTATCAGTGACCCCATTTTATAAATGAGAAAAGTGAGATACAGAAAGGTTAAGTGACCTGCCTAATGTCACACATCTAACAAGTATCTAAGGCAGGATTCAAATACAAATTATCCTGATTCCACGTCATTCTACTTATTCCCATAACCACAACAATATTCAAGTTAAGTCATTTTTCATAATTACAGAAAAAATATGAAAAAAAACTACTTCCCCAATTCTATTCAAAAGCTATCATTTTTTTAAATGTGAAAATTAATCAGTGAAAAACTTTCTGACTTTTAAAGTGAAGGAAAAAAAAAACCTTCTCACAAACCTTATGTACATATGGTCGAACAAGGTCATCTAGCTTGTACAAAATTCTGTCAATAACTTTTACAAGTAAATGACGTTCCTGATCTTCAAGTGTTGGAGACATCAGCAATGGAAGAATTTGATTAAACAAAGGCCCAGCTCCAAATTCACGAGCTTTGTCAGTGATCTGACGCAATGCAGCCTAAGAACACAAAGCAGTAAGTTGAGAGAATTTATTTTATTTTTTCATGATTCTTTTTCAAAAAGGAGGACACTTGGTTAGCATTTTAGACACAACACTAGAATGAATTTACCATATATGAGCTATTAGACTGTATTCAAAAGAAAGGTGAAAACAAACAATTTTCTGGTGCAAATTGTTATAAAGAACTCTAGCAAATAAAATTTCAAAAAGTATTATCTTCCTACTTTTAGAGCATGGATGACATGAACTATCTAAAACTTCCAAATTTTTTCCCACTTTTTCAAAGTTGTTGAATATTCTAAAAGATAACTTCAGGTCTCCAGATGAAAAAATTCCCAAACCTAAAATTCACTTGAAACATTAAAGTTTGATCCTTTAAAAAAAAAAAATCTATCTTAAAACTATCTTTCATCCTGAATAATTCTGTCTAAAGGAAAGCATATTAGAATAATTAGGTAGGTCATAGGAAGAATAATTATAAATTACATAACATGTGATTTTTTTTTTACATTAATTCTTACCTTTCTCATTGGAGGTGTGCCATTCTTGATTTTTAAAAGCAATTTCATTATTTTTCTCTCTTTTTGTTCTTCTGGACTAAGTGTTGATTCATCTACATCCACCTACCAAAAAATTTTCACAAATAATTTAAAAGATAAAATGATATAGTATTGACCATCAATTCCCTGGCTCACCCAACTTAAAAGGAAAACATTAAGTCTCTCACTAATCCTATTATTTACTTACCAATAATTTATCAAAGTATTGAATATCATCAGGTTTTAAAAATGGAAGATTTCCAGATGGTTGGTCATTCACACTTTTCATAGTCCTATCTTCAGTTTGCATGTGGAATCCAGTCATGCCACCTAAAGGTGTAGGAGTTGCTGTCAGCTTCCGGGCTGGAGTACGAATAGGAACATAGCCAGCCGGAGGAGGGAGTACCTAATGAATTAAGAGTTTAACAGTGATATATAAGTAATATCAAAATTATATGATAGCATTCTATGACCTAAAATTTTAAGAATTTCTGCTTGCTTACTGTCAAAAATTTAATACAAATATATTAATACATTCAATATTGAGTTTTAAGTTACAAGAATGAATCACTTTTATAAGAATCAGTGATTACTTTTGATATAATGAATTATGCTTTTGTTTTGTTTCAAAACTGTAATTTCACTGATGTAGAGTGTCTTATGAGGAATTTCCTTTACCAATGAAATTAAACAACTCAGAGGCAGTATTTGTAAGAGATGAGATTTGAACCCAAGTAGTACTATGCTTCACTTAAATATTTGTTTCATTCTGCAGCAAGGATAGCGATTTAAGATTCGCTCACTTAATGTTTTCCAAGTTACATTATAACAAAATTTCATAGCATCAAAGACTAGAGTTTTAAAATTATATGTCAAAAAGTTCCATCAATTTTAAAATTTTAAACAAAAGCAGACATACATATATCTTATGCTTCAAAAATTAAAACAGAAACTGCATAAATTCATGATTTTGATAGAAATGCTATTTTCACTATTTCAAAAAAATTTTTTTTCAGTATTTTCTTTACAAAGAATCAAAAAAATTTCTAAAAGAAAAAAAAAAGATTTTCAAACTAGTTGCAAAAATTAGAAATCTAAAGATTTACTTTAAGCAAAGGACCAAGTTTTAATAAAGATGACCTAAAAAAGGTGCTACAACTGATAAAAGAACTCCTGGCTTTTTTTTTTTTAAAAAACACAGAACATTGTCATGTGCCCATCAGGGAGAACTCATATCATACAACAATGTATCATACAACTCATATCATACCAGTTCAAAAAAGGATATATAATAGAAGACTAACTTCTAGACTTTCTAAGTAGTAGTAAACTCCCCAGATCCAAGAAAATAAGGTTGGTGTGACCAAATTATATAACTGAAGAATCCATCATTTTCCTACCATTGATACTGTCCTAAACAATTTGCACACAAAGAAAACTTTCCAATCTTTCCTGGACAGAAGCAGGTTAAAACCCTCACCTTTCTTTACAGTATCCTGACATCACTGTAAAGAATTTCTGAGCTGTGAATGAAACCTTGAGAATCAATTCCTTTTTGCTCTTTTGACCAGTCCCAAAAGTTTTCTGGACACATACGTGGTAATAGCTAAATAACTCTATCATATTGCTTACATTCTCAATGGGCAAGGGACAGGAGGAATGCTTTTAAAAAACACATTAGGAATAAATAAATGAATAATTAACTAGCTGAAGCAAAGTTCAGTCTTACTGTTTGATATTCTCAGTACGCAATCTTCATTTAGCTGATAATTACAACTTACAAATAACCAGATCTGATCTTATAGAACATACAACAGACCTTAAAGTGCTCATAAAGCTATATGTACATCAAGTACAGGGCTTAAAATATTATGCTTTACCTCATTTTTCCTTTTGGGGACAATTTTCAGAGAAATTTATCTTTGAGAGATTAACTTGAAACATTATGGCTAGATGTGTTTCAATATGTTGTTACACAGAAATGAGGCTAAGGAGAAAATATTAGTGAATGTAAGCTTCAAGTTAGAGGAAATAAAGTCGACTAAAAAATTTTATGCAGTCTTTAAAATGTAGGGCAATTAAAAACAAAATTCAAATTCCAAAGGAAAGAAGCTAAATATATTTTTTAAAGTTTCCTATATTACCCTATTACCTTATATCCTTCTGGGAACATAGCATCCAGCTCTTCATCAGAAAGTGGACGATTTCTCTCATCAATTTCTCTCTCCCATCTCCATGCTTGAAGCTGTTCCGGGGTCATGCTCATTATGTGACCTATATACAAGCAAAAAGACATACAATAAACAAATTACCCACCATTTAATGAGACTTATTACAAAGGCTCTTAAAAAGATAGGTACCATATAGAATATCAAATCCAAGCCTAATAAATTGTATTTTAAACTACATTCATTATCAATGGTATCAAACATAATCAAATATTCTGCATAGCACCCAAACTTTCTTATGAACCATATTCAGAAAAAAACAAAAAATGTAATACCATAAATTGAAATTCATAACAAAATATATATTATCTTAAAATAGCAAATATAGTTTCAGTAAGTACCTGGAGTAGGTGTTGCCATGTTCATAGCAGGTGTGCCTATTGGTGTTTTACCAGGAGTCAGAACAGGAGTGCTCCCACCCATTTGACTAGCTGGTGTTTCATCCCAACGTGACTTTCTTTTGCTTGCTCCAGGAGTTGGTGTTTCACCAATTGAATCTCCACCACGATCTGTACGAGGAGTCTCAGCCCATCCACTTCCATGACCAGGAGTATCTTTTAAAAAACAAAACCAAATATTTACAATTTTAATTTACTCAAGCAATATAATTTTAGAGTATCTTAAGTTTTCATAGAAATCTAAAGAGTTATTTGCTGTTCCTTCATGCCAGAGACCATATAGTACTGATTTCATGGTCAAAAAATGACTCCATTATTACTCAGCAAATCAATATTTAACAAGCCACTCAAATTTGCTTTCTTAACAAAAGCACTTGATCCAAAACACACCTCTTTCAGTTTTAGGAGTCTCATCCCATCTGTTTTTACGTGCACTTGAGGTTGCACCTCCATGGCCTGGTGTTGCATGACCAGGGGTATCACCACGTCCAGGAGTAGCAGCTCCTGCTGGAGTATGGCTAGGAGTAGGATCCCATATTTTTGAGCCAGGTGTTGCTCCAGGTGTCTCACTACCCTTTGCGCGACCAGGTGTTTCATCCCATCTCAAGGAAGGTGTATGCCCAGGAGTCTAAAAGAAAAAAATTCAATCACATGTTAAATATAATTAGCTATGGTTTCTACAAAGAAGTGGTCTGAGCATATTTTGATGGAAGTGGATTTCTTTGACAAAGAGACCTAACTGAGTTTCAATTGATAAATGACGGACAGAAGCAGCTACACCCAAAGACAGAACACTGGGAAACGAATGTGAACTATCTGCATTTTTGTTTTTCTTCCCGGGTTATTTTTACCTTCTGAATCCAATTCTCCCTGTGCAACAAGAGAACTGTTCGGTTCTGCAAACATATATTGTATCTAGGATATACTGCAACATATCTAACATATATAAAACTGCTTGCCATCTAGGGGAGGGGGTTGAAGGAGGGAGGGGAAAAATCGGAACAGAAACGAGTACAAGGGATAATGCTGTAAAAAAAATTACCCTGGCATGGATTCTGTCAATATAAAGTAATTATTAAATAAAAAATTTTTAAAAAAAATTTTTTTGCATGGATAAAAATAAAAAAAAGTGGTCTGAGATCCATTAAAAACAATTTTCCATTCTACTACATTAGATGAAAAAATAGAACATCAGTGGTTCTTCCTAAAAAGCAAATGTTTCCATTCTCTAAATAGAACTTTAATAATTTAGATTACATGGAAATTCAAGACTTCAAAATAGCTAAAAATCTAATCTAAGGTATTTAATGTTTTATAAAGCATTTTCTTCACAGTTCTGTTAGAAAAGTATTATCTCCCAATAGCAAACATACAAAGTTTCCAAAGACAAGTCTTCTTAGCAGCCACTCTCCTCTTACCCCTCCAACTGAAGGAGAGCATGGTTAACAAGCAAATCTCTTTCCACAGTAAAGGAATAAGGACTAGATAGAATCAAATGAGATAGTATCTGTAAAAAGTACCTGACACATAGTGGTTACTATCTAAATGCTTATTTTCTCTCTCCCCATTTGATCAACCTAAGAGATGATGCTTTATGGAAACAAACAGTAGCTACTGTTTATTTTCATATGCAGGAATTTAGCACAATACAATGAGATGCATATTTCTCCTTTCAGGTTTCAAAATTTAGAAACTGGATTTTATCCACAAAATAGAGGTTGATTACCCAAGGTAAAAACTGAGCTCAATAGAATAAATTCTCCCTTTTCATCCAACTACCACCAAGAGCAAGACAAATTCTATTCCACCACTTTAATGACTAAATGTTTGATAAAATAGCTATGTAACAAATTACATATCATTTTAGGTTTACCTTCTCCCAGAAATCTAAACTACCTCTGAAGAAGAGCAAGAAAGATCTATCTTATAGAGCTGTCCACTCAACAACAATGAATAACTGACCTATTGCATGAACTTAGACATTTAAGATTTCAAAATGAAGGCTTACCACGCTCTAACAGGGAAAGGGCAGAATGAGGTGGTGGCACAGGAAAAATATGGGAGAATACAGAAAGGTTACGGGAAATTACTACCTCAGCTTGATCCCAGTTTGAAAGCTTTTTTGGAGTTGCACCAGGAGTCTGATCAGCTGTTTGATCCCAACGCCTCTTGCGTTTTGAAGGAGGCTGGGATGATGCACCATTGACAACTTTAAGTTCTCCAGCTTTAGCTTTTTCTGCTAGCTGTTGCCTAATTTCCCTCTGAAAAATAAGAATAATGATGAAAATCAATTACTCAAAATAACTTTAATAGTTCTCAAACATTATTATCCACACTTCCTACCACTTGTCATATCCTTCTGTTTTACAACATACCTTTAATCTTTCTTTGCTTTATCTTACCCTTATGTTTCTTTTAGTCCATTTTCTCCCTTTCTAGACAACAAAATAATCTCTTCCAACTATATTCACACATATGCTAGGAAAAGCCATCCCATTTATTGGAAAAGATTCTTTCACCAGGAGATCATTGTACACAGCAACATCAACATTATGTGATGATCAATTCTGCTCTTTCCAACAATGAGATGATTGAAGCCAGTTCCAATGATCTTGTGATGAAGAAAGCCATCTACACCCAGAGAGAAGACTGTGGGAACTGAATGTGGATCATAACATTCTCACGCTTTTTGATGTTGTTCACTTGCATTTTGTTTTCTTACTCTTTTTTCTTTCCTTTTTGATCTTATTTTTCTTGTGTAACAAGAGAATTGTCTAAGTATGTTTACACATTCAAAAAAAAAAAGCTTTTTGTGCTACTTACTAGCTATGTGAGCAAATCAGTTCACTTCCCTGAGCCCTAGCTTCCTCAGCATATGTATTTTGAAATGTAAAATTTTCAAATGTAAAATTCAATAATCTCTTAAATCTCTCACATTTGAAATAAAAAACCAAACAAAAGGAAAAATAAAGACTCTTTCTGGAAGCAAGCCTTCAAGCAATTTTCTCTATCCATAAAGAACTGATGCACTTTATCTTTTTCAGAGACATTTTTTTTTTAAATTTTATAAACTAGGGTATGATTTTTTTAAAGTGTAACATTAAATATACTGTAAAGTGCTTTAATGTCAATTTCCTTTATTTATCTCTATAATTATAAAATGATGAGGAAAAAATATTTAACAGACCTCTTCTTTAGTCAAATGTTGTTCTCGCATAACATCCATATAGGTCCTAGCATTCATTTTAGGATCAGGTGTCTTGCCGCCTGCAGAAAATAACAGCAACAGGACAGGAGCACAATGAATAAAAAATAATTAAATTTAAATGATTTATCTGCCCTGCTCTAATAATATGTTATTCCATAATCACTTAATTTTACTTTTTTTTTAATTGAAAACTTCAATAATTACACATCTTACTTTTATTGAGTTTGCTGATCAATTTAACCTGTTTGAACACAAACATAACTACTGCAGTTTAAAACAAGTACTTTAATGCAGATAAAACAATAAAATGACAAAACACAGTTAAGAGTCTTCAGAAGTGATGGGTTCCTGGGTTGCTAATCCGGAATACGTACACTTTCGTGCCTTTGTCTCCACCAGCAGTTCTGACTTCAAGCAGCAGAATAGTAGCCTAGAAAATTATCTCTTTACCATTAGTAACACTTTGGATAGATATTTATATTCAAAACATTACCTGTGCAAGCTGTTGAAATCCTGACTTTCATTAACTAAGCCTAGATCAGTGCATCACATAAAGTTCTAGAATACAGTTATACTTTGGCATATCTGATCGAAACACTTCTATATTTGTATTCAAGTGCCATGTTATAAGAGGGCTTCTTTTTTTTTTATTTCCATGACACATTGCAGAAAATTTTTATATTTTCTCTTGAGAAATCATAATTACAAATTACTTGAAATGTTTAACTACAATTACTATGATACACACACAAAAAAGTCGTGTACAAGGAGATGTGTAATTCTATCCCTGAAGTTTCATTACTTGCTCTTTAAACTTCAAAATATTTTAAAGAAGCCCAATAAGAACAAGATGCGTGGAGGCACACTACTCTTAGAAATGGGAGCTGTGCTATACAAATAGTATAGCATCACAATTTGGGGGGGGAAATGAAATTCTAAAACATTTTCTATGCTGAAGACCATGCCCAATTAGCAGTGTCATTCTGACACTAGCTCTGATAAGACTTCCTTTGGAATACTTTTTCACCATAATCTACACAGGATGTGTTGAACTGCACCCTTAAGAATGCAGACAGGACTGGCATATAGCAGTACTGCTGTAGGAAAGAAATTAAGGACAGTTAGTATGGGCCTGTGAATTCTGACATACATGTTTAAATCAATTACAATTAAGCAAGTAAAAAAATATCCCTACTAATTCATGCAGGCAGAAATTCTAATTTGTAAAACCTGCAACAGAGTCTAATTTTAAGAAACAGGCACCTTATTTTGATTGTGAAACTCACTCACCTGAGGAAAGCTTCCATCAGGCCCACTATGCCCCTTGAACTGACTTGCATACTAAAATTAGCAAAACAGACTCCAACTATTAAAAGGATCCAAGTCTTTGTATATATATATAATATATTTTTTTTTGTTTTAACATAGGAATGCTTAAAGCAAAGTAGGTGCATTACTGAGCTATGATTAGAGCAATGGGCTCTATTCTGAGAAAATAGTATTTCAAAAATAATAATTATTAAATTCTATGATTTGGAAATGAAAACTTTCAAAGTTTTCAAAGACTTGAAAGTACTTTGAGCAGAAACACACACATTTGTTCAAAGTATAGTATGCGTAACCCAAAACAAAAAGAAAAGAAAAACCTTTAACCCTTTGCGTTTCTATGGCATTGGCTCATTATTTTCTTGTCCTTCTACCTAGAAAGAAAACTTGTATTATAAACATGAAGAATATGGCATCTGTGATTTCAAAATCTATACACATCTATAATAGGGGCTGCTTAAAAAGAAAAACTAAATTCACAAGCATGCCAAAAAAAATCAAAGGGCTAAAGACAACTTTATACAAACAAATTTTACAAGAGTTATAGAAAAGTGGGAGTGAATTACCATCTGCAAAAGGATCAAGACGCTCTGGAGAAATTATCATAGTTCGCCTGTGCTTTTTATATTCATCTTCACGGTCTGCAATCTTTGGAGGACGGTGTTCAGCAAATGGGTCATACTACAGAAACAAAGAATCCATAATTAATCAATTTTTACATCCTTACAAATGAATGAAATTATATGCTTTTTAAACAATAAAAGATCTATTGCGAGGATAATTTGAATAAAGGAAAGGGTTCAAAACTAATATCCATGATTTTATTTTTCCAAATATATGCAAAGGTAATTTTCAACATTCACCTTTGCAAAACCTTGTGTTCCAAATTCTTTCCCTTCCCCCCTCCCCAAGGTAACTATATAAGACAAAGAAAATGTTACCTGTTCAGTTGACTGTGGTATGTCATTAAGCAATGCCACTGTGGGTTGGTATCCTGATTTCTTCTGGCCAAGCAGGCTAGTGGATGAGGAGTAGTCATCATCATCCTACAATGCCAAAAAAAAAAAAAAAAGGAACAAAATTTGTCAAATAATTTTAAAACATAAGGGATGTACACAGAATTGACAAATTCAAAATACTTAGTAATATTTTCAAGTCTTTTAACTGACTTGAATTATAAAGAGAAAGTAGTGTATGATAATGAAAAGAGGTAGAATTTATATTATGCTAGTAGCATAGTGCTGGAGGCACTTTTCAGGAAAATTTTATGATTTTAAATATCATAAAACTCTGCTGTACTTACTTGCAATCTTATAAATATTTTTAATATTTAACACAATTTTCTTCAGTTTCAATTACACAGAACAAGAATTCTTACTGTCTCAGAGTATGAGAATGCTAACACTCTGACAACTGTGTAAAGCCCAAGTGCCCATTTGTGACAACCAGGAGAGTTGTTTCTAAATATCAAACAAATTTTTTTTCATGAAAAATGCTCAAAATTAAATAAAAAGCAATTTGAACTTGCAAGAATCAATAAGCAATTTGACAGGTTTTTTAAAACTACTTTAAAGCTTACAAAAACATTTCAAATAAAACCAAAACTACATAACTAAAGCATTTTTCAAAGAAAAGTTAATCATATTCTCACAAATATAAAAGATAAGTTTCTGTGAAATGTTATAAACAAAGAGGAAATTACTTATTATTTCCTCCAAATCAACAAAAAAGACACATCCATTTTAAACTCACATCTTCTAATTCTGTTGCAGCAATTGATGTCACGTAGCCAGCAAATCTACTGTCATTACCACCATAAATTTCTTGGTCATAATAACCTGTAGAATCAAGGCCAACTCCTTGAGCTTCATCAAGAGCTGCCTTCTTCCCTTGGATTTCTCGAATCTGTGCTTCAATATCTGTAAAGAAATACATATTTAAGTATCCAATTATACTCACTCATTAAATCAACATTTATTGATGGATGGGAACAGAACTGATTAAAAACACTGCCCTCTAAGTGGTTACAATTTAGTACTGACTTTCTATTACACAGATAATTCTATGAAATGAGAAAATGTAAAATGCAGCAATTAGGAAAAAAAAAAGTTATCTAGCCACAAAAATAAAGGGATTAGTTCTCCACTAGTTCCAAGTTTATAAATACTGGGGTTCCTTCAACCACAATTAGTCCTTAGCTTTAAAAGGTTGCTTCTTTTCTTTAAGCTTGCTCTAAATTCCTTGTCTGCAACTGAGAAGTTATTTTGCCACTGAAAGAACTTTAAATTAAATAATTGCTTAAGCCAGCCTTCAAAAATTTGCTTTAAATACCAAGAGAGTAGATTAGTCACAATGTCTAACAATTTCTATGTTTCGAATTCCAACACAGAACACTATGTTGAGATGATATGGCCTAGCTGTGTGAGAAAAGGAGTTATTCACCATATTCAAGACAATCATATAGTACTTTAGGGAGAATTTCATGAGAAAATACTGTATTTTTAACTCTTGGAAATTATTACTACTACTACCATTTAGTTCTCACCCTCATCTGCCATTTTTAAGTTACTGTATCTCGGTTTTCAAAGCACTTTCGTTCATTTTTTTAAGTTACAGTATCTTAGTTTTCAAAGCACTTTCACATATATTTCAATTAGAAATTTAGAGTTCATGATATTATAAATATAGACTACGGGGTTCTTTGAGGTGGAAAAGAAACTTCATCCCATTCCATTGTTACATAGAGACTAAGACAAACTTTGGAGAATCTTGATTATTGTAGTCAAACAAAAAAGTCCACTAGGCCCCTTCCTAATATCTCCCTAACTCCTCTCCAATTCTTCCCCTTATTCCCTAGATCCTCCTCCAGCTTAACTCAGAACACATTGCTTAATCATATATGATTCTGCCTTCCTTCAAACTCAAGAGCTATTTCATGTAATAAATGACAAACTTTTGTCCTGTAATAAGTGTCTCTCCCAATTCTTTCATGTCTCTTAAAATTATAATTCTAAATAAAATTTAATTCTAAAATTACTACTTCATTTTCATTTTTTCAGATAACAAATTGAGGATAACACAAAGACTGTTAAGGTCATAAACTATTAAATGCCAGAGTTGATCTTAAAAACTAGATATTAAATTTCTGGTCCTATGCTCTTTGCACTACTTAATTGTTACCTTATCTTTCCAATGATTCCCAAGTTGCTCAACTACACTACAGTAAGGTGAAACTTGGGGATCAGCATGGATAGTTATTTCCAAGAAAAGTCTGCGTCTACATAAGCAAAAGATGAAAAACACCAATTAGCAGCTAGAGGAAGAGTAGCTAAAGGAGTTCTTTGTAATAGTTGATTAAAACAATACTTTCAGACAATATATTCCAACTCTGTACACATCACATCCAAAGATGAGAGTTTTCTAGCACTTTCAAAATTTAAGATTATGTAAAAGCACTACAAAACTCAATACCAGTGAGCCAGGCACAAATCAAATTAAAACAAAGATAATACATAACAATGCAAGAAGCTGTGAATTAGAAATCAGAGGATCTAGATTCAAATTCCAGCTTTGTTACTAGCTTTGTGAGACTGCACAAGTCACTATAAGGTCTCAGTAGCCTCATCTGTAAAATAAGTAAAAAAATCACAACTCTAAATTCTAGAAGTACAAAAAGGAAAAGAAACCAGATAGCATCATGGAGTAAATGAGCTAACATTTGTTATTTTGTTGAAATTTATGTGTTTTTTCCCCAAAATATAAACAGCTGCTTAAATTCTATTATTTAACTTAAAATTTTAGTCCTTATTTGGTATAGTCAATCTTTTTTTTGTCAAGATTGTTAAATGCAAAACAAATTACTTCAAGGATCTGCAACTTTATATGGGTAGATACTCAGATTAAAAATCTTCTACAACATTACCATTGATTTTTAAAACGTTTCAACACCTTATAGTCAAACTGATGCATGAAATTATTAGGCTGGTACTCAGATAGACAGATACTTCATCTGCCTGTAAAAATAATTTAAAATTATAATAATGCATACAAAGAGGCAATTAGGTGACAGCAAATAAAAGTACTGGACCTGGAGTCAGGAAAAAAATAGAGTTTGAATCCAGCTTTAGACATTTTTTGTGTGACACTAAATAACTTAGCAAGCTATTTAAACATCCCCTGCCTCAGATTCCTCAACTATCAAATGAGTATAAAATTAACAGCACACATCTCCCAGGATTGCTCAGAGGATCAAATGAGATTTGTAAAGCATGTATCACTGTGCCTGGCAAATAAAAGGCACTATATAAATATTGGTTCCCTTTTCCCCCTCCTAAATTCAGGTCGATCTTGAAAGCCTAAATTTAATGTCATAGTTAACAATTAAATTGAAAGTTTAACATGGGAAAAAAGTCAAGAATAAGATCATTTAAGTCTAAAATCCATTAGAGGCCAAATAGTTCAACCTTCTGATATTACAGTTGAGACGTCAAAGGTTCAGACAGGTTAAATGAAACTTCCCCAGGATTACACAGTTAAGCATCAGAGGTAGAATCTGATCCTAGGTATTCTGGACTTATAATTACTGAAATATTTAAATGACTTTTTTAATCGAAGTATAATTAGCCTTATTTTGAAAAATAGAATGAGGACCAACGATTGACTAGAGGCTGGATGGAGACAGATAGCATAGCAACATAAAGAGCAACTCCTAATAATTAGGCAGTGACTAAAAATAGCTCCCTTGGAAGAAAGTTCATTCTTGTTTTATGAAGACATAATCTATATATAATGTCCTTTCTAAATCTAAAATCCCCTTTCAATATTGTTTTAACTGAGAAGGGAATACAAAAAAAAAAGATTTGAAAATATTAATAAACCAATAAGAAAAGAGTAAACAAAACCTTTGGTTCCATATTTCAAGCTTAACTCTATACAGTCAACTTAAAATTTCAATTTGTATGACATTTTAAAATCTAAATTAAACTAGTTCAACAAAAAATTACATCCAAGATCACTAAAAATGGAAGGGGAAAAAGAGAGAGAAAAGAAAAATGGAGAAGGGAGGAAGAGAACATAAGATCTCATCAACCAATATTAGTCATATTTTGCACAAAAGAAACACTGGAGATAAGACTTGTGAGGAAACGTCTAAGTAAACTTCTAAGTTCAACAAATTCGGTCTTAAGAAAATCCTACCTAATATTCTTTTGAATATTTCACTCAACCAACAAATTAATTCTTGAAAATATGTGCAAGCGGGGCAGCTAGATGTAGTGAACAGAGCATCGGTCCTTAAGTCAGGAGGACACGAGTTCAAATTCAGCCTCAGACATTTAATACTTCCTAGCTGTGTGACCCTGGGCAAGTCACTTAACCCCAGTTGCCTCAGCCAAAAAAGAAAATATGTGCAGGTACTGTTACAAAGAAAATATTTAAAATAATGTTCATAAATCATTCAGCCACTGCTTTCAACTGTCCCTCAATTTCCCAAATATGTTCTTATTGCATTTGTTCTCAACTTAAACACGTAGTGTATTATATCATCACATAAAGATAGTTCCTGTACTTTGAGGACAAAAAATTCTGAACAATATGCATTTGTTTCTGGAGACAAATGGAAACATTTTCATAATTAAAAAGTACATTCTGAACCTTATTTGCATATACTTTCTGACTTCTGGTGAGAAGTGAGAATTCAAGGGACAAAGGATGGACTAGGCAGTGAAATTTATTTATTCCTACATACATTTAAGAATAATGACTTTGGGGCAGCTACATGGTGCAGTGAATAAAAGTGCAGGCCCTGAAGTCAGGAGGACCCGAGTTCAAATTCAGACACAATACTTTCATAGCTGTGTGAACCTGGGCAAGCCACTTAGCCCCAACTGCCTAAGCAAAAATAAAAATAAAAAATAATGATTTTACAGGTCCACTTGTTCAAAAAAGTAAAATTAAAATAATTCTATCTCAAAAGCATAAGATTAGTGAAGTACCTTGGAAACTCAATTTGGAACTATAACAACAAAGTCAATAACTTTGTATAACCTCAAAACTAAGCAATATCACTGTGAGGAGGCTTATATTTCATTAGGATCCAGAAGCACAAAAATCCTTTCCAACTACCTTTTAGGTTTAGTCTTCTCCCATTAGCATGTAAAGTCCTTGAAGGGATGAACTGTCTTTCTGCTTGTATTTACAGAACATGCAATACTTTATGACTAGTTAATGGACTCTTCAAACTATGCGCCAGTCATTGATCGTCACTTATAATTTTTGGCAAAATTCTACAACATATTACAGTCATGGATTATGAGAATAAGAAAGACAGCACTAAAAATCTAAGTGGGCTTATCAAGAACAAGTCAAACAAATAAATTATTTCCCCTTTTTTGGCAGGTTGGCTAACCTAGTAGGTGATAAGTCAAGGAAATACCATAGATACTCTTTATCCTCTGCCCAAGCATTTTGATTATATTTTTTCATACTTCTCTTTTTCATTAGTTTTGTGCAAAAGCTTTTAAATTTAATATAATTAAAATTATCCATCATTTTGCATTTCATAATATTTTTTATCTCTTGTTAAAACATTCTTTCCTTCTTCATAGATCTGACAGGTAAAATACTCCTTACTCTGCCAATTTGCTTATGGTATCTAACACCCATTACATCTAAATCATGTGCCCATTTTGACTTTTCTTGGTATATGGTATGAAATGTTGGTTAATGCTTAGTTTCTGCCATATGATTTTTCAGTTTTCCCAGTGACTTTTGTCAAAAAATGGGGTCTTATCTCAGATACTAGAACTTTGGGGTTGCCATGCATTAGATTACAGTCATTGATTGCTCTGTCTTGTATATCTAATCTATTCCAACAATCCACCAACTATTTTTTGAGTACCAAATAATGTTGATGATTGCTGCTTAAAAATAAAGTTTTAGATCTGAATCTGATATGGCTAGGCCACCTTCTTCTCCTTTTTTTCCTCCATTACTTCCCTTGATTTTTCTTCTAAATGATCTTCTTCTAGATGAACTGCTATTATATTTTCTAGCTCAATAGAGTAATTTTTGGTAATTTGATTGGTATGATTGGTTAGTATTTTAATTAGGTGTCAGAGATGGGTTTCAAATTCTTATCTTCCTGACTCCAAGTCTAGTTGGTTATGTATTTACTATATCAAAATATCTCTACTTAGAGCAATGTGGGAAATATGTCAGTTATGCATATTCCAAAATACTTAAAATGGCCAGACCCAGTTATTTCAGAACAGCTCCATATAAAGCTGAAGATAGACCTTTTATTGGAGTGTGCCAGGGATTTGTTGTTGGTTCTGTTTTCTTGCACATTTTTATAAAGTATTTCATTGGCTCACAGGCTAGAACCTAAAGTGAGCTTTGAGTTCATCTAGTTCACCCTTCCATCCCCAAACTCATTTCACAATGTAAAATTTAAGGTCTAGAGAGTTTTAAAATCACTTTCACATGTAGATCATATACGTACTAAACAGCAAAGAGAGATTGGAACCCAGGTTCTCTGAATCCAAATCCCAAAATCTGGACTGAATTCCAAATCCATATCAAATTATCAAAATAAAATATGAATAAGCATTCACAAGTGAAGGGGAAATAAAAGGAAGATAAACTATTATACAGAAATTATATGTCACAAAACAAAAGACAAACAAAATGGCTGAATTTTTTTTTAATTTCTTTCTTAAATTTTATTTTATAATAGCTTTTTATTTTTCAAAATATATGCAAAGATAGTTTTCAGCATTCACCCTGCAAAACCTTGAGTTCCAAATTTTTTCCCCTCTCTCCTCTTGTTCCCCCCTCCCTTAAAACAGCAAGTGATCCAATTAAGTTAAACACGTGCAATTCTTCTAAACCTATTGTCACATATCATTGCTTTACAAGAAAAAGGAAAAAACAATGCAAGCAAACCACAAGGTAAAAATACCATGTTGTGATTCACATTCAGTCCCCATAGTCCTTTCTCTAGATGCAGATGGCTCTCTCCATCACAAGTGTATTGGATTTGGCCTAAATCACCTCATTGTTGAAAAGTGCCAAGTCCATTATAGTTAATCATCACATAATCTTGTTGCTGTGTACAATGTTCTCTTGGTTCTACTCACTTCAGTTATCATGAGTTCATTGTAGGTCTCTCCAGGCTTTTCTGAAATCATCCTGCTGATCATTTTTTAAAGAACATTCCATTAAATTCATATACCATAACTTATTTAGCCCTCTCCCAATTAATGGGCATCCACTAAATTTTCAATTTCTCGCCACTACAAAAAAGGGTTGCTACAAACATGTTTGCACATATGGATCCTTTTCAAAATGAGTGACTTTCTACACAAATTTATCAGGCTCAAAATATAACTGGAAATTGATAACCTAAACAATTTGATTTCAGCAAGAGAAAAATGAGACCAGTCATAAAGGAACTCCAATGGGGCTAAGGGATGGGTGGGTCAGGGAACTTCATAACTAGACAAGTTTATCAGTTTAAATCAGAAACTTAAAAGAAAATGATAATCCTTATGTTGGATAAAAAATACTTTTAAATGCAGAAAAGTAGCACCCTACCAAGCTTATAATATAAACAGTATCCAGATTCCTATGGGTATATATAAGGCAAAGAAAGAGCACTAGAATATTAGTAATAAAATAAAAATATTAAATAAAATACTATCAGATTAGATTATATCCAAAAAATTATTCATTATGACCAAGTTAGAATTATTTATTAGGGTATGCAAAAGTTATTTATTAGGGTAATTAGCATCATAAATGACATGGTTAAATTTGGAATTATACCCAAATTATAAAACCGTGCATGCTCTTTGATCTTAGCAAAACCATTACTAAGAGATCAGAAAAAAAGGAAAAGGTGTGTGTGTTTTGTGTGTGTGTGTGTGTGTGTGTGTGTGTGTGTGTCTATGTATAGCATTTTCACAGAAATAAAGAAAAATTAAATAGCTAATACCAATCCAGAGTCAATAAATAGACAGAAAACGATAATAAAGGTATATTATCAAATTTACTTAAAGATTTTAATGATTTATCAGAAAAACATGTATATACTTTGTAGACTTCTTAATTTTCATACCTGCATTCCTAACACAAAGTATAACAGCACACTTGTGGTACAAGAGATATGTAAGCATTTACATGTGATACATTGATTCCCTTTTAGCATGCACTAATAGCATCTCTTTAAAATAAAGGAATCACAGAACAAAATCAAATTCAACAATAATATCACTTTATTAAAATTCTTCAACCAAATTGTAAAGGGACTTCACATCTAATTATTTTAAAGATGATTCTTCCCCCCCTCCCCCAATTTATTATCCAGCCTGAATAAAGGAGGTAGGCTAGTTAAAGGAGCTTTAGAAATCTTTTTCTATATAGCAAAACAATCTACTAGACATACATAATACTATCTGTGCAAGTAACCTAAAGCATTTTTTAAATAGGAAAGCATGATAGGTTTAAAAAAAAAATTAAACTTTTAAAAGGTTATCCTATTTCCCCTTAAAAAACAAAATCAAAACCTCTCTGGAACCTATCTGGTAATTTTCTAAAATAAGCATATCCTTTCATAATGACCATTGTCCTGGCTACCCAAAAAAAAAAAAAAAAAACACCATAACGTCCCTACTTTCAAGGGGTTCACATTCTTAAAAGGGTAACAACATGAAAATGACTACAGATAAGATATAGATATATAAGTATATCTATATACATATATATTAGAGCCAATCGCACAGGAAAGGCTTCTTACAGAAAATGGAATTTTGTTTGTAGCATCCTTTTTTGCAGTGGCAAGAAACTGGAAACTGAATGGAAGAAACTGGAAACTGAATGGATGCCCATCAATTGGAGAATAGCTGAATAAGTTATGATATATAAGTGTTATGGAATATTACCATCCCATGAGAAATGATCAGCAGGATTTCAGAGACGCCTGGAAAAACTTACATGAATTGATGCTAAGTGAAATGAGTAGAACCAGGAGAACATTGTACACCGCCACAAGAAGATTATATGATAATCAATTTTGATGAATGTGGCTCTTTTCAACAATGGAGTGATTCAGGTCAGTTCTAATGGTCTTGTGATGAAGAGTCATCTGCACCCAGAGAGAGAACTGTGGGAACTAAATGTGGATCACAACATAGTATTGTTAACTTTTTTGTTGTTGTTTGCTTGTTTTTTGTTTTCTTTCTCATTTTTTCCTTTTTGATCTGATTTTCCTTTTGCAGCATGATAATTATGGAAATATGTATAGAAGAACTGCACATATTTAACATAATTGGATTACTTGTCAGCTAGGGGAGGGGATGAGGGGAGTGGAGGGGAAAAATTTGGATCACAAGATTTTGTAAGGGTGAATGTTGAAAATTATCATGCATATGTTTTGAAAATAAAAAGCTTTAATAAAAAAAGAAAAATTGTTAAGAAAGAGAGAGAGAAATAAAGAAAGAAGTTAGGAAGGAAGCAAGATGGGATTTTAGCTGAAACTTGAAAGAAGTCAAGATTCAGAGATAAAGAAGCAGAGCATTCCCAGCATGAAGATACAAAGTGGTAGGAGACGTATTCTCTTGACAGTAGAATGGCAAGAAACTTGGTGTCATTGGACCTTAAGTTCGTGGAAGGGAATATTAGGTAGAACAGGGTCAGTTTATAAAAGGGCTTTAAAACCAAATACAGACAAATCTTGTTTGATTTATCTCATTAAGCAAATCTGACCTTTCTTTAAAGAATCCTGATATACATTAGCATTCCAAAGAACTTTGGTTCAGGTACTATATAGCCTCTCACTCCTGCCATCCCTATTGCTCCACCAAAAACCACCCTATTAAAAACCCCCCAACTAAAAAATTTCTTCCAAATGAAAGCAGCACAGATTTACTGAGCAGCCACCTCTACCAAACACTTTCCTTCAGACACCCAGCACTGTGACCCCACCTTCCCTGTGATTTTCCTTTCCTTACATTCTTCTACAAGAGAACATTTTTATTATTAGGTCTTAAGAGTTTGTGGCACAGACCTTCCAAAAGAATATTGCCTTTCCTCTTTAAATTGTAAAGTTTTGTGGATTGCCTTTCCTCTTTAAATTGTAAAGTCTTGTGGAGAGGGAATGGCATATAGTAAACATTTAATAAATGTTTCCTAAATTGAACTGAATTACTGCAATAATATAATGTAATTAGGACAGGCAACACTGTGGTGACAGCATCAAAGAGAAGTGAACTTATGATAGTTTTTGAGAAAGTAAAATCAACAAGATTTGGCAAAAGACTGGACATGAGGAGAGAAGAATATGTAAGAGAGAAAAGCTACAGATGGCACCTTGGAAGACTGGGTAATGGTGGCAATCTTAATAATAAACAGCAAAATAAGGAAGAAAGGAAGACTTTAAAATTAGCTCTATTCAGAAAAGTTGACCTTGAGCTATCTACAGGACATTCTGTTCTAGGTGTCTTAACAGGCGGCTGCAGATAGGTGATTAGAGGTCAGCGAAGGTTATTGTTCTCTAATTGTTTCAGTTGTGTCTAACTCTTCATGGCCTCATTTGGGATTTTCTTAGCAAAGATACTGGAGGGGTTTGCCATTTCCTTCTCTACCTCATATGATAGATGAAAAAACTGAAACAAAAAGGATTAAGTGAATTGCCCAAAATTCACAGCTAGTGTCTAAGACATGATTTGAACTCATGAAGTTAAGACTTCCTGACTCTAAGCCCAGCACTACATGCACCTACCTACCCTAGTAGAGGATGTAGAGTTGGATAAATAGATCCGAGGGTGATTTAGACAGAGACAAATCAAACCCCAGGAGGAAATCACAAAGTGAGAATAGAGGGAGAAGAGGGCCCAAATAGAGCAGGGGGAGAGACGCCTACAGTGCACATTCCCATTCCCACTTTCTTGAGACAAAGAATTGAGGAGGAGCAAGCAGACTGTGAAAGAAGCAGAGTAGAGCAGTGTAATGAAAAAGAATCCAGAAAAGGATGATCCACTATGTTGAAGGTTACAGAAGGATGAAGATTGGTCATTTTGTAAAGAGCAGTTTTGGTTGTTTGTAATTGGAAGGAAGCCAGACTACAGAAGGTTTACAAGAGAGAAGGAATGGATAAACTAAACATAGATTTTTTTTTTTAAAAGGAATTTAGTCAGTTTCAGTAAAGCAGGGTAGTAGGCGAGGCAGTTGCTGGGGTTGGAATCAGGAAGATCTAAGTTCAGGAAGATAAGAGTTCAAACAGTAGATGTGTGACCCCAAGCAAGTCACTTAACCTGTGCCTCAGTTTTCTCAACTGTGAAACAAAAAAAATAATAATACCTACCCTCTCAGGGTTGTTATGAAGATCAAATGAGAAAATAACTGTAAAACCTTTAGCATAATGACTGGAAACACTGTTGTTGTTCAGTCTTTTATTCATGTCTGACTGTCTAAGGGATTTTCTTGGCAAAGACATGGGAGTGATTTGTCATTTCCTTTTCCAATGGATAAAGGCAAACAGAGGCTTAATGATTGTCCAGGGTCACACAAATAGGGAAGTATCTGATGTTGGATTTGAACTCAGGTATTCCTGACTCTAGATCAAGCACTCTCTCCACCAAACCATCTAGGTGCCCCAATTGGGACAAAAGTATATATAAATTTTATAGCTACTGAGATAGATAAGATGGAGGACAGATTGGATTGCGAGGATTCTTTAAGTGTAGGGAGACATGGTTCCT
Source organism: Antechinus flavipes (assembly GCF_016432865.1). Taxonomy (NCBI): domain Eukaryota; kingdom Metazoa; phylum Chordata; class Mammalia; order Dasyuromorphia; family Dasyuridae; genus Antechinus; species Antechinus flavipes. The sequence continues at coordinate 386,202,640 of NC_067400.1, read as the reverse complement.
GTTTGTAAGATGCAGAGAAGCAGCCAGTAAACAGGGAGAGATTGAAGATTAGTGATGGTGAGGTGAACAGAGGTAGTAAACCTCTGTAAACAGAGGGCTCAGGTAAAATGGTTTGCCTTAAGGGGTGAAGATAGTGAGAGAAAGCACCTGAGTGGTGAGCTAGAGAAAAGAGGAAGTTCTGGTAAAAGGCTTCCATTTTTTCACTGAAGCATTTAGGCAAACTGACAAGGTAGTCCAGAGAGAAAACTATGGGAGGCTTTAGGAAGAATGAAAAAATGAACAGATTAAGACAATGTAAAAGAGTTGTCTTGCTGGGGTAAAAACTCAATTGAAATTGATTATTCTGCCATTCGTATTTCCTTCTCAAAGAGAACTAATGGTATCACAAGTCTGATGACTTGTCAATGAACTAAATGAGTGAGAAAGAGCTTCACAGGATTAATGGATCCAATCAACATAGTTTCAAATTTTTCCCTAGCTCCATGCAGTAGCATATGCATAGGAACATATGCTTCACAAGGTGGGAATAATTCAAGGCTAAAGGTTGGTAAGGCAGAAGCAGTGATAGGATAAGGAGGAAAGGGAAGAGAAAGAAGAAGATAATATAGAGCTGAATTAGTTAACTAAGGGATGAGATAAGGAGGTAGGGAGGAGAGTATAGCCAGTGCCAGACTGATGGCCTGGAAAAGAATTAAGGAGTAAAAACATTTAAAGAAGATAAAAAATGAGCTAGGGGTCACAAGCCAAAGGAAAAGATATGTCACTTAACTTCTCAGTGGTTCAGGCTATTTACTGACTAAAATGAACAGTGCTTTAAGGTTTTGCAAAGTTCTTTATATGTTAACATATGTGATTTTGAACGACACCCTATAAGAAAAGTGTTATTATCCCAATTTTATGTATTAGGAAACTGAGACACACAGGAAGTCTCCTCAATGGAATGTTCTCAGACCTATAAAATAACTGGCTCCATTTATTAAAATGAACAATACTAAACATTAGAATACTAAAAAGAAGAAGACTTTTGATGGAAAGAGCATTTGTATCCACAAAGAGGACTGTGGGGACTGAATGTGGATCACAACATAGTAATCATCATCACTTTCTTTTGTTTTGTTTGCTTGCTTGTTTTTTTCTTTCTCATTTCCCCCCTTTTGATCTGACTTTTCTTGTTCAGCATGATAATTGTAGAAATAGGTTTAGAAGGATCATACATGTTTAACTTATATTGGATTACTTGCTGTATAGGGGAGAAGAAAAATTTGGAACACAAGGTTTTACAAGGGAGAATGTTAACTTTCTTTGCATGTATTTTGAAAAATAAAAAGCTATTTTTAAAAAATTTTAATGTAAAATAAAATGATTAGATCAAAAAAAAAAAAAAAAAAAAGAAAAAGAAAAAGAAAAAAGACAAAGAAGTCAACTTCCAAGTAGCCTGTTTTCTAAAACAATCCAACAAGGATTTATTAAGTGCTTGCTATGTGCAAGACACTGTGGTAGAGTGTGGGAATCCAAAGATAAATCTAAAATATAGCCCCTGATACTCTCAAAGAGATTACCTTATGCTGGACCTGACCAGAGATAGAGCAAATAAATGATTCATAATTCAACAACACAAACTAAAATGCCTCCCTACATATTAAAAAAAAATTTCCAATAAACAATAGAGTTGAACCTGATTCAGCTGAAATATTCTAAAGTCACCTTCTACCCTACTCCTGGTTTAGAAACAGCATAAAGAAAGTTTTCTGTAACATAGTTCAGTCATTAAAAACTGAACATTTTTTCTTACAAGTTTTGTCCCCAAGCTGCAAGAATGTTGTGTATGTTGTCAGTGATTTTCCTTCCTCTATCCCTCCCCCACTTCTTTTTTTTCCCTCATTACTTTAAAGCTGAAAAAGCAATCTGTTTTTAGCAAATAAATTGACCCTGATGCTCACTTCCATCTCAGTCTTTGAGTTTATGACTCCCTAAGCCATAGATTCACAAGGTAGACCTATTCATTTTCCACCTAACACACCTATTTCTCAAATATTCATTTTCCAAATTAAGTACCTTCTTTCTGTGTCTTAGCCCAGCCAATGAAACACAGATACTAATGAATCCCACTGACAATTCTTCCTCCTTGTTTTATCACAAAGATTACAACTGTTTTTGTCATGGACCTCATTGGCAGGATGGTGAAGCTGTTATCTTTTAAAAATCACAAAATAAAGCATGTGCATCTGCATAAAAAACCAGTTATGTTCAAATATTTATCAAAATATTTTAAAATAATAGAGCCGAGATAGACTAAGAATCCCTATTTTATAAAATCCTCAAAAGAAAAATTTTCACAAATATAAATATATTTGATGATGTAGAAAGTTGCACTGTTCAAGTGTTAAAAGATACAGTGTATAGATTCTGCGGTGCTGATCACTAATTTATTTTTACTTAAGAACTACTAACTACTAGACACAAATATGAGTATTTAGGTGATTAGAATATCTATTTAATCTTCGGAACAATTTCCATGTGAAAGGCATGCATTTTCTGCATTTTCCAACTCCTCTCAAAAAGAATGCCCTTTCAAATCAATCAAGCAACAAGGATTTATTAAACACCTATCAATGCCAAGCATTGTGTGGTGTGTACCAGGATGTATATTCTAGATGAAGAAAGGTAAGGTAATAAGAGACAATATCACATGTGAGGAACTGCAAGAACAGTCTGACTATTCATTCCATAGTGTTTTAAGGGAAATGATATATAACAAAGAGTGGAAAGATAGAGTGGAGCCGGATTATGAAAGGTCTAAAATGTGAAATAGAGTTTGTTTTTAATCTTAGGGCTAAAAAGCAGCCAGTGGAGTTTATTGAGGATCACAACCAGATTTCTGCTTTAGAACTATTACTTTGGCAGTTACATGGAAAATGGATTGGGGACAGAAGAGATTTGAGACAGGACAATGAACCAATTTCAACAGTTCAGGTAAAAGATGATAGCCTTTCTCACTCACCATCCCACTCATGTTTAGTTAACATGCTTTAAGTACCCTCTTAGTATGTGGCATTGTAAGAAGCTGGAATTAAAATGTTGCCCTTAGACACAATCCGAGCCCTTAGGAAGTTTATAGTCTAATTCAAGAAATGTGTTTACACAGATAGAAGGAAAATGCAATAAGGTCCTTTACAAAGGACCAGACAAATGTCTGAACAAAGAGCATAAGAAATTTAAGGGGGGAAGAGACTGCTTTCAACTTGATGGAATTATTCATGGAAAATGTGACAGCCGATCTCACACCTCTCAGATTGGCTAAGAAGACAGGAGAAGATAATAATAAATGTTGGAAGGTATGTGAGAAAACTGGGACACTAATTAATGCATTGTTGGTGGAGTTGTGAACTGATACAACCATTCTGGAGAACAATCTACAACTGTGCCCAAAGAGCTATAAAACTTTGTATACCCTTTGGCCCAGCAGTGTTTCTACTGAATCTGTATCCCAAGGAAATCATAAAGGAGGGAAAAGGACCCACATGTGCAAAAATGTTTGTGGCAGCTTTTTTTTTTGTGGTAGCAAAGAATTGGAAAAGGAGTGGATACCCATCAAATGGGGAATGGCTGAACGAGTTGTAGCACATGAAGGTAATGGAATATTATTATTCTATGAAAAATGATGAACAAGCTAGTTATAGAAAGGCCTGAATGATTTACATGAACTGATGCTAAGTGAAACAAGTAGAACCAGGAATACATTGTATACAACAACAGTAAGAATATGAGATCATCAACTCTGAAAGGCTTGGTTCTTCTAAGCAGTTCAAGTGATCCAAAGCAATCCCAATAGATCTTGGACAGATAATACCATCTGCATCCAGAAAAAGAACTAAGGGAACTAAATGTAAATCAACACATGCTATGTTCACTTCTGTTTTCTGTGTTATCTCTCCCACATGAATTTTCCCTTTTGCTCTGATTTTTCTCTCCCAACATGATTCATAAAGCAACGTATATTACAAATAAATAAATTTACTAGGGGAAAAAAAATGTGGCAGCTGAATTCGATCAAGAAAAGAAGAATTTCAATAGGCAGAGATGCTGAAGAATACTGGAGTGGCATGGAAGGAATTTTCTTTGGGGGAGGAACTGGACAGTACAGGATAACAGCTGACATATATGTCTATAAAGCTCTTTATAAACATCATCACAGCTGAGCAACAATCCTGCAGGGTAAGTACTGCAAGCATTATCATCTCTTATTTTACAAGGGAAGAAAAAGGCTGGGATAGATCAAGTTGCTAGGCCATGGACATACAGCTAGTAAAAGACACAGGGCCAAGATTTCCTTAATAGTCCACCATGCCACCTCACAAATGGTAATAATTTTTACAGCACTTTTAAGTTTGTAAAAATGTTTTCACATATATTTTTTATTTGAGATTTATAAAACTTTTTTAAGGCAAAAGTTAGCAAGTCCATTTCAAGGAGAAAAAAACCCCCACAATGTATGAAGGGGAGGTTTGGGGAACCTCCCCAGGCTGACTTTGTATTTTATGTTAAAAAATAATTCATAATTACTAAAGGTTTATCAACCTTGTTTATCTGGAAGCTTATTTTGGCAGCAATATAATAAGAGTGAAAAATTGGGAGAAAGATTAGTTGAGAAGCTACTACAATAGGTCTGATGAGGGTCTGAACTAGGTGAGAATTTTGAAAGGGTGGGAATCAACAAAATTTGACACCTGACTGGAATCAGGGCAACTAGAGAGCGAAGTGGATAGAGTGAAGGGGCTGGAACCAGGAAGATCTGGATTCAAATTAGGTCTCAAAACATTTACTAGCTACAAGACCCTGCACAAGTCATTTAATCCTGTTTCTCTCAGTTTCCTCACCTGTCAAATGCACTAGAGAAGGAAATGGCAAACCACTTTGGCATCTTTGCCAAGAAACCCCAAAAAGTATCCCAAGAGGTCAGACATGAGTGAATACAATGAAACAATAATAAAAGATAATTTTAAGATAAGAAGTCTGGGAGAATGGTGGTATCATCTAAAGATGTAAGGATACTAGGAAAGCAGGAGTATTATAGAAAAAGGTTGAGTTCAGTTTTAGACAGTTTAAATTTTGAGATGCTAGTGGGATACAGATTTCCAGCAAGCAACTAGTTATGGGGCTAGAATCCTCTGCAGAGAGAATAACTGAAGCCAGGAAAGAGAATGTTGCCAAGTTGGGAAACCCTAGAGAGAAAGAGTCTTGAAGGCAAAGTCTTTTGAGGATGAATTCATGGATGAGAAGCAAGCAAAGGTAGTGGGCATAAATATTTTACATCGATAACCTGCTATCAATTTTTTATTTGTGGTTAAATATAGGTTTTTCCTACAGGATTAACGTGTGAAAAATTGAAACAGCCTATGTTGTTAATAAATTTTTTAAATATACTTTTAAATAGCCTTCAACCTAGGAGGAAATCTTTTAAGTTAAAGACTTTTTTTTTATAAGGGAAAAACTGGGAAATCATTTTGCAGTTACTATTCCACTGGAATTGGATGGATTCACACACAGAGGGCTGAATTACTGGCTGATATACAACTTGGGTACCCAATAGGATAGAGAAGGATATCTCTCTTACAAAGCAAAAAGGACTAACATCTATATTTTAGCTCTCTCAAATATCCTTCAATAAATCTGACTCCAAATACATTAATAAATGTTACCCTTTCTAATCCAGGAAAGATGAAAAATCAAAAAATATAAAGTGTTGTTCATAAGTTAGTCTATGAAGTGATGTTACCCTCAGTAAAAAATAGAAAGCAGGAATAAGTTCAGAGAATTATATATTTATAATTGGGAGGAACCTTAAGAGATCATTTAATCCATCCTACATTTTACAAAGCAGAAAGCCAACCTTGACTTAGAATTGAAATAAATTGCACAAAGTCCTACAAAATTGAAATTTCAATCTCAATTCTATTCATTTTAGTTCATCAATTTTTTCATTTTATTATGCTAGAAGGGTACAGAATGGTATATTAAAAAAAAGACAAAACAAAACTACAAATTCTCAAATCCTCAGACTAATCTTCATACTTTTATTATGTTGGCTTCACTATGAAAAATTCCTAGAAAATCTAGAACACTAAAATTACAGCATGCACACGCGCGCGCGCACACACACACCACCCCAAATATAAAAGATTTTTAGGTAATCCCTTACAAGTTCTTCTACAATTTTGCTGACTCTAAGCTGATCCATGGTTGTTATGAGAATCATAAAAAGAGGTCATGTACATTAAATCTTTACGTACACAAATATCCAATATGGGTTTACTCAACTACAGATACTTTTAGATAAAGACTATGATAAAAGCAGCTTGGTGGAATAGAAGAATATTGGTCCTCAGCTCAATCATTAAACATTTATTAGGTGCTTACTATGTATCATGAATTATATTAAGTCCTGGGAGAAATGGCCAAGTCTTGGCCAGCAAGGTACCCCCATTTAATAGGGAATATTTAATAATTAGGCTCTGTATGTGTGCATGCACCCATACACACAGCATAAATGTAAGATAATCCTCAAAATAAGACATTAGCAGTAGGGAAGAAACTGGCAAAACCCTTTAGCAAAAAGTGGGACTTGAGTTGAGTCTTGGAGGAAGACAGAAGTGAGGACAAGTGAAAAAGGGAAAGCATTCTAGGCATGGGAGACTACCAGTGAAAAGGCAGGAGACAGAATGCAATATGTGAAGAGTCAAAACATCAGAGTACCTATAGGAAAGTCTAGAATACTATAGAGGGGTGGAAGAGGCAGGCCATGTTGTGAAAACCAAAGAGGATTTTATATTTGATTTATAATAAGGAACCACTGGGTTTTACTGAGTAGGATGGATATGTAAGAGAGAGAAATGGGAAGAGGAAAGAACAGAAGGGAGGAATTTGGAATGAATGAAGACGAGTGAAGCAGAACAAATTTAAAAAAAATTTTTTGTAGCAGGCACGAACAAGGTAGTATACTAGGTAGAAGCTGTGTGAATGAAAATAAGGAAACAATACAGTATGAAAATAAAATCAACAGGACTTGGCAACAGATTGGATATGAGGAATGAATTCAAGTGAAGAAATGAGAAAGACTTCTAGGTCACTTGAGTTGCCAGTAGGAAAATAGTGCTCTTGACAGTAGAGGGAGAGTTTGGGAACGAAAAGATAAAAAAGTTCTATTTTAGAGTTGTTGAGGTCAAAATGACTACAAAGGTATCCAAATCAAAATGCCCTAAAGGCATTTAGAAATACAAGATTGGAGAAATCAAAATGCCCTAAAGGTAATTAGAGATATAGGACCAGAACTCAGGAGACAAAGACTAAAACTAAATTTATACATCTGGGAATAATTTGCATGGAGATGAAAATTGAACTCAAGAGAGCTGATAAGAACACCACAAAAAATAATATAGAGAAGGGATTCTTAACCTGGGAGCTACGGGCTCCTGGACAAATTTCAGAGGATCCATGGCTTGGAAAAGAAAAAAAAATTACATATTTATTTCAACAAAATTAATTTCCTGTGTAATCTTATTTAATTTTATACATTTAAAAATAATATTCGAAAGTGGGGCCCATAGGTTTCATCTGACTGCTACGGGATTATGTAGCATAACTTCTGGCTTGGAAGGAGAAAAGCAGAGGGCTACCCATGGTTAATAGGAATCCATTCCTACAAGGAAGACTGAGGAATCATTCAGAAAGAACAGGAAAACCAATCCAAGAAAAAAACGCAGAACTGTGTGAAACATTGCAGTTACAGAAGAATGAAGATTAAGAAAAAGTCTTTAGATCTGGCAAGAGCGCATCAACCAGTTTCAGCTGAATGATGAGGTTGGAAGACTGCAGAAGTTCTAGAAAGATAAGTGAGAAGAGGAAATTAGGAGCACAAAGTATAAATGGTGTTATGGAATTCAGCCATAAAGAGGAGAATGATCGGATAATAGCTAGAAGAGATGGTAAAATCTGGTGAGGATTTTTAAGGCAAAAACAGGGAGGGAAAGAGGAAGAGAGAGATACAGAGACAGGGGAGAGAGAAAGAGAAAGAGAGAGAGAGAGAGAGAATATTAAAACAATGGAAATGTCAATAAAGGGGCAATCTTCTGGGAAGATCAGTTCATGACTTTTTTTTGTGCCAAGTACTCCTTTGGCAGTTTGGAAAAACCTATGGACCCAGTATCAGATTTTTTTTTTTTTAAATTCGTAACTGATCCATCAAGAAAAACCAACAGACATTTATTTATAAGAGCAATATATGGCCAAAAGAGAAAATAAGTAATTTTCACCCCTCCAGTTTGTGGACTCTGAAATCTGTGAAACCTAGGTAGAGAACTCGTAATGTAGACGCATCTGCCTTTGCAAGAAAGGCCACTTCATTTGAGACAGGAGAAAAATAGATAGTAGAGGAAAATGAATGGATAATAAACGGAAGACATGAGGGAACTCTCAGAAAACAGTCTCATCTACTTTGTTGTACTGTTGTATGTACTGTGTATGTACTGAAGCCATACGATCAAAGGGAAAGAGAATGGAGATGGGATGCCATGGAGGGCTCCAGAAGGAATGAAATGGTATGGAATGATTAGGAAGATATAAAAGGATTTCTCTGTTGCCTTGAGAGATCAATTAATATAAACATCAATAAAATCGATACACACAGATGGTGGGAATAATACAAAGTCGACTTTGGCAAGGTGTGATCAGTGGTTGGAAAAGAGAAAAAGTTTCAAATAGCATAGAGCTGAATTAGTTCCTTTAAGGAGTTTAAGATGGGTAAAGGAGGAAAGTGTAGTCAGAGCTGGGATATCATGACAGCCTACTAAAAAAAACAGAGGCAGAGGCATTGAAAGTTACAATAAAGGTAACGCAAGGTTAGGAATCCTAAGGCATAAAAAATGGAATAAGATATTATGATCAGATAAAAGAATTTCAAAGTTCATAAACATGCTTGTGGACAATGGCAAAGAGCATCTCTGCATGAGACTGAGTGAACTGGAGAAACAGATCATGTGAATGGAATAAAAAGAATTAAAGAGTTAATATAGTAGTAGCATGATGAAAGATACACCAAAAACTAATAAAGGTACTTCAGTGGGAGGAAGGGATGTGGTTAGGAAGACAAAAAATAAGGTACAAACTGCAGGTAGAACTAATAACTTTAAGCTGATCTTCAACATGTTAAGTTTTCACACATATGAATTTGGTCAGGAACTTATTGGACAATATATTCTCTGAACACTAATATACAGTTAAGCAAAAAGCCATTTTTGATGACCCTAGTAGTATAGGGACAGTCAATTTGTTCAAGTAGATTATGAAATTCCACTCCATAAGTATTACTTATATATTACTACATAAAGTAGTAATGTAAACTACTTTACATTAATGGCTTCAATATCCTATCCACCAAAGCTTTTAGGAGCTGTGAAAACTTAGCAAAACTTACACCTCTTAATTCAATTTCTCACTGTATCCATGGCTACCTTATAGTAGACATCTTAATAAGGAAAAACCTTTTTAAAGTACAAAGCATAAAAAAAAAGCGATAATAGATAAAATAGATAAAACCAAACTATTTCATAAAATTAAGAATTGATACTATATCTTTAAGTTTTCTAAAACAGGGTTATTTTGTATCTTACTAATTCTCAGTGAGTTAATTACCCCTTCCAGCTTTTGTGTCATCTACAAATTTAAAGCAAATTTATGTTCTTTTATTCATTCTTCAGACAAGCAATTATAACGAAGTGCCTGAAAAGGCTTTCTAACTCTAGCTACTAATATTCTAGATACAAAGGAACAAAACTAGTTTTCACACACAAGAAAATACACCTAAAATCGCCACCATAAGCAGGATTGGACTACATAAGATTTTTAAAAAATACAAATCTACTAGTTTTAATTACTGACCATCTTCAAATTCTCTTCAGAACATTCTTTGGAAGTCTTTTGTGGCTACTAAAACTGGAAAACCAAAACTGGGGCTCCACATTCAAGTATGTCAGGAAGCATTTGCTAAGTGCTTAATAAGTACCAGTAACAATACTAAGTGTTGGGTATACAAAGAAATTCCACTACCCTGATCAGAAAATGGGAGGGAGGGGTAGTTGGTTTAATAAATTAACTACAAATTTGCTAATACAATCCTCTCCTCGCTAAAATCACTTAAAATTAAAAACGAACACCTAAGCTTAATTTAATGAAAACACCTCCCTTTTCCCCTTCCCTCAAGTCAAACAGCATCTAAGTTAAAGCGAATAATGGGTGTAGGGAAGAGGAAGAGTGGGTTGGGGAATAAGAACATTTCTAATCACCCTCACCCAGGCAAATCTAAATACTAAACTGGGACTAGTATTAAAAAGCAGGAATCAAAAACAGTGAGTGCCCCTCTCGTGGCTATACAAAAGTGAAGGAGTTACGGGCAGAGAAGGAGGTAGCGCGGTGCCAAAAATAAAAACATCTATTAGAGTCCCTCCCTGTCTCGTCTGAGGCAAATTAACACTATTCCGGAGGCTAGGGAAGAGCAGCGCGTGTGCCCTTTCCCCGCACCCGATTCCGGTGATTTCACGATTCATATCTCCGAGGTTTTATCCACTGAGCTCCGAAGAAGCCCATCAGGCCCAAAGGGAAAGCAAAAGAGATGCGTCGCCCCGAAGCACAAAACAAAGCGCTGTCGAGGGAGGGGGTGGGCGGGTGGGACGCCATTACATTGTACCGCGGCCTGCGCCGCCGCCCAATCGACCCCGAACCCCGCGGGCGCCGGCTCTGCTCCTTGGTCCAGAGGAGAAAAAACAAAGGGACAAGGAAGAAATGGAACCGCAGGAACCTGAGAGAAGAGGTGATCGAGCGACGACAGGGAAACATTCCTTACCTTCGTGAGTTTTGGCGATCTTCGCCATTTTGTCCACTCGAACACACAGACGGAACTGGTACGTCCAAGAACTTCCGCTCGTGGCCGCCGCCACCGAGAAAAATAGCGGGGGAGGGGAAGCGGTGCTTATGCGCAGGCGCTAACAAGGAGTGCGCGCAAATAAGTATCACGTGACAGAGGAACCACTAAGATCTAGCGGCTCGGTGCATTGTGGGAGTGGGAGGAGCGAGGAGTTCTGAGGTCAGCCCCTGAGTTGGCCCCAGAAGTGAATAAAGTCATCTGTAATGTAACGTCCTCGTGGATAGAAAGGTTTTTCTGCGGAAAAAAAGGTTGGCTTTGTGGCGTTACATAATCAGAGGCCTGGAAGAAACCTTTGGAGGTCATCCAATGAATCCCTCTGCTCCCTATAGCAATAACTAAGTCCCTTCTGCAAAATTCTCTCACAATCGGATGGTATCTGTGCCTTTTAACAGCACGTATGAAAGGAGTTTGCTCGTCTTACTTGGACTTCTGCGGTACTTACCTCGGGTTAGGCCACACGGGATGGTACTAGGACGTCTGAGTTTGGTGTTAGGGTGATTGGATATAAACCATACCTTTGACATGCTGACTTGTAGCCAGAGGGGAATCACCGAACCTCTTTAAGATTCAATTTTCTTTTTTGTTAATCGGTAAACTTGATGATCCATCCCAGTTCTAAATCTATGATCGTAGTTGATTAAAACAATATAACCTCTTAGTGACCTAAACAACCCATTAGGATTGTTGGGGATTCAAAGGGACCCCAGAATATTGGTATTCTGGACCAGTAAAAAGAATATGGAGGCTTAGATAATCTCTAAATCAAGAGGCAAAGTTTTATTATAATTGTGATGCCAGTTAAAGTGGGCTGAAATCCAAAAGAGGAATATAGTAAAGGACAAACAGATAAATTTATAGAGATTTAGGGAGTACAGAATAAATAAAGCAGGATAAATTGGGATTGGGGTTCACAGGATTGGTGGGAAGTTTTATAAAGGGCACTAACAGGACCCACTTTTCTTCTCATGAAACGAAAAAATGCTTATTCTTTGAGCCCCAGTGCAAGATAACACCCTAACCTCTCAGATAACAAACTAGAAGTTCTTGAAGGATAACTTGGTAGAATGAAGATATCAGACCCAACTCCCTTTCTTTCACACAGAGAATGGGCAGTTTCATTAGCTAGTTGGTAAATGGTGATAATCAGGTTAGAGAGGTTATGTTAGAGCTTTAAATACCAACCCAGGAGAATAGTATCACAGTTCTTTTCCTTAAATTTCAGAGAACATTTCCCCAAAAACCACACTTTCCATCTCTTCAAGGGGGTAAGAATGGGGGTAAGAACAGTAGTATTGTATACAGTAAAAAGGGTGCTTAAGTGGCCAAGAGCATTAAGTATTTAAAGGATATTAGTCATTGGGTGGAAAGGATGATGGGTAGAGGGGTTTTCCAAGTGGAAGTGTTCCTTTTGCAGAGAAAATGTTTCCAAGATTTCTGCAGTTCCAGGGGAAACTGCAAAGCAGTAGTTTTAAATCTTTAGGTTTACAGGAATAGTCAAGAAGGTCTGGAGAAGAAGAAATAAGTAGCATCTTTTATCCTAGAAACATGAATCCAGTTGGAAAGGCCTTCTAGTTTAGCAGCAATTGGAGTAGTTAAAATAACCCAGAATGGCTCCTTCCAGTTTGTGCCCAACAGGTCAGGATTGACCCAGGAGTTGAGCCTTCCAAGATTTCAAGTATGCCATAACTCCTAGATTTACTGGCTCTTCACAGAGTGACAATGGTCCATTCTTCTACTCACAAATAGCTCAAACTTTGACAGAGGCACTTAACATCAATACCTACCTTCACTCTGCCTGGTATCCTCAAGTCTAAGGAAAAGTGGAGAAAATCAACCATACTCTCAAATGAGTCTTTATTTGTTTAGAGATTGCTGAGGACTGGGTGAAAAACCAGACTGCTTAGAGTCTACATTTAACCCATTTGAGTTTCTATATGGAAGACCATTCTTAATCTCTGACATTTTCTATTCAGAATAACATTTGGTCACTCAGGTTCCCACACAACTTGAAGGAGTACAAAAGGCCCTTTCTGAATATGCAAATGAACACCTTCCAAAACCATTTTAACAGTCTGTATTCATATTAAAAATCAAAATCTATTGAGCTTTTGCCTTACTGCTCTATGAGTTAAAAATTTTGGAAAGAAAACTTTCAAGGGGCAAAGTTTACTATAATTGTAATGACAATTAAAGTAGGCTAAATTCCAAAAGGATTTAGCAAAGAACCAGGACCAAGAAGATAAATTTTAAAGACAGAGATCCAGTTCTTCATGTCACTGATAGGCTAATTTTATAACTTAGAACTGAGGAATGGTCTGGTATGTACCTCAATATAGTTTCAGAAACTTTGTTATCACTGACCAACAGATTGTTATCTGACAGTGAACAATGTTTATGGGACTATACTATAATATTCTTAAGGCCAGGAGATTTTAGGACCATTGACAGATTGTTAGAATAATAGCACTCCTAAGGTCAGGGGGCCTCAAAATTACTGCTGTATTACCCCTAGATGTTGTACCCCATATACCCCATCATTCCCCTCTCAAGCAGTTTGCGACCCAAATTCATTTGGGACAAAGAAATGGACATCTCATCTTCTGGATCTGTTCCAGGCTGATAAGGGTGGCCCTGTCTAGTGGGGTCCAAATGGGGTAAAGTGGTGACAGCAGCATCAAGGGGATGATGATTATCAGAATTAATTAGCAGGTGATAAGTTCATGGCTTTGGAGTCTGGAAGAAACAAATATCACAAATAGACTAAAAATGCAGGGGCCAGAAATGAGCAAAAAAAAAAAAAAAAAGAATAAACAAATGTGGAGTTATTATGGAAATTATTAGGATGAGTGGCAGAGTAGAGATGGTACTTAATCTTAAGAGCCTCACTCACAGTTTAGATTATTTGAGAAGTGAAGGGTGGGCCACTGTCACTGTAAAGAGCTGGGTAGGTCAAAATGAGGTATGATTTCCTTTAGCAAAAACTCTGAGCTTTTTCAGTCTTGCAGGGGAAGAGTTTTACCCAATTAATAAAGGTATCATCAAAAAACAAAAGCCATTTTGCCCCTGAGAGGGGGCATATATGTAAAATCTATTTGCCAATCCTCCCCTGATGTGTACCCCTCCTCTAGAAGGGCTTCAGGAGAGAGGGTAGGTAACAATTGGAGTTAATTGGGCACAAACTGGGCAGGCCTGACAAATCTGTTAATTGTTTCTCCTCAATTGTGACTAGTGAAAATAAGTCCCACAAGGGATTGGAGAGCCTTTCCCCAGTTCTAAAGCTCTGGTGGGAACAATGAGTTTGGCCCTCCAAGCAAAGGTCATTGTTGCTTTCAGGGTATTGCAAGCTTGGCCTGAGCAGAGCCCGAATCGAAGAGAAGTGTGTTAGGGTCTTGAATAGCTACAAAATCTTGCCATGCCCAGGAAAGTACACAGTTGTTTCTTTGAGGCAAGTTCAGGGAGTGGTAAGATCTAAACCACAATAAAGATGTTTCAGATTTTGTTTCAGTAATTAAGAGAGTAACAATTAAGTCCCATAGACAATGTATTAATTTAGGGGCCTAATTTCGCACAAGTATATATCCCATCATTTACCAATTATTTAGGATTTAATGACTACACATTTTCAGATTGAAAACAGCAAGATCTTACGTACTTGTATTGTGCTCATGGCTTCTACTTAGCACTTGCTCTGATTATAGAAATTTGCTATAAGAGGAAAAAGCAGGGACATGATTATAATAGCATGACAGGAGAAAGCATCTTTAGCTCTGTTTGATAACCAATGACAAACAATTCCACCTCACAGCCAGACTCAGGAATAATCAAGTGGCAAACAAAGAAACAGAACTAGGAGACTGAGTCAGAAGGATCCAATCTTGAGCAAAGGATGATGTTATCCTCCCAGCTCTTTCCCAGAGAAGTCTACTACGACAGTCCAGGGTGGCATCCCTTTGAGTAACTTATGGCAAATGGTAGTTGTTATTGACTTAATGATCTATCAAGTGATCATACCCAAATTCAAAACTCAAAAGAATATCTGTTACAATCCCAAGAGATTTTATTTCTAATAGCAAATTATACTAATCACAGTTTGTAATGCCAGAGAAACTGAGGCAGGAGAGAGATTAGAGAGTTTTTAATATTTTATTAATGGGAGAGTAAGATTGACTGGACAGGACTCTCGTCTCAAATTGTCCAGCCCTGATTGGGGGAATCTCTAACCTTTATATACCTTTTAGAGACAAAGAAGAGGAAAAAAGAGCGGGAAAAGCCCAGCTGGAAAAGGCTATGATAAAGATGTCAGTGAAATATCTTGGAATATTTTAAGGGATGTTGTAAATTTCTCAAGGACAGAAGATAATCAGGAAGTCTACTCTCTTGTTTATCTTACTTGGGCTAACAATTTATATCCTTAGACTAATTGGTCCTCAGCCTTCATGGACCAGAGGGAGATTTACAGCTTAGGGGAGTAATTAGGAAGACTGAGACAAGGGAAACTTATACAAGGAAACTGAGTCAGGACAGTTAAAGAGAACTGTGGCATAACAAGTTTAGGACTAGTTTTTTTTTTTGTTTTTGTTTTTGTTTTTTTTTGCCGAGGCAATTGGTGTTGAGTGACTTGCCCTGGGTCATACAGCTAGGAAGTATTATGAGATCAAATTTGAACTCAGGTCCTCCTGACTTCAAGGTTGGTGCTCCATTCACTGCACCACCTAGCTGCCCCCTAGATACATTATTTTTTTTAAAGTTTACTAGGACTTATACACATAGGAGATTTTGTTTAACATCTTTTATATATTTAAACTCATCCTGATCCAAAGGATCAATAACTAAACAAGCTTATAGTTTCTTAGTAAATACATTCCTTTTTGGAGAACAGTACATCCCAAACAATCTCATTTCTCAGGGCTGATGACCTTGCTTATCTTGATGTCTTCAAGAAAACTGGCAAGCTTACAAATTAAAGGGAGTTGGCAGAGATTCCAGAGAAGGAGCTGAACTTGCTATTGCTCATCCCAACTATCAGCTTCTGTGGGCTGTGTTATTTGATACCTTAATACCTCCCCCCACTCTGTGAAGAGGGAAAAAGGTGCTTCACACCCTCATATTTGAAGGTGAACTGATAAGGCTTTCACCTCATCCCTCTTGTTCCACATACACAGTAATTACCAATTTTAGGTAATTCCTTGTTATGGGCCAGAACTCTGAACTTGAAACAAAGGATGCTTACAAGGTACTAAGTGGAATTGAGGAGACAATGATTAAATCTAGTTTAGCATTGATTTAATCTTAAAAAAAAAAAATGAGGTTTTCTTGGGGTCTCTGGAGACAGCCTTCATTTCAGTTTGGTAGCCAGGGGTTAAAGTCCAAATCCTTTATTATCTCCTTGCCTGGGACCCGAGCAAGCTTTCTTGAGGTCCTCCTGAATGTAACGGTTTCTGTGGGGGAGGCAGGAGGGCTACCACCATGGTCTCTGTCTTCCAGTTCTGATTCTGGCTGAGTTTGTCTGAGTTTATATCATAGGTGTGAATCTTGTAGAACTATATATTAAGTACTAAGTACTTGTACTGAACTAAAGAACTGTTAAGCACCATGCTAAACAACCATTGTCTCTATGAATTCCACTGACTTAGCATCTTGTAAGAATCCTTTGTTTCAAAGATTTTGCAATTGTCAATGCTGAAAAATTACACATACACATATCTTGTAAATAAAAAGCTATAATATAATTTAAAAAAGAAAATGTAGGTAGAAAACAATGGTTTTCATATAATTGTAGAAAAGATTGCATATTATTGCGAAATATATATATTATGCAACTCTATTCATGATGAGGAAACTACATAGAATTATTGTCTTAATGAAATTGCTTTCACAATTATGTCTACATTATTCAGAAAAGTAAAAGTGAAACTAGCAATTTAAACCAAATGTGAATTTGTTTTGAAAGATGTTTTAATTCCAAAATGGCAGTTAATAAATTTCAGCAGTGTCTAATATTATTCTTTAAAAATTTTTTTTCTTAACATATAACTGAAGGAAAATACTATTTAAAAATAAATAAAAACAAAAAATCAAACTCTATATAATCCCCCCCACACTAAAAAAAAAAAAAAGAATCCTTTGTTTCAAGTTCAGAATTCTGGCCCATAACAATCCCTGATGACAATAACTCCAAATAACTTAGATAACAATTTAAGTAACAGGGTTAGCAAGGCTAAATAAACTTTCCATCTTCTTTTAGTATAATTTATTCTGTTCCCAAGCTATTGCAGCTTTGAAAATTCTCAGGAAGGGTTTCAGCTTCCCCCTTCCTTTTTGTTTTAAGGAGAAAACAAGAGAATTCATAAAATTCAGATAGAACAAAATCTATTGAAAAAAATGAATAGGGATCTCATATAATTTACAGCCAAGTTTCCAGTTTTAACATAGATGCCACTTTAAAAGTTATTGACTTAATTTTAGTTTATGAGATTCCCTAAATTCTAATTAAATGTTCCAGACAAACTAAATTGTCATTTGGTTATTTTCCCAATTCATCCAAACCATCTTTCTTTTGTGATCCAGGAAAGGGTTAAGTGCCAGTTTTTACTGACAGGGCTCTCAGAAGTTTGATTCTAGATAACTCAAAATCAGGCTGTTGGTTGCCAGAGTTTTTAAAGTAGCAGTGAACTGCTTTTCTGTTTTCCTAAAGTTCCCAAACTCTTAAATCTCCTGTTAACACTACCAGTAAAAATAGATTACAATTACATTTAACACTTTCTGGGTCTGTGTGACCCTGGGCAAGTCACTTAACCCCAATTGCTTGGGGGTGGGGGGAGAAAGAAAGAAAATAGATTACAATTTACATATATCTCTTTAGTGGGCTTTGATTAAAGTGTCTTTAAAACTGCTTTATCATATCTCAACTAACAACTGAACTGAGTTTATTTCCTTCCCCTCTTACCCCTTCATCCATATATCCTTGCTGCCGTCAGGAAAGGAGAAAAGGGGGAAAAAAGAGAAAAGAGATTCTCTTTTCTCTGTCCACTATTCTCCTAGTCCTGGGGAGATCAGGCATGATAATCTTAATTTTGTTGAATTTGCTTCCAAATTACTTTACACACACATACACAAAAATCATTTATCTCAGGATTGCCATTATATGTTGGTCACATCTAAAAACCCATATAAAATTATCAAATATGAAGCATTATATCCAATAAAGCAGTTAACATTCATGTACCATTTGTTTTATGCTATTTTTGCAATCGTGATCTTCACAACAACAATCATTATTATTTCTTTTTACAATTTAGAAAACTGGGCAGAGATAAAATAATTGGTCATACATTACATAGCTAATACAATTGAAACAGAGAATGGTGGTATTACCAAATGCAAAGAGTAACTGGCTTTCTCACCTCACACTACCATGCTTGGTGCTGCCAGAGGCATCTGGATTCTTCTTGGAAGTTGCTGGACAAACAGGATGAGTTCAGGGAAGTCTGAAGAGATTTACATGAACTGATGCTAAGTGAAATAAGCAGAAAGAAGGAAATCATTATACACAGCAACAACAAGACTATACAATGATCAATTCTGATGGACGTGGCTCTCTTTAACAATGAGATGATTCAGACCAGTTCCAATTGTTCAGTAAAGAAGAGAATCAGTTACACCCAGAGAGAGGACTGTGGGAACTGAGTGTGGAACACAACATAGCATTTCCACTCTTTCTCTTACTGTTTGCTTGCATTTTTGTTTTCCTTCTCAGGTTCTTTTTTTTCTTTCTTTCTAGATCCAATTTTCCTTATGCAGCAAGATAACTATAAATACGTATACATATATTGTATTAAAGATATACTTTAACATATTTAACATGTATTGGCCTACCTGCTATCTAGGGAAGGGGGTGGGGGAAAGGAGGGGAAAAGCTGGAGCAGAAGGTTTTGCAAGGGTCAATGTTGAAAAATTACCCATGCATATGTCTTGTAAATAAAAAGCTAAAATAAAATTTAAAATATATATATTTTTGAAAAAAAAAGAAGTTGCTGAACAGAACTTGCTGAAGGCTGAGGTGGCTAGCACCAGGAACTCCCTTTGATGGTGGTTTCAGGTGCAAGGGCTCAGGGAATGCTGACCATGGGGTCTGACCCTATTATAACTCTACCCTCCAAGCTGAGTTGGGAAGGTGCTTAGGGGGATGTATGGTGCTGTTGCTGCTTACCCCATTTCTACAGATGAGACAGATTGTTGTCTGACAGCAATTTTTGTGGGACTATACTATAGTATTCCTAAGGCCAGGAGACTTTAGGACCATTGACAGACAAATTGTTAGAACAATAGCATTCCTAAGGACTGGGTGCCTTAGGATTATTGCTCTATTTCCCCTAGAAACTGCATCCCATACATCCTATCAAAGATATGCAAAAAAAAAAAAAATCAATACTTCCAAAACTATTCTAGACAGATCTGAGGGGAACAAAGTTCAATGAGACTATGATTTCCTAATTCCTAGAAACTATACCTTAATATAGTATAGGCACATTGCCTCTTTTGGATATAGTATTTTGGCTGCTGTTTCATATTAAGCTTGTAATCCACTAGTAAAAATCTCAGATATTTTCCCTCCAAAAAAAAAAAAAAAACAACCTGCTTTCTGCTTCTCCCACCTTGTAGTTATCCTCTTTTATACTCCACACTTTACATTTATTCTTACCAAGTTTTACATTATTAGATTAAACACCATGCTCTAGCCTCTCAAGATCTTTTCAGATCTTAACTATTTTCCAGTATGTTAGTAATTCCTCTCAGCAATAAATTATCTACAAATTGAATTAATATTCCATCAAAACTTGTAGATGGATCATTGATAACACATTAAATAACACTAGACCAAACACTGATCCCTAGGTTCTTAGCTGTAAAGATAGATCTCTTGTCAAATTGATATCAAATCATTAATAGCTATCTTTCAAGTTCGTAGAAACTAGTAACCAAGAGTAGAAACTAGTTACTGAACCAGAAATGATGTTGAAGATATATAAGTAGAATAAAATGTCCCTTTTGGAAGTATCCATATAAATCATTCAATAAACATGTATTAAGCATCTATTATGGGTAGATTGTTTTCTTGAGTTTTTAAAGAGGAGCAATGGGACATCATGAATCATGTCTTGACCTGCATCTGAATTGGATTTAAGTGAAGCAGAATTGCCCAAAATCTGTTTCCAGAGTCATCCAAGTCCAGTGTCAGGACAAAAGTCAAAGCAACTGGTGATGGCCTGGAATGCCGGGCATGACCTCCAGGTTTTCAATGTAACTAAGATCTAAGGACTCCACAGCATCTGCTTCAGTTGCCTTCATGGCCTTTGGAACAAACTGTTTTCATTAAAAAAAAAAAAAAAAAAAGAACTATTTCTCCATTCCCTCAGTGGGTTTATGGCTTCATAGTCATACTCAACCTGGTGATAATTTATCAAGGAATGGCCAGGGGTTCATGTGACAGTGAGAATTAAGTGCTAGGTGGGTACCAAAAGTGAATGAGTAGTCCTGTTGAGGATCAGCAAGCTTCACATAAGAGGTGCTAGTCCTTCTTGAACATTCATATAATCCAATGTGGAGATTCAAAGGACAAAAATAGTTAAAGAGCTCACATTAACTGGAGGAGAGAATTTGCAAACAACTTTATACAAATAAACTCTATACAGAATAAAGTGGAAATAATCAACTGAAAGGAGGCAGTAGAATTAAGAGTTATTGAGAAAGCAAAGCTCTCATGGTTTAAATTGGCACTTAACCATCAACAATTATTCTTAGAGCCTGGGCATGCAGCTAGTTCTCACTGATCTAATTGTATTATAAGCTCATCTAATAATTTGAGACATTTTAACAAAAACTTTGTTAAAATCTAGGTCAAATATATCCATAGCATTCCACTCATCTAGTTTAGCAATCCTGTTTGAAAAAAAAAAAAAAAAAAAAAAAAGATAAATCAGGGATAAACTGAGAATGGTAGAAAAAAGGCTCTAGTACTAAGGGGGAATCTAGAAAGCTTTCATACAGAAGATGGAATTTTACCTATGACTTCAAGGAAGCCAGGATGCAGATGGGGAGCATCTGGGCAGACATGAGGAACAACCAGTAAAAATGCAAGAAGTCCAGAGATGCATTTTTTGTTTAAAGAACAGCAAGGAGATATGGATTACAGAATCCTAGTTTACCAAATGGGAGTAAAGTATCTGAAAACTAGAAAGTAAAGAAGGAATTTAAAATCAGATTTTATATTTGATCAAGAAGTTAATAGAGTCACTAGACTTTATTGAGGAGTGGGTATACATGGCAAGGTCAGATTTGTACTTTATGATCATTTTGGCCACTTAATAAAGAATAAACTGGAGTAAGAGCAATTTTAAAGGACAGAGAATAATCAGAGGATTACAACAGTAGTCCAGGCCTACAACAGGGTGCTGGCAATATCTGGGGAGAAAAAGGAATAGAAACAAGGAATGGTGAAAATGTGAAAGTAATCAGACTTGTCAGATAATTTTGAATATAGGGAGTGAGTTTAAGTGAGGAGAGATGAAGGGGATGGTGTGTGTTAGTGAGTTCAAGTGAAACATGGAAGAAGATATCTAAGTTACAGACCTAGGAGACTGGGAGGCTAGTAGTATTCTTGACAGTAATAGAGAAGTTAGGAAGAGGGGAAGGTTTGGGGGAAAAGGTATGAATTCAGCCTTAGAAATATTGAATGTAAAATATCTATAAGAGAGCCAGTTCAAAATGTCTAATAGGTAGTTAGGGATTTCTGTCACTTTAGCTAGGAAAGGAATTCTTTTTTTTTTTTTTTTTTACAAATGAATTTTTTTTCTCCATAGCATTTTATTTTTCTGAATACTTGTAAAGATAGTCTTCAATATTCATTTTTGTAAGACTTTGTGTTCCAAATTTTTTTCCCATCCTTCTTTACCTGCCCCCTCTCCAAACAGCAAGAAATCTAATATAGGTTAAATATATGCAGTCCTTTTAAACATATTTCCATATTTGTCATGTTGTGCAAGAAAAATCAGACCAAAAGGGAAAAAACCCAAGAGAAAGAAAAAACAAAAACAAAACCAAAAAAAGTGAAAATTCTCTCTCAGGATGTGATGGCTTTTCTACACTAGTTCTATTGGAATTGCCTTGAATCACTGCATTGTTGAGAAGAGCTATCATAGTTGATCGTTATACAATGTTGCTGTTACTGTGTACAATGTTTTCCTGGCTCTGCTCACCCAGCATTAGTTCATGTAAGTCTTTCCAGGCTTTTCTGAAATCATCCTGCTCATCATTTCTTATAAAAGAATGATATTCTATTACATTTCATAACCTATTCAGCCATTCTTCAACTGAGAGGACATATATATTTAATATATTTAACATGTATTGGATAACCTGCCAGGTAGGGGAAAGGGTGGGGAAAGGAGAGGAAAATTTGTAACAGAAGGTTTTGCAAGGGTCAATGTTGAAAAATTATCCTTGCATATGTTTTGTAAATCAAAAGCTTTAATAAAAAAAAATGAGTCTTTCTTTTCATGGGAAGCTTGGAGTCATTAAAGGAACTTTGCAAGAAGCAATTAGATTGTGCTCTAGGTATCATGCTGGATCTTTAATCAGAAAAACCTGATCCAGTCTCAGACACTTATTAACTATGTGATCATGGGAAGGTTACTTAATCTCTCTTTGTCTCAGTTTCCTCAACCATAAAATAGAGATAGTAACAGAATCTACCTCCCAAAATTGTTGTAAAGATTAAATGATATAAATCATTACCACAGTACCTGGATGTGAGAATGAAAAGTTAGGTTTCCACAGATATTGTCAAAACAGGATGAAGGAGGGGTGAAATATCTTGTTAAACTATCTTCAATCATCTTGTAAGTCAAGAAACTGGCTAAAGTAACAAAGTTCCTGATAAAGGGGCCCAGGCTTAAACTGGCCCTAAACAACTAGAACAATGATAGGACACAAGCTTTTATGTAATTTCATACGTCTTAACTGACATTGCCCAAAAGAGACACTTGTCTGACATATGGAATGGGTGGATAAGGAGAATTGTAACTTGAATTGTAAATATGAACAATTGTAATTCTGATTGTAAATCCAACCTTGAAGGGAGGGATAAAGAATAGAACTAACAGTATAAAGCTTGCTCCCCCTTTTAATTTGGTGTGTGTCTCATTCAAGAACACACCTGCTTCTCATAAGAATGGCTAAATAAAGGATATGTCTCTCTCTCTAAAAGGACATTGGTTGTAACTTTACTAATTTGCAACTGGAGAAGCTGTGGGTGTAGATGGCTCTCTTCATCACTGAACAATTGGAACTAGTGTGAATCATCTCGTTGTTGAAGAGAGCCATTTTTGTATCTCTTTTGAAAGAGCTATAGTCACTCATCACAAACTGGACACTTTGTATTGTATACCTCACACTCAACATGTCAAAAATAGAATTTGTTATCATTTCTCTAATTCTTCCCTTCTACCCAACTTCTCTATCATTGTACCATCCTCCCAGTAACTCACTCTCCTGTGACTGCCTTTCTTGGACCAATATTTCATGCTTCACATCAGTCCCAACTTTCTGGCCATCTCTCCATAGCCCTGATAGCTAAGGGCATCTCCAGTGATCCTAATCTATATCTTGCCCCTGGACCCAGATGGTTCTGGAGGACAAAGTGAGGTAGGTGACTTTTTAGAGCCCACCCTCACTTAAGTACAATCACTCACATATCATGGCATCACCTCTCTGACATCATGGTCCTCTTCAAGGATAAAGGACAAACAATAATAACCTAACTATCCAATGAAAATCTTTTCCTACCCCTTCCCCAATCCTCTAGTTCTGGACCATAAACCAAGGTCAAATCAAATCTTTCATTCTTCCTACATAGAATGTGCCAAAAGAATACCAGAGAGAGAACTGCGGGAACTGAGTGTGGACCACAAGATAGCATTCTTATTCTTTCTGTTGTTGTTGTTTGCTTGCATTTTGTTTTTCTTTCCCAATTTTTTTTTCCTTCTTGATCCATTTTTTCTTGTGCAGGAAGATAACTATATAAATATGTATACATATATTGGATTTAACATATATTTTAACATATTCAACATGTATTGGCCTGGACTACCTGCCATCTAGAGGAGGGGGGAGGGGGAAGAAGGGGATAATTTGGAACAGACGGCTTTGCAAGGGTCAATGTTGAAAAATTACCCTTGCATATGTTTTGTAAATAAAAAGCTTTCATTTAAAAAAAATAAATAATTGTTTTTTTAAAAAGAGATACAAAAGTTAGATAGAGTGTTTAGAATCATCTGCATAAAAATGACAATTTAATCAATCCATGGGAGCTGATGAGATCACCAAGAGAGATTAATATAAAAGGAAAAGAAAAGAAAGTTCAGGACAGAGATTTAATAAATGTCCTTGATTATTGATGGGCATGATTTGGATGAAGGTCCAGCAAAGGAGAATAAGGAGAAGTTTTTCATGTAGAGGAGAATCAGAAGTAAATGGTGTTTTGAAAACCTAGAGAGGAGAATATTTCCAGAAAGTTGGTTAATTCATTGTTGTCCTTTCAAAGGATAACAAAAGAACAAAATGATATCACTATGTTGTAGTCAAGGTGCAGTATTGGCTGATCAGACTGAAACTCTGAAGGCTCTGTCACAAGTTGCATACAAATAGTACACCTGAATATTTGGAGTGGAGGTGTCTCTAAATTTGTGCATCTCACTTTTTTCAAACTAAGTATCTTCTTTGATGTAGGCATGCCATGCTGAGCATTCCTTTGTTAGCGTCTCCCACATCATGAGATAGATTCAAAATTCTTCAGAGAGACTTTGAAAGTGTTCCAATCATTTTTTTTCTGGACAATATGTGAGAGCCTAACTTGTGTGAGTTCTCTATAAAAATAGTCTTTTAGGCAAACACATCTTTGGTATTTGAACCACATGGCCAAGCCCTTTGGATCTGGACTCTGCAGGAGTTCTTGAATGCTTGACAGTTCAGCTTGAGAGAAAACCTCATTGTCTAGTAACCTTTCTTTTTTTCTTATTTAATATGTTATTTTTTCTCAATTACAAATAAAAACAATTTTAACTTTTTTTTCAAATTTCAAGTTCTAAATTCTCTCTTTCCCTCTTTATCCCCCCACATTGAGAAGGCAAGCAATTTGATATAGGTGATACATTTGTAGTCAAGCAAAACACATTTCTATGTAAATCATTCTGTGAAAGAAAACAGAGGCAAAAGATTAGAAGGGAAGCAGAAAAGTGGGGAAAAAATTTTACATCTAAGGGTTCTGATAAATATATAGAGAATTGCCTTAAATTTATAATAGAAGCCATTCTCCAACTAATAAATGGTCAAAGGATATGAACAGACAATTTTCAAATAAATAAATTAAAATCATTTCTAGTTATATGAAAAAATGCTCTAAGTCACTATTGACTAAAGAAATGAAAATTACTACAACTTTGAAGTACATTATATTCCTCTCAGTTTGGCTAATATGACAGGAAAAAATAATGATAAATGTTTGAAGGGATGTGGGAAAACTGGGCCCCTAATACATTGTTGTTGAATTTGTGAACTGACCCAACCACTCTGGAGAACAATTGTATGTCAAATCCTGAAAATTGACACCTCCTTTTCTGTTCCAGTGTTGTCAAACATACATTGTATTGACTCAGCTTTCTTTTCAAGTTAACAAGGAATACTCTAATCTATTAACATTAAATTTTCTGGCAGTTGTCTTGAGGTCACAGCTTTTGTTGAATGCAGATATTTAGCTTGGACAGGATAAGTCTGTGATCAGTCTAGTGCTCTGGGTCACATATCATACTTCTGTTTATTCTACTGACAATGACATAGTCTGTTAACGTCAAAGTTTGCTGTAAAGGTACATCCAAGATGTTTTATTGTGATTAAGTAAATGGAAAACAGTGATGATGATAAGCACAAGTCTTCAATAATAAGTGTTGTTTTTTACTTCATTCCTTCCAAGGATTTCCTGCCATGTCTGATAGCCTGGACCTACTCTTGTATTAACATCATCCAGAAGTATAAGCTTGTCTTTTTTTTTTTCCCACACTGATAATGATGTTAAAATTTTTCTTTAACTTCATCAGGATTTATCATAGTAGGAATATATACACTGATGATGGTCGCATAGTACTTTCCTGTAAGTAGCAATTACATTGTCATGAGTTTGTCTTTCACTCCTTTTGGTAGGTATGCAAGCCCATTGGTTAGATTAGTTTTGATTACAAAACCTAAGAAATCTGTGCCAATTTCATGGTACTCTCTTTGACTATGGCCACTCCAGAAGAATATGTATCTAGTTCTGGCTTTGGTAAGCTGGCCCTCACCTTCCAGGCTTGTTTCATTAAGGTCTGCTATTTGGATGGGATACCTGCTGGGTTCTCTTGAAGAAAGAACTGTTCACCTTTCAAGTCTATTGGATTTTGTGTTGTCCATAAGCGTGTGCCTGCTCCATGTACTGATGGTGAGTAGAATCATCACAGGCCAGTGACAAGACACAATAAAGAAGACTGAGGATGGCTTGGGATACAACAGAAGACTTTGACAACTTAGATATCTCACCCAGCTCTAAGTGTTCCCCAGTGCCTGCTTTAGCTGCCACTGGAATGAAGTGTCCTAATCTGCTCGTTCCATCAGGGGAAATCTTCACATACTTAAGATGGACATTCCCCTAATTCACCGAAGATTTGAGACCTCTCAGTTATCCTCATCCTGATTTAGCCCATCTGCCAAAATGGTTTACCAGGGTCTAGCCACGACACATACTGATGTGGTGCAGCTCCCAGGGAAGATGTAGCAGTGGCCTCAAAGCCACCTGGCCTTGGAAGTGATGTGACTGGAAATGATATCTTTCTTCCCCTGAGTTATCCTGTCCCAGTTTACTCTATATGACCAAAATGCTATGGCTAAAAATATTGCTGTCTGTCAGATAACAGTCTGTTGGTCAGTGATAACAGAGTTTTTGAGTCTAATGAGCAACAATAATGAGATGCTTAAAGATGATGTAAGCACAGAACAATGGGTGTCTGCCACTTGAACTAGTGATGTTTCAGGCCTAAAAAATACCTCCTGAAGGTCCCCCACCCACCCAGAGAATTATAGGTATTGTACCTGTGCACAAAGTCAGAACCAGATGGCTCCTCAACTCCTCCTGTAAGCCATAAAATTAGTATATCAGGGATATGGTTTTGGGGTCCCATACTACAGTTTCTTGCATCCATAGGAGTGAGTTGGGTGAGTCAGAAGGGCACTAAGGTGAAAAATTGTGGAGAGCTGGAACTCTGGAGAAGTATACTTGAAACAAGGTGTTAACTCAGTAGAACTAATGAGATAATGGTTCTCTAGTTCACATATTCAGTATACTATAATGATATAATTATGATAGGGTATTTAAACTGGTTTCAAAGACTCAGAGGATTTGATTGACAGACTGTCAGACTGCTGGAGGAGATGGGTCAGACTGAGACGGGATCAGACTACGACAGACACATACTATGTAAGAGACAATAAAGACTTTGGACTCTATTCTTGTCCATTCTCATGATGTCTATCCTGCTGAGACCAAGGTCCTTCCAGAGGACCTCCAGAAAGCTAGCCTGGACATTACAGAAAGCAACTCTGGAAAGGGCTTGACATGCCCTCACATCAGAAGTCTTAGTCTTCCTTAAACACACCCTATACCCCATTTTGGAGCAGAGAGTAATCTAGGAGTAGAGGATAAACAACAGTGTCAAAAATTAAGGATGAGGAATAAGAAAAAGCCACTGAATATGGTAATTAATTTATAACTCAGAAGAGAGCAATTTCAACTGAATGATGAGATTGGAAGCCAGATTGCCAAAAGTTATGAAGAGAGAAAGAGGAGAGGAAATATAAGCACTCAAGAGTAAATGTTTTTATTTTGTTTTAGTCAAGCAGATAAGAAAGATAAAGCTAGTAATGAAAATCAGAATCAGTAAATTGTTTGTTTTGTTTTGTTTTGTTTTAAGAATGGGGGAGACATAGGTGTGTTTGTATCCAGCAGGGAAGGGGCCAGTAGGTAAAGAGGGATTGAAAATTAGAGAATGGAGATCTAATCTCCTGGATTAGATGGGAGGGAAAGGGATCAAGCATACATGTAGAAGGGCTTGGTCTTGCTTAACAAGAAGAACTACCTCTTCATTTTACATAGTGGTGAAGGAAGAGACTGTGAAGGGAGATAATTTATCCACTTCTGGACTATTTTTTGTGCTGTTATTTTCCAGCCCTCCATATCACTGCTATCTGCTACTGCCATTAAGATCTTCTCAGTGTGTACTCTGCTGCCCTCTAGGAATATATTTATAGCATTATTTAACATTTGTATATACCTTAAGATTTACAAAGTACTTTACATATATTATCTCATTTGATCTTTAAAACAACCCAGTGAGGTATGTTTTATCATTGGATCACCTTCCACCAGTTAGCCACTTCACACTAAGAAAGTAGCTCTTTTAACTCACCACCAGTGTCTATTTTAATTCTTTTGTGATTCAGACTCAGCTATCAAGCCAACCAAAACAGCTTTTAGTTTTTGAATTTAATCTTTGAACTCTTGTGCTTCACTCAGTCTGAGCTATCACTCTTTGATTTCAGTTTACTATTTGACTTTGGTCCATGTGAATCATCCCAAGACCTTCCTTTAGCCAGACTGAAAAGATTAAGATAGGGTGGATCAGATAACCTTCATCCTACTTAAAAAAATTTTTTTTATCTTTTCCCAATTGCATGCAAAAATTTTTTTCAACATTTGCCCTTTAAAATTTTGAGTTTCAAATTCTTTCTTCATACATTCCTTATTCCCTTCCTGAGATGGCAAGCTATTTGATAAAGGCTATACATATGCAATCACACAAAATGTATATCCATATTTGTCATGATGGAAAAAAAGACACGGACCAGGAAAAAAAAATCACCAAAAAATAATAAAAGTGCTTTGATCTGCATTCAGAATTCATCAGATTTTTTTCTGGTGATAGATAACATTTTTCGTCATAAGTCCTTTGGAATTGTCATGGATCATTGCATTGCTGAAAATAGCTAAGTCATTCACAGTTGATCTTTGTATGATATTACTATTACTGTGTACTATGTTCTCCTGGTTTCTCCTGTATTACTTTGCATCAGTTCATGTAAATCTTTCCAGGTTTTTCTGGTACTGCCCTGCTCATCATTTCTTATACCACAATAGTATTCCATCACAACCATATGTGATGTTTTTCTTCTTTAAAATAATATTTAGTTCTCTCTGGAAGAGGGTTTCCCGGAGAGGTTTTCTGGAGGCAGCCTTAGTTTCAGTTAAAAGTAATAATCACCCAAATGCAGCCAGGTGCTAAAAGTTCAGGTCTTTTATTGTCTCCAATATAGCCCCATTAGTTTTTCTTAGTGGCCTATCTCTCTGCTTGTTCCAAGAGCTCTTGCAGCTTTGTCCTTTGCTTCTGCCTCTGCTTTATTCAGCCTCCAATTCAGCTGAACTTCCCCAAACAGCTTCTGTCTGTTTCTTATTTTTGATCTCTTCTGAGAGAGTGGGATTATGGGTTTCTCCTACAGTGCTCTCTGGCCCTGAGAGCTTCAAGGGAGGTGTGAATTCTAATACTCATACTAAATCCTGAAATCTCCCAAACGTGTGAATCTCCAAGGGTGTAAACACAAGCATTGTTTCTCAGTTTCACTTAGTACCTTGTTTCTTCTGGCCCATAACATCTCCTTGTAGGATCAAATCAATCATACTGAACCATGCTAAATTAGATAATTATTGTCTCTATCAATTCTAATGACTTAACAGTTTGTAAAGATTCCAACAACCATATATACCACAACTTACCCAGCCATGCTTCAGTTGATGAGTAGCTCCTTAATCTCCAATTCTTTACTACCACAAAAAGAGCTGCTTCAAATATTGTGTATATATAGGTTCTTTCCCCCTTTCTTTTGATCTCTTTGAGACACAGAGCAATCAGTGATATTGCTGAATCAAAAGGTCATAGTTTGATTGCCCTTTGGGTGTTGTTCCAAATTACTCTCCAGAACAATCAAATCAGTTCACAACTCCATCAACAATGCATTACTGTCCCAATTTTCCCACATTCTCTCCATTATTGAACATATTAGCCAATATATTAAATGTGAGATAGTACCTTAAAGTTGTTTTAATTTGCATCTCGTTAATCAATAGTAATTTAGAACATTTTTTCACATGATTATAGATAGCTTTGATTTCTCCATCTGAAAACTATGTCTTCATATCCTTCATTTATCAATTGGGAAATCACTTGTGTTATTATAAACTCGGTTTTCTATATATTTGAGAAATGAGGCCTTTATCAGAGATACTTGTAAAATTTCCCCCAGCTTTCTGTTTTCCTTCTAATATTGTCTATATTAGTTTTGTTTGTTCAAAACTTTTTAAACTTAATAGAATCAAAATTCTACATTTTACTTCCCATGGTCTACTGAATCTCTTGTTTGGTCATAAACATTTCCCTTATACCTATACCTTACAAGTTAAGTTTTCCATGCTCCCTTATGTTACCTGTATTATCACTCTTTATGTCTAAATCATATACCTATTTTGATGTTATATTGATATCTGGTATAAGATGAAGGTTCACACCTAGTTTCTGCCAAATTTTTTCCTGGTTTTCCAAGTAGTTTTGACAAATAATTATTTCTTATCCCAAGAGCTTGGGCATTTGGGTTTATAACAGCCAATGGTTATTACTTATAACTATGTATGTATTATGTAGAAATTTATTCTACTTATCCACCATTCTATTTCTTATCCAGTAGCACTTTGTCTTTATGCTTATTACTTTGTTACATAGATTTAAAATCTGATATTGCCAAGTTGCTTTCCTTCACAATTTTTCCCCCATTGATTCCTTGATATTCTTGACCTTTCATTTTTCTGGATGAATTTTTAAAATTATTTTTTCTAGCTCTATAAAATGATTTTTGGTAGTGTGAATAGTATGGCACCGAATTAACTTAGATAGAATTGTACTTTTATTATCTCAACCTACTTATGAACAATTATTATTTTTCCAAGTTTATATTTGACTTTATTTGTGGGAAAAATGTTTTATAATACTTCCTGGATTTGTCTTGGAAGGCAGATTCCCAAGTATTTTATATTGTCTACAATTGTTTTAAATGTAATTTCTCTTTTTATCTCTTACTGCTGGACCGTGTTGGTAATATATAGAAGTGCTGAAGATTTAGGCAGGCTTGTTTTATATCTTGAAACTTTGCTAAAAATTGTTAAATTATTTCAACTAGTTTTTTAAAATGATTATCTACTTTTCTCTAAGTAGACCATCATATCATCTTCAAAAAGTGATAATTTTTTTCTTCATTATTCTAATTTCTCCTTTTTGTCAGAATAGCTTCATTATTCTAATTCCTTTGATTTCTTTTTCTTTTCTTATGCCTATAACTAGAATCTTTAGCATAATATCAAAGAATAGTGTGATTATAGGCATTCTTGCTTTATGCCAGATCTTATTGGGAAATCTTCTAGCTTATCTTCATTGCAAATAATGCTTGCTGATGGTTTTATATACATAATGCTTATCATTTTAGGGAAAGTTCCATTTATTCTTAAGCTTTCTAGTATTTTTAAATATAAATAAGTGGTGTATTTTGTCAAAAGTTATTCTATATCTATTGAGATAACAATATGATTTCTGTTGGTTTTGTTATTGATATGATAAATTATAATGATAGTTTTCCTAATATTGAATGAGCTTTACCTCCCTGGCATGAATCCCATAGTATATGAACTTTCTGATATGTTGCTGTTATCTCCTTACTAGTGTTTAATTTAAAATTGCTTGCATCAAGATTCATTAGGGAAATTGATATATAATTTTCTTTCTCTCTTTTTCCTCTTCCTGGTTTAGGTATCAGCACAATATTTGTGTCATAAAAGGAAATTAGTAGGACTCCTTTTTTACCTATTTTTCCAAATAGTTTATATAGTATTGGAATTAACTGTTCTTTAAATGTTTTGTAGAATTCACAATAAATTTAGGAAACTTATTGATGGTCTGTTCATTTTTTTAAAGAAAGGATATTTAAATATTCTGCTTCCTTTTCTACTAATTTTGGGCAATTTATATTTTTATAAATATCTATTTTGCATAGATTGTCAGATCTATTGGCATATAATTAGGTAAAATAGCTCTTAATGAATGCTTCAATTTCCTCTTCATTGGTGGTGAATTCACCCTTTTCATTTTTGATGCTGATAATTTGGTTTTCTTATTACTTTTTCAAAATTAAATTAGTTAACGATTTAGATATTTTATTTTTTTCTTCATAAAACTAGCTTATAGTTTTATTTATTAGTTCAATGGTTTTCTTACTTTCAATTTTGTTAATCTTGCCTTTGATTTTCAGGAGTTTTAATTTGGTGTTTAATTGGGAATTTTTAATTTATTCTTTTTTTAGTGGTATGCTCAATTCATTGATTTGCTCTTTCTCTCTTTTACTGATGTAAGCACATACAGCTACATACACCTGTGCTCCTCTACT
This sequence comes from Antechinus flavipes, assembly GCF_016432865.1. Taxonomy (NCBI): domain Eukaryota; kingdom Metazoa; phylum Chordata; class Mammalia; order Dasyuromorphia; family Dasyuridae; genus Antechinus; species Antechinus flavipes. Next base: position 386,170,047 of record NC_067400.1, on the reverse strand, counting down.
GCTTTGGCTGATCCCATAAATTTTGCTCTATTTGTTGTCATTCTCTTTAATGAAATTGATTGCTTTTATTTATTTGTTTCTTGACTTATTTATTCTTTATAATTATATTATTTAGTTTTCAATTAATTTTAATCTATCTTCCTAGTAATTTATCTAATATTTCTGCTTTTCAGAGTTTGGTTTTGTATAGTTGCCATGTACCATTGAAGAAAAAAAAATTACTTTCTATTCTCATTCAATTTTCTCCAGAGATCTATCATATCTAGGTTTCATTTAAGCTTTTTATTTTCAAAACATATGCATGGATAATTTTTCAAACAATAATCCTTGCAAAACCTTATGTTCCAATTCCCCTCCCTTTTCCCCACCCCCTTTCCTAGATGGCAAGTAATACAATATATGTTAAACATAGTAAAAAATATGTTTTAAATATAATATATGCATACATATTTATACAATTATCTTGCTGAACAAGAAAAATCAAATCAAAAAGGAAAAAGAATAAGAAAGAAAATAAAATGCAAATTTAGTGTTTGACAAACCCAAAGACCCCAGCTTTTGGGATAAGAATTCAGTATTTGACAAAAACTGCTGGGAAAATTGAAAACTAATATGGCAGACACTAGGCATTGACCTGTAAAGGGTTGAAAGGTGTGCTTGAATCAGACAACGGAGTACTTAAGGTTAATTACTGATTGGGCAATGATTCTATTAGCATATGTTTAGAAAAATGGCCCTTCTCACTGTTCCATGCTGGCTCAATGTTTGGTGTATACAGATAATTGTAGGTAAGGATTAAGGAGTTGAGTGAGAGAGGCAAGAGAATTTCACTTTGCAGCAGGACCAGGAGAAGGGAGGTTGGTGGCAACTTGTGGCAATTTGTCTGTCTCTTTCACTTCTCCCCCTGAAAACCAAGGAGTTTTACTTATCCTGACTCTGGCTGTTCCTGAGGCCTCTAGGGAGCTAGCCTGGACTTTACATTGACCCATATTTAACACCATATACCAAGATAAGGTCAAAATGGGTTCATGATCTAGACATAAAGAATGATATTATAAATAAATTAGAAGAACATAGGATAGTTTAACTCTAAGTTTACCTGTGGAGGAGGAAGGAATTTCTCACCAAAGAAGAACTAGAGATCATTATTGATCACAAAATAGATAATTTTAGTTATATTAAGTTAAAAAGGTTTTGTACAAACAAAATTAATGCAGACAAGATTAGAAGGGAAGCAATAAAATGGAAAAACGTTTTATATTTAAAGGTTCTGATAAAAGCCTCATTTCCAAAATATATACAGAAATGACTCAAATTTATAAAAGATCAAGCCATTCTCCAATTGATAAATGGTCAAAGGATATGAACAGACAATTTTCAGATGAAGAAACTGAAACTATTTCTAGTCATATGAAAAGGTGCTTCAAAGCACTATTGATCAGAGAAATGCAAATTAAGACAACTCTGAAATATCACTACATATCTCTCAGATTGGCTAAGATTACAGGAAAAGATAATGATGAATGTTGGAGGGGATGTGGGAAAACTGGGACACTGATGCATTGTTGGTGGAGTTGTGAATGGATCCAACCATTCTGGAGAATAATTTGGAACTATGCTCAAAAAGTTATCAAGCTGTGCATGCCATTTGATCCAGCAGTGTTACTACTGGGCTTATATCCCAAAGAGATCTTAAGGGAGGGAAAGGGACCCACATGTGCAAAAATGTTTGTGGCAACCTTTTTTGTAGTGACAAAAAACTGGAAACTGAGTGGATGCCCATCAATTGGAGAATGGCTAAATAAATTATGGTATATGAATGTTATGGAATATTATTGTTCTGTAAGAAATGATCAAATGGATAGACTTACATGAATTGATGCTAAGTGAAATGAGCAGAACCAGGAGATCATTATACACAGCAACAACAAGACTATATGATGATCAACTCTGATGGACATGGCTCTCTTCAATAATGAGATGATTCAAACTAGTTCCAATTGTTCAGTCATGAAGAGACCCATCTACACCCAGAGAGAGGACTATGGGAACTGGTGTGGACCACAACATAGCATTTTCACTCTTTCTGTTATTGTTTGTTTGTATTTTTGTTTTCCTTCTCAGGTTTTTTTTTTTTTCTAGATCCAATTTTTCTTGTGCAGCAAGATAACTGTATAAATATGTATACATATATTGGATTTAATATATATTTTAACATATTTAACATGTATTGGACTTCCTGCCATCTAGGGGAAGGGGTGAGGGGTGAGGAGGGAAAAATTTGGAACAGAAGGTTTTGCAAGGGTCAATATTGAAAAAATTATCCACTCATATGTTTTGTAAATAAAAAGCTATAATAAACATATATATATGCATATATATATGTATATATATATATATATATATATATAGAGAGAGAGAGAGAGAGAGAGAGAGAGAGAGAGAGAGAGAGAGAAGAAAAGAAAATGCAAGAAAATAACAATAAAAAGAGTGAAAATGCTATGTTGTGATCCACATTCAGTTCCCACAGTCCTCTGACTGGGTATAGATGGCTCTCTTCATCACAAGATCATTGGATCTCCTCATTCACCTCATTGTTGAAAAGCATCATGATCATCAGAATTGATCGTCATATAATATTGCTTATATTTTTATGTAAGTCTCTCTAAATCTCTCTGAAATCTCCTGCTGGTCATTTCTTTTAGAACAATAATATTTCATAGCATTCATATACCATAACTTATTCAGCCATTCTCCAATTAAAGGGCATTCACCCAATTTCCAGTTTCTTGCCACTACAAAAAGGGTTGCCACAAACTTAATTGCATGTTGGTCCTGTTTCTTTCCTTAAGATCTCTTTGAGATATAAGCCTAGTAGAAACATTGCTGGATCAAAGGGTATGTAGAGTTTAATTGTCCTTTAGGTATAGTTCCAAATTGCTCTTCACAATGGTTGGGTCAGTTCACAACTCCAGCAACAATGTATTAGTGTCTCATTTTTCCTACATCCTCTTCAACATTAGTCATTTTCTTTTCCAGTCATCTTAGCCAATTTGAAAGGTGTGTAGTGATACCTTGGAGTTGTCTTAATTTGCACTTCTCTGATCAGTAGTGCATATCTAGCTTTTCTAAAATTCTATTCACTTCCTTAGTTTCTTGTTTATTTTTTGGTTAGATTTACCTAGTTTTGAGAGGGAAATTTTGAGATCTTCCACTAGTATAGTTTTATTGTCTATTTCATCCTGTAACCTTGTAACTTTGGCTTTAAGATTTTGGATGCTAGACAATTATTTAGTACATATGTATTTAATACTGATAATATTTATAGGAACTATATGAACATAAACACAAAACACTTTTTATATAAAGTCAGACAAATAATTGGAGTCATATTTCTTGTTCATGAGTAGATAGTCAATACAATTTTTAAAAATGACAATTTTACCTAATTATTTAATCAATGCCATCCCAATTAAATTACTAAAAAATTATCTGAGTTAGAGAAAATAATAACAAAGTTAATTTGAAAGAACAAAATGTCAGGAGTTTCAAAGAAACCAAGGACAAAAAATGTTAATGAAGGAGATTCAGCAGTATCATACCTTAAATTATATTGTAAAGCATAAATATTATTGCAGTGTGGAAAGGATAATTTCAATTATTTTAAATTAAAATGTTCTTGTATAAATAAGCCCAAGATAACTAAGAATAGAAAGAATGTTTAAATTTGGGGAGCTGGAATTTCATAAGCAATCTCTCAAATAGGGTGTGATTGTATGGGAATATTGCTTTGGTGCTGGAAACAATGAGCTGGTTGATTGAGAAAAGACTTTTTTTTTTTTTTTTTTTTTTTTTTTGCTGAGGCAATTGGGGTTAAGTGACTTGCCCCGGGTCACACAGCTAGGATGTGTGAAGTGTTAAGTGTCTGAGCTCAGATTTGAACTCCGGGTCTTCCTGACTTAAGGGCTGGTGCTCTATCCACTGCACCACCTAGATGCTCACCTCCCCTCCCCTCCTCCTCGGCCACTTAGCTACCCCCAAGATTTGGACCTTTGAAAGAAGATGCTATCCACTTTCAGAGACAGAGATTACAAGTGGAAATATGCATAAGATGGTCTTGCATAAATACCATAAGTATATATATATATATGTGTATACAGATATCTCTGTATATGTGTATGCATACATATATATACAATACATATATACATAGATGTTGTATATATATGCATATATATGAATACATATATATTTGATTGTAGCTTTCTTTAGAGAATGAGTGGAGGAAAGGAAAAATAAAGTAAAAAGTACATAGCAGAAAACAAAGGAAAACCTACAAGGAAGTAAAGAAAAGCTGGGTAACTTTAAAAACAATGTATAGTATTTATTATGTAGGTTTATTCAAATGGAAATTTATTGTTTTATATATGTGGGGTGTGTGTGTGTGTGTGTATGTGTGTGTGTTCTGCTATGTACTTGTCAATCTTTTTTTCTTTTCTTTTTTGTATTTTAGTTTTAAATGAATAAAAAGTTATCAAAAATGTATTTTTAGCAAGATGTAGTTTTCTTCCTTATCTCTTTTCATTAGATTTTTTTTTTTATTTTTGCTTTGTATGAGATCATGCTACCCCTCCTTTTTTTTTTTTTAACTTCAACTGAAGCATAATAGATTCTACTCCAACTCTTACCTTTACTCTTGTGTGTGTTTTTCTCTCTCTGCTTCAGATGTGTTTCTTGTAAATATCATACTGTAGGATTCTGGTTTTTAATCCACTCTGCTATTTGCTTTCGTTTTATGGCTGAGATAATCCCACTCACATTCACAGTTATGATTATGAACAGTGTATGCCCCTCTATCCTATATTCCCTATTTATTCTCTTTTTTATAAATCTTTTTTAAAAATTTTTTTAATTTTCCAATTTTATTTTATTTCAAGAAACAGAATAAGCAAAAAAGAAAAACAGAACAGCAACAGAAAAAACAAAATGAAACAAAACAAACGAGAACATTATCATGTGCCCAGCAGAACATCAGGGAGGATTTAAAATATATATAACAACAAATACCAAATATATATATATATATACATATATACATATATATATACATATTACTAGAAGAAATTATATTCATAAGTGTCTATCTTTTCTTTACTTCCTTGAATATTGTTCTTTTGTTCTTTGCTGTGCACCTTACTTACTTTATTCTTTTTCCCTCCTTTTGCTCCCCACCATTACTCCCAAGCAGACTATAGTTAAGAAGGGATATATTTATATATATGGATATGGATATAACATAGATATATATACACTCACACATAGGCATACACACACACACACACACACACACACACACACACATCTCCCTTTTATCCCCCACAAGCAAGCTACAGTTAAGAAAAGATATATTTATGTATATATATGTAGATATATACCTACATCCACACACTCACACCCACACATACCCACATACACAAGTCTTTCCTACATCTGCTGACTCATTATATTCTGTTTCATAACTTGGCTTACCTCCCCCGACCCAGAGAGCCCTCCCTTATCTTCTTCCCTTACCCTTTACTACCCCATCACTTATCCCTCCCCCCTTATTTCTTTATAGATTTTGGAGGGTGCTATATTCTTCATGATATATATGTAGTGTTGCCTATTGAACCCATTCTTGATGTGAGTAGGTTTTTCAGAACTGTGAGCCCTCTACTCCCAGTTCTGTGTCTTTTCTTCCTCTGCACCCCATTTGTATAACATGATTACTATTTTTAGTTTGACTCTGCCCCAGTCTTTCTTTTGAGCTTACCCTATTGTTGATGTAAATTTTAAACATAAAGTATATATTTCCCATGTTAAAAAAAAAAAATATATAAACAATTTGTCCATGTTTAAATAGTTTGTCTGTATTGAGTTCCTTAAAATTGCTCTTTGATATAGGGTCTTATATGTTAAATTTTCTGTTAAGTTTGGTTGATAGAAAGTCCTGAAAATCTGCAATTTTGTTGAATGTCCTTTTTTTCTCATTGCCTGCCATGCTTCTCCCTTTCCCCCACATTCCCTACTATTGTAATAACTCTTTCACATTTCTTTTATGTGAAATAATTCATCCCCATTCTACCTCTCTCTTCTTCCAGTGCATACCTTTTTCTCACTTCTTCATTTTTAGAGAAAAGAGATACATCCCATCATAGTCAACTCACACCCACATCTTCTTCTATATATATGCCAACTGCCATAATAGTGGCAAAGTTCTTAAAATTACAAGGATCATCTTCCTGTGTAAGCATATAAACAGTTTAACCTTATTGAATCCCCTTTGTTTTGTCTTCCCTATTTACTTTTATATTCTTCTCTTGAATCTTGTATTGGAAAATTGAATTTTCTGTTCAACTTAGTTTTTGCATCAGGAATGCTTGAAAATGCTCTATTTTATTTTTTTTTATTTAATTTTTATTTAATAATTACTTTATATTGACACTCGTTTCTGTTCCGATTTTTTTTTTCCCTCCCTCTCTCCACCCCCTCCCCTAGATGGCAAGCAGTCCTTTATATGTTGGATATGTTGCAATATATCCTAGATACAATATATGTTTGCAGAACCGAACAGTTCTCTTGTTGCATAGGGAGAATTGGATTCAGAAGGTATAAATAATCCGGGAAGAAAAACAAAAATGCAGATAGTTCACATTCGTTTCCCAGTGTTCTTTCTTTGGGTGTAGCTGCTTTTGTCCGTCATTTATCAATTGAAACTCAGTTAGGTCTCTTTGTCAAAGAAATCCACTTCCATCAAAATATGTCCTCATACAATATCGTTGTCGAAGTGTATAATGATCTCCTGGTTCTGCTCATTTCACTTAGCATCAGTTCATGTAAGTCTCGCCAGTCCTCTCTGTATTCATCCTGCTGGTCATTTCTTACAGAACAATAATATTCCATAACATTCATATACCACAATTTATCCAGCCATTCTCCAATTGATGGGCATCCATTCCTTTTCCAGTTTCTAGCCACTACAAACAGGGCTGCTACAAACATTTTGGCACATACAGGTCCCTTTCCCTTCTTTAGTATTTCTTTGGGATATAAGCCCAATAGAAACACTGCTGGATCAAAGGGTATGCACAATTTGATAGTTTTTTGGGCATAATTCCAGATTGCTCTCCAGAATGGTTGGATTCGTTCACAACTCCACCAACAATGCATTAGTGTCCCAGTTTTCCCGCATCCCCTCCAACATTCATCATTATTTTTTCCTGTCATCTTAGCCAATCTGACAGGTGTGTAGTGGTATCTCAGAGTTGTCTTAATTTGCATTTCTCTGATCAATAATGATTTGGAACACTCTTTCATATGAGTGGTAATAGTTTCAATTTCATCCTCTGAAAATTGTCTGTTCATATCCTTTGACCATTTATCAATTGGAGAATGGCTTGATTTCTTATAAATTTGAGTCAGTTCTCTATATATTTTGGAAATGAGGCCTTTATCAGAACCTTTCTATTTTATTAGATATCCATTTTCTCAAGAAGGATTATACTCTGTTTTACTGGATAGATGATTCTTGGTTGAAATCCTAGTTCCTTTGCCTTCTAGAATATCATGTTCCAAACCCTACAATCCTTTAATCCAGAAGCTGCTAAATCTTGTGTATCCTGATGGTAGCGCTACAGTATTTGAATTGTTTCCTTCTGGCTGCTTGCAGTATTTTCTCCTTGATCTGAGAGCTACAAAATCTGACTTAATATTCTTAAAAGTTTTCATTTTGAAATCTTTTTCAGGATGTGACTGATAGTTTCTATTTCTATTTTACCCTTTGATTCTTGGATATTAAGGCAGTTTCCCTTGATAATTCCCTAAAAACATTTAGATTCTTTTTAAAAATCATGATTTTCAGATAATCCAATAATTCTTAAATTATCTCTCCTTGATCTATTTTTCAGGTCAGTTTTTGCCCAATGAGATATTTCACACTTTCCCCCTAATTTTTCATTCTTTTGATTTTGTTTCATTGTTTCTTTTTTCTTTTTTTTTCCTGAGGTAATTGGGGTTAAGTGATTTGTCCAGGGTCACACAGCTAGAAAGTGTTAAGTGTCTGAGGTCGGATTAGAACTCAGGTCCTCCTGACTTCAGGGCTGGTGGTCTATCCACTAGGGCAACTAGCTGCCCCTGTTTCATTGTTTCTTGATGGCTCATAAAGTCATTAGCTTCTATTTGCCCAATTCTAATTTTTAAGGTATTATTTTTTCAATGAGCTTTTGTTCCTCCTTTTTCATTTGGCCAATTCTATTTTTTAGGAAGTTGTTTTCTTCAGTGAGTTGCGCTGAACATCTTTTCCTAATTTTTTTAGTGCTTTCTTTACAAAGCTTTCTTTTTTTTTTTCATGATTCTCTTGCATCACTCATTCCTTTTTTACCAATTTTTCTTCTACTTATTTGATTTTTTAAATTCACCCTCCCCCCCTTTTTTTTTTTAATAAGAAGTAATAAAGGTTAAGTGACTTGCCCAAGGTCAAACAGTAACTGTCTGAGGCTGGATTTGAACTCAGGTCTTCCTGATCTTAGAGCCAATGCTCTATCCATTGTACTCTCTAGTTGTTTCTAAAATCCTTTTTGACTACTTCTAGGGATTCTTTTGGGGCCTAATACCAATTCACATTTTTCTTTGAGGATTGACATGTTGCTCTTTTGATATTGTTATCTTTTTCTAAGTTTGCATTTTGATCTTCCTTGTCACCATAGTAACTTTTTATGGTCAGGTTCTTTATTTGTTGCATGCTCGTTATCCAGCCTATTTCTTGATTTTTAATATTATTGCTAAAGGTAGGCTCTGCTTCTACAGTAGAGTGGGCATTATACCAAAATTGAGATTTTTGTCTTTCTGTTTTCAGAGCTAATTCTAGAGGTTTACAAGTTTTCATTTCTTTCAAGATGATATACTCTAATGAGAATGCACTCCTAACCTGTGTTCTGGTCTATCCTGGATCTGTGACCAGGATCTCTGCTCACCTCTGCCACAGGCTATTAGTGTGCTAGTGCTCCTTTTTACCCTCAGATTGTGACCCAGATCCTTGTTTGATCAATGCTACAGAGTCTTTCACCCATTGCCAGCAAAGTGGTCCCTATAATCTCCTTCTGATCAATTATCCACCCTTCTTACAGCCAGTCAGCTGTGAATTTTAGAAGTCACAGCTACTGATTCAATTGCCCTGGAGGCTTGCATTGGCTTGCTGGAACAACCCACTGCTGGCTTGTGGGAAGGAGCAGGCTTTGTTGCTGCCTTTCTTTCTGGAGCGCAGCCTGCTCTTGGCTTGCTTTGGTTGTCTGTGCTCCACTCTCACCTCAGTGAGACAATCCTTTCCTGGCAACTTCTAAGTTGTCGGGCTAGAAAATTATTTCACATTGGTCTTTTGTTGGTTCTACTACTCTGGATTAATTTATAAGCCCTATTTTAAAGCTGTTTGGAGAGGAATTAGGAGAGCACAGGTGAATTTCTACCTTGTTTCACTGTCTTGGCTCCTCGGGTACCCTACCAGTAATAAAATTGCTGCCTTCCCTCTACCAGTAAATTCTATAGTTAGATTTATGGGGTAAAGGCTTATCTTTTAATTCCTTGGATACTAGAATAAAGCTAAATTTTAGGATTTTGAAATTTAATCCATTCAAGAATTCAGAGTAAAATTTGGGACATTAGTGTTTTCTCATGATTTAAAAGTCTTTTTCATAAATGTGCTGATACTACTTTCCTTTAGTGTATCTTTTAGGCAAAAGGCCAGAACTGAGGATTTTGGACCAATGAGCAGCTTTCATGAAATCTCATTTACAAATTATAAAGCATTATATAAACGTGATCCATTAATAGTTGAAGTCAAAAAAGCAAATTTTGGGAAAATTTTAGGGAAATAAACACAATACACAGTATAGGTGCTGAAGATTGACTGGACAGAAAGAATAGAGAGCTTAGCCTAGTTCCATAGGACAAGTAGTTGCTTTGGCTAAGGCTGATTACTAATCATGGGCTTTTATTCTTTAAATCCTAAGTATTTTCATGGCTCTCCAGTAAACCCTGTCTTATAGGCATAACTTCATGTAAAAGAGACTTCAACATTTTACGGCAATTTTACCATGATAGATCAGGAAAAGACTAAATATAGTACTCTAGTCATTGGATTGTTATGGAAAATATGATTTGTAAACTGTAAAATGCTATATAAATGTGAGATATAATTATCTTTCTTATGTACCCAGGAGCCTTTATATCCATATCAGATAGTAGGGTCATAGCTTCTGGTCCAAGTTGGAGATTATTAAATAGTGAGGAAGAACTTAATACAGATTAGTTATCGATGACTTTGTTCATCTCATTCAGAATTTTTTTGTTTCATAAATTCTCCATGATAGTGATCAGAGTCTGGACAAATGCTAGTGTCTAGACACACTCAACATCCAGTATTGGAATAATTCACAGGGTTATACTTCAGCCTTTCCTTCAAACTGAAGGTTCTTGGCCTAAGGGGAGAGAGAAAGATGTTACATACTAGAGCAACATTAAAACGATTATTATTCCTGAGGCAACTAAGACCAAGCCCACAATCTCTTGAGATTGTGACATCTCCTGAGATGTCTGCTGGCAACTCACTATCTGAAATGTTAGTTTTGGATAGTGATGGGTAATAAAACAGAAAATTATTCTCCTACAGAGTAGGTACAACCAGCATTTTTTACATTTCTTTTTTAAAAATAAGGTTTTGTTCATATTTCCTGCTTCTCATATCACTTCAGTACTTATCCTATATATCCTCATTCTCCCAGAGTCATTCCATATAATAAATACTATTTTTTTAAAAGAGGAAAAAAAGGGGAAGCTAGGTTGCACAGTGGTTAGAGCACCAGCTCTGAAGTCAGGAGGACCTGAGTTCAAATCTATTCTCCAACACTTAACACTTCCTAGCTGTGTGATCCTAAGCAAATCACTTAACCCCATTGCTTCAGAAAAAAAAAAAAAAAAAGGAAAAAAAGTTAGCCCAACTGATACATTAAAAAAATAAAAAATTGTATATAATATGTAACATTTGTGAACCTCCCACTTCCATGAAAGGATAGATGGGAGTATATCCTCATAGATCTTCATTGAGTCTAATTTGAGTTTCATAATTTTGTTTTACTTTGAATGTGAATCTTTGAGGGCAGGAATTGTCTTTTGCACACTTTGTATCTCCAATACTTAGCAAAATGGCTGGCACATAACAAGTACTTAATAAATATTGTTGACTGATTGATTTTTAAAATATTATTGTTCTTTCCATTTATATAGTTGTTAGGTATAATCAGTACTGAGAAGAATGACTTAATTGCAAATTTCCTGGCCACATTAGAATCAACAAGTAAATTTACTTTGCCATTGATGCTACACTGAGCAGTTATAAACTAATTCATTCAACTTTTAATATGGATACTGTAGTGTCTTAGGATCAATTTAGGATACATTTTATTGTTTTTGACCAAAGACCATTGCTAGACTTACAGAGCACATAAGGTTAAAAAAAAAAAAAAAAAACTTAGCAAATTTCCAAGCATGAAAATATTTAACATTGTACAGATGCTGTGGATTTTGGGGAACAGTAGTAATAACAACATGTGACATAATTAGATTTTGCTTTTGAGTTGCCACTGTTGACTCAATTTGAACTGCAATCCACTGAAACTCCCATTCTTCACGCATAATGTTTCATCTCCTAGATGCTTTTCTAATGATTGTGCCCCCCTAGAATTCATTCCTCATATCAAATACTTAAAATACCTCATCTTATATAAGATGGAGCTCAAGTACTACTTTCTGCATGAAGCCTTTCTTGATACCCCATAATTGCTAATGCTTTCCTTCCTGCCCATAATTCTATTTTAGATTGTGTTTATTCCATTTATATTTTGTACATTTTTTTATTATACATGTTGTCTCATCTGACAATCTAAATTACTTGAAGAGAAGGACTGTTTCACTTTTGTCTTTGTATCCATGGCATCTAGCATAATATCTGGCACAAGTAGGCACTTAATAATTATGTGTTCATTGAATGATTAATTGAAAATTGTTAGGTCTTTTCTTTTGGTCAAATAATGGATATTTATTATGTGTCCATTTTATTTTATTCTTAACACATTTTTATTTCTTATTATTCTGAATTTGAAAGACACCAACAAATATATGCATTTCCACATACCAAAAAAAAAAAAAAAAAAAGAGAGAGAATTGTATATGCAACCATTATATACAACTTGTTTTGTAATTATATAATAAATTTAATGTGTTGATTGCAAAGCTGTAGTACTTTTCTTTGTTTCCTTCTGAACTTTCTTCTGTTCTCTTGTTTCACTTTTAAAGTTTCCCTATTGTGTTTATCATTCTTTTCTTTTCTTTTGCATGACTATCAGTAGCTTATTCTTCCACTTAATTCTCTGCCCCATCAAAAAAATCTTTTTATGTAATATAAATAGTCCTAGTTCCACCCAACCCTTCCATTGTGCCTTTTGAAATACCTATTTTATAGGCAACAAACTTCCCTTCATCTTAAATGAATTTTTTCCCCACGCTTTCCATCTGCTAACTTTTACTGAAATCTGGTTTTCCTTTGACAAGAAAGGCTTCCTGATCACTTGTTCCAAAGTTGTTGGCACCTTCACTCATTTTCTTCTGCTCACTGATTGAATTGGGGGAGTTGGAATACTCTTTGCTCCCATTTTTACTTCCAGTTTCTCTCCCTTCCTCCATCACTTAGTAACTTCTGTTTCTTTGGGGCTTTACACTATTCATATTTATCAATACCCAATCAAAATTCTGATAGCTATTGTCTACAGACCCCAATCATTCCTCTTCTTTCCTCAATGAGTATGATACCTGGATTACAATTTTTCTCTCCTCCCCTTCAGACTAGAGGACTTCAATGTACATATTGATTTTCCCTCAAAAATCCTAACTCTACCTACTCCTCTACCCACCTCAGCTACACCCAAAGATGGTCATATCCTTGATCTTGCCATCACTCATTAATTTACCACCTTTGTGTTTGATAATTCTGAAATTTCTATGTCTCACAATTATATGAATTTTTACTTCTCCTTCTGCCTCCCCTTACATAATCTCACTCTTCATACATACTGTCACCTTTAATTCCTTGACCCCTCAATTCTTTCCCAGACCATCTCCCCTGCAGTAGCTATTCTATCCTCTTCTCCCTGGTGAGCCAATTCAACTCTACACTATCTTCTTCTCTTGAATCTCATTTATCATATTGCTGATTATTCACACCCAGATCTCAGCCTTGAATCAGTTCCATCATTCATTGCCTTCACTTCTACACATGTGTTGTTGAAAGAAGGCAGAGAAAAATCATGCAACTGTTCCTACTGGATCCACCATAAATTTATGTTACATAACCTCATTGTACTCTCACTGTTGCAATTCAATCCTATCTCTCATCAATTTACCCAGTTTCCATTGTGGCTTTCCCTCCTTCATTCCTCTTAAAATCTCCCCTCCCTTCATGCTCTCTCAGCTAAGAATCTTGCCTAATATTGTAATGCTGGAGAAACTGAGGCAGGAGAGAGATTAGAGAGTTTTTAATATTTTATTAATGGGAGAGTAAAATTGACTGGACAGGACTCTCGTCTCAAATTATCCAGTCAGACAGAGATAAAGATATACTAGGACCAAGGAATCCATGTTGATCCCAGGGCTGGAGGAGACTGTCATCCCAAAGAATCCAGCGTCCAGCATATAGCTGCCAGCGCCAGCCTCCAGCAATGAATGGAGGAACCCCAACTTCTTAAATACCTTTTCTCTAAACAAAGGAAGGGGTAAGAAGTGAGGGAAAACCTCTATCAGGATAGGGAGGCCATAAATCCTAGAAAACCCAGAGACAGGATATCTGAATACAAAGAAGTAAAGATATCAATGAGATATCTTGGAATATTTTAGAGATTATTGTAAATCCTTGAGGACAGAAAAGAGTCAGGAAGCCTACTCTCTTGTTTATCTTGCTAATTTATAACCTTTGAACAAATAATCCTCAGTTTTACTGGATCAGAGGGGGATTTACAACTAAAGAGATTGAGACAGAACAGTTAAGGAAACTGAGACAAGGGAACTCGTATAGGGAAACTGAGTCAGGACAATTAAAGAGAACTGTGGCATAACAATATATTACAGAAAAAATTAATTGAGGCTATTGAACTCATTTTCCCCTCTGCCTTTTCTCTTATCGCTCAAATACCTTCAGTCAGTTTTTTTTTTTTCCTTTACCTCAGTCTAACATAATGAAGTGGCCATAATCTTTACCAAGGCTAATCTCTCTACTAGTTCAAACAATCCCATTCCATCTCATCTCTCTAACAGATTAAATCTCTGTTATTCTCACTTTCACTTACTTTTAATTTCTCCCTCTTTATTAACCCATTTCCTACTGCCTACAACATGCTAGTAGATCCCCATCCTGAAAAAACTCTCATTTGATCCTCCAATTCCCTCTACTGTCCTATATCTCTTTTGTCTTTTGTAGCCAAATTCCTCAAAATCTGTCTACAATGGGTGGCATCATTTTCTTTTCTCTTACTTTCTTCTTAATCCCTTACAATCTGACTTTTGAGTTCATAAATCCCTCAAAATTGTTTTGGCAACTAGGTGATATAGTAGATACAAGGCTGGACCTAAAGTCAGAATGATATATTTGAATTATATCTTGAATACTTTACTAACTGTGTGATCATGAACAAGTCTTTTAATCTCTTCATTAGTCCTTTGGTGTTGGAATCTTTACAAACTGTTAACTCATTAGAGTTGATAGATTATTGATCTGATCTTACAAGAAGATGTTTTGGCCCAGAACCTGAAACAAGGTACTAAGTAGAACTAATTGATACAATGCTTGTGTTCACACCTTTACTCATTGGAGTTCACAAGTATGGGAGTTCACAAAGTTAACTGTGTAACTTTGTGAATTCACACGTCTCTTGAAGCTCTTAGGGCCAGAGAGCACTATGGGAGAAAACCCATAATCCCTCTCTCTCGTATCCCACAATTCCTCTCTCATATAAAAGAAACAGATAGAGGCTCTCAGACGGATTTCAGCTGAATTACGCCAGTAATTCCCCCAAGCAGTTAGTTTATCTGGTCCCTTCCATTCACTTTCTGGATCTCTCCACATCACCTGGCCATCATCTAAAGATAGTGGAGCTGCTCGCACTGGACACTGCTCTACTGATGGGTTATAAAACCTGTCTGCTGGAGCCAGTGCATCTTTATCAAAGATTAAAAAATTAATGGTATAGAGAACTAAAGTTAGAAGTTCTCTAAGGTTACCTGTGGCTCCCCCTTTCTTTTGTTTTTGGAGGAGTGTCTTAATGTCCCTGTTTCTTCTTTCTATGATTGCCTGACCTTGAGGAGAGGATTAAAGGGTATGCCAGTAGTGTGTAAAATCTTATACTGTGCACAAAAGTGTTCAAAATGGTTGGAGGTATATGCTGGTCCATTATCTGTTTTTATTTCTTGTGGCACACCCATAATTGCGAATGCTTGAATGAGGAATTCAGTGACCACTCGGACTGGCTCTTTTGCTGCTGGTATTGCAAAAGTGAATCCTAAAAAGGTGTCTACTACAATGCGGATAAAAGACAGGCGACCAAAAGATTTATAATGGGTCACATCCATTTGCCAGATTTCATTGGGTCTCAAACCACCAGGGTTCTTCCCTGGAGGCAGTGTAGGAGTGTGGAAAGGAAGGCAAGCTGTATAGTTTTTTACTATGCTCCTAGCTTCCTCTCTTGTTATCCCAAATTGTAAATGCAAAGCTCGAGCAGCCTGATGGTATTTAGAATGGGATTCCTGGGCCTCTTGAAATAAAGGAATACTGGCTAACATAGTTAAAAGGCTATCTGCCTTTGAATTTCCATCAAAAATAGGACCTGGAAGTCCACTATGTGAGTGGACATGCAAATGTAAATCTTTCCTGGATTTCTCCACTTACTCTTGAAGTTCTTTAAAGAGCTGATATATATTAGAAGCTGCAAATTTTATTTGGGCTGTGGCAATTCTTTGTACCACACTTACTGAATAGGCTGAATCAGATATTATATTTAGGTCTCCCGGGTAATAAGTGAGAGCTAGCATGATCGCATATAATTCATTCTGCTGAGTGGACTGAAAAGGAGTTCTGACTACTCTTTTTATGGTTAAATCATGAGAATATACAGCACAAATATTTTGTTTGGATGCATCTATAAAAATAGTTGGTCCTTTAAGAGGAACCTTAGAAACCTTCTCCTCAAAAATCCATTGCCAATTATGCAGTAGTCTGGTTATCTTTAATGGAGATCCATGTGCAAAATTTGAAGCCGTGGCCAATAAAACAAAAGAAAGGGGGAGATGTTGGAATCTTTACAAACTGCTAACACATTAAAGTTGATAGATTATTGATCTGATCTTACAAGAAGATGTTTTGGGCCAGAACCTGAAACAAGGTACTAAGTAGAACTAATTGATACAATGCTTGTGTTAACACCCTTACTCATTGGAGTTCACAAGTATGGGAGTGCACAAAGTTAACTGTGTAACTTTGTGAACTCACACCTCCCTTGAAGCTTTTAGGGCCAGAGAGCACTATGGGAGAAAACCCATAATCCTTCTCGTATCCCACAATTCCTCTCTCTCATATAAAAGAAACAGATAGAGGCTCTCAGACAGATTTCAGCTGAATTACGCCAGAAGAATTTTTGTCTAGTCCCCATATAATTCTTTTGCAAACCTCATTGGCATTTTCCTTAGCCAAATGTCTAGTCATTATTTCTATTGCTGCATTGTCTCCAATGGTTCTTATTACAGCTGTTTGCAAACGTCCCACAAAATCTGCAAAAGGTTGATTGGGACCTTGCTCTATTTTTGTGAAAGCATTATTTCCATCTTTCTGTCCAGGGAGAGAATTCCAAGCTTTTATTACAGCCTTAGAAATTTGCTCATACACTGTTATGGGATAATAAATCTGTTCTGAACTCTCTGCATACTGACCTTGACCAGCTAGTTGGTCAAAAGTGATTTGTCCAATAGCTCCTGTTTGTCTATTGCATTGGGCTTGAATCCTACATAATTCATGAAACTCCGAAAGCCACGATAAATTTTGTCCCTGTTCTAGACATGTCTTAGCTATGGATTTCCAGTCATTCAGGGTTAAGATTTCATTAGACAAATTATCTAGTAACATCTTCACATAAGATGATGTAGTCCCATAAAGAGTGCAACCCTTTTTCAAATCTTTAATTTTTCCCAAATTAAAAGGAGTGTATTTTCTCTCTTTTTGACCTGAAGAGTCAAGTTTTTCAATCACAGGATATGCACTTATAAAATCAGATATATCTTCTCCTTCATTTTTTGCCTTAATTAATGCTTTTTCTAATCTTGTCATATTCTGCTTTAAGGAGATGCTGATTGTGCTTCTGCCTCTTTCCCTCCCCCTTCTTCCTCCATCCAGGAAGGGCTAATTGAGAGGGGAGGGTCATGAGATGTGGAATGACCTAATTCCTCCTGCTGTGAAGTATCATACTCAGAATTGTAATTAATTCCATTCTCATCTGATTCGTCCTCCTTTTCACTTAGTAAAGTTGGCATTTCTTCCTTCTGTACTTTCTTTTTCTTGCCACGGGTAACCCTAGAGAACTTCTAAATTTAGTTCTCTATAACATTAATTTTTTAATCTTTGATAAAGATGCACTGGCTCCAGCAGACAGATTTTATAACCCATCAGAAGAGCAGTGTCCAGTGCAAGCAACTCCACTATCTTTAGATAATCGCCAGGTGATGTGGAGAGATCCAGAAAGTGGTGAATGGAAGGGACCAGATAGGCTAACTGCTTGGGGGAGAGGGTTTCTGGCATAATTCAGCTGAAATCTGTCCAAGAGCCTCTATCTGTTTCTTTTATACGAGAGAGGAATTGTGGGATACGAGAGAGAGAGGGATTATGGGTTTTCTCCCATAGTGCTCTCTGGCCCTAAGAGCTTCAAGGGAGGTGTGAATTCACAAAGTTACACAGTTAACTTTGTGAACTCCCATACTTGTGAACTCCAATGAGTAAAGGTGTGAACACAAGTATTGTACCAATTAGTTCTACTTAGTACCTTGTTTCAGGTTCTGGACCAAAACATCTTCTTGTAAGATCAGATCAATAATCTATCAACTCTAATGAGTTAGCAGTTTGTAAAGATTCCAACACTTTGGAATTGTCATATCATCACAATGATCAGAATTCCTAATTCTTTCAAAGTTGTTTACCTTTGCCATATTGTTTTTATTGTATGTATTATTCTCCTGGTTCACTTCAGTTAATATATTTGCATACAAGTCTTACCAGGTATCTCTGAAATCCACTCTGTTGTTTCTTATGTCATAATAGTATTCCATCATATTTATATTCCATAATTTGTTTACTTATTCCACAATTTATGAATATCTCCTCAGATTCCCATTATTTGCTAACACAGAAAGATTTATAAATGCTTTTATGCATTCTTAGAATTATCTTGCTTGGGAACGATCCCTTCCTTAAATTATTTACCCTCTAAACCCCCCTTCTCTTCTTTATCTCCTAATTCCCTATTGAGTAAAACATATTTTTGTATTTAACTGTGAGTATTCTTTCTTTCTTTGACCAGTTCAGATGAGAGTGAAGTTAAAATGTCAACTACTACCTTGTCACTTAGACTTTCTTTGACCCCTAATGAGGATAGGGTTCAGAGAGGTCACATGTATCACTACTCTTCCACCCCCAGAATGTAAGTAGTTTATGTTTGTTTAGCCTTTTTCATTTTCACTCATGCTTGCCTTTTTATGTTTCTTTTCACTCTTGTGTTTGAATTTCAAAGTTCCTATACAACTCTGGTCTTTTCATCAGGAATGTCTCCAAGTCCTTTTTTTCACTAGAGTCTCATTCCCTTCTTTCTACTTCCCTTACCTTACTCCTTACCACCCCTACCACCCCCAGCTTCTCCCAGTTGCATTATAGTCCATTTTGCTACATGCTTAGCTGTTGGGTTATACTGTTTTGGTATACTGTATTCCAAGCTTGCTAATCCTCTTATAGTAGCTGCTAAATCTTGTTTGATCTGACGGTGGTTTCTTGGAACACTTTCTGGCAGTTTGTATTTTTTTCCCCATTGAACGAGATAAGGTGAGATCTTTCAAGACAGTTGTGAAAATCGAGTAAGGTTTCATCTATTTCAAAGTTTGAGTAGGCCTGAAGGACTTTAAGCATTAAGTCAAGGGCATACTTAAAGTGTCTCCTCCCTGCTATTTTCTTAAGGACAATAAAATCTCCTCCCTGTTATCCCACTAAGGGCATACTTAAGCCCCCTTCTTGTTATCCTCCCTATTTCAGCCAAATATGGGCAACTATGTACTTATTGGTCAAGTTCATTTTCTTGGGTAGTTCCCGAGTTTAGAATGTAACATCCTCAGCCAATAAGGATGAAGGTCAGTGGTGAGAAGGGGAATTTGCGTTAGGGATAAAAGCCCCAACCCTGCCCCCTATGGTGCTTCCTCCCTTCGATTGTCTGCTCAATGGGTGGGACACCTGATTCAGAAAGTATAATAAACTTTGCTTTGCTTCTAGAGATCTATCCAGTCTTTTTATTAATGGTTTCTGACCCACACATCATTGATCAGGAAATTCTGTATTTTAGCTATGATGTTCCTAGGAGTTTTCATTTCAGAGTTTCTTTCAAGAGGTGACCAGTGGATTATTTTCATTTCTATTTTGACCTCTAGTTTTAAAATATTTGGGCAGTTTTCTTTTAATATTTCTTCAAATAGGATATGTAGGCTATTTGGGGGGCTATAGCATTCAGATAGTCCAATGATTTTTAACTTTTTTCTTCTTGATCTCTTTTTCCCCCTCAATAATATTTTATTTTTAAAAGTATATGTAAAGATATTTTTCAACATTCATTTTTGCAAGATTTTGAGTCCAAATTTTTTTTCCCTACCTCTCTCTTCCTCAAAATTGCAAGCAATATGACATAGGTTATAAACATTAGGCTATTTTAGATATATTTCCATGTTTGTCATATTGTGAAAGAAAGATCAGAACAAAGGGAGAAAAAACCACAAGAAAGAAAAAGTCAACAAATAAACAAAAAAAAAGTGAAAATAGTATACTTCATTCCACATTCCATTACCATAGTTCTCCTCTGGTTTTGATGAGGACAATACAGCCTTGCTGTACATTCCCTGGGAAAGACTCTCTTCCCACATATTATGCACCTTTTGGATGCAAAACCTACATTCCCTGAGAAAGACTCTCTTCCCACACATTATGCACCTTTTGGATGCAAAAACTACAGTCCCTGGGAAAGACTCTTCCCACACCCTATTTCAAGTATGTTCCTTTCGCATGCAAAACCCAAATTGTTTTGTTTCTGTATAAAAGTAAGCCCTGAGAAAATGTCTCTTTGCAATTCTTTGACATTGATCACTAAAGCATCTCTCTCTCTTTAATAAAGTGCCTCTTCTTATCATAGCCTTTTGTGTAGTTTCTCGCTGCGAACCCGCCCTAACTTGGTGTTCTGGAGAACTAAGAGATCAACCCATATTTCCTGCCAATGTCCATACCTCATCAGTTTCAAATGGCATTTTTGTTCCAAGTTTATTGGAATTGTCTTGGGTCACCATCTTGCTTAGAAAAGCTAAGTCTGTCATAGTTGATCATCACATAATCTTGTTGTTACTGTGTACAATGTTCTTACTTCACTCAGCATCAGTTCACATAAGTCTTTCTAAAGGCATTTCTGAAATTAGCCTGCTCATCATTTCTTATAGAACAATATTCCATTACATCCATACACTATAACTTATTCAGCTATTCCCCAACATTCATCCACTCATTTTCCAGTTCCTTGCCATTACAAAAAGACCTGCTACAAACATTTTTGCACATATGGGTTCTTTCCCTTTTATGATCTCTTTGGGTTATCTACTCAGTAGTGAGACTGCTGGATCAAAGAGTATGCACAGTTTGATAGCATTTTGGGCATAGTTCCAAATTGCCCTCCAGAATGGCTTTGATCTTTTTTCCTAGGTCAATTTTTTTGCTATGAAATATTTTAAATTTTTTTCTATTTTTTTTCGGTCTTTTGACTTTATTTCTTGTTATCACATAGAGTTGCCATTTGGTTTCTATTTGGTCCATTCTAATTTTCAAAGAGTTAGCTGCTTAGACAAGATTTTTCATCCTTTTGTACCAAGTTTGTTATTTCCTTTCCAATTCTATAACTCTCATTTCTCCTATTTTCCCACAAGTATACTTATTTCATTTATAAAAATCATTACTTCATTCTCTTTTAAACTCTACTCCATCTTTTCCAGAAATTCTGGTTGCTTTTTTGCCCAAGCTCTTGTTTTATTTTATTTTTGAGGTTTTTGCTTATAGTTATTTTGGAGTCATTCTGCATTTGTGTCTTGAGTTTGTCTACCACCATAATGGATCAGTGAAAGGGTGCAATGGATAGAGTACTAGGGCAGTAGTCAACAAGACTGATTTTCCCTGAGTTCAAATATGGCCTCAGACACAAATTAGTTGTGTGGCCCTGGGCAAGTCATTTAACTTTGTTTTGCCTCAGTTTCTTCATCTGTAAAATGAATGGAGAAGAAAATGGCAAATAATTCCAGTGATTCTGCTAAGAAAACCCAAAATAGGATCATAGAGTCAGATATAACTGAAAAATGAATAAACAACCACCACAATAGCTCTTTATGGTAGACTTTTATTTTTGTTTGCTCATTCTTCCAGACTACTTGTTGGTTTCAGATTTGATATTAGAGCTGGGCTCTGTGGTGTTTCTTCTTCTTTTTTTTTTTTTAATTAAAGCTTTTTCTTTTTAAAACATATGCAAAGATAATTTTTTGTTGAAGTTTTCTATTTTCAAAGCATAAGCATGGATAATTTTTCAAAATTGACCCTTGCAAAACCTTGTGTTCCAAATTCCCCTCCTTCCCTAGATAGCAAGTAATCTAATATATGTTAAGCCTGTTAAAAAAATATATACGTTAAATCCAATATATGCATACATATTTATACAATTATCTTGCTGCACAAGAAAAATCAAATCAAAAGGGAAAAAAATGAGAAAGAAAACAAAATGTAAGCAACAACAAAAAGAGTGAAAATATTATATTGTGATCCACATTCAGTTCCCACAGTCCTATCTCTGGGTGTAGATGGCTCTCTTCATCACAAGACCATTGGAATTGGATTTAATCATCTCATTGTTGAAGAGAGCCGCATCCATCAGAATTGATTATCTAATAATGTTTTTGTTGCCCATTCTGCTCATTTCACTTAGCATCAATTCATGTAAGTCTTTCCAGGCCTTTCTGAAATCATCCTGCTGATCATTTCTTATAGACCAATAGTATTCCATAACATTCATATACCATAACTTATTCAGCCATTCTCCAATTGATGGGCATCCACTCAGTTTCCATTTTCTAGCCATTACAAAAAGGGCTGCCACAAACATTTTTGCACATGTGGGTCCCTTTCCCTCCTTTATGATCTCTTTGGGATACAGGACTGGTAGAAACACTGCTGGATCAAGGGTATGCATGCATAGATAATTTTCAACATTTACTCTTGCAAAAACTTGTGTTCTAACTTTTTTCCCTTCCTTCTCCCTCCCTGCCCTAGATGGCAAGTAATCCAAATATGGTAAATATGTGTAATTCTTCTATCCATATTTCCCCAAATATCATGCTGCACAAGAAAAATCAGATCAAAAAAGGAAAACATGATAACGAAAACAAAATGCAAGTAAATAACAATAAAAAAGGTGAAAATACTATATTATGAGCCGTACTCAGTTCCCACAGTCCTCTCTCTGGGTGCAGAGTCTGTGGTACTTCTGGAGTGACCTGGACTGGTTCTATTGCTACTTTCTTGGGGTTATTGACTGTAATATTTTTCCTGGACCTGAAGGACAATCTGGGATCTATAAGTTTTCAGTCTCACAAAGTGGTATGACTTAGGGCAAAGTCTAAATGTTACCCTATGGTTGGAGCTCTGCAAGTTCCTGATGTGAGTTTGGCTCTGGATGAGAATAGACTGCTGCTGGAGTCAGTTTCTATCAGTCAGATGGAAAGGTCTGTTGGTCCAGAATGGCAAAATTGTATGCTCCACTTTGATACTGGAAATAAATTCCTAATCTGCTCCTACCGTGTGAATCACATAGCTGCTACTTGCTTCTGAGTTCATACATTTCTCTGAACAATGCCCAGTAGTTCCCTAATGGGGATTGCTATTCCTTTGCACAGGATCTTTTCTCAATTTGTCCTGTTTTGTCACCCAAAATTGAATAGTAGATAACAGTTGGCATCTGCCTCTACTGTGGTGTCCCATGCCAGTCTGGTGGTGGCCTACTGTGGATCTGTGACTTTCTAATCTGGTACGCAGCTTCTCCTTGGGTAATGGGGTGTTCAACACATGATCTGCTCTTAGATTCTCAAGTCCTCAGTGTCCAAAGACTTTTATGACCATGTCCTCCTGCCAACCTCAAATAGACAAATGGTTCATTATGCCTACTTAGGGATTCCCCCATCAAGATTAAGTCTGGTGCATTTTCTAGAATTGTTTGGATGTACTACATCCTAAAACTCCACTGTCTTGGTTTTTCTTAGCACCTTCAGGTAAGTAATAAAAGGGAAAAAAAAACTACCAATCCATGTATTTGCTTTTCCAAGAACAAACTGTGAAGCATCTTTCTACTTAGATGCAACTTTCTTTTGTCTTTTAGTTTAATTTATAGAGAGAATATAGGCATCCATATGATTATGATCCTCTAGTAATGTGAACCTTTATTGATCACTGAACAAGAGTTTCAGATTTAAAGTACTAGCAGCTAAGTTAATGTCATTAAAGTATGAAAAATTATATGATTCTTCCTTAGCATCCTCTGTTCTGCCTCCTGATGAATATTGAAGCACAAGGCTATGACGCTAGAGACATTTTTGTATTTTTAGGAACTATTATAGATAATTGCCAAGTGACTAGCCTAAAGGTGATGAGCTGTTTTCTTTGTAGGTTTAGCTAGGTTCATCCTCAGAACACAGGCAAAGGATATTGTCAGGCTAGAACTGGAAACCTTCCCAGCATGATAGAAATCAGCTAGAGCTTACAGTGCCTTAGTATAACCTCTAGTATTATATAACAAATAGGAAAAAAAATAGATAGGTGAAGCATAATAGAAAATCCAGAAATAGAACCACTTGTATGTAGAAATTTGTTATTTGATAGATCTAAGTTGGCAAAAATTGAATAGAAGTATTGTGAATAATGCCATTCTATACTATAATAGTTCCTAATTTGACCAGTGTTGTACATGTTAAAATAAAAAGTCATAAAAAGTCCTTGAGTTTCTTTACTCCTCATTCCCCTTATTAAAAATGTGAAGAAGAAACATTGTAAATGTTTCAAAAGAGAAAGAAATTAATCTGGTTTGCCTGAGTTCCTCTTATTACCATCCACTGGATAGCTAATTTAGATTATGTCCAATTGTTTTTAATGCAGCCATAATTGCTGATGATCAGTCAGAAGTTATGTCTCAGTAAGGTGTATATTCTTCGGCAAGGGGCCAGAGCACATACCCAGATTCATGGGAGAGACCAGTCCCATACCTCAAGAGTACCTTGGTACTTGATCATGTTGGAAGAGAGTAAGCTCAACATCAGAACTCCCTGGATTCATGTCCCTCCTTGAACTCATAAAAACTAGATTGGTAACTTTGGACAAATCATTTAACCTCTTAGTGTCCCAAGCTACTCTCTAAGATTATAAATTACAGAAAAGTTGTTCATATGTATTGCCAGAGAGAATATCTTCATTGAAAGTTCCCTGTAACAATAAAATTACAGACCCTGGAGAAGAAGAGGAAAAAAGTACACCAGTCCTTTAATAAAACAGTAGTCACTATTTAATTTGCTTTATACTTCAAAAACACTTTTTATAGACCTACAAAACAGATTATACTTTTTGACCTAGAGAACTTCACTAGTAAATCTAAAGATTTTTTTGTCAAAATCAAATAGGTTTTATTTTATATTAAGATTATAAATTGTTACATTGTAATTTAATCTTGTAATTATGAAATGTTTGTTTTTATAACATGAAAAAATAAATAAATCTAGGCATAAAATAGAATTGTATGGAGGTTGTATTTTTTTTAACCTTTGCAGTTATGGATTTTTAGAACTTTATTAGCAATATCATCTATAGTTGTTCATCTTTCATTCTCAAAGATGACCATTTGTAACAAGATAGAAAAACAAAGTCTGGAATTTCATTACTTCATTATAACACTTTGCACAGTGCCTGGCATATAATAAGTGCTTAATAAATGCATTTTGATCAATTGGCTAATTATTTGTTGCTTAGAATGGTAGCAACATTCCTTTTACTTCCACTTCTAGCTCTTGAGTCCCCATTGGCATGCTTCCCATCTAACAAATCAATTATTAACTCTTAATTAGAAATATTTTCTAAATAGAAGACAAAGCAAAAATAACTAAAATATCACATTCTATCCATAAACTTGGGTCATACTCTCCCCTTAATTCATACTTTGTCTGCAGAAGAGAGTGCACAGAACCACACCTAGAAGACACATAAGTAAGGAATACATGTGGTCAGAGCAACTTAGGCAAGAATATAAGCTTTTTAAAAAAATTATATAGTGGTCACTCATTTCTCTGAGCCACACATAGGCAATACAGAATTATCCCAAATTAGCCAAATTAGCTAAATAGGTTTGTAGCTATTAATGTCAAAGACTCATATCAGTCATATATATATATCAGATATTATAGAATACAATAGACTACTTCAGGCAAAAATGAATGTGGCTTCAGGACATTTTTCTGGTGATTCCATATGAAGAAGCATGTTTAAACTCTAATCCTTCCCACATATTCACACTTCCATCCTTAGGAATCCAGGTCTTTTCTTGGGTCTATTTTTTGCCTGGGCTGAACTAACAATCTCTCTCTCTCTCTCTCCTCTCTCTCTCCCCCTGTGTTCCCTCTAATTTCAGTTCTTGTCCAAGATTTAAAAAGCAAAATCCCTGAGCCTTTTCATTGGATAGACTAAATGATCTTTGACCAATGGTCAAAGTGAGTCACTGTGGGTCACATCACTTCCCGTAACTTCACTAACTCCCTGCATCCCAGGGTTCAAGGCTGGGAATAGGGATCATGTGACTTCTTGAAACCTGAGGTCCTCGGTCTCATCTTCCCATTCTGGGTATAGAATCATGTGACCATCTTAATACAAAATACTTCATCCCATCAGTTCCATTCAAATAGAAGCCTTGAGCAAACACAGAATTGGGGGGCTAGGAAGGCACAAGTGGATTCTGACAATCAGAGTTGTGGTTTTGAGAAAACCACAAACTTAAGATAATTGCCCATGCAACCCAAACTAGTTGGGGTCAATGATCTGACTTGACCATATCAGTACTGTGCCTGTTTAATAGGCTAATTGAATATTAAACAATACACCCAATGGAGGTGTTTTCTGCCATTTTTGAACATGGGATGTATGATGAGAGAAAACATGTTTATAAATATTTAGGGGAAATATATAGTGGAAATATCAGAAAGATTGTAATCCAGAAAGGAATGGAACAATCCAGTCTCTGAAGGGAGGGACTGTGCCAAACTAACAAGTATAAAGCTTCTCCCACTTCTGTGCAGAGGGGTCCCTCTTCCAGAAGAGGAATGAGGCCAGTCTGGCCAGAAATGTTAAGATGATTCCTTAAGATTCTTCTTTAATAATTTTTCCTTGATACCTGATGTAATGTTCTTTGTTCGGTTTCCCTGGAGATCTCTGGGCAGCCTTCTTTTCAGTCAGAGTAATCACCACAAGAACACCCAGGTGTTTAAGTCCAGATCCTTTATTATCTCCTTCCTGGGGCTGCGCAGCTTTCTAGAGAGCCTTTCAGACCGACCTTGGTCTCAGCGGAGAAATGCAAGAGGAGAGCTTGCCACCAGGATGGTGAAAGATAGGATGAATGAATCTGAGTCCAAAGGCTTGTGCTTCAGCCTTCAGTCCACTTGTCTTCTCTACCTCTCTGAATCTGAGTGAATCTAGCTGAGGCTTCTAGCTTATATGCTCTACACTGAGTATAAACCAATCATTATATCACTAGGAAACAATTATTTGTTGTAAGATTAAATCAATCATACTGAAGTCAGAGTACTATTAAGTACCATGCTAAACTAGATAACCATTGTATCATCAATTCCACTTAGTTAATACCTTGTAAGAATCCTTGTTTCAAGTTGAATTTTGGTCCATAACATCTCCTGCTTTCTTTTGTTTTGGAACATAAGGTAGTCACTCTTCCTGACTTCTCAAGGAGGTGAGAACCCCCAAAAGGAGGTGATCACGCCTTCCTTGATGTCTCAGAAAGGGAGATGAAAACCAAAGGAAAATGGGGAATCAAATCAGATTAGTGGTTTCTGAAGAGTCTCACTTGAAACAGGTATACATAATATCAACATGGGAGATATTACACATAATTACATAAATTACATAAGCACATAATAACACAGGCTAGTAGTGATGTGACAAATAACATGAATCAACATAATGAATTATACATGTCCATTAGTTCTAGAAATAGTCCAAAAGGAATTGTCCATTACTTCATGTGTGTAGGGAATCCAATGATTTCTGCAAGTTTTGAAGTTCTACAATAGTCTCATCATGTATTAGAGAATCCAATGATTCCTGTAGATTTTGAAGTCCAGCATCAGTCTTATCATGTCTCAGAGAATCCAATGATTCCTGCAGATTTTGAAGTCTTGCATCAGTCTTATCATGTCTCAGAGAATCCAATGATTCCTGTTGGTTCTGAAGTTCTGTAATAGTCTAATTATCAGCCATGCCCTTTCAGTGTCAGATGTATCTTAGGTCTTCTCCTTTGTTTCAAGGTTTTTCTCTTTTTCTGCCTCTCTCCAGGTGCTCATTGGCAACCTCTGATTCCCTCTCCATCTGTAGAAATACAAGCAAACCCTTTCTCCCAAGCATGTCTCTATCACATGGGCCCACCATAGCCTGATAGAAGGAAAGAGCAAACAAATAATTCAAGCCTTAGCAACCACCATCGCCCTAGGACTATACTTCACAACCCTTCAAGCTATAAAATCTATCCAGTTAATCTATCTAGTCCCTTCTATTTACCACTTTCTAAAAATCTCCTCATCACCTGGCAACTACATTGAAGCTGCTTGCACTGGACACTGCCCTTTTGTTGGGTTAAAAAACCTATATTCTCTCCAATTGTAATCTCTTTCTCCCATTTGATTGCTTTTCTGCTGATTGATCATATCAGAGTCCTGAACTTCTAAAGATTCTCTGGGTATAACCTCGGCTGCCATCATGTCCCACCTGTTTTTTGTTTGAGGTTTTGGAGCTGGGCTCTGCCTCTCATTTCCCTGGGTCAATCCACATTCTGAGGCCCAGTGGAAGCCCTTGTGGCATTTTGGACATGGGTTTTAAGTCTTCTCTTAGTCTGTCTTCTCACTCTTATCTCTATGCCTATATTGAGCTTTTGGATGCCCTATTTTTCTATATTGAATGCATTGTCAAGTTTCTCTGGAAGTCCCTTGCCAAGAGGGACCCTGTCTTTTCATGTTCTGTATCATAGCCTGGGTATAAAAAGCATTTGTGCCTACTGTGGCACAGCATGTTATGATCTCCTCTAAAGGAGCATCTTTGTGTATTCCCCATATAATTCTTCTACAAACCTCATTAGAATTTTCCTTAGCCAGTTGCCTTATCATTATTCCTGTAGTTGCATTTTTTCCAATAATTCTTGTGACAGCTGTTTGTAAAGGTCCCACAAAATTAGCAAAAGGTTCATTGGGACCTTGCTCTATTTTCATGAAGGCTTCTCCTCCATCTTTTCCTGGGAGGGAGCCCCATACTTTGATTGCAGCAGCAGCAGCAGCAGCAGCAATTTGCTAATATGCTTCTGTGGGGTAATTAATCTGTGCTGAAATGTCTGCATACTGACCTTTACCTTTTAGTTGGTCAAAAGTGATTTGTATATTAACTCCAGTTTGCTTATTGCATTGGGTTTGTATCCTGCAAAGTTCACTATATTCCGAAAGCCATAAGTTTTGTCCAGGTTCTAAACATGTCTTTGCTATGGATTTCCAATCACTAGGGGTTAAGATTTCATAAATTTCACAAATTCTCTAGTAACTTCTTAACATAAGATGATGTAGCCCCATAGAGTGCAAGCCTTTTTCAAATCCTTAATTTTTTCCAGATCAAAAGGAATGTATCTTCTCCTGGCTTGACCTGAAGATCAAATTCTTCAATCACAAGGTATGCATTTATTTTTTAAATCAGATATATCCTGTCCTTCATTTTTAGCCTTAACCAGTGCCTTTTTTAATCTTGTCATAGGCTGCTTCATAGGTGGTACTGATTGCATCACTGCCCCTTCCCCCTCCTTCTCCCTCCACCCATGAAAAGTTAATTGAGGGGGGTAGGTCAAGGGTTGGGGAATGCCCTAATAGCTTTTGTTGTGAAGCAACACACTCTTTAATTTCATCAGAATTGTTCTTAACTCCTTTCTTGTCTAATTCTTCATGCTTTTCACCTAGTTTGTCTGTATCCTCCCCGAACTGCTCTTTATTCTTTTTTCTTATTCTAATACTTATATAATTTCTTAATGCCAGTTGTATTAAGTTATATGTATAAAATATTTCTTTAGAAATTTAATTGGGTCTATTATCATTGTAATATTCACATAGTTGCTCTTCTACTAATTTCCACTCTTCTGGATCTAATTCTTTTTACTTAGAGAAGCAAGGAGATGTGTACTGTACTGTTTCTAAAAGTTCAATGATCTGCTCCCAAGTTACAATCAAACCTTGGTTTTTCATAAGTCTGATACTACTCTCTACACATTTTCCTTGAATTAGAAAAGAAGGCTGTTTTCTAAACATCTGTCCCATTTTAGCTGAAGCACTAGTTTACCCCTTTACAAAGTTTCCTTCTTGTACTCACTATAATTTCTGGGTCACAGATCTAGGTCCTTGGCCCCACATTGGGCACCAAAATGTAATGTTCTTTGTTCAGTTTTCTTGGAGTCTCTGAGAGCAGCCTTCTTTTCAGTTCAGTAATCACCGCAAGAGTAGCCACGAGTTAAAGTTCAAATCCTTTATTATCTCTTTCAAAGTTTTGTCTCCTTTCCAGGGGCTCAGTTAGCTTTTTAAAGGGCCTTCTGGAGTCCCAAGGGCTTGTGCTTCTGCTTCCAGTCTACTTGTCTTCTCTACTATCTCTCTCTGAATGAATCTAGCTGAGGCGCCCAGCTTATATGCTCTACACTGAGTATAAACCAATCATTATATCACTAGGAAACCAATATTTGTTGCAAAATTAAATCCATCATACTGAACTTAAGAAAACTATTAAGCATCATGCTAAACTAGATAACCATTGTCTCACCAATTCCACTTAGTATCTTGTAAGGATCCTTGTTTCAAGTTCAGAGTTCTGGCCCATAACATCTGATTTTCAATATCAAGAGTATATTTCTAATTAAGAGGGATTAACATGCCGGGAAAAGGCAGAAACTTATATACACAAGTGGATTGAACCATGACATAATAATTCTTAAGTCTTAAGTAGCACTTCTTATGGCAGGCTCATGCATGGGAAATACATCTATATGTCCTGTGGGTCACATAGCAGGATACAGAATTTGAGTTAGTAAGACGTGATAGATCAGGTCTTAGGAAATAGGGAATGCTCCCTGGTTGAACATCTGGGGCTTGTCAAAGCAACACACTTTGTCAGAGGGTGAGATGGTAATGCCAGAGGCAAGATAGAGATTAGAGAGCTTTTAATATTTTATTTGAAAGGGATAGATTGTGCTATGGGCATGATGCCCCCAGGCTGATGTCCAAAGCATCTAGCAACTCATGTGTGCTTCCCATGAAGTATACACACACACACACACACACACACACGCACACACACACACACACACAGTTAGAGCACTCAGAGCCAGAAGGGACTATCAATCTGGTTCTGACAGGGTGTTGGAGGCATCAGACATTCTGATAAATTGGTCTGGTGTCATAATGCCTAAGATAGAAGATCTTTCTCCTTATCAAACATCCTGATGATTAGGAGGGAAGGATAGTGTTGCAGGATTGAGCAGAACAATTAGGAATTGAGGCAGAACAATTAGGGAAACTGAGTCAGGACAATAAAAGGGAACTGTAGCATAACAAGATCACCTAGGATTATTGTTTTGTCAATCTCAGAGCATAGCCTGCTTGCTGGGTCTTAGCTTTAGGAAACAGGTTGTCTCCAAAATATTTTGACATTTCTGAGGTGTCACTAGCCATCTACCAGAGAAAAATGCTTCCCTTTAATAATTCTCATCCTGCATCTGAAGAGGGAAATGCTCCAGAGTTTCTTTTTCTTGGAGGTGTGTGGGATTAACTGAGTGAAGATGCTCTCATGGGAATGATATGGTATAGCTTTTAGGGAAATATAGCTGTAGTTTTGGGGTCCCCTTACATTGAGGGGCTTCTGTTCTGGCAATCTATCTGATTCCAAAGTCCTCTGGCTTTTCCCCATATACACATAATCTAGGAAATGTTATTGTTCTAACAATCTGCCTGATTCTGGAGATCACTCCTCAGTTCATTGCTTACTGTCAGATAATCTGTTGGTCAATGATAACCAGACTGCAGAGACCACTCTTCCTCTTTCTTATGAGCCACAGAATTAGCATGTCAATGATAGAAAGCTGGATAATGTGTCTCCTTGCTTCTGGTTCTTTGCTAATTTCTTTTGGAAATTCAGCCCATTTTGTAATGGCTTTACAATATTTTCTTCCTTGATTTGGAATGGGTTCAAGCCTGAAAATTCTTTTGAGACACCTCACAGCATCTGTCTATGACCCCAAACTTTTAGGATCCCTCTTCGCAACCTCAACAGAATTAGCCTTAAACTATACTTTAATTATGATTTGTGACTTTATAATAACAAATAGAGCTATAGCTAAAAAGTTGCAGGTGCTGTGGTATAATGTCCGAAGTAGCTCCTTGGAGGGCCTCAGGACCATCCAGTCAGAATAAATCAAAGTCCTTGGTCTTTAGGGGGAGAAGTGAAGGAGGCAGGCAAGATACCAAGAAGCTTGCCAAAGATGTATCCTGGATTCTGGAGTCCGGAGTCTCTAGCCTCTCTCCTCCTGCGACCAAGTGACCCTCATTTCTCTCACATTATCTCACTTCGAGACAACTCTGAGATACACACCTGTCAGATTGGCTAGAATGACAGGGAAAGATAACGCAGAATGTGGGAAAACTGGGACATTGATACAATATATTGGTGGAATTGTGAATACATCCAGCCATTCTGGAGAGCAATTTGGAACTATGCTCAAAAAGCTATCAAACTGTACATACCCTTTGACCCAGCAGTGCTACTACTGGGCTTATATCCCAAAGAGATCTTAAAGAAGGGAAAGGGACCTGTATGTGCCAAAATGTTTGTGGCACCCTCTTTGTAGTGGCCAGAAACTGGAAAATGAATGGATGCCCATCAAATGGAGAATGGCTGAATAAATTGTGGTACATGAATGTTATGGAATATTATTGTTCGGTAAGAAATGACCAGCAGATAATTCAGTTTCAATTGATCAAAGATGGGCAGAAGCAGCTACACCCAAAGAAAGAACACTGGGAAATGAATATAAACTGCTTGCATTTTTGTTTTTCTTCCCAGATTATTTATACCTTCTGAATCCAATTCTCCCTGTGCAACAAGAAAACTGTTCGGTTCTGCACACATATATTGTATCTAGGATATACTGTAATCTATTCAACATATAAAGGACTGCTTGACATCTAGGGGAGGGGGTGGAGGGAGGGAGGGGAAAATCAGAACAGAAGTGAATGCAAGAGATAATGCTGTAAAAAATTATCCTGGCATGGGTTCTATCAATAAAAAGTTATTAAAGGAAAAAAAAAAGAAATGACCAGCAGAATGATTTCAGAAAGGCCTGGAGAGACTTACATGAACTGATGCTAAGTGAAATGAGCAGGACCAGAAGATCATTACTTACTTCAACAATACTATATGATGATCAATTCTGATGGACATGGCCCTCTTCAGCAATGAGATGAACCAAATCAGTTCCAATAGAGCAGTAACGAACTGAACCAGCTATACCCAGTGAAAGAACTCTGGGAGATGACTATGAACCACTATGTAGAATTCCTAATCCCTCTATTTTTGCCCGCCTGCATTTTTTATTTCCTTCACAGGCTAATAGTATACTATTTTAAAGTCCGACTCTTTTTATACAGCAAAATAACTGTTTGGATATGTATACATATATTGTATTTAACTTACACTTTAACATATTTAACATGTATTGGTCAACCTGCCATCTGGGGAAAGGGGTGGGGGGAAAGAGGGAAAAAGTTGGAACAAAAGGATTTTCAACTATCAATACTGAAAAATTACCTATGCATATATTTGTAAATAAAAAGCTATAATAAAAAAAATTAATTAAAAATTAAAAAAAACTCTCTTGTCTGATTCAAGCACACCTTTTTCAGAGTTTTAGTCTTCTATTTCCCACCACTTCTTAATTAGCATTTAAGTACTTCTTTTAAGTGGCTTTGAATTTTATATTTGCTTGTATAGAAGTTCTCTAGGGAAATTTAAATTAAGAGTTTATTATTATTGACTTATATTCTTTTGTTTCTAGGTTAGATTTCTGTGAATAGAATGTAAGCTTGGACTCTGGCAAACAATGGAAGAAAAGGTCAGGTGTGGGGGAGGGAGGCTTCTGCATTCAGGATATTTAATCTTGTATTTTGGAAGTTATGCTTTGCACTTTGTTGACAAACACTTTCTCATGGGAGATCAGAAAAAACACCTTTTTGATTTTTCTTACTCTGAAAGTCTCTGATTGTTTTTGTGAACAATACTGTCCTATCACACAGCAGGAAACACAATTTTCCCTGTCTAATGAAATGTCAGACAAGGAACCTCTGCCCTTAATCAGCCAAACAATCAAATAAGTGTTTGTTAAGCCTTTACTATGTTCCAGGTTCTATATTAAACGCTAAGGATAAAAAAGGGAGGTTAAAAACAGAATTCTTTTTCTCAAAGAGATTACATTTTATTTGGAGGATATAATACACAAATACCCATGAACATGCAAGATACATATAATATAAATGGGAAGTAATTCTAGAAGAAATGGATTTGTAATGTGTGTACAGGTGTTTTCATGTTTCTCCCTTGGGCTACAGTCCTGATAATCTCTTGTTTCACAATACTTATCTAGGGATCAGA
Organism: Antechinus flavipes; assembly: GCF_016432865.1. Lineage (NCBI taxonomy): Eukaryota > Metazoa > Chordata > Mammalia > Dasyuromorphia > Dasyuridae > Antechinus > Antechinus flavipes. Next base: position 386,135,618 of record NC_067400.1, on the reverse strand, counting down.
AGCATACTACTATTCTTATCTCTAAGAAGTTTAATCATGGACACCAGGTTTAGATATTGCAATTCTAAAAATCTGATCTTCTTCCTTCTCTCAGGAATAAAAAGATGATCTTTTGTCTATGTACTGCCTTCACAATTCCTAGAGCTTAATGACATATTTAATTTCTCTCTGAATATTAGTTCAATTCTCCCAAGTTACCCTGGAAACAAGTGAGTTACATAGTTAAAGCTACCTTCCACATCTTGAGTGGGAGGTGAGAAGGAAAATTACATGAACTACTTGCTAGTAAGACAGGTGAAGGGAGGGGAGAAAAAGAAGCAGTTCCCATTACCCTACTCTATGACAAAGTCAAAAACAACTGAACAATGACATTACTGCAAAAGGATTGGAGATGGTGCTACAACTTCTGAGAAGAAATGCATTCTTCTAGTGAGAAAGAGAGAGAGACATAGAGAGACACACAGAGACAGAGATGGAGAGGGAGATGAAAAGAGAGAGAATAGAGACAGAGACAGAGAGAGAAAAAGAGAGATGAAGAGAGAAAGAGTGAAAGAGAAAAAGAAAGGACAGACAGATAGATTGACTTTGGAAGGCCAACATGTAGACATAGATGATTTTTCAACATATCTCTGATTTTCAGCTCACCTCCTGGGAGATTTGGAAAAATTTTCCCTTGGTGAGGAGCAGCTGATAAAATTCCTGGAGTCACTTACTAGCTTTAGATTCCTCATCTGTAAAATGTGTTAAAGAAGGAAATGGCAAACTACTCCAATATTTTTGCCAAGAAAACCACATGGGATCACAAAGAATCTGACACAACTGAATAACAGCAACCCCTTGAACAAGACAGAGGTCTTTAGATGAAAGAGAAAATCTCTTTCAACCAGAAGAGACGTTATTATAAGGTCTAAAGACCTTATTATTGTGTTTTTTCTGGTACAGCTAATTTATATTAGTTTTCTGTATGCTATCTTGCTTGAACAAATGAGTTTATTTTCTATTCATTACTTGCAAAAATATTTTATATAATCAGATTTTGATAGGAAGGAGACAATTCAGTGTACAAAACACTTGGTGTGTACTTCTCCCTTAAAAGGTAACAGTCAGGAAAACAGCTATTTTTTGAAAATGTGTGTGTGTGTGTGTGTGTGTGTGTGTGTGTGTGTGTGTGTATGTGTGTGTGGTACATTGTTAATTGGACTGAAAATAACCTGGAACCTGTGAGTGGCTGGAGCCAAAACAGAACAGGCTAGAGACAGAAGAGTCAGGACGCACCTAAGTTTAATTAATTTCAGAGTAAGGAAAACAATACCTGCAGGTGGAAATCACCTCCTAAAAGGAAGGTTAAACACTGTTGATGGGGGATCACTTATATATATGAAAGGGTTGGTCCACAACACTATCATTCTTAGATCTTGAGGTAGTTCTCATGATTAGCATTTCCCCAATGAATACAGGCATGAGATTTGTAGCAAAGAATGGGTTTATTTGCACTAAGAAAATAGCTGGCAAACTCCTGTTAGGAATTAGCAAAGATGGGTTTACACTGAGAAGAAAATATGTTCATAAGTGGGCTAAGTCCAAAAGGGCATTTTGCAAAGCTTTGGTGTTCAGTCGTCTTTTATTAGCCTTCTAAGTTTTGGGGCTTTTTTGATCTTTGGCCCCTAGCCAGGCACCAATCTCTGGATGAAGCTGAGAAACTGATCTTCAATTCAAAATTGAATGAGTTTACTTATCTTAGAAGTTGTCTGGGAAGTATGTGCTCATGTACTCCTCCCAAAGGCAGGGAGGGTTTTCAAGTCAGGAGCACCCTTCCCCCAAAGGGGACACAGTTTACCTCAGGCCCCCCAAAGATTAAAGGGGATACAATTTAAATCATCCCCCCAACCAGTCCCCCCCCAATTCATTTGGGGCAAAGGGACAAAGGTCTCATTTTCTGTAGCTGCTTCAAGCTGACAAGGGTTGTAGAATTGCCCCTGTGTTCAATGGAGGTTTAGGCCAGGAGGAGAAGTGCAAAATCTGAAAATAGCATCATCATCTAAGGGATGTTATATGTCCAATAGCTTGGAGCCTGGAGAAAACAAATAGCTCCCTAGCTGAAAGTCTAAGAAGGAGTTAATTACGGGTAGGGTGCCATAGAATGACATCAAGAAAAGCTGAAGAGAAGATGCTAGGAGCAAAGTTTTCATCCTTGGAGTGAGAAAAAGTTAGGAAGATGACTGAGAGTGAGAAAAAGAAGGACACAAACAATTTCACACTTCTTTCTCCACCGTGTTCACAGGAGTGCTCTGAAACAACTGAGAAGTAAGAATTGGACTATTTGTCACTCTGCAAAAAGCTAGGGAGGCTTAGGCAAGATATGATCTCTTTTAGCAAGTGCCTTGCTACCTCCTGAGCCTTCTCAGTCCTGCAGGGAACAGCTTCCAACCAATTAGTAAAGGTGTCAACAAAGATCAAAAGTAACTGGATATATGCTCCTTCTCTGAACAGGCTTCAGGAGAGGGAGAGGTTTAAACCAAAAAGAAGGAGAAAGGGTTTGCTCTTGTAGACTATAAGAAGGGGTATAAGAATCTGAAAGCTGGGAGATTAAAGGTGCAGTAGTCAGGGGTGAATGAGCAGCAGCTTTAGCTGCAAACCTATTCCCCTTGGCTTGAAGTGAATCTCCCTTCTAGGGTCCTTTACAATATAATTGAAATCTTTCTGGATTTATGGACAGCCTGTAATAGCTGGAGAGTTTCTCCTACATATTTAATAGGAGAGTTCTTTCCTGTCAGAAGTCCCCTTTCTTTTCATATAGCCCTATGAGCAAGGAAAATATGAAATATGAAAAGCATATTTGGAGTCTGTATAGAACACTCTCATTCTCTTCCCCAGTTCCAAAGACCAGAGGGTCAGGGTAATGAGTTCAGGGCAGAAGTCCCAGGGGCTGTGGCTTAGTCTCCAGGATGCTATTGAGAATAGAGAATAGCCTTTATTTCCCCATTTTCAAGAAATCTCAACCCATCTGTAAACCATTTACCATCTGGGTTGTCAAGGGGAATATCGTTTAAATCAGGTAGGCTGGAGTAGACAGAATCTAAAGCTTCCTCACGATTATGAATAATGTCTCCTGACTGAGTGTTTTCAGGGAGCAGAGTGGCAGGATTAAGAGTGTGACACACCCAGAGAGTCAGGTTGGGGGTATCTAGCAGGAGAACCTGATATCTGATAAGCCCCCCACTAGCAAGCCACTGATGCCCTTTGGCTTATAAAATGCTCTGATGCCCTGAAGTAAATTTTGAGGCTTCTTCAATTAAAAGGGCTGTAGCAGCTCTAAGGCACAAGAGCCATTCTAGGGAAACTGAGTCCAGTTCCTTTGAGAAATAGATGACCTGTCTGGAATCTCCCAGGGCATAGCTCTATTTTTCAGATCAATATAAAACTGCAGTTAACTGGCTCCAAATCTCTTACATCTTTAGCTAAAAGTTTGTGCTTAAGAAATTTCTCAATCCTGAACTAAGGCTGGAATGGCCCAAAGAGGAATCCATTTCCCCCCAGATTTCAGAGGGAATATGGGAGGGCTTTGAGAACAGTGCAAAAAGACTGTCTGGAGTTCTGAGAAGAGAAAATTGGGTCCCCAATTTCACCATTAAATCATGCCCCAATAAGGGAGCAGGATAGGAGGGAATAATAAGAAATGAGTATTTAAATAACAGGTCACAAAACTGGCAAGGCAGAAGAAAAGTCTCCAAACAATTCTTAAATTCCCCTGCAATACCCATTCTATGGCGAAGGGGGAGGGAGGGGCGAGTGAGGCCAGAGTGCCAGAGCAAGAAAGAAGGAGAAGTCCCCAAAGCAAAAAGAAATTCAATGGTCTTACCAGTCACATCCAGGTGTTGGGCTGTCATGGTGGATCGAGGGGGAGCTTGACCAAGCCTCAAACTCCTGCCAGAGAGCAGGACATTGGGAGGTGGGGGAGCAGCTTGTCCCCTGTCAGGCCAGTCCATGACACCTGAAGCACAAACCTCTATCTCCAGATGAATCTGAGAAACTGATTTTCAATTCAATTCAATTCAAAATTGAAAGAGATTACTTATCTTGGAAGTTTCCCTTATGGACAGGAGGGCATGCCCCTCCCAGAGGTCGGGAGGATTTGAGACCCCAAATTTCCCTTTCCCCAAAGATTCTTTTCTGACCCTTCCCCCACATATTAAAAGGGACACAATTTACAGCAGGACAAGAGAGGCATTCTTGGATCCTGTGGGAGCTGTCATTACCTCAAGTGGGGCATAGAACAAGAATTCTGTGGTGGGAATAGGAGTTCAATACCTGTAGACAGAGAACAGGAATTGTGAACAAGTGACGGACAGCTCTGGGAAATTAGAGGGAAGCGGAATCCCTCAGTGAATAGCTGGTACTGATTCAAGCAATACAATTTGCCAGAGAGAGATATGTAGAGCACAAAGAATTATTGTTATGTCAAGTTTAGGACATAACTTGCGTGCTGGACCTTAGCTCTTAAAAATGTGATAGCTCCAAAATGATGAAAAGAATAAATACACATACATTGTATTTGGCAATGTATGTGTATTTATTCTTTTCATCATTTCTTACAACACAATAGCATTCCATTATGCCCATATGCCATAATTCAACCATTCCATAATTGACATTTCTTCATTTTCTAGGCCTACTACTTATATAACTAGGTAAAAGAGTATGTATGCCTGGTTTAATGACTTTGGAGGCATAGTTTAAAATTGATTTTATAAAAATTGAACAAATTCACAGCTCTACTAATATCCCATTAGGCACCCTATTTGCTTTCTCAAAAATTACATGATCGTTAATTGACAGATGTAATGGCCTTTTCTGAATTCTCATCTTTCTTGACCTCTCTTTAGCCTTTTATTTGTTGATCACTTTCTTCTCCTTAAATATTCTCTTCCTCCTAGGCTTTTGGGAGATAACTGTCCCCTGGTTTTCCTCCTATATATCTAATCACTCTTTGCCCTTGTTTACTGATTCTTCTTCATATTGTCTCCCTGATTAGACTATGAGATTCTTTACACAGGGACTATTTTTTGTCTTGTTTTTTTTTTTTTTTTTTTTATCCCCAGAATTTAGGCTAGTACATGGTAGGTGCTTAATAAATGTTTATCACCTCACCATTTTCTGACAGCTCCACTTCATTTGTCAGTTTTCTTTTTTGGGGGTCAAATCTTGTAAGTATGATGTACAATGTCAGAGTTGCTTTCATTTTCATTTTTTTAATTATTAGTGATTTAGAGCATTTTTATATGGCTTTTGATAATTTGCATTTCTTCTCAAAATTGCCTATCTTTTGTCAATTTATCAATTGGGGGATGGCTCTTCTAATTAATTGAAATTAGTTCCCTCTGTATTTTAAAAATGAGGCCTTTATTAGAGAAAAATGCTATAGTCCCCTGTAATGACCGTGTTATTTAAAATCAGCCAGAGTCAGGAACTCAGGTTAAGGGGAAAATCTTCAGTCTTTATTGAAGTGAAGAGATGAAAAAAGATTGCGATAGCAATATGGGCAAGAAGGATTGCGATAGCAATATGGGCAGCTGCGACAGGAAGCCAGCTAGCAGAGAAAGTGGGGCCTGAGCTCTCCTCCCCTTCCTTTTTCACTCCCCTGCCTCCACCCACCAGAATCGTCATTTCCTATACAACACATCAGGACTTGCACAAAGAGTGGGTGGGGGCCATTCTTTCTCCAAGCTTATATATTAATAGAGTATGATCCAATTACTATTTAGCCTTATGTGCTTGGGACCTCAGTGCATCAACTCAAGCCTCAGCCCATTACATCTCCCGCTTTCTTTTGTTTTAGAACACAGGTGATATGCCATCCCTGACTCCTCAGGGAGGTCAGAGCCCCCAAGGGGAGGTGATCACATCCTCCCTGACTTCTCAAGAAAAGAGGTGAAAGCACCGAAAAGGAGGTGATCACAACCCCCCTGATTTCTCAGGAAGGGAGGTGAAAGCACTAAAAAGGAGATAATCACGCCCTCCCTGACATCTCAGGAAGGGAGATGAAAAGCACCAAAGGGAAGTGGGGGTTGCTAGCAGGTTTCTGGGCTCAAGGGTCTTATTATGCACAAACCCATCAGCATGGGAAGTATTACACAAGCACATAGCAACAACGCAGAGGCTATTAGTGATGACTCTCCCCACAGTCAGTGCAGGCTTGATGTGGTGTAACAAACATGAATTATTCACCCAATTAATGGTATAACAAACAATATAAATCAACATTGTGTTGTAAAAGATTGCCAGAAGTCCTAGAAGGAGAGTATGTAAACAGCAGTCACACATACACCTTCTTCAGCAGCCAAGAGATAGTCCAAAACCAATCTATTGTACATTGCTTCACATATCAGGGAATCTGATGATCCCCCCAAGTTTTTGAAGTCCAGCAAAAGTCTTTTTATGTCTTAGGGAATCCAATGATTCCAGCAGATTTTGAAATCCTGTGACAGTCTCATCATTTCTCAGAAAATCCAATGATTCCTGAGGGTTTTCAAGTCTTAAGTCTCAAAGAATCCAATGATTCCTGAGGGATTTAAAGTCCTACAACAATCTAATGTCTCAGAGAATCCAATGATTTCTGAGGGTTTTGAAGTCCAATGATTTTCTATGTCCATGAGTCAAACGCCGTAACTGCCACACTCTTTCAATGGTGAGCACAATCAGCAACAGAACCACCCGATGTTTCTTGGGTCTTCTCCTTCGTTTCAAGGGTCTGCTCTGTCTCTCTGCGATGGACAAGGCAAATACGGCTCATTGGCACCCATCTGATTCCTTCTCCACCTGTAGAGATACAAGCAAACCCTCTCCCCCAAGCAGTTAGCCTATCTGGTCCCTTCCATTCACCACTTTCTGGGTCTCTCCACATCACCTGGCGATTATCTAGAGATAGTGGAGCTGCTCACACTGGACACTGCCCTTCCAGTGGGTTATAAAACCTGTCTGCCGGAGCCAGTGCATCTTTGTCAAAAATCAAGAAGTTAATAGTATAAAGAGCTAGATTTAGAAGCTCTCTAGGGTTACCTGTAGCTTCCCCCTTTCTTTTGTTTTTGGAGCAGCATCTTAATGTCTCTGTTTCTCCTCTCTACTATTGCCTGTCCTTGAGGATTAAAGGATATGCCAGTGGTGTATAAAATGTTATACTGTGCACAAAAGTGTGCAAAATGTTTGGAGGTGTATGCAGGACCATTGTCTGTTTTTATTGCTTGTGGCACTCCCATAATGGCAAATACTTGCGTGAGGAATTCAGTGACCACTCGGGCTGTCTCTTTTGCTGCTGCTATGGCAAAAGTGATTCCTGAAAAGGTGTATACCACAACATGGATAAAAGACAGACAACTGAAAGATTTATAATGGGTCACATCCATTTGCCAGATTTCATTGAGTCTCAAACCACGAGGGTTCTTCTCTGGAGGCAGTGTAGGAGCGTGGAAAGGAAGGCAAGCTGTACAGCTTTTTACTATGCTCCTAGCTTCCTCTTTTGTAATCCCAAATTGTAAACGCAAAGCTCGAGCAGCCTGATGGTATTTAGAATGGAATTCTGGGCCTCCTGAAATAAAGGTGTACTGGCTAACATAGTTAAAAGGCTATCTGCCTTTGAATTCCCATCAAAAATAGGGCCTGGGAGTCCACTATGTGAGTGGACATGCAAGATATAAATCTTACCTGGATGGTTTCTCACTTGCTTCTGAAGTTCCTTAAAGAGCTGATATATATTAGAAGCTGCAAATTTTATTTGGGCTGTGGCAATTCTTTGTACCACACCTACTGAACAGGCTGAATCAGATATTATATTTATGTTGCCTAGTGAGAGCTAACATGATTGCATATAATTCGTTCTGCTGAGTGGACTGAAAAGGAGTTCTGACTACTCTCTTTATCGTTAAGTCATGAGAGTATACAGCACAAATATTGTGTTTGGACGCATCTGTAAAGATAGTTGGTCCTTTAAGAGGAACTTTAGAAACTTTTTCTTCAAGAATCCATCGCCAATTATGTAAAAGTCTGGTTATTTTTAATGGAGACACGTGTAAAATTTGGAGCCATGGCTAATAAAATTTGCCACTCTGGGATGGTCTCACAACATACATTAATTTGTGTATTGGTGTAAAAGGTGTATATCTTATCAGGTCTTGCCCCTGCTCGCTTAATGGCCTTTAACAAAATTCTAGCCACAAGCACTGGGTAAGGAGTAAGGCTTTGTTCTGGTTGTGCCGGGAGGTTCACCCACTCTATCACACTGTCTCCTTGATGAAGGACTGCTGTGGGTGCCTCTTGTGGGGCAAAAACTGATATTTCCAGGGATTTTTGAGTGATTCTTTCAACCACTTTGGATAAAGCCAGTTCAACTTCTCTCAAAGCCTCTTGAGCTTCTTTTCTAAGCTGGCGTGGTGAATTTAAAGCACTGTCTTCCCTTAAAATATCATATAATGGTTGTAACTGATAGGTAGTCAAGCCTAACACTGCGATTCTGGTGGGTGGAGGCAGGGGAGTGAAAAAGGAAAGGGAGGAGAGCTCAGGCCCCACGTTGGGCGCCAATTGTAATGACCGCATATTTAAAATCAGCCGGAGTCAGGAACTCAGGTTAAGGGGAAAATCTTCAGTCTTTATTGAAGTGAAGAGATGAAAAAAGATTGCCATAGCAATATGGGCAGCTGCGACAGGAAGCCAGCTAGCAGAGAAAGTGGGGCCTGAGCTCTCCTCCCCTTCCTTTTTCACTCCCCTGCCTCCACCCACCAGAATCGTCATTTCCCATACAACACATCAGGACTTGCACAAAGAATGGGCGGGGGCCATTCTTTCTCCAAGCTTATATATTAATAGAGTATGGTCCAATGGTCCAATTACTATTTAGCCTCATGTGCTTGGGACCTCAGTGCATCAACTCAAGCCTCAGCCCATTACAGTCCCCCCCTCCCAATTTACCTACTTCTCTCCTAATTTAAGTTCCATTTATTTTGTTTGTTACAAAACTTTTTTAAATTTATGCAATCAAAATTGTCCATTTTAGTTTCTGTGACCTTCTCTATTCCTTTTATGGTTATGAAAGTCTTCTCATACTATAAATATGATGGATAACTTTTTCCTTGATTCTCTATAATTTGTTTATGATGTCCCTCTTTTTGTTTAAGTCATACAGTATAACCATTTGGATATTATACTAGCTTATGATGTGAAGTATTGGTCAGTATCCAGGTTTGTAGGTGATTCTAGTGATTGAGGACTGGACTTGGAATCAGGACTGAACTTGTCTTCATGAGTTCACACATATTAACTGTGTGACCCTGGATAGGTCATTTAACCCTGTTTGTCTCATTTCCTCATTTGTAAAGTGAGGATAATAATAATAACACCTCCATTACAGGCAGGGAATGAATAAATATAAATCTTATAAAAGTAAATTTAAGTTCTCTTTTATTGTTTTTTTTTTCTTTCTATGCCAATATTTTCTCCCCATTCAATTGCTAACCCCTTGTTTCTACCTTTCCTAGCTCTTGTCATTCGTCTTTTGCATCCCAATGTTCGGTATCAAAACATTGCCTTTATCAGGCTCCAGGGTCCCCTGTATCTGTCCTTCATTTGCAGCTCCCCACCAGCTTTACCACATGCTTTTAAACAGTTCTTTCTGATTCACTAAGTGTTCTCTATCTTTCCCTATTTAGAGAAGAAAAAATACATAGAGCAAAATATTAATAAACTGAACAGTGCTGTCTTTTCCTTAGGGGCAAAGATGATGCAGTGCATGGAGAGCTCCACTTGGAATCAGGTAGACTTGATTTTCAATCCTTTCTCTGATATTTCTTAACCGTGTGACCCTAGACAATTCATTTAATCTATCTTGACTTCAGTTTTCTCTTCTATCAAATGAGGATAATAATAACACTTACTTCTCAGGCTTGTTGTGAGAATAAAATAACAAAACACAAGTAACATACTTCACAAATCTTAAAACACTATATACATGCTAATTATTCTTATCTCCTGTTATATACACCTGTTAAAGTCTATGTGCTAAAACCAGAAAATTGGCAGAAAGAATCCACCAAAGCACACAGACTAGTTTAATGGTCTCTCATGGGGCTTATATCAGATAGACTAGAATATTACAAGATTTCAAAGAAAGTATTCCTTTAGTGCAATGGCAGAGGGAATTTCCTCAATGGCAGTTCTCTCTAATGATGATCATTTGTCTTGTCAATCTTTTTCCAAAGTTCAGTCTAAGAAAAACAAAACAGCATTAGGCTGTGTGCGAGCTTTATTTCTCTCCAACAAGAAGGCATGTACAGTGCTGACGTTAGAACTGAGCTCAAGAAAAGGGTTTGGTAAAAGGCATTATATAACGCTATAAGCAAGGAAGTGCCTCTGCCTCAAGATGACTGATTGATAGTCTTCTGGTTGCTGACACAGCAGAAGGATTTCAGGTTCCAGAGATCATCACATAGGATTGTTGCTGTGCCAGTTCATAAGGGCTCAAATCATCCTCTCTGATTGGCCAGTCCAAGTTTTTAGCCTTCTTCGCATGATGAGGCACTCAAGCAAGTCTCATAGCCCCAGAGTGTTAGTGTTCCTGCCATATTTAAAGAATTGCTAGGAGCCAGCACCAGCAACTCTTTATCCTAACATTTCTGAATTTGAGATTAAATTTTTCTTATTGACTTCAGTGATTTGAAAAGGGACATTAATACTTACTCAAATCATTATTAAAGGTGGGACCATTCTCTCATAGGTCAAATAAAGTGTTTGGACTAGATCATCTTTAAGATATCATCAGACTCAGGGATGGCTAGGTGATGCAGTGGATAGAGCACCAGCCCTGAAGTCAGGAGGACCTGAGTTCAAATCTGATTTCAGATGTCATATTTCCTAGCTATGTGACCCTGGGTGAGTCACTTAACCCCAACTGCCTCAATAAAAAAAAGCAACAACAACAAAAAAGATCTTATCAGACTCACATTTTATGAGTCCCTGACTTAAAAGTAGTGAGAGATTTGTTTTTTAAACAAACATAATGGAACTTATACATCCAAATGAGAGTTTGGAGTAGCAGCTTTGGGAAGCTAAGCATTTATTCATGAAATCAACAATTATTACTGTTATTAATAAATAATGATATTGTTATTAAATAATGACTGGGGATCAAATAAAAAGAATGAAACAAATTTCTTCTTCCAAGCTGCTTATATTCTAATGAGAAAACAAGTATACATATGCAGAATAATGAAAAAATGAATAAATACCACTATATTAAGTGAAGTTAAACACTAATAGTGTTGGATAGTTTGAGAGGGAAAACACCAGGGGTTGGAGGAATCAGGAGAGGTTTCATTTGCTACTTACACCATTTTAAAGGAAAAGAAGGGCATGAAAGAGTGCTAAATAAAGTATATTTAAATCTGTGCATCAGCAAAAACATAGAGATCAGAGATGGAACATGATTAGGATTCCTTTTGGAAATTCCTTCAAGGCTAATTTATGGGCCACATGAAATTTGACTCCTCATTTTTAGTCATATTTTCCATCCAAAATAGTACTGCTCATCTTATTCATCTGACTTAGTTTTCCATGATACCATAGGATCATAGATTTAGAGAGAGAAGACCACTTATAATCTAATCCAAATTCTTCATTTTATAGATGAAGAACTTTAGACCCAAAGAAGATAAAGGTCCCAAAGGTAGCAAGTAGATTACTAGAATACAAACCCAAATTGTCTGACTCAGTATCTTTCCACCTGTGAAAAAAAGATTGATTTGCACCCCTACTCTATTCCAATCAGTATTAATCAATTTGATATGATTCCATGGGGTGATGATGATAAGTTCTGATAGTAGGCCTCAGAATTGTGAATTGCAGATCTAAGTTAACTTGCTTAATCATAGGAACCTTAACTAGAGGCTTCCACCAGTTGTTTTTTTCCTTGTTAACCTTAATTTTTCCTTGGTGACCAAGCCCAGCATGATGGAGGTGACTCAATTATATGGAAAGTCCTCCAATTTTTTTTTTTTTTTTTTTTTTACCTTTTGACCACTCCTTGTCCAACATGAGCAGGTGACCATCTTATGACCATTTTACAACCATTTATTGAAGATCTCCCATGTTTCACTCAATCTGAGATTCCTCTTCTGATACAAGTTTTTGGCTGATACATTATTTTTGGCCCTCAAGAGAAAGATCTATCAACCAACAAGATCTGTCTGTATTTTGTGTAACCCCTCTAGAATATTAAGGTATCAGACCTTATTCATTTTTTTAAAAAATTTTTATTTAATAATTACTTTATATTGACAGAATCCATGCCAGGGTAATTTTTTTTTTACAACATTATCCCTTGCACTCGTTTCTGTTCCGATTTTTTTTTCCCCTCCCTCCCTCCATCCCCTCCCCTAGATGGCAAGCAGTCTTTATATGTTGGATATGTTGCAGTATATCCTAGATACAATATATGTTTGCAGAAGCGAACAGTTCTCTTGTTGCATAGGGAGAATTGGATTCAGAAGGTATAAATAACCTGGGAAGAAAAACAAAAATGCAGATAGTTCACATTCGTTTCCCAGTGTTCTTTCTTTGGGTGTAGCTGTTTTTGTCCGTCATTTATCAATTGAAACTCAGTTAGGTCTCTTTGTCAAAGAAATCCACTTCCATCAAAATATGTCCTCATACAATATCATTGTTGAAGTGTATAATGATCTCCTGGTTCTGCTCATTTCACTTAGCATCAATTCATGTAAGTCTCGCCAGTCCTCTCTGTATTCATCCTGCTGGTCATTTCTTACAGAACAATAATATTCCATAACATTCATATACCACAATTTACCCAGCCATTCTCCAATTGATGGGCATCCATTCATTTTCCAGTTTCTAGCCACTACAAATAGGGCTGCTACAAACATTTTGGCACATACAGGTCCCTTTCCCTTCTTTAGTATTTCTTTGGGATATAAGCCCAATAGAAACACTGCTGGATCAAAGGGTATGCACAATTTGATAGTTTTTTGGGCATAATTCCAGATTGCTCTCCAGAATGGTTGGATTCGTTCACAACTCCACCAACAATGCATTGGTGTCCCAGTTTTCCCACATCCCCTCCAACATTCATCATTATTTTTTCCTGTCATCTTAGCCAATCTATCAGACCTTATTCAAAGAAAGGCCTTGCAGGAAGGAGATATATCAAATTGTGAGGAAGATATGAGGTCTACTCCTTTGGGGACAATAAACCCTTTGATAAAGTGTCATTGCCTCAGAACTTATCCTGTTTTCTTTGTTGTAGGTTGGATGACTTTAAACTCCACATATTGTACCATGCTGCCTCAGTTTCTACCCCCTCGTGTCAAGGTCAGAGGACAAATAATTGTAAACATTCAAAAAGACTCTAAAGGTAATTCCCAAAGAAAAGCGTCTAAAATATTCTGAACAAATATAACATCACTGGATTAAGAGTATAGCTTTCCAAATTCAGCATTATGAAAAGGACAAAAAGAGCAACTGTCTCCTTTGTGATTCGTGATTTACAAATTTTGGACTATCACAAATTTAACCATTTAAACTATAGTCATCTATCATATATAAGTGAAGGACTGGTACCCTCTACGATATTAAAGATTAAGAAGTTTTAAGGATAGTTGTGAAAGTGGAATGATATTGTTAAGAGAGAATTTCATATATTTGTTAAAAGGTCATCTCTTTTAACATTTGTCAGAAGAGATACTTCTTTTCTAAGAATATTAGCCTTTTGTAAAACTAGTAAATTAAGGGAAATGTATTTTGCTGTAACCTGGTAAAATTTAAGCTTTTTAAATAAATAGCTATATGATTTCATATGTAATTCTTTTTTCTGTTCCTAGTATATAAAAATGTTCCTGTGTATTGTTATTTGTCAAGTTCAAAATAAATAAAAGTTAACTTGATTGGTAGTAGTAAAAATTCAGATTAAATCCACTCTCTACTCAGAAAAATGTTAAGAGAAAATATTATATATAAAGTATAAAAGCCACCAATGAAGACCAATTTTCTTTTATTTTTTGAAAAAAAAAATACTTTCCCCAGTTACATATAAAAACAACCTTTTTATGAGGGAGGGTCATACACATACATTCATTTTTTAACATTTCCTTATAAATCATGTTGGGAAAGAAAAAATTGGAACAAAAGGGAAACCACAAGAGAAAAAAAAAAAAACAGAAGAAAAAAAAAGTGAATGTAGTATGTGTTGATCTGCATTCAGTCTCCACAGATAGCATTTTCTAGCCAAAGTTTATTGAGATGGCCTTGGATCACTAGACTTCTGAAAAAAACTAAGTCTGTCATAGTTGATCATTGCATAATCTTGCTGTTGTTTCATATACTCAATTTTCTATTATTAGGCATATATAACAGAATATACAAACAGAACCCTAGAAAGGTATATCCAATCTTGCTTAACCTTGTTAAACATTTTAAAATTAATTTAGTTAAGAAAGCTTTATCTCCAACTACCTGAGTGTTCACAAATATTGCATTTTAAAAGCACAAATAAAGCATATATTAAAGAATTATATATTCTCTTTTTAAAGATTTGTGGTTTCATGAATGTGAGTACTATCTCCCCCAGTGCAGACTTCAACTCCTTTAAGGTTTAGCATACTGTGTATAATGAGTTTCTACTGCCAAAAATATTAATTACCAGATCACCAAAAGGTCACCAACCTTCTTCTGGTAATAAGCCTCTCCCAATTTAGCAAGGTTGATCCTTAGTCAGCAGACACACAATCTAGATCTATGCAATGCTTATAATTTCCAGCTTGTTAGCATAGTCTAGAGTAGAGCTTGTACTCTTAACTTTTGAAGAAATTAAAATAGCTTCCCTATGAGGATGAGATACGGAATTTAAAAAATTTTGTTTATATGAATCACATAATGCCCTTTAATAAGATTTAATGAGGTTATGCTAATTTCCATGAACAATTGCTATTACTGTTTAGTTGTTTCCCACATTTGAGGTTTTCTTGATCAAATTACTGGAGTAGTTTGCCATTTCCTTTTCCAGCTTCTGAGGCAAATGGGATTAAGTGATTTGCCCAGAATCACACAGCTTGTAAATCTGAGACCATGTTTGAACTCAGGAAAATGGTCTAAAATCTCAGTTTCAGTTCAGTAGACAATTAACAGGCTTCCCCACCCCCCCTTTTCCCCATGGAGTTAGTGGACAAATAACATTTACAGAACAATCGTGCATGCTCTGAATCAAGGATAAGTCTTCTTTATTACACATTATCACACACTTCCAAAAGTAGGCTCACCAAGACCTTCCTATGAGTTGACAGCAAGCAGAACACATTTACATTCTCTGAAGATCAAATCTGCAACTGGCCAGTTCCTTTACTATAATGAAATAGTAGGAAAGAAGGAAGTGTCAAAGGTGATAATGAGATTTTGAATATATGTAATTGGGTGGTTCTATCAACAGAAAGAGGGAGATTAGGATGGAGGTAAAGGTTAGGTCGAGGAAATGAGGCATTTGGGACATAGTGAATTTGAGAAATCTGGATAGAGGTATACGGTGTTAATTTCAGAAAACGAATGTGAGATAAGTCTTATGGTACCCCATCCCATTCTCTCCTCTTCCTCCTTTAACCTTCCACTTCCCCCACCCCCAAGTTTCATCTAGGGGCTCCAGAATCAAGGGAAATGAAGAAAAGATTCTTCTTTGGTCCTGCCATGTCTCTGACGCAGAGACAGTTAGTTCTTTGAGTTAATTCTCTGAGTTGCCAGGAAGAACAGCAGCTACCTTCTGAGGTATTCTTGAGTATCTCCTCCTCACTTTCTACCATGGTATATTTCAGTGAATTATCATTTCCCTTTGCTGAGAAACTATAAAACCGGAACAGAGAAGATTGTCATTTATTACCAAAATAATTGCTAGAAGAATTAATGCAAGCTTCTCTTTCCAGCTGAAAAGTCATTGTTATTTAGTTTTATGGGTTTTCAGTGGGTGACTGGAAAATAAACAGTGAGAATATTTTCAGAACACCTCCTGGTTCTTCTTACCTTCTTCTTCTTAGCTCATTGTACTGCTAATCTGTCTTACAATCTCAGCTCAAGTAGTCACCTCCTACCAGAGAGGCTTTTTATTTTCTACTTGTTTTGGATATTCTTTTGATTTACTTATCAATATTCATGTTCTTTTCCCATCTTCAATAGAATATAAACTAGAAGGCAGGTACTGTTTAATATTGGTTTTTGATATCTTCTAGGATAGTGCTTGGCACATAGCAGGTTGATTAATAAAAGCTTGTTTCCCCTATTAATAAATGGTCAAAGGATATGAATGGGCAATTTTCAGGTAAAGAAATTAAAGTTATCAATAAGGTAGCAATTTATCCTTTTCTGTTTCCTATGATAGGAAGCTAGGCAGCTAGACAGTACAGTGGAAGCCTGCACCTGGGGTAAGGAAGATGCATCTTTGTGAATTTAAAGCTAGCCTCAAAGCTAGCTGTGTGATCCTAGGCAATTCACTTAACTCTGTTTGCCTCAGTTTCTTCACCTGAAAAATTATCTGGAGAAGAAAATGGCAAATCACTCCCATATTTTTGTAAGAAAACCTCAAACAGAGGAAGAAAAATCATTTCTCAACTGAACAACACAATATAACCCTTCTTTTAGTAGCTTGGACATAGTACCAATCAACTATCATTAGTAAAAAAAAAAATACTGCATGCCCAGTTATGTGTGCTACTGACTGTCCCTGAGAATTACATCATTTAATCAATATTCATTGCAAAGTGCCAGGTCCTGGAAGAGAAACAAATAAGTATAAGATAGTTTCTGCCCTGTGCCCTGTGTTCTAAGTGACCTGCAGTAGTATTCAAGATATATAAAAGAGTCAATTCATTAGTTTCTATTTTAGCAGCCTTTGAATGTGCCATTCCCATGCTGGAATGTACACCTCCTTGTGCTTTTCCTTACCCCACTGGACTGCGATCTGTTTTACAGTCTCAGTTCTTGTTACTTCCTACAAGAGGCTTTTTATTTTCTACTTGTTTTGCTTTTTGTTTTTCGCATTTACTTATCAATCAATATTCATGTATTTCCCTATCCTTAATAGAATATAAGCTAAAAAGCAAGGACTGTTTAATATTTGTTTTTGTATCTTCTAGGATAGTGCTTAGTACATAGCTGGTGATGAATAAAAACTTGTTTTCCCTATTGATAAGTGGTCAAAGGATATGAACGGGCAATTTTCAGATAAAGAAATTAAAGCTATCTATAACCATATGAAAATTATCTAAGTCACCATTGATTAGAGAAATAAAAATTAAAACAATTTTGAGCTACCACCTCATACTCTGTCAGATTGGCTTATATGACAGAAAAGGAAAATAATAAATGTTGTAGGGTATATGGGAAAATGGGACATTAATGCTTTGAGCTGGGGGAATTGTGAACTGATTCAACCATTTTGAAATTTGGAACTATGCCCAATAAGCTAATTTATTGGGAAATGGCTAAACAAGTTGTGACATATGAATGGAATACAACTGTGTTATAAGAAATAATGGGCAGGCAGATTTCAGAAAAACTTGAAAAGATATAAATTGATGCTGAGTGAAGTGAGCAGAACTAAGAGAATATTGTAACAGCAACATTGTGTATTGATGACCTGTGATATAGTTAGCTCTTTTCAGCAATACAATGATCCAAGGCAAATACTCATGACGGAAAATGCTTTCCACACCAGAGAAAGAATTGTGGAGTCTGACTGCAGATTGAAGCATACTATTTTAACTATTTTTGTTTCTTTGTTGTGGTTTTTTTCTTTAAATGTCACAACATGACTAATGTGACACTATGTTTAACATAATTGCACATGTAAAACCTACATCAGATTACTTGCCATCTTGGGGTGGGGGTTAAGAAAGGGAAGGGGAGGAGACAGGAAAATTTGGATCTCAAAATCTTGTAAAATATGAATGTTGAAAACTATCTTTACATGTAATTGGACAAAATAAAATACTATTAACAAAAAAGCCCCCAAACAATTTTTGTTGAATTTAACTTGAATAATATTTTCAAAACATGTGCTTTCCAGAAAAAAAGCATCAGGGTAGCTAAGTGACATAGTGGATAAAATATTGATCCTGAGTTCAAATCTAGTATCACACATTTACTAGCTATGTAATCCTAGGCAAGTTACTTAGCTCTGGATTGTTGCCCCTTCCCTCCCTTTATCCCCCTGCATACAGTAAGATCTAAGTAAGAGGAATTAGTAATTTACCAAGCAATGAACAAGTTATTGCTGTGTTTAAAAAACATTGCCTTTGGCATAAACTTTTGCATTTGACAGTGTGGAAAAAGTTTTTCCTTACAAAGGTTACTGATGTGACTTCACTTCTTAATATCTGGCAAACTAATACTTCTTAAAATTAGGTCCTGAACTTCCACAGTCTAGCAGGGCTAACCAAAGGAAATCCGCAATTACCTAGGATAACGAGCACAGGTAAGTGACATCCATGGTCAATACAAAATTTCTTTCTTTTTCTTTTTTTAGCGAAATTCCAGTTTTCTCCTTTTGCCCAAGGTATAATGAACAAAGTCTTTAGAAGTAGCATGGCTTAATGGAAAGCATCATTTCAAGTCTGGGAATATAAAATCATATCTACATGCTTCTGGTAACCTTGAACAAGTCACTTCACTATTCTTTCAGTTTTTCACCTGTAAAATAAGAGTCATGATTTGGCTAATTGGCTTTAAAATCCCTCCCACCTCTAAATCTATGGTGTTACATTTTTTCAAATTCATGCTGAATTTGAATTATAGAATCATATTGTAACCCCCTCAAAGCCTATTGGTAAGGCACTTTCTCCTTATTGATGGAGATGAAGACCTTGCTCTGTGTGAGGGGGAAGGTGAAGATGGAAAGAGATAAAAGTGCTCCTACCTTTACCTGACCCTTTTGGAATACTCCAGCTAGTCCTCAGAAGGGATAGAGAGGATGAGCATTAGTATGAGGCCTGTTGCTGTGTGGCTAGAAGGGAGGCAGGCCAAACCTCTCAAGCCCCTTTGCCTCTCAACCTGCTCCAACGGAGATTAATTCTTGCCAGAAGGGGAAGCAGGAAGTTGGTGCAAAGGGAACTATTTTGCTCTCCTCAGAGAAATGGGATATAATTAGATTCAATCTAATTTCTGATCCCTTTGTCATTTGACAAAAATGATTAGATCACAAACCCTATATTCCGGATTCGACCCTTTCCTCACCTAATAGCAGTTCCACAACAAATACACTTAGCGAATAAAAGGAAAGCCATTTATTTAAATCTCTGTACAATGGTGAATAGTATCTTCTTTTCAACCTTTTGCTAGGTGAGTGTCCATCATTTCTTTCTACAAATTCATTAGAAAGTTACATTCATTTTTCTATGGGCAATAGAAGATGTTAAATAATTCTGATAGGATCCTCTACACTTCTGGGGCTATTTTGTAATTAGGTATCTCTCAGTTTCTCCTTCAACTGGAAAATGTACTGAGTATAAATAATTGCATCATTTCCTTCTCTGAGGGGCCAAAATACAAGTCAAAAGGTAGGTATTATTCATGCAAGAATATGAGCAAGTATGGTGAATTGTATGAATATACTAGAAGATACATTGACTCTACTGAACCTTTCGTTGTGATCTCAACATATTAAACAGTATTCAGTTAAAATCTTTAGAATATGGGTTTCTTTGGGGATGATAAGGAGTAATCCTAGAATTTTGATAACTTCCAAGGTCTACATTTCATGGAATGACTTGTTCTCAAAGTCCTTGCTTTGATTAGAATGGATACTAGCAAGAAATTCATACACTGAAAAATACTTTTCCCACAACATTTTAGTTTTTCAGTTTCTGGTTAGGTATTATTATGTATACCTGCTGGATGGTCAGTCAGATTTGACTTGTAAGAGGCAATTAGGTGGCACAGTGGATAGAGCACTAGCCCTGAAGTCAGGAGGACCTGAGTTCAAGTTTGATCTCAGACACTTAACACTTCCTAGCTGTGTGATTCTGGGCAAGTCACTTAACCCCAATTGCCTTGGCAAAAAAAAAAAAAAAAAATTGACTTTTACTATCTCCTTCTAGGGACAGAAAAGTCAATAGAGACAAGTTCCAAAGACTTCCTAATACATATGTTCTCCAAAAATGCAGCATGAGTTGGTAATATTTTCCTTTATATACATCTGTCACAAAGTTTTATACTCCTTGTGACATCTATAGCCAGCTTAGGCCAGTGAAATTGGTTTCTTATCAGTCCTAAAGTCTCCTCCTTCTCCTCCTCCTCCTCCTCCTCCTCCTCCTCCTTCTTCTTCTCCTTCTCTTTCTTCCTCCTCCTCCTCCTTCACTTCCTCCTCCTCCTCTTCCTCCTTCTCCTTCTTCTGCAGGCAATTGGGGTTAAGTGTCTTGCTCAGGGATACATAGCTAGGAAGCATTAAGTGTCTGAGGCCAGATCTTGACTCCAGGACCAGTACTCTATCCATTGTGCCATCTAGCTGTCTCTCTAAGGTCCTTTCTTGACCTATATGTCCAAAGTTATCTTGCAAGGCATTCATAGATATTGAGTAGCATGCTTTGGGTAGCACAGCTGCTTCCTAGTTCCATGTGTGGGCTCAGTCACAGTGCATTGCAACTTTTGATCACACAACTCCAACTTTTGCCATTGCCTCAGCAGTAAGGTGCCTTGTACTGTTTGGAACTTCACATGAATAGGATCATCACCCTGCATTTTGGCTTGTATTATTTTTCCTAGTCCTTCATCAGCCATTTGTTCTTGCCTCTAGTCATTTGCAGACAACTGCTATATTGAAAATTAGTTCAATATCACAAGGTTCACATGTGCAGTTGATGTGCAGTCTGGTGAGAATCTCAAGCTATTCTTCTATCTAGTTGTAACCCAGTACCTTGAGTGTCACAGATTGCTCTCACACCCTCTTCTGGTATCACTACAATTCTAGAATTCTGTGGCATTTGAGACAAATTGTGTGTCTCCACATTCACTATGCTGAAATTATAACTGGCTAGTGCTGCTATGAGGGTATCGAGTGCCTTTGCAGCTATATGTCTTAGGCTGTCTGCCAGTCTCATCACCTTGTCTACTTCAGGAGCAAGCTTCTAGGCATATTCTTGGCCTGTGCAACCCAAGTATCCCAAAATTGCCCTTCTGGAAGGCATGGTTCACATTTAAAAAAAAAAACAAAAACGCCAAATTTGGATCTATGGCAATTGTAGGCTACAGAAATTATCTGACAAATTATTATGTGTATTAAGGATTAGACTTTTTCTGTTTGACCCAAGGAGATAGAACTAGAAGTCATCAGTGGAAATTACAAAGAGACAAATTTAACTAGGAACAGCTAGTTAGTTAGTATAGTAGATAGAGTGCTGGGCCTTGAGTCTGAAAGACTCATCTTTAAATTATAATCTGGCATCAGACATCCATTAGCTGTGTGACCCTGGCCAAGTCATTTAACCCACTTACCTCAGCTTCCTCATCTGTAAAATGAGTGGGAAAAGGAAATGATAAACCATGCCAATATCTTTGCCAAGAAAATCCAAAATAGGATCACAAAGAGTTGGATGAAACTGAAATGACTCAACAACAAAAATTTAAGCTTCATAATCCCCTCCAATTTCCTAACAATGAGTTATCCAGAAGGAGAATGGGCTGCCTTAAAATGTGATATTCCCTCTTATCTGAAGGTTTTCAAGCAAAAACTTGATAATTACTTGTCAAATCTATTTCATTGAAAATTTCATTTGGATATGGATTGGACTAGATGACCAATGATTTCCCTTATAGCTCTAAATGCTTGGATTCTGCAATATTTAGGCACCACAGGGTAGTTGCAAAATTATGCTTGGGAGGTTATTGCCCAAGGCTATGCAAATAAATAGGACTTCCTGGGTTCATGTTTGAATGGTATTTAGTGAGAGGGGATGGACAATTTAAGGGAAAATGAGTACTGGATTAAAGTACATAAGGTTCTATGACTAGGAAAGAAGTTGAATTGGAACTATTCATACCCTACCCCAATAAGAAAAAATAAAATATATATATGCTCAATTAAGTACTCAGATAAAACAAGTTCTTCTGTATCCATTTATTATTCCAATTATTTCTATATTCCAATTAGTTCTATATGAAATAATCAGTAGGATGATTTTAGAGAAGCCTAGAGAGACCTACATGAACTAATACTAAGTGAAATGAGCAGAACTAGGAAACCATTGTACAAGGCAATAGCAAAATTATATGATGATCAATGGATGTGACTCTTTTTAATAATGAGATGATTGAGATCAGTTCCAGTGATCTTGTGATAAAGCCATTTACATCTAAAGAGAGGACTATGGGAACTAAGTGTGGATCACAACATGATCTCTTTCTTTCTCTTTTTGATATTGTTCGCTTGCATTTTGTTTTCTTACTCATTTTCTTTCCTTTTTGATTTGATTTTTCTTATGCAGCAAGATAATTGTATAAATGTTTACATATATTGGATTTAACATTAA
This sequence comes from Antechinus flavipes, assembly GCF_016432865.1. NCBI lineage: Eukaryota > Metazoa > Chordata > Mammalia > Dasyuromorphia > Dasyuridae > Antechinus > Antechinus flavipes. The sequence goes on along the minus strand of NC_067400.1, from coordinate 386,113,062 downwards.
CATGTATAACATATATTATATTGCTTGCCATCTAGGGAAGGGGTGAGGGGAAGAAGGAGAAAATTTAGAACACGAGGCTATGCAAGGATCAATGTTGAAAAATTATCTGTCCATATGTTTTGAAAATAAAAAGCTTTAATAAAAAAAATTATTATTCCAAAGGCCAAGGACAGGAAGGTGAGTCTAAGAGCAACGATAAATACAAAATAGTGAAGATAGACAAAGTGTTCCAGGAATATGTAACACAGATCAACACTATTTCCTACCACCTGAAAGCCAGATATGTCATATTTCTACTTTATCCATCATCCTGAACCAGAAATCTTTAGTTCCCTTATGAAGATTTAGGCTATGCAGGACTAGGAATTCATTATATACTTCAACAACAATATTATATGATGATCAATTATGATGGACATGACCATCTCCAGCAATGAGATGAACCAAATCAGTTCCAATAGAGCAGTGATGAATTGAACCAGCAACACCCAGCAAAAGAACTATGGGAGATGACTATGAACCATTATATAGAATTCCCAATCCCTATATTTTTGTCCACCTGCATTTTTTTGATTTCCTTCACAGGCTAATAATACACTATTTCAAAGTCAGATTCTTTTTGTACAACAAAATAACTGTTAGGACATATATACTTATATTGAATTTAATTTATACTTTAACATATTTAACATGTATTGGTCAACCTGCCATTGTGGGGAGGGGAAAAATTGGAACAAAAGGTTTGGCAATTGTCAATGCTGTAAAATTACCCGTGCATATAACTTGTAAATAAAAAGCTATAATAATAATAATAATAATAATAATAATAATAATAATAATAATAAGAAGAAGAAGAAGAAGAAGAAGAAGAAGAAGAAGAAGAAGAAAAGAAGAAGAAGAAGAAGAAGAAGAAGAAGAAGAAGAAGAAGAAGAAGAAGAAGAAGAAGAAGAAGAAGAAGAAGAAGAAGAAGATATCAGTTCACCTGTGAGGGGGAAAAAAAGATTTAGGCTATGTAGGGTTTTTGCTAATGGCTCTGGCCACCACTGATAAGTGTTCCCTCAAGTCTAAAGAATGGTCCTCTGCACCAAAGTCCCATTTAGTCACTAACAGATTAGCTTTTTCATGCAAATATTTACTTCAATAGATAAAATCACAAATATACGAACTTATTCCTCCAAGATTAGGGGAGATATAATCCTCTTTCCCTCCCTTGCTCTACCCTTTTCTCTCCTCACATTATCTCAATCTCTTAGGAGAAAGAGATTAGGTTCATAGTTCTGTTCTCATAAAGAACCATCCCAATTGCAAGTCTAAAACACTACTCTGGCTAGAATCCCAGGCACTTTGGCTTCTTTGGACTTCCATACGGGCCTGACCACACCATCATTCCTCTTGCAAATTTGGCTCCAAAGTCTCCATAGCTCAAACTCCTAGTCCTGACTCATTCTTCAAAAAGGGTCATCCACTCCATGCTGGGCACAGCACATGGGAGAGCAAAAGAAAAAATAACATTAAATGGCTGTCTCAATTTTAAGGATTCAGTCAGACAATCAAGGAGGCTACCTTTCATCCATTCAGGAGAGCACCAGAGAGTTTGTGTTAGATAAAGTAGGAGTGCTCAAAAGGCCTTTCAAGAGTATCTTCATGCTAGAACTGAGTATGCCCAAAGGAACCTGGGTTATAAATATTTTAATAGAGAGAGAGAATACTTTCATTAGAAGAGTTAGAGAAGGATATATAGAGGAAGAAGCACATGAATGGAGCCTTGAAAGAAGTTAAATATTATGAAAACATAATTATTTATTACACAATTTAAGAACTTGGGAAATCAGGAGTTGGCACATTAAGTTTGAAAAATGATGATAGTTACTGATATAGAGTCCCTGTTACTATATGACTTGAGTTTAAGAATTTTGAGCTATAGTAGGGCTAAAGCTCATCATTTCTTATAGCACAATTAATATTTCATTTCAGTCAATTCCCAGTTGATGGACATCCCCTTAATTTCCAATTCTTTGCCACCCCAAAAAGAACTGCTATAAATATTTTTGTACATATGGATCCTTTTCCCTTTTTTATGATCTTTTTGGGATGCAGACTTGGTAGTATGCGCAGCTTTATAGCCTATTGGGCATAGTTCCAAATTACTGTCCAGAATGGTTGAATCTGTTCACAATGCCACCAAAAATGCATTAATATCCCAGTTTTCCCATATCCCTTTCAACAGTTATCATTTTCCTTTTCTGTCATAGTATCCAATCTGATAGGTTTGAAGTGGTACAAATCTGTGCTGTTTTAATTTGCATTTCTCTAGTCATTAGTGATTTAGAGCATTTTTCATATGATTATAGATAGCTTTTATTTCTTTGTCTGAAAACTGCCTATTGATATCTTTGGACCATTTATCAGTTGGGTGACTTTAATTCTTAAAAATTTGACTCAGTTCTTTATATAGTTGAAAAATGAGTCCTTTAAAAAAGATACTTGGTATAAAAATTTCCCAGTTTTCTGCTTTCTTTCTAATTTTGATTTCATTGGGGTGTAATGTTCTCTTTGGTTTGATTTTCCTGGGGTCTCTGGGAGCAGCCTTTGTTTCAGTTCAGTAATCACCACAAGAGTCACCAGGGGTTAAAGTCCAAATCCTTTATTATTTCTTTCAAAGTCTTGACTCTTTTCCTAGGGCTTCGGCTAGCTTTCTTAGAGGCCTACCTCTCTCCTTGGTTCTGAGAGCTTGAGCTCCCACTTGTCTTCTCTGCCCTCTGAATCTCCAAATCCAAAGATTTGTGCTTCAGCCTCCAGCTACCACAAAGTTGGAGGATGGAATGAATCTGTCTCAGCCTCCGAGAGCTTCTAGTGCGCTTGTCTTCTCTGGCTCAGAGAGCTTTTCTTCTGTGGTTCTTAGTTCCTACTTATATGCTCCACACTGAGTATACATCAATCATTATATCACTAGGAAACCATTATTTGTTGTAGGATTAAATCAATGCTAAACTAGATTTAACCATTGTCTCCTCAATTCCACTTAGTATCTTGTTTCAAGTTCTGGCCCATAATATTGGGAGTTTTTGTGCAAAACCTCCAAATGATCCATTTTATGCTTCATAATGATCTCTCATAATGTCCTAAATTCCTAATGTCCTAATGTCCTAGATCTATAGACCTGACAGGTAAACTGTTCCATTCTCTCTTAATTTGCTTATGGTATCAACCTTTGTATAAAATAATGTATTCTTAAGATAAAGTCAGCAAAGATAATCCACAAAACATTAAAGGACTAACTTCTTTACAACTTGAAATTGGACCAGTTTTCTTCTACTTCATTCTTGGGCCAGTATTGTCCTTTAACGACTCTTGACACCTGCATGTTGTTTCATTTTATTCTCATAAACCCCTGAGAGGATAGTGCTATTATCCTCATTTTGTAGATTAGTAAAAAGACAGAGGTTAACTCTTTTAACTCTGACTCTGAATAGAGATTTGAATTCAAGCAGTCATGACTCTAGGTGCAGTACTCTAACTACTGGCCATACATGTGTGATTTCCATGTTTTGCTGTATTAGAAATCATTCTACAATTAAAGGCACTGCAAAATTTGAAAGTTGGACAGTAGCTCAGTGTCTAACCTAAAAGTAATACTATAAGGCATAGAACAATCAGTTGTCTATTAGTTATGTTATAGTGGAGATTTCTTTTATGGTTAAAAAAAAAATGTTGCTGTACTTGGCAATCCTTCAAGGTTTATTTTCAGGAAATGCAGAAAAGTATGTAAAAATGAGAAAACCATAGAGCTCCTGTCCTCAAGCAGCTTGCTGTCTAGAACTGGATAAAATAATATTCATCTGTTTAGTGTTTTTAATTTTACAAGGTGGGTTTCCCATCTGTTACCTCACTTTTGCTCTTACAGTATCCCTGATGTAGGCTGCTGAGATAATAATACCTACAACTATACCTCCTGAAACTCAGCTGTGAGACTGTGTAATGTACAGAACTTCAGGATTTGAGAGTCAAAGGCCCGAGGTACAAATTCCAGCCATGCTTTGTGACCATGGGAAGTCCCTTAACCTCTCAGAAGATGAACTCGAAATACCTCCTCTCCATCTCTAAGTTGTTCTAAGGATAGAATAATATAGGGCCAAATGCAACAGCTTTGTAATGCAAAAAATATATAAGCATAATTTTAAATTATTATTCTTTCCTCAAAGGCTTTATAAAACCTTTCAAGAATATTTTTCATTTTCACACAATGTATCTTGTACGAGCATAATTATTTGTCTGGTTTTTCTTCCATTATAATATAAATTCCTTGAGGACAAAGGATGCTGGTTTTTTTTGTTTGCTTGTTTTGTTTTGTTTTTGCGTTTCTTTGCAGGCATAGTACTTAGCACAACGAATGACACATAATAGACACTTAATGCTTGCAGACTGGCAGACTACGCTTCTGTTCCCTGGCTCAGGAGCTGCTAGGCTGGGGCACTTACATAATTCACCTCCGCACACTGAGCTCCCTCTTCCTGAGGTAGAGTTCAAATCTATCCGCCCAACTCCGGGCACCGGATGGGGAGAACCATTTCCACCACGGGGTCGCCAGAAAATGAGCTCGCACCACCTGGAGGGCCGGGAACTGGAAGGCCAGTATCAGAAAAGCTACGTGAAACTCTCTTGGGGGTGGGGGTGGGGGTGGGGAGTAGGAAAGGGTGTGCATCGAAACCCCGAGTCCATTTGTGCGTCTCCGGAGGGGCGGGCGAAAGGGAAAGGGATCGGCTACTGGAGGAGCTTGTTGATTGGTCCCAGGGAAGACGCCGGGTCTCCTTCCCCGGTCTGTCCTCTCCCTCCCGTAGGGGCGTGTGAGTTTACGTCAGCTCTGCGCGTCACGGGCGGGGAGACGAAAGTGGGCGTGCCCTGGCGCCTTCTGGCTCCCGCCGATTGGCGGGAGGGTCAGAGCTGTGCTCCCTGACCGGCCGGGAGGAGGGCGGCGCGTTGGGAGGCCCTCAGCCCGGGGGGAGACTTGTAGACCTGTCCAGTAGCAAGATCATGGCAGCACGAACCGGTCAGGGGGCCTTGAAGAGGGTGGTCTCGGGCTATCGCCCGAAGTCGGCGACAGCACCTGGATGCCCGGCCCCGACGCGAGGCCCCTCGAAGAGCGTCAGGTAAAACTGTCGAGAAAAGCGGTCTTCGTTGTCTTGTTGTCGAAGTCTCACTCAGAGGCGGCTGCCTGGAGTGAAGGGAGAGGGGACGCGGAGGAGAGACCAGGGGTGGGGGAGTACATTCCGGCCCCGGCCATCCTTCCTCGAGGCCTCGTAGTCCCTCGAGTGGAATCCAAAGGAATGACGGCCCCGCCCGCTGGGGGCTCGGGTCGAGCAGTGAATCGTGGTTAATGCCGTGGTAAGCGCGGTGGAGAAATAACCTGCCGCGGGGTTCTTCCGGCCCTTCCCCCGCTGCCGGTGCGGAAGCCGGAGCTCGGGGTTGCGGGGGGAGGGGGTCGGGCGGGGGCGACTGGGCTCGGGAGCCTGGTCCCCGCTAATCCTCAGTCCATTGTCCCGCCGGATGCCCTGACGGGCCTTCCTGATTTGGGGTTAGAAGCCCTTTGCTCCCCCCGCCTTTTGACGCTTGCCAAACGAATCGTAGTCGACTTGGGGTGAGGACATGGGGGTGGTGAGCGGTCCTAGACGGTGCTGACCTGGAGACCCGAGTTCAACCCTAGCTTCTGACTCTTGTCGGGTTCAGTAACCTTGAAAGTCTGGCGCTTGCCCATTTGACTTTTAGGTTTGGAGAGGAATGAAGGGATTTCCCTGTACTCTTCTCTCATTTTATCTTGTCACTGATGGGTTTTCAGGGATTGATGATAATATATTTGTGGAACATTTTCAAGTTGGTAAAAGTGTTGTACAAAAATCGGCTCAGTTCATCCCGAGAAAACAAGTGCTATTATGATTTCCATTTTGCAGATAGTAATAATATCCAACTTTTCCAGACACTTGCTTAGAGCTTTGCAATTATTATCTCGTTTGAACCTCACTACAGCTTTGGTAAGTAGATACTATTATCCTCATAAGACAGAAGGGAAACTGAGGCAGGCAGAAGTTAAAGGATTTGCCCAGGGTCACAGGAAACTTGGGGTTAGATTGTGTCCTGAAAGTATTAAAAGTTTATGTTTGAAGTGAGGAGTAAGTATAAACTTTATCCCAGTGAAGGGAAAATATGAATCTTATCTTTATGCCTCTGAAGAAATACAGCTACACAAAGAATACAAAAATCATTCCCTCTCTATTAAAACTTTTGAGTGGAATCTAAATAATTTCTATTCCTTTGTTCCCTGTGTCAATTTATTGTTGTTGATTCTCTTATGATTCCATTGGTACAGGAAACTCCACCCAGACAGAAATCAGTGTTCCACCTCTGAAGTAGTGAGCTTTTGCCCAGGTTCACATAACTAATAAGTGTCTGAGGCTAGATTTGAATGCAAGTCTTATCGATTCCAGGCTTAACACTCTTATCTACTATAATTCTTAGCTGTCCCCAGCTCATATATACAAAGTACAAATTAAGTCATCATTATTCAGTTAAAGAAGTTTTCGTTTATGAAACGCTTCATAATAGCATTTGTTTTTTAAGTATCCGCCTCTTCTACTAGATTTAAAATTATCTAATTTTTAAAAAATTTTGTTTGGCATACCTCTTACACTGAGCAAGCAGAAATATTTTATGGCATAGTTGGGCATCAGAGTAGAGAAATTATAGAGCTCTGTAAGTATTGTAAAGAAAATGTAAGTTGTTAAGTAAGGATTTGGTTTCTAGTGGCTACAGTACTGTAATATGTAGCATATCCTATTGTTGGCCTTTTAAATTTCTTTTTCATGAATAATTTTCAGTTTGTTTTTAGGAGGATTTTTCCATTGGAGTTTATCTTTGACTTTAAAGCAGGGGATGGTGTGAGATAACATTTATTTTTTTTTAAAGGTGTTATTTGAATACTTTTTTTTTCTCGGTAGTATTTTGTTTTCCTAAATACATACAAAGATAGTTTTCAACATTCATTTTTATAAGACTTTGGTTTCAACAAGACAGCAAGCAATATGATATGTGCAGTCCTTTTAAAATATTTCCATATTTGTCATGGAGAGCAAGAAAAATCAGACCAAAAGAGGATAAAAAACACCACAAGAAAAAGCAAACCAAAGCAACCCCCCCCCCAAAAAAAAAAAAAAAGGTGGAAATACTTTTTTAAAAATTTTTATTTTATTTAAAAATAACTTTATATTGACAGAATCCATGCCAGGGTAATTTTTTACAACACTCGCTTCTGTTTCGATTTTTCCCCTCCCTCCCTCCACTCCCTCTCCTAGAGGGCAAGCAGTCCTATATATGTCAGATATGTTGCAGTATATCCTAGATACAATATATGTTTGCAGAACCAAACAGTTCTCTTGTTGCACAGGGAGAATTGGATTTGGAAGGTAAAAATAACCCGGGAAGAAAATCAAAAATGCAAATAGTTCATATTCGTTTCCCAGTGTTCTTTCTTTGGGTGTAGCTGCTTCTGTCCATCATTTATCAATTGAAACTCAGTTAGGTCTGTCAAAGAAATCCACTTCCATCAGAATACATCCTCATACAATATAGTTGTCGAAGTGTCTAGTGATCTCCTGGTTCTGCTCATTTCACTTAGCATCAGTTCATGTAAGTCTCTCCAAGCCTCTCTGTATTCATCTTGCTGGTCATTCCTTACAGAACAATAATATTCCATAACATTCATACACCACAATTTACCCAGCCATTCTCCAATTGATGGGCATCCATTCATTTTTCAGTTTCTAGCCACTACAAACAGGGCTGCCACAAACATTTTGGCACATACAGGTAAAAGGTGGAAATACTATATTTTGATCCACATTCAGTCTCTATAGTTCTCTTCCTGAATGTGGATATCAGATAATAGCATTTACTTGACAGAAATTTCCCTAACAGGCAACTTTATTTGAATATGTTTGTTTACTTGGCAATCAGTCCTCAATTATTCACATTTATGGAATTATATCAAAAAAGGTTGTTATCATCAAGAGATAGATATGTATTTCCAGCCAGTGGGAGGCAAAATGGCAGGTGTCTGAAAAGTCTCTCTCAAATATGTACTTAAGTATAGTTTCCATAATGATTTCAAGAAAAGTAGGAGAAATGATGTCCAATCTCTAATATTAGAGCAGAATGCCAATATGACTGAAACAGACATTATTTGAACTATTCCGTAATCTATGAACTCTTGTTTTATATTAACTCGTTTGTCTGAATATGGATGGTACATATCTATCTGCCCCTAAGAAATGTATTGGCCAACCCTATTTATGGTGTACATTATAAATATTGCATATAATAAAATTTAATTTGACAAGAAACTATTCTGAATACTGTCCAAAAAAATACTGTCCAAATTTGATGATTAGGTTCTCCAAATGTTTCTATTCATAGATGATATACTCATTGCCCTGAAACATTTTAGAGCTTCCTCAAAGATGTCTGTGGTGTAATACAAGAGATTAGGCTAGCCATGAACACTGTAAAAACAAAGTGAATGAAAAAAAACATTGTTCAGATTAATAAACAGATGGAAGGGTGGTTAGTTCATTGATGTTGTGTATCATTATATATCTTTGGTGAGTGCTACAGGTAGATAATGGGTTGGCCTCAGAATTGAGTAGAATGAGATTTTACCATTGCCTTTAGGAAATTGTTTTAACATTTAGAACAGGAGGCAGCATGGTATTATGGAAAGAACTCTGAAATTGAAACCACAGGATCTAAGTTATTATATTGACAATGTCACTTATCCTCTTTTGTACTTCAGTTTCCTCATTTATTAAAAAAAAAAAAGAAGAAGAAGAAGAAGGAATTGAGCTAAGAACTCAATCTTCTGCTCTAGGTCTGTTTTTGTTTTTATTTTTATTCTGTATAGTGACCCTTTTAGCTATAAAATCTCATCTCATCCCATTTATTAAATCATCCATCTGTTTCCTGGAGTTTATTCAGTATATGAATCATGCCATCTACCTCTTTGTGCACCAGTTCCCACCTCTCTTCACTTTTTGTTCAGGTAACATAACAAATTTATATTGCCGTTGGGACCAGGAGAGAGTAATACAATCTTTTGTTCTGTTTTATATTGCACTTACTGTCCTTGAAATGGCCTAAACCACTTCCCAAATCACCATTCCCCAGTTAAGTGTTGTATTTCTATACTAAATATTAGCTACTTGAGGGCAAGGCCTTTATCACTTTTTTATTTGCACCTCAAGTATCTAGCATAGTATCTGAAAAAAGTGAATGTTTTAAAAAATGTTTGTGAGTGTGTGTGTGTGTGTGTGTGTGTGTGTGTGTGTGTGTGTATGTGTGTTTTTAATTAAGACCAGGTCTCCCTATTTCACCTAGGCTGAAAGTAAATGGGTGCTAATTATAAACTCAATCTCACTATTAATTGGCCCAGGATCTTTGACTTATTCTGTTTAGGCAATCTGATGTTTTACTATCTTCCTAAACTTAGTGTTGAACTTAGTATAGATATCTGAGCAGGGGGTAGCTAGATGGCATAGTGGATAGGACCTGAGTTCAAATTTGATCTCAGATACTTAATACTTCCTAGCTGTGTGACCCTAGGCAAGTCATTTAACCCCAATTGCCTCAGCAGAAAAAAAAAAAGTAAAATTAAGAGGCAGCTTGGTGGAGCAGGAGATGGAGCACCAGCCCTGAAATCAGGAAGACGACCTGAGTTCAAATCTGGTCTCAGACACTTACACATCCTAGCTATGTGACTTTAGGCAAGCCACTTAACCCCAATTGACTCAGCAATCTGATCAGCATTAGCCTCACTGCAGCTCAACTTCTGAGCTTAAGAGATCCTTCAAAGTCTTAGCCTCCCTGTTAACTCTGGATCACTGACATGTGCCACCACACATACTCTTTAACAATATTTTTCTTATATTGTTATATATGTTGTGAATCATGGAATAGAATTATTAAAACTATAAATAACTTATACAATATTGGAAAGAGGCAAAATGGATATAAGCCATATTATTAACAGCACATTATTAGCAATAACTTGTTGCTGCCATCAAAGATAAATATGTATGTATATACATATATATCATATATTGGCTAGACATATGATGAAAACAAGAAATAATAAATGAATAACCCAAATATATAAATTGGTACATTCAAGATAGATGCTAAAAAAATAAGGAAAAGTACTCTGAAATCTCTGAAAAGTAATTTCACTTAGTTTCTTCATTAGCCTTAGATTCGTTATCTGGAAAATAATAAAAGAGCTGGATTCAATAAATTAAAATACTTTGATTCAGGCTAACTCTAACAAATTGAATCAGTCTTCTGTAGAAGATTTATGGGAGAAAAAAACGAGGAAGAATCATAGTGGCTGAGGTGTGAAATTGCAATTGTTTACATGTTTACATTAGTGAAGGAAGTAAACTGATGAAATCACAAATCTGATGAAGTAACCAGGCAACTTGTTATATTAGTCAGGATCATATGAAAATATGTTTATTTCTAAAGCTGTAAACATACTTGGGAGTGGGTATCATATGACATGAATTCTTTTAATGAAATTCATTCATTGAGTTATTATATTATCATTAAGCCTTTGGTATGATTTCATTAAAGAAGGTGCTGTGTTGTAAGAGCAAAGGAGAATTGCAGTAGCTCAAAAGAAATGTGAGATGTACAAATTCAGAGACATCTCTGCTCCTAATGTTCATGTGGACTATTTATGCTCTGCCTGTGGTGGAGCCTTCAGCTGGTATTGCTCTGATCAGGCACAGTTGATACAGTGTAACTTGACTCTAACATAGTGATGTCATTTTGTTCCTTTTCAAGAATGAAGGACAATAATCAACTAAGGCCTTGAAGGAGTAATGATTTTTCTGGAGAGTGCCTTTTTCTTAATATTTTATTTTTCTTCACTTACATGTAAAAACAAATTTTAACATATCCTTTTTTTTTTTATTTTACGTTTCAAATTCTATTTCTCCTTCCTCTCCCCTCTCCCTAAGTTAAGTATGCCTGATAAAAAGAATACTTGTGCAGTCATGTAAAACATTTCTGTAGTCATAATTTTGTACAGGAAAATTTAAACTGAAAGAAGGAAAGTGAAAAATAGTATGCTTCAGTCAGTACTCAGACTTTCTTAGTTCTTTCTAGAAAGGCTGATAGCATTTTTCATTATGAGACCTTTGGGATTGTCTTGTATCATTACATTGTTAACAATAGCTAAGGTATTCACAGTTCTTCATTTTAGAGTATTGTTACTGTGTATAGGGTAGATATAATATATAGTGTTCTCCTGGTTTTGCTCACTTCACTTTGTATCAGTTCATATAAGAATTTCTAGGTTTTAATGTTTGTGGCAGCCCTCTTTGTAGTGACCAGAAACTGGAGAATGGCTAAATAAATTATGGTATATGAATGTTATGTAATATTACTGTTCTGTAAGAAATTACCAGCAGGATGATTTCAGAAAGGCCTGGAGATTCTTACATGAACTGATGTCGAGTGAATTGAGCAGGACCAAGAGATCATTATATACTTCAACAACAACACTATATGATGATTAATTCTGATGGACGTGGTCCTCTTCAACAATGAGATGAACCAAATCAGCTCCAGTAGAACAGTAATGAATTGAACCAGCTACATTCAGCAAAAGAACTCAGGGAAATGAGTGTGAACTACTACACAGAATTCCCAATCCCCCTCTTTTTGCCCGCCTGCATTTTTTATTTCCTTCACAAGCTAATTGTACACTATTTCAAAGCCCGATTCTTTTTGTGCAGCAAAATAACTGTATGGACATATATACATATATTGTATTTAACTTACACTTTAACATATTTAACATGTATTGGTCTACCTGCCCATCTGGGGGAGGGGATGATGGGAAAGAGGGGAAAAATTGGAACAAAAGGTTTTGCAGCTGTCAATGCTGAAAAATTACCCATGCATATATCTTGTAAATAAAAAGCTATAATAAAAAAAAATTTCTAGGTTTTTTTGAAATTTTCCTTCTTATTTCTTAAAGCACATTAATATTTTATTACAATTATATAGCACAACATGTTCTCTCATTTCTCAATTGAAGAATATCCTCTAAAAATTCCAATTCTTAGCTACCAAAAAAGTTGCTATACATATATTTGTACAGAATATGTTCTTTTCCCTTTTTGATCTTTTTGGGATACAGACCTAATAATGGTATTGCTGGATCAAAAGGTATACACAACTTTATAGCTCTTTGGGCATAGTTCCAAATGGCTTTGAGAATGGTTGTATCCATTTACAATTCCACCAACGATATTAATGTCCCAGATTTCCCATATCCCCTCCAACATTTATCAGAATCTTTTTCTGTAATAGTAGCCAATCTGAGGTGGTACCTTAGAGTTATCTTAATTGTCATTTCTCTTTATAACTAGTGATTTGGAGCATTTTTAATATGACTATAGATAGTTTTGATTACTTTGTTTGAAAACTCCCCTTTCGTATCCTAGACCATTTATATTTATCAGTTGGAAAATGACTTATGTTCTTATCAATTTGACTCAGGTCTCTAAATATTTCAGAAATAAAGCCTTTATCAGAGAAACTTCTTGTAAACATTTTTTCCTCAATTTTCTGCTTTCATTCTAATATTGGTTGCATTGGTTTTATTCATGCAAACACTTTCAAATTTAATATGATCAAAATTAACCATTTTATATTTCATAGTTCTTCCTATATCTTGCTTGGGCCTAAATTCTCTCCAGGGTATATTTTTAAAAGAGATGAACAAGGAATTGCAAGTTAGTTTTGTTTCAGCAAATGCTATTTAGTCATATTGATCTAAGAGTTAAATGTTCATGCTTGTAGGTAGCAGGTGCAAATACCAAAAGGATATATCTTGTCTTCCTTTATCTCTTTGGGTGTGTTTTTTTTTTTTTTTGAGGAAATTAAAACATTATCTTTTGATTTGTTACTAGGTGCTACTCCCTAGAAATTTAAAAAAAAAAAAAAAAAAGACATGCTGTGAAATAAAATATCATACTTCAAGGTTTGCAGGGTGCTCAAATATTATTATCTTCACAACAGCCCTGGGAAGAAGGTACTATTAATATCTCCATCTTATAAATGAGGAAACCAAGAATGAGGTAGAATAAGTGCTTGACCAGAACCATGCATGGAGATTAGATTTTAATTTTAGTTCAAATGACTTCATGTCTTGTTCTATGTACTATGCCTCCTAACAGATGGGAAATAATTATTTAATAGCCTTTTTATTGTAAAAGGAGAGTAAGATGCATTATTTGAGTATAGGAAAATTGAAATTCTGAATAGAAAATAAGTAAAAAAAAAAAAAAAGTCATATAACTTTATAGCCACAAAACTGCAGTTTCCAGATGGTTATATAAACATACATTGGATACCATGTGCTAACTGCTCTGTCATTGCCAAAATGCAAAAAATGTCCAAATACTAGGCCAAATTCCATGAGTCTTATGCCATTCACATCCATTCTTGTTTCAAAATTCAATATTTTGGTTCTAGGATTTTAAGGATGAAGTAAGAAAAAAAAATTAGTTTTGAAACCTGTAGGCAACTCAGAGCATGACTAGGTTATGTTCCAAATTCAATGTTTTTTAATGCTTTTTACAAACATACCCCAATACAAATTCTTCTTTCCTTTACCATATTCCTTTGTAACAAATAAGTAAAATACAACAAAGTAAACACATTAGGGAGGAAAAAAAGTAAACACATTGTCCACATCTGAAAAGATTACTTTGTATTTCTAATCAAAGATGTTCCAGCCATTGTGTGGAAAAAAATACTTCAAATATGTAAGTCAGGTAACTTTTTATGAAAGATATGAAATCTTTTACCAGTGGTATTCCTTTACATTATTGTGGCCATTATATTAGAAAGAAATAGCTAGGTGAAACAAGACATAGAGTGCTGGCCCTAGAAGAAGACCTAAGTTCAACTCCAAACTCAGATCTTTACTCTCTATGTGACCCTATGGAAAGTCACAATCTCCCTCCATCTTAGTTTTCTCATCTATGAAACAGAGATAGTAATAGCACCTACCTCCCAGGATTGTTATAAGGATAAAATAAGAATATTGGTAATGCACTTTGCAAACTTTAAATTGCTATATAAATGCTAGCTATCATTATCATTATTAAATTATTCTATTTCACTAAATATTAGTTTATATGGATTTTCCCAAGTTTCTCTGAAATCTTCACAATAATAATTTCTTAAAGTACTGTAGTATTCTGCCCCAGTTTGTTCAACCATTCCCCAGTCTAAGAGTCTTAATTTTGTCTTCCAGTTTTTGTAAACAGTGGGGGCTGTTTCTGCAGAGTGGCTCTTTCCATTGTAGTATACTGGCTCTTTTTAAAGATTTCCAGTTTAGTAGAACCAACAGATCTATGTGCCCTGATAGTTTAATCTTTAAGAAACCATTCTGGCCACCATACCACAGTGAGGCATCAGACACGGACTTTTATGGAAGTTCTACTTTGGTTAAATTGGAGAAAGCCTAAAAATACATTATTTTTTATGCTTTACAATGACTTGGAGATTTAGGATGGTAAGTTATTTCCTCATTGAAGATTGAAAGACTTTAAAATAATCCTTGGTATTTAAATTACATCTTTTTCTGATGTAATTAGAGTGAGATCTAATTAATTTTTAAAAATTAAATTGTTTATGAGATGATTGATGCCAGCTCCATTGATCTTATGATGAAGAGAGCCATCTACACCCAGAGAGAGAAAGGACTGTGGGAACTGAATGTAGATCACAACATAACATTTTCACTCTTTTTGATGTTGTTCACTTGCATTTTGTTTTCCTACTCATTTTCTTTCCTTTTGGATCTGATTTTTCTTGTGCAGCAAGAGAATTGTATCAACATGTTTACACATATTATATTTAATATATATTTTAACATGTATAACATATATTGGATTGCTTGCCATGTAGGTGAGGGGGTGGGAGGAAGAAGGGGAAAATCTGAAACACACGGCTATGCAAGGATCAATGTTGAAAAATTATCTGTACATATGTTTTAAAAATAAAAAGCTTAAGATGACAGGAAAAAATAACGATGAATGTTGGAGGGGATGTGGGAAAACTGGGACACTGATGCATTGTTGGTGGAGCTGTGAACAAATCCAACCATTCTGGAGAGCAATCTGGAATTATGCCCAAAAAGTTATCAAACTGTGTATAACCTTTGATCCAGCAGTGTTACTACTGGGCTTATATCCCAAAGAGATACTAAAGAAGGAAAGGGACCTGTATGTGCCAAAATGTTTGTGGTAGCCCTGTTTGTAGTGGCTAGAAACTGGAAAATGAATAGATGCCCATCAATTGGAGAATGGTTGGGTAAATTGTGATATATGAATGTTATGGAATATTATTGTTCTGTAAGAAATGACCAGCAGGATGAATACAGAGAGGCTTGGAGAGACTTACATGAACTGATGCTAAGTGAAATGAGCAGAATCAGGAGATCATTATATACCTCAACAACGATATTGTATGAGGATGTATTCTGATGGAAGTGGATTTCTTTGACAAAGAGATCTAACTCAGTTCCAACTGATCAATGATGGACAGAAGCAGCTACACCCAAAGAAAGAACACTGGGAAATGAGTGTAAACTGTTTGCATTTTGGTTTTTCTTCCCTAGTTATTTCTACCTTCTGAATCCAGTTATCCCTGTGCAACAAGAAAACTGTTCGGTTCTGCACAAATATATTTTATCTAGGATATACTGTGACATATTTAACATGTATAGGACTGTTTGCCATCTGGGGGAGGGGGTAGAGGGAGGGAGAGGAAAAATCGGAACAGAAGTGGGTGTAACGGATGATGTTGTAAAAAAATTACCCTGGCATGGGTTCTGTCAATAAAAAGTTATTTAAAAAAAAAAAATAAAAATAAAAATATGCCTCTTAAATATATACTAAAGTTATCAGGTAAAAAAATAAAAATAAAAAGCTTTTTTTTTTTTAATTATGGGTAATTTTACAGCATTGACAACTGCCACACCTTTTGTTCCAATTTTTCCCCTCCTTCCCCCATTCTCTCCCCCCCGATGGCAGGTTGACCAATACATGTTAAGTATATTAAAGTATAAATTAAATACAATATAAGCATACATGTCCTAACAGTTAAAATAAAAAGCTTTTTTTAAAAAAAGAAAAAAATTAAATCATTTTTAATTAACCAAAATATCTTCACTCCTTCCAGCCCTGCACCATTGAAAAGAAAAAGAAAAAAAAAATTGTCAACAGATTTTTGTTTTTGCATTGGCTGTATCCAAAAAATATTTCTCTCATTCTTTTTGTACCCTTAGGACATCACCTCTCTGTCCGAAGATGGTTAATGTGTTTTGCCCTGGAATTATTTTTGGTCATTGATTTAATAGATTTTAACTCTTTAGAAGTCATTTGTTTTGATAATGCTGTTATTGTACAGCTTATTCAAACTCTATTAATTTTGCTCTGCATCAGTTCATATAAGTTTTCTCAAGTGGTTTTTTTTTTCCTTTCCCTAACACTTCCTTTTGTCATTTCTTACAGCATGGTAATTTTCTATTATCTTCATGTACTATAATTTGTTTAGCTATTCTCCAGTTGATTGGTGTCTCAATTTCCAGTTTTTTGTCGCTATAAAAAGAGCTCCTATCAATGTTCTTGTATAAAAATAGGTTCTTTTCCTTGTACTTTGATCTTTTGAGGAATAATTGTACTAATAGTAGTTGAGATGATTAGTTTGATAACTTTTGCCCTCTTAATTTGATATTTGATAATTCAGAATAGCTTGAAATTTATATTTGCTTAGGAAATCAACACATGGAGTTTACTAACTTTCGACACTATTAAGTTGCCAGAAACTGAATTATAATTTTTGACAATTCAGACTAGCCTGAAATTTACACTTGTTTAGAAAATCTTTTTGTTATTATGCAAATTAATGGTACAAACAAAATTATAAGAGGAATGCTTAAAATATTTAAGAAAACAAAAATTACCAGATATCCTCAAGCACATCAGAAGCATCTGTTTAAATTGATATACTACTTTCAATTTATTCTAATGATCATTGTAAAAAAAAAATTGATGGTTTAATATGAATTACAATAAATACTTGAAAATAACAAAATTGCTTTTTTGTGTGTAATTGAGAATTTTCTCTTAATTTAAACTGTTCTTCCAAATTAGATTCCATGTATGTACATGTTTTTGTACATATGACTGTACAAATGTACTATGACTGGTATATATTTCATGTATATATACACATATGTAAATATGTAATTATACATAATATACAATTCTTCCTTCAACTAGTTCTTCTAATCTAGTTTAATCTTTTTTTATTCTCCTCAGAAAGATGCCAAATCAATATAAGGCTTGGTTTTTTTTGTCTTTGCCTTTATTCATGCTAATCCTTTTTTCTGGAATGCTCTTCAGACTTCTCTCTACTAATTAGCATTTGTCATTTCTTTCATAAACTGATTAAAACAAACTCTTGTAAGAATCTTTCCCTGAGTAACTAATTTATCCTAATCATTTCTTTTCTCCAATTTCTGTTACCACTTAATACAATGAAAATCCTTGTAGCTAAGTCTCTGCTATCTAAGTTTATGACTACCTTTTAAATTTAATTTAATTTTCAATTCTAAATTTTCTCCCTTTGATTTCCTCCTCTCCCTTACTCATGTAGGAGACAAGAAAAATAAAACGTGTTGCATACAAGTGTAGTAGTCATACAAAACAAATTCCCATTAACATTACTACCTTTAAAAACTCAGTTAACAAACTCCTTACTTTCTCCTCATCTCTGACATTCATTAGAATCACTGGTTTTTCAGCTCCTTACCTCAGAGAGAAAAACAGAAAGTCAGAGTCTTGACAAACAGTTCTTGAAAGACTGTTAGTCTCTTTAGGATGCTATACTTAAGTTTTAATCATGTATTTTTTCCTATTTAATTTATTTGTATTAAGATAAGAGGCCCTAATATGTCTTTTGTGACTGCCCTCTTTTCAATAATGAGTAAAATAATATTTTGTGTAAGACAATTGACATTCATATATAGTTGTTGAATAAATGCAGAGTGATTCAAGTAATACTTGAAAAGCCTATTTCATTTCAAGTGCTCAAATATGTTTTTGGCAGATAAGAATTTTTCCGTGTTCAAAAAAATGCAGGTTAGTGAGGCCATAAAACATATCAAAAAAAGCACAAATAATAGAAGTTAAGATTGAGAGAGAAATGTACATGAGAGTTATGTCATAAATAGGAGTACATAAAGATCACAAGGAATTTAGAAAATTTTATGTTAAAAAGGTAGCTAGCTGAAAAGAAAAAGAGAGAACAAACCCAAACCCTCCGTGAATGAATAGCATCAGCAAACATTGTATGTGACAATCTCTGGATACAAAATTTCATATATTGACCAAGAATACATCCACATATTTTTTTGAGATGAAGTGACAATAGCAGTTAAATATATGCAAAATTTTTAAAGCCCATTGAATGATGGGAATTGATCCAATCACATTAAAGTAGATGGAAATACATTGCACAAGATAATTGTGGAGTTCTTAAATAATCATTAAGTAGGTATTATGATCATAGAGATATCTACTATCAGTCTAACTTCCTGCTTTTATAGATAAGGAAACTAAAGCTGCCTTTTTGACACCTAGCTGAAAAGAAAAAGAGAGAACAAACCCAAACCCCCAGTGAATGAATAGCATCAGCAAACATTGTATGTGACAATCTCTGGATACAAAATTTCATATATTGACCAAGAATACATCCACATATTTTTTTGAGATCAAGTGACAATAGCAATTAAATGTATGCAAAATTTTTAAAGCCCATGGAATGATGGGAATTGATCCAATCACATTAAAGTAAATGGAAATACATTGCATAAGATAATTGTGAAGTTCTTAAATAATCATTGAGTAGGTATTATGATCATAGAGATATCTATTATCAGTCCAACTTCCTGCTTTTATAGATAAGGAAACTAAAGCTGTGAGATGTTGTGGGTTCCTATGCTGATGCTTATTCCACATTTCCTAATATGTCCACCTCTTTAATGTGTTGTATGTGGCCAAAACCTTTCAGACACGAAAAACATAAAAAACTGTTCCAACTTTTGGAGAGAACAATTCTAGAAACATTTGACAATTTCATGCTATCATTTTTCTTTTACAAATGTTTAAGCTTTTCATGAGAATTACACTTGTTTACATAGAAATGACTTTCCAGAACCAGCAAGTGAGTGTTTACATACATGTAATCCATTGTTAAAAGGATATATGGGTTCCTCTTCCTCTACACACACATATTCCCTTTTTAATACCATCTATATGGTGGACCTCAAAAAGCCATTCACCTTAGTAAAATAGCAGTAATTGAGCATATGTTGAAAACTTTTGGGATATCTGGTGGAAATTCAAAAACATGATTTTTATTTACTTATAAATAAGTATAAATTCATCTCAAATAAATGTGTTTGTAATTGCCTCCTTTTCTAGTCCCTAGAAAGTAGATAATACCGTGGGATAAATTGAATCTATTGCTACTTCATAATGTATCATATGACTATAAGTTGACTTAAAGCCAAATTTTCAGTGAGAAAGCATTTTTGTAATTTATGATGTGCCAGATACTCTTTCTCATGGACTACAGGCTTGTTATTTTTAGTTTCCCTGAGGTGTTTAAAAAAAAAAAAAAGAACCTACAAAATATATAAGCTTATTAAATGTATTGTGAAGTTTATAGTTTCATATTTATATATTTCAGGATTGTTTAAAGTTGTGATGATTCTAAAATATGATAGTTGTTTCACTAGCTCTAATTGTGTGTTATTGATAATTGTCCAGTCACTCTAAGAAGGCAATTTTTTGTATTTTCAGACATTTGACTTCCTGTGGTATTTTGATGACCAAAGCACCTTTATTACACACTTCACTTATGCCTAAAGAGACTTCTGCAAGAACTTTCTTCAAAATTGCTGCCCCTTTAATAAACAAAAGAAAAGAATATTCAGAGAGGAGAATTATAGGGTTTGTATAAAATTAATAATTTTAATAAGTGACAAGTAAATATCATTTCTCTGATAATGGAATCTCATTTTACCCCTTTTATCTTTCTATACATTCTCTGATTTTTCTTTTAATAGTTTTTCTGCTAGGAAGTTCTATTTCACTTTCTTTGTTTCTTAATTCATTGCTTCTTAAATTTTTTAGTGATTTATACGTGTTCAAAAAGTATAATTTTATTCTACTGTGTATGATAAAAGTTTAAACCTATTAATTTACAAATCATTTTAGCAAAGCCTTCTGTATTGTTGCTCATGAAATTTGGTCACCTCTTTTCCCCACTCTTTTGAATTTCTCAGAGGCAATTCTGTTGTGTTTTATAGATTTATTTTATTTATTATCTTTATTTCTGGTCTCCAACAGATTAAAAATTCAGAGTAGCTACTGATTTGGCAAAAGGCATGGGAATGGAGAGCACTATTAGTTAACATAAATACATTGAATACATTAATATTTCTGAGCAGATAGGTGGAAATTCTCCTCCCAAATCTTTTTTAAAAATGAAAAGTAAACTTTATCAATTTATCATTGATGGTCCAATGATTGAAATTTCTCTCCATTTTCTATCATATTTGACATAATTGAATCCCCTCTCTCTCTCTGAATTTTGTCATTCTTTATAGAAAGCTTCATTTATATTTAGTTCCTACAATAGTTTCATTTTAATAGGAATCTATTTAGATTGTAACTTCATTTAATTTAGTTCACCATGTATTGATTACTACTATGTATTACATATTTGCTAGGCACCAATAATATGAAAATGTCAATAGTTCCCACCTTCAAGAAATTTGCATTTTACTTAATGTTCTTCACAATTTCTGAAATACTATAAAAATATAGTTTTAATTTTCTTATGCTCCCTACTTTAATTATTTTATTTTACTTTATTTTTTAAATCTCTTTTCTTTGACTCTATATCTGGGATTGAAAATGCCAATGAATAAAGAAAAGTCAAACTTCCTTACTTCTAAGGAAGTAAAAGAATGAAACTAACAGGGATTGAGGGTTTGCCATTAGGCTTAAGTTCAGGAGCTTGCCTCCCACCCCATTTGAGTGATTTTAAATTACTTCCAAGGGTTAGTATAATGAAAATGTACTGTACTTGAAGTCAGAATTGTAGTTATTCCTCTAACACACTAACTATGATCTTGGGTAAGATATGCTCCCTGTTATAGGCCTTAGTTTCCTTATCTGCAAAATGAAGGGATTGAACTAGAATATCTTTACAGTACTCTAGCTCTAAAAATTTTAAATTTCTTTGGAATTAATTGGAAAAATCCTTATCTCCAACACCAAATAAAATATACTATTAAGTGTGAAAAATTAAGTGTTAGGAATTTAGAAATACAGCTCCCTAATTCCACTCTAATGATTTGGGGAAGAAAAAAAAAAAAGAATGTTTTAAACATTGAATAGATTTATTAGAAAAAAATTTAAATAAAAGAAAATTCCAGCCCTTCAAATAAATTTTCTTAATTTGGAAATATAATTTGCTATATGAGCCTATGCTATGTTTCCTTCTTGGTTGAAAGAGTTTCAAAGTTCCTTACAATGTTATCTTAAAATAAATGCCTTTTAACATTCTTTAGTTTAAAGAAAGATGGAGAGTCATTTTTGTTGGAATATTTTCTGTAGTAATTAGTATCTTCATTTCTTTTAATTCACGAACCTTTGT
This sequence comes from Antechinus flavipes, assembly GCF_016432865.1. Classification (NCBI taxonomy): domain Eukaryota; kingdom Metazoa; phylum Chordata; class Mammalia; order Dasyuromorphia; family Dasyuridae; genus Antechinus; species Antechinus flavipes. The sequence goes on along the minus strand of NC_067400.1, from coordinate 386,091,203 downwards.
AAAGTAGGTGACACATTGATCATTGTCCCCATTTTACAGGAAACTTAAACCTCAGAGAAGGGAAAGGCCTTTCCTCCAGATGACACAGCTAGTAAGTAGCAGAGCTGGGCTTGAAATGGAATCTCCAGAGCCTCTCATTCCAAGCCCAAGGGCTTTTTTTAAACTACATTTTGTTTTGTCTCTACCAAAAAAAAAAAAAAGCTAGTTTGAAGAAAATGGCATTTTTAAAAAATGTCCATATAGAGCCATAAACAAGAACACTTAAGTATAGTAATTTCCTGTTGAATGGCCTGTTGTTTATTGTTATTAGCCAGAAACATGGAATGCCTGTTATGTGTGTATATTATCTGTATTTGCTTTGCTTATGTATTGCATTTAATCAAGTAATAATAGTAACTTATATTTATCCTAGTACCTTAAGGTTTGCAAAGCACTTCCCATTTATTTTCTTTAATCTTTATAGCAACCCTGTGTTAGGTAGGTACTATTATTTTTCCTATTTTACAGATGAGGAAACTGAGTCTGGAAATGGTTTAGTAACTTGCCCAGGGTCACACATCTAGCAAGTGTCTAAGGCATGATTTGAAATCATGTCTTCCTGACTCCAAATCCTGCACTCTATCCACTATTCCAGATATGTTGTTTATTTTTTCTTTGAATAATTAATTTGATATTAGCAGAGATTTGGCTTTCCTGTATTAATGGCAGGAGTTCTTCAATGATTCATTTTGAAGGACGTGTCTTAAGGGCAGTTCTTTATTAATGTATTCTCATTTCTTACTCTGATGCTTCTTGTCCCTCCCTATTTAGGGAGACCTACAGGTAGCAGGAGGAATAAAAGAAGGAATGCATTTTGCTATTGCTGCTAAGAAAAGAAAATGGAAAAAAAATTCACTTGCTCATAATGTAGAAGGGTCTTGCACTTGTCAGAGGCACCATTCCCTATGATAGCTCTATTTTCCAGCTCCTTCTGCAGTAGAGGGAAGGGAAGTGGTTGATTGAAGATTGAATGTGTACAACTAGCTCACTTTTACTCCCTCTTCCCTCCACTCTGTACAGTAATTAGAAAGAAGCAGCTTCAACAAATGTGAAAACAAAATGATTATTTAAAAGAGTTATTTTGTTTCTTTGTGCTTCAAAGGTACTGAAAAATGTGAAACAAGCCTACTTGTAAAATACATACACACACACATACACACATATATATGCATTTATACACACACTTTTATATATATATTTTAAAAATTACGACATGAGTTTTTTAGAAACTTAAATAGAATTTTGCATTTGAGCAATGGAAGAATAAAAACATTTTCTACTCTTATGTATAATGTGAAGAAAAGACACTAGGCTAGCACTAATTTGTGATAATATTCATTCTTCCTTTGTAAAAGATGAGAATGTTTTTTAAAGTATCATAGTAACCTGTTGAAGTGGTAGACTAGAATAGTCTGTTAATAGATGAATGGAAAATAAAGATCTCAACACAACAAATTAAGTTTCATGAATTTTTAATCCAATTTCTGGAAACATAAGTTTATTTTATTACTTAGTTCCCCATCTCTTAATTCAGTTTTGAAGTTATTCATTTTGGAAGTTAATGTCTTTGTCCATAATGTTGCCCCATATGTATTTTTTGTTTATATTCACTTTAAAATATTAACATAACAAATGTATACGATTCTATACTTTATTTCAGATATTCTATGCAAGAAATGTATGATGTAGTATCTGGTATGGAAGACTACAAACATTTTGTACCTTGGTGCAAAAAATCAGATATAATTTCAAAGAGATCTGGATACTGCAAAACACGTTTAGAAATTGGGTTTCCACCTGTGTTGGAGCGGTATACATCCATGGTAACTTTGGTGAAACCACACTTGGTCAAGGTAACTTTTTTCCTTATTTATTTAGTTTTCCCATACTATTTTTTAGTATTTAGTATTTCCCCTAGTATAAAATATTAATATACAGTTGGAGTAGGAAACCTTTTCTTTCTATTGAGATGTCTAGTATTCCATAGTTTTAGGCCAACAAGTGAAAACAAATTAGTTCTTGAGTTTCTTTTTAGAAAGAAAATATTCCATTTTTAAGAAAACAGAAAATTATTTAGAAGATAAAGTACATTTTATGCAAATTAAGAGAAGAAAGTCAAAGAAGAATAGAAGTATTTTGTCTCCCTTTGTTTTTAATATGAAATTTATGTGCACAACTTTGCTCATAACAAGCATTTAAGTGTACTTTGTTCTTTATGAACACAAAGAAACAAACAAGACAAGTATATATAGATCAGAAAAAAAGCTTTCCTGGAATAGCGTCCTTGTGATTTTCCATTGTTATTAAAATCAAAATGAGAATATGTTCTGTTTTTGTAACTACTGGTAATTTCCCTAGCATATTTTTACTTGGTACTTTTTCTAAGAGCCAAATACTATATTACTCCCATCTTTGGTATTCAGCTCAGTTAGGGAAAGGGTGCAGCAACAGCTCTGTGACAACAGAGAGAAGGATAATATTCTAAGTCAGGATTTCATTGTCTGACCTATTTCTGCCAAAGCTTGGGGATAGGTAAACCTGTCATCTTCCAGACCTAGTGTGGTCTAGGACAAAGCAGATATCAGTAATGTAAAGAAATTTAGCTATAGGGGTTCCTGCAGGCTAGTGCCCTTATCTGGTGATCTTCAGAGGTTCCTTAGGGCAGGTTTTTCCTGTGACTTCTGTTCCTTCCTTCTAGCTGCCTCTAGAAATATTTAACTTGGTTATTTAAAAGCAAAAGGAATTATGTTCATTGATTTAAATTGCATATCAGTTGTGCCTAATTGCTGTGCAAAACAGTAACTATTATGGCTGTCATTGAATTCTAAGATACTTTAGAAGATCCATGATTGCTTTAGTGTGAATCATTCCTTGTAACAACATACTTATGCCTTAATAGATATCATGATAAGCTGAGCTAATCAAAAAGTTTTATCACTGGAGAAGTCCCTATTTGAAACTTGTCTTAAGTTGAGTAAAAGTCCATAGTTGTCACTGTATTGCTAGAGCCTTTCAGAATTCAGGACTATTTCTATATCATGGATCATCAAAGTAAGTTTTTCTAGAAAGGTTGTTAAATATGAAGCAGATTACATTTGTTGTTAAGTTTTGATTTCAACACTAAACAGTTAAGTTCGCATTTTGCTTCTCTTGAACCTTGAATGGCCTCTCAACCTTAAAATTATGTGACCATTTTCTCAGGGAATATCAATGTGGAACTTGACTGCAGAAAATCATGAAAAATCATAGTTCTATAACCCAAGTCCAATTTCCTGTGTACTAATTTAAGAAATATTTAGGAAGATCAAGGAGAATACCTGAGGCATTCTGGGACTGCCAGAAATTTTCCTGTGACTTTTTGAGCCATTTCTTTTATACTAAAATTTTCCATTCACCAAAGCCTTTAAAATATACAAATATTTCCAAAAGAGGAAAAGGTTCAGTTTACCTTATGATCTGTTTCTCAGGAATGTTTTTTTTATATTTCCTTAGTTCACCTAGGGAAAGCAAGCAATAATAACAGTATCCATAGCATTCAGTATATTCTGCCAAATGCTATTGGGAATAAAATATTTGAAGATCTTATTTCTGATGAAGTTCACCAGTAGGTGGTTAGATGAAATTGTGATTGTATTTGTGTAAAAATAAACTGTGAGAAATACAATATATTCCCTCTCACCCTCCACTCCTTCATTCACTTTTATTCCCACTTCTCATTAGTAATGATTCCATGGATTATATTTGCATCTTTGTTTTAAGCACTTAAGACATTTGTTTTGTATTTTGTGTAGCTTATCCTCCAGTTCAGAGGGAACAAACACTTGAGGAAGGGAGATGATGTGGTTCACAATACTTCTAAAAAGGGCCTGAATCAGTTAGTGTGTTGATAAACAAAGAAATATATAAACATGTGATTTCCTAAGTAAGTATGTGGCCCATAGGGAACCTTATGTATGGTTTCTAATCCTAGTTTCTATTTGAATTTGACACTACTGTTCTATTCCATTCTCCATTTACATTGTAAACTTTAGAGTCTTCCATCTTTTGTGATTTTCCACAGCAAACATGCAGTGAATGTTTCTCTGAATTGCATTGTTTTACACCAACTTTCTCTTTTAACTTATAAATTGTATTATGTTGATTAAGTTGAGGCATTTGCTAATAAAGATAATAATTAATGTGGAACTTTTGAATACTAATTAGATACAGTGCTTTAATCATTAAAGAAAATTATGAAATCTAACCAATAATTTATCACTGAGTCAAGTTATTAATGGAGATGATAAAAAGAATAAACTTTTAAAAGTCATCTATAAATAAAATTTTTAAGCTCCTGCATCTTATCCTTGGCAGTCGTTTTCAAATATTAGTTGCTAAACATTAATATTTTCTTCATGTAAAATTGCTGTTGAATAAGTAAATGTACATTTGTTTCAGATTTCCTCAAATAAATTTCCATATTTTAAACATTGATTTGTATATTCAAAGGGTTTAGATGAGACTGGAAAACAACAACCAAACTTAAGAATAAATCTTATTCTTTTGACTCTCATTCTGACATATATTATCGCTTTGGATGTTAGAAATTGGACAGATCCCTCAATCCCTTATTTTTTAGTATGTATAGGATAGGACAGAATTCTGATTTTCTGCTTTTGGGAACCAGGCATCCAGCCCTGGATAATAACTCAGGAAGTCAGTTCCTTGAATAAATATAGGAATGGTGATACTTGTTCCCTTAGTGAAGTGTTTTATCTATCCACTAAATCTTATCCTACTTTCAGTTGTCTGACATGTAAGAGTTTTAGCTTTTCCAAATGTTTATTTCAATCAATGAATCTTAGTACCAAATAGATGCATTTAACTGTGCCTTTTATATCATTCTAGGCATCCTGCACAGATGGGAAACTTTTTAATCACTTAGAAACAGTTTGGCGTTTCAGCCCTGGCCTTCCTGGATATCCAAGAACTTGTACGGTGGATTTTTCTGTATGTATATAATAAAATATTTGAATTATTCAAGTCACATGTATGAAGTCAATAGAGAAGTGAATAGACTGGTTGACCATCTTGAATATATTTGTGTCATGACAATGAGCTTCCCCAAAATCGTCAAATCGATCTTGGTGGTTCATGTGGACAAAGGATACTACCAGATATAATCTAGAAATCTTTGTTAAAGATTATAATAAAGTCCAGGGCAAAAAAGAGAAGAACTTGAGCTATAAATGGTATTTTTATCATTTTTGCCAGGTGAGGATAGGACAGAGTCAGATAAGAAGTGAACACAATGGCAGTACACTCTTTGAGAATAGGTTATAGATTTCTGGATAATGACTTCAAATATAGGAATTATGATAGGTTTTTGAGAGACAAAGAGGGAACAAATAAATGAGAGGTGGATAGAGCACCAACCAGACCTGGAGTGAGGATGTTCAAATCTGGCCCCACAGCTAGTTGGCACACTAGATAGAGCACTGTCCCTGAATTTAGGAGGACCTGAATTAGAATCCACCCTCAAACACTTAACACTCACTAGCTGTGTGACCTTGAGCAAGTCACATAATCCCAAATGCTCCTCTTCTTCAGGCCCCTCACACCCACCCATTCCCCTCGTGCCCCCCTCCCCCCTTTGCCAATCTGGTCTAAGACACTTACTAGCTGTGTGAACCTGGGGAAGTCACTTATAAATCCTCTTTGCCTCAGTTTTCTCACCTATAAAATGAACTGGAGAAGGGAGTAGCAATCCTTTCCAGTATCTTTGCCAAGAAAACCCCAAATGGGGTTTTGGAGAGTCAGACATGAGAAAACAACTGAATAACAATGAGAATTGTGTCAGCAACATTAAACTCAGAATGCACTACAGTTGATGATAAATAATACTAAGGACAAATGTTAAAGTGCAGCATAGTTTTTGGTTTTTATTTCTTTAAAACTATGTGAGAGCAAGAGAAGGGTCACAAAACATCCTTCTGTTCAGGGCAGAAAGATGATGATTACTAATGCTAATACTAATTACTAAATACTAATGACAAAGCAGAGGTGTTTAATATTTATTTTTCTTATGTATAAAAATGATTAGAAGCTAATGGAAATCCAATATATGTAAGGAGACAATGAGGTAGTTCTAGGTGGCCTCAGATCATCAGGCAAGAGCTACAGCTGGGAAATATTACTTAATTGTTCCCAGTGATCTCTGAAATATCTTAGAAAATGAAAGAGGTTTCCCAGGATGGAGAAGAGCAAATGTTTTGATTTTCAAAAGTGGGATGATTTATATTTGTGGTAAAATTCTGGAACACATTAGTAATGGGTAAGTTTGGTATGTTAGTGCTTAGAAATAAAAGTGATCTCTGTGAGACATGTCTTCATCAGACTAACCTAATTTACTTTTTTGATATTCACTAAAATAAGATTTATACTCCAGAATAATAGATTCTAGCTCTATTCTCAACCTAAATCTATTCTGTATTTACTTTATATATTTTGCATAGATATTTATATGAACATGGTGTTTTCCCTAATAATATGGGCTTCTCGAGGAAAGAGACTTAAATATTTATTTTTGGATACTTAGTGTCTAGTGATGCCTGTCTCATAATAGGCACCTAAATGCTTATTCATTTTCTATACGTATTTCACTTTGGATTTCACCTTAAACAATTTAACATTTCCCCACAGATTTCCTTCGAGTTTCGTTCACTTCTACACTCTCAACTTGCCACACTATTTTTTGATGAAGTTGTGAAGCAGATGGTAGCTGCCTTTGAAAGAAGAGCATCCAAATTATATGGTCCAGAAACTAGTATACCTCGGGAATTGATGCTACATGAAGTTCATCACACATAAATGAAAAAAGAACTGGTGCTGTCTGCTTATAATTATGATTTTAATCTAGTTCACTTTAAAAAGTGTTTTCATCACTGTGCTTTCAAAAGACAGGCTGTTAAACCTAGCTTAGAGTGTAAAAATTACACCATTGAAAAAATGCACACAAAATATGCAACCAGATGTATATAGAATTATTTGCTTCAATCAAGTGCAATTCAAGGTAATTTGTACATTAGCATGTTCTGTACTTTGAATAATGAAATGTAGTTACTATTGCTAGAATACTAATAACTTTTCCCAGGACAATTTCAAAATTGTAAATCAAAAAAGCAATTGTAATTACTATTTTACCTGAAATATTAGTTTTTCTGCTGTGTAATATATTCACAATACATCAAGTTTAAGTTATTAAATCCAAAATATTTGTAACTTATTGTTATAGGGCCTACTTTGATGGCCTGGGATGTTTGATAATCATCAGTGCATCATTAAGGTAAAAACTTTGTGACCTAAAAATACTGCTTATGAGAGTATGCAGCATACGTTTATGTATTTTCATAGTGATTTTATTAGCCTGATTTTTTATTATATTTTGGTCAGTGGTCCAGAGCTTTAAGCTATTTTCCTAGTAGTTTGTACCTTTCTCTAGGTACTTACTTGGCTGCTCTTTCAACATTGTTAATTGAAGGCCCAATTGCATTGACAACAGATTCAGATAGTTTGGTTGACATCTCTGGCAGTTTGCATCCTCATATTTTTATTTATAGTGTGCATTCACTTTCAATAATGTATTTTAAACCTTAACTGATATTTTTTTAAACAAATCAATGTAAGCACTGAAGAGGTAACTTAATAAAGTTAAAGCAGTTTGTTTACTTTTTTGTATAATTGTCATTATAATTCTTATTTTTATAAATACATATTTATAGCACAAGAACAAATTAAGTAATCATTTCTGATGGCTTAGGGTTTATCCTCATATCTAACATCATTCCACAATCCTTTTATATCAAATTCTAAACCACATGAGCTCTTAAATCTAAAAATCATTTTCATAAAATCATTGTACCATTATCTTTTTTTCTTCTTTGAATATCACCTTGGCAATATTTAAATGAAACCAGAACTGATCGAGTTTTTAAGATTTCAAATTGACCCAACACCTTCCTTTAGGTTAAGATACCAATCCCAGTTTATGGTTGAGCAAATGTAGCTGAGCTTCAGTAATTTGCCAAGGTTAAGAAGTTGAGAGAAAAAGGAATTAAAATCATTTTTATTGTAGAAGAAAATAGAATACTATCTTTACATTTATAAAAGAAAAATCCTTGCATTCTGCCCTAATCCACAATTTATGACCATCACCATTACAAAAATCCTTATGTATATACTTATGAGACAACTAAATGTCACAGCAGAAAGTGTGTACTATGCCTAAAGTCAGAAAAGCAAGTACAAATCTAGCCTCAAACACTACCTAATGTGTGACCCTGGCAGTTTTCTCACCAATAAAACAGGGACAACTCATCCCAGAATTGTTGAGGATGAAATGAGTTAAAATCTACCAATGTACTCTGCATTGACATGGTCTGGCTTCTGAATCCATCTGTCATGGTTTAAAGTCAGTTTTTACCAAGAAAAAGTAAATTAAAGGTGTTTCAAAAAGTGATTGGGGAGAATATTGCAGAAAATAAATTTGAAGGGCTAGAGATGTCCTCATTACTTTAATAATGAAGGCAATGAATTGCTCAGAGGCAGAACCAAGTTTTACTCTGTCCCTGTTAATAGGTCTGATCAGAGCTCAGATGTTTACAGTAATACGTTTAAGATAGGAAATGAGTTCTGGGAAATTGAGTGGAGCCAAATAAAAGTTTTAGCAGACATTAGTGGCTAAAATACCAGAATTTAAATTACTATACCTGTGCCTCACTATGGATAATCTTGATAGGCATAGTTCATAAAATGAACTGTTCTCTAATAATTCAGGGGTCCAATGACAGGTAAATTACTCTTTGATACCACCCCCCCCAACTCCAAATCCTGCTGTATCATATTGTTTTTCCCAATGTTGAAATTTTACTTTAACAATTTTTCATTTATATTTGAATTATTCAGACTAAACCACCATTTTGGTCAAATTTTTTGACTTTAACATCTGATCACTGTATTTTTATGGATTTAATTCCACTAATACACAAAATGAGAATACAATTACTAACTTTAAACAATTTTATTACACAAAGGTTGTCACATAATTGGATATTTTTCTACTTTGTACACAATTTTAATTAGTCTTCGTCTGCACATAAAGGCTGCTTCTGAACTTTCCTTCTAGTGATGGCAATACTACAATTCTGATTTCACAGAATGATAGTAAAAATGCCTCAGCTGGTTTAAGTTGAAAGCAGAACATTGGTACATGGATCTTGCACCCAGTATTAGGAATGTACAAATGTCTTTATTCAAAAAATACAAAATAAATTATCTGTAGGCATGGATAACGACAGCAGTAAACCATTACATATTTTGTCAACTGAAACCAGTAACTGATGGTTATAGTGATTTTCTTGAACATCAGCCTTTTCTTCAGTTCTGTCTCCAACTGACTTCTCTGAAGTTAGCGAAGAACACTGCTTTGAGTCTTGCTTGCATCACAGATCATAATGCTAGAGCATTATTCCAGGAAATTAGAACATGCCACCTCCCATGCCTCCACCCATGCCACCCATTCCTCCCATGCCAGGTTCTTTCTCTTCTTTAGGAATTTCAGTAACAACAACTTCTGCTGTAGTTAATAAGGAAGCTACACCAGCAGCATCCAACAAAGCAGTTCTTACAACCTAGAGGGGAATAAAGTCAAAATATTAACTTTACCTAAAATTCCAAACAGCCTGCATAATCAATCATTCTCTAGAGTTTTGAACTTACTATCTTGAGAAAAATATGCTAACAATGAAGTTTTAAAAAAAAAATTGTTTACCTTAGTTGGGTCAATTATTCCTTTTTCAACCATATTCACAAAATCTCCAAGCATGGCATCATAACCTATCTCTGAGGAGCTTTGCAGAATTTTCTCTACTATCAATGAGCCTTCAACACCCGCATTCTTAGCAATGGTCACTGCAGGAATCTTCAGTGTCTTCTTAATTATTTCTATTCCTATAGAAGGAAAAATCCTTTATAAAGATTATCTTTTGAGTTTCATTCATAATAGCAAATATCACTAATAGCAAACAGCACTTAAATTTGCCATAAATTTTAAATGTATTAAGAATTTGTTTTTTTGTGGAGTTGGGTTTATTTTGTTTGCTTTTTAACTCCCAACAATCTTGAGAGGTAGGTACTACTTTAATAATTGTTTTACAGATAAGGAAACACTTGTCTGGCTCACTGTGCTTGAGTTTGAGGCAATTCAAAGGCAGGTATTGCTAACTCAAGACCTGCACTCTATTCACTACATATATAACATTATAAAAAGTTATAATATGACAAAAGTACAAATCTGAAAATATAATTAGATCACAGCTCCCAACACCCTTCTCTTTCCCCAAAACTAGTTAAATTTCCTTTATTTTGGATTGACAGATCTGGACAATGCCAGTAACAAATATAGTTTGCAACACAATTTTAACAGGGGTAATATATTAAATGGATATAAAGCTTCCTAAAAAGTGAGATGAGCTATGTCAGGAGACAGTGTTAGAGAGGTTTCCTATTCAGGTATCATGTTGGATTAAGTGACTTCTGAGACTCTTCGACCCTAAAACTACTAAGAACTATAATCATCAAATGAATATTAGTCATCTATCCCTAAAATTACATCAAGGACTTTTCCTGCCTTCTGTCAACAGTTATAGTATAGAATTAACACCAGTTCAAGCACAAATCTACAAGATTATATTCTTTACCAATTTTCTGATCATCATTAGCTGGAGTTAATGCTTCTAATGCAGGAATGCATCGAAGCAATGCACAACCACCACCCAGAACTATGCCTTCTTCCACAGCAGCACGTGTAGCATTTAATGCATCAGTAACCCGGTCTTTCTTTTCGTTCACTTCTACATCACTTGTTCCACCAACCTAGAAGTACAAGGAAACTTGGAGTTAAATATTACCATATTAAAAAGCACACACAAAAAACCTCCAACATTTATATAATCAACTTATGTTTTTGTAAGATATGTAATAATCTAACAAATAACCTGTACTGAATATTCATTTTGTCCCAATCATAGTCTTTAACCAATTTCCCATTTAGACTTTTTTTAGTTGCATCATGGGAGTCACAAATGATTTAACCTAACAAAAAAAGAAGTAACTTGCCATCAGAAAGGAAAGAGTTCAAACTTTTCATGGTTGAATTAGGTTATAGATTCTTACCTTTATTACAGCTACTCCATCAGAAAGTTTGGCCAAACGTTCATTTAATTTTTCTTTTTCATAGTCACTAGTAGTAACCTCTAATTGTTCAATAATTTCTTGAACACGTTTTTCAATTTGGGATTTTTCACCCTTGCCTTTCAAAAGCATGGCATCATCTTTTGTCACAATAACCTCTCCAACTTTTCCAAAGTCATGAGGTTGAATATCTTCAAGATTCAGAGTCAAACCCTCCTCTCCAAAAACCTGTAAAAGTGATTAGGAGATATGATGGATATTAGGTAACAAGTTCATTAAGCAGAACTTTTCTGCATCACATCAAGCTTATTTAGAACACATCACTTTATTTAACCTACAAAAGAACTCAGTGATATGCCAACTTCAGATAAAGAATTTAACAGTATGTAACTAGGTACAGTTTGTTCTGATTGTTATCAAATTCAGATTTTCAAACTCTCAGTCCAACTTAATTTATGTACCATTTGTAAGGCATTGTAGTAGTAATTCAGTTGCTTTACTATGTCAAGCTGCACATTTTAAAAACAATTTATCAGATTAAATGTAAACTTCTGTGGATCCCAATAGCCCTAACTTGTGTTAAAACTATTTTACTTACTGTACCACCAGTAGCAATAGCCATATCCTTAAGCTGATTCTTCCTGTTGTCACCAAAACCTGGGGCTTTTACTGCAACAACCTGCAGCCCAACTTTTAGCCTATAAGCACAGAAACATTACAAAACTATTTTTAGGACTACCAGTGAAGAAACTCAATTTTCATTCTTCAGACATCGTTTTATTGCCTTTTATTGCTCTCAACATTAAGGGTTGCTAGCCACAAAGTATTAAAACCAAAGCTGTGGGAGCAATTAGATGGCACAGTGGATAGAGCACTGCCATTGGAGTAAGAAAGACCCAAGTTCAAATTTGACCTGACACTTACTAGCTGTGAGATTCTGGGCAATTCACTAAACTTCTCACTGCCTTGCACATACCAAAAAAAAAAGGTCGGCAATATGGGATATTCTTTACCCTTGAAATCCTGAAGATCTAAGACCATTTTTAAGCACCAGTCATGCTGACAATATATGAAAGGATGGTACAAAATATATTTGATATGTTTCATCTAAACATATTTTCTATGTTTAGTTTGTTCACATTCTAAATTCAGACTGCTATGTTCAAAATGTTAACATAATACAGAGTAAAAACTTGTTTTTGGTCTAGAGATCCAATTTCATAAAATTAGAGATTAAAGAAATTGTCTTTGCCTCCCTTTTTTCTTACTTTTTTTTTTTTTTTTTAAATAAGAGCTGCTCCCAGCCCGAAGGTTTAATAATCTGTTCATAGTTACATGGTTAGCCTTCTATAAAAACAGGTCTTGACTCCAAGGCTCTCTACCCATTAAGACAATTTTGTCAGTAAAAGTTCATAACCCCACATTTATTAATAAAAAGTAAACAGTCATTAGAGAGTCCAGATAATTTCTTGAACACAACTTTTTTAACACCAGTAATTCTACTATATGCAATTGCCTCCCCAGTCAAGTCTTTATTAACTATTAAATTGGTTGTCTTGAAATTAATGGGGAAATGTTTGGCAAGATAAATGCAAAGAAAGCACCAACAAGAATTATATCAAATCTAATTAGGCACCAGGCTTTCTTGCAGTTAAAAGGTAATACAACTATTTCTGTACTTAGGTATTTTCTTGTATCTATGGGTTGAAAATTACAATAGGACTTATAAAATAAAACTTTTTGGCAGACCCAATATCTTATCAATACAGTTGGGTTAATGGCTCTCTTAATTTGTGGAGCCTTCAAATATCCATGCCTCATTACCTGTTCAAAACCAGCGTACTTAATGCTTCTCCATCAACATCTTCAGCAATTATGACTAAAGGTTTACGGTGGGCATTTGCAATTTCAAGTGCAGGTACAATAGACTGGACACTAGAGATCTTTTTTTCACTTAAGAGTACATAGGCATCCTGGAATTCACATTTCTGACCTATATGATATATACGAAGGCAATTGTAAGCAAAATAAAAAATTTTATATTCATCTAATGTAGACTACTTATTATCCTTATAAACTTGGTACATAATAAATTATGTTAAAAAAAAAAAAAGGAGTTTATAACTCAGGCAAATATATCTAGAGAAAGATTGCTAAATAGATTTGTTTTAAACTACCTGTAAAGAGAATCTATTTTTCAGCAGCTTGGTTTATTCCCTCCCTCCAATTTATCAATTCATTGTCATTTTCTCCACCCTTTCCCTTATTCCAACCCCATTCTTTCTCACTAACTAAAATGACTTGGCTTATGTTGACTAGTGACCAGTATTCGTGCCCCCCTCCCACCATATCTCCAAAATGGAAAAATACTCCAGAAATGGTACAATTCAGCTTATACACCCTATACATGTCTTTGAATGTCAGTGATGACACATTCTTCACCTTTAGCTGTATTAATGAAGTATGGAGAGATATAGCCTCGGTCAAACTTCATGCCTTCAATAATTTCCAATTCATCATCCAATGTTTTTCCATCCTGAAAATATGAAGACAAACTATGAATACAGTAGAATACAAACATATACAAGAATCAAGACAGTAAACAAAATGGGAGGGGTGGGGGTGGGGGAGAATCTAAACATTTAATTAAAAATTAGCCCACTGGGGCTATGTATAAAAAGGAATAGGCAAACTAAGATAAAGCAGGTTAGTACAAATTTTTTATTTATCAATTTACAAAAAACCCTATTTTATAGTTACGCCCTTTGAGCTAGGAATTCTAATAGTGTTATAATGTTCTCAAAAGACTATTTTTGTCACTCAAGGGAACATCAGGATGATTTTAAAAAAAAGGAACAAGTTTTTCCTTTAAAATCAATGGATCCAGCAACTCTTTCAAGAAATTAAGTATTAATAAAATTAAAGTTACTCTGAATCTCATTAGCTTTTTATGCCACTAGTCAGAGAAAATCAAATGTTTAGTTTTTTTTAGTACAGTCATCATCATTACTCAAAAATGTATGTTATTGAGGGTGAGTTAAGATAAAATCTTGGTATACAATAATTAACTTATTACTTATACTATTGTAAACTGTCCAAATGTCTTTTATCATGGCTATCAAATAAGCAGCTTAATGTGTTAGGGGTGCTATTGAATAAAACATCTATACAATGTGTTGAGAATTCTTTGACCCAACACAATAGACTCATTATAACTTGCCTTTACTGTGATGACACCTTTTCGTCCAACCTTTTTCATTGCATCAGATATTATGTTGCCAATTTCTCTGTCACCATTTGCAGAAATTGTAGCAACCTAAAATGATTCTCAAGTTACTATTTCAAAGGTAAAAGTTTTATTGTCAATAAACAATCCACTTTGGTCCTAGCACCTTTACTCCTATTTATATCACCCACCATTAAAATATAAAAACAACAGAAAAATCATAATATATTATCATTACGAAGTGACTCACCAAGACAGTTTTATCTATAGAGACTTATTCCCTAAATACAACCGTTTAACACAACATATACCTATCATTTATTTAAAATGTATGTGTGTGTGTGTGTGTGTGTGTGTGTTTGTGTATTTGGTCATTTAAGAGGCTAATACATTACTTCAGTCAGAATAACTCTTAAAGTACCAAAATCAACTTGAAGTTAAATGAGAATCTATAAGATTACCCCTGAATTATAAATACATTAAAATGGAAAACAATACAAGAAAACTTGGAAGTACAATTTACAATGAACATTCTTAGCTTGACCAACATAAAATAAAATGATAGCAACTTATTACTTTGGCTTTTACTTTTAACAGGATACAGTTGTGACCACAATGAAAACAACTTACAAAGAATGCCTACCTGAGCAATTTCTTCAGGGGTTGTGACAGGTTTAGACTGCTTCTTAAGTTCAGCAATGACAGCATCAACAGCCAACATTACACCTGAATCCAGAGTAATAATTTGTTATATTTATCTTGAGTTACCAAATAGTTTCATGAATCTAGCAAGGAATTAAAGTCTTTAAGAAGCCTTTGTGTTGCTTCTATGCCAGTCTTAAGGCATCAAGGGAATTTTCAGTAATATATACTATAAAAGACTCAATGGATAAGTGATCAAAGGATATGAACAAACATGCCCCAACCTTTAACAATATGAATGACTAACCCAAGTAACTAAGAAATGAAAACAAATCCCAGGAACTTCACCTTATATTGAGCAAACTAAAAAAATGTGACAACGAAAATAGTCACAGCGATAGAGGAATTATGGAAAAAAACAGGCACACCAATGTACTTTTGGTAGCTCTATGAACTGGTTCAATCATCCAAATTATACAAACTAAAATGAGTGTACCCATTAATCCAGAGATCCTGGATTTAGGCATATACCAACAAAGAATTCAAAGTTAAAAAAAAAAGTCATAAAGTAACCTGTATCCAATACAGGTTTTAAAACCTGAGTAGAATCAAAAGTATTATGCTTGCTTTAATTATGCACTGACAAAGCTGAATTTTAAAAAATCTTTCTACAAAGGAAATTGATAAAAATCATAAGCCACTCTGACTAATTATCACCAATGCTGGCAGTTTTACTTTCCTTTTAAAGCTCATTTCCCTACTTATTTCAAGGACTGTCAATTCAGGAGTAAAGAATTATTACATCTATTTTTATTACTTTAGCCCTGATGTAACATAGCCAAAATTAATTTTTTAAATTGCAGATAAAATTCAAATAGGCTTTCAAGTGAATTAGCCAATAAACAACTTGTTAATATTTAAATGTAATAAAAATGACATGAAGTCTTACCTCTCCTGATTTCCACTGGATTTGCTCCTTTACTAATCTTCTCAAATCCTTCCTTAGCAATGGACCGTGCAAGAACCGTGGCAGTAGTAGTGCCATCCCCAGCCTCTTCATTTGTGTTATTGGCAACATCCTGAACTAGCCTGGCACCAATGTTTTTATATTTGTCCTTTAAATCAATTGCTTTTGCAACAGTCACACCATCTTTTGTTACCTTGGGACTTCCCCAACTCTGTTCAATGATCACGGTTCTGCCCTACAAAGGTAAGAACAAATTAATTAATAAATATGATAATCACATGCATTCCTTCCAAAGGTAGATCCAAACAGAAACAGAAATACTTATGTGAAATATTGAGGGCAAAATCACAGGGAAACACTCCAAAGAACTGAATATATCCCACTAAAAAGTATTACTACATTGTCTCACTAATAATTTAATCCCAAATCATGATTCCTAAGGATAGATTTAGCAAAGCTGCAGTATTCAATCAAATTGACCTTTCCCCACTAGCAAACAAGGGAACAAATTCTGGATAGTACACTGGACCTACTTAAACCATTCTCATATTTCACATTTTTGAAATGCAGCATCAGTCCTAACTACAGGAAAAAACAATCCCTACTTTCAAGGCTCTTTCTTACCTTCAAGTCTTAAACCTAGGGTAGTAGGAAGTACCTAGTACTTATCCGAGGTCTGAGTTCAAATCCTAACTCTTCAGAACCCAATTTCTTTGCCCTATAAAGAGAATGAACTAGATAGCTTGAAAGGTTCCTTTCAGTTCCAAATCTATAATCCCAGGTCATCCATCTAATTCAAAGATAGGAATTTTTCATTTTAAAGGTGAGAAAATTCAGGTCCAGAAATGTTAAGAAATTGCCAGAAATTCAACCTCTGAGGCATGTGAATGTAATACAATATTAATCCATGTGTTAAGAACAGAGTTCAAAGAAACAAGAAGACTCGTGAACCAATGCAAAGAAAGAACCAAATGGATCCTGACTTTTCCACTTAATAGCCTAAATCAGCAGTGTCAAAAAGTTTTACATGCTCCCAGTTTGGCTCCTATGGTTTATGTGGAGTCACTTGACTTTCTAGGCTTTCAGTTCCTTAACTTGTTAAACAAGGGAGTTGGACTAGATCAAAGTTTATTAAACTGTGGGTGAAAAGTCTGGAAACAAGGTTTCTGAATGTGCTACATCTTGCAATATCAAATATTCCACCCCGATTTAATTCTTTATGTAAAAATAAACAAGCACATTCACCTCATTAGATTCAAATGGTAAAATCATACATACCAAAGAATTATTTTAAAATTAATTTTCTTTATGATTATCAGTAAATGTTTGATTTATATTTCTATTTCATATAACTATATATACTCAGGGCCATATAAAAAATTTGTCCAATGAAAAGGGGTCACAAGTGGAAAAGTTTAAGAAGCCCAACACTAGGGACAGTTGCATGTCCCGAAGTGATAGAGCACCACAGGCCCTGAAGTCAGGAGGACCAGAGTTCAAATACACTGGCAGAAACTTAACACATACTAGCTGTGTGACAACCCCCTTCCCCAAAGTGACTTAATCCCAATCACCCCAGGAGCAAAGTCCTGCACTAGATAATGACTTTAAGATCCCTTCCAAATAAAACTTAATGTTATATATTACCCAAGCCTAAATGAGATCTTTGCATGAATGAAAGAATATTGGTCTTTCATAATGTTTAATGTAAAAAATTCATAAGATTTATTATTTATTGCATTTAAGACCAGAAGTGATGAAATTTTAATTACCCCAAATTCTCCTATGAATAGCTACCATGTTCAATAATTTGCAACACAAATGAAAATGATTATGATACCATGCCCCTCTTTTCCATGAGTGGGAGATAATCTCATTTATGATTATATAGACCTCTAGACACTGGCACTAAATTTAATTTGGACATATGGAGCAATAAAATCCAAGTCATCCCCCAAGATAACTCCACCAATTTGGATAAACTGCCTATGATTACCATTAATCTTTTAAAAACTGATTTTTTTCTATAACTAGACCCAAACCAATTTCTGTTAGGTATTTTTCCTATCAAACCTGTCCTCTCGCTCACCCAAGTTCTTTTCTTCTGAAGCCAGCACCTCACACTCAAAAGTTATTTCAATGTTGAGCAAAGATTAAAAAAAAAAAAAAGTTTTCTTCAAATGATAAAGCTCCCCAAAAAGGATTGTTATTTTTTTCATTCCCCAACTCTTTAAGAATTCAGGCTATTAGGATTTAAGCCAAAGTTTAAACAATACAGGCAAAGCAGGTTAGTTTTGCCTGGAGTTAAGAACTGCTTCAGTACTAAATGGTAATTCAATTCACTCCTATCCAGTTTAATAAAAAAGTGAAAATGGGAAACTGGGAATTGAGAGGAAGCCACATAATTAAAAATCTGGCTTAAGTAGTTCTGGGCCTTAACTCAGTTAAAAAAAAAAAAAAAAAAAGCTTACTCGAAGTTACCCTCTTAATGTAAAATCTTACTCTTGGCTCCCTTGACATTATAAAACTTTTTATACATTATTATTCAATCTAAGACGGTTTTGAGGGAGAAAAAAAGATATTGATACCTTTGGCCCCATAGTAACAGCAACAGCGTCTGCTAAAAGATCTACACCTTGAAGCATTAAGGCTCGGGCATCTGCTCCAAATTTCACGTCTTTAGCATAAGCACGTGTCAGGTGGGGGGCCAGTGCCCTAGACACTGGCCTTATCTGACGAAGAACTGTGGGCAACCGGAGCATTTCTGGAAAAATGAAACCATGAGATCAATTCGAATGCTCTAGATTTCTTGTGGCTCGATTATGCCACCTGTTGAAAGGAATATGAAGTAGTAGGCACCCATTGCACAAGAGCTTCCCAACATCTTCTGAAAGTATATCTCTACTACTACCATTACCAGCAGTGGGCACCTGAGTACTGCTACATCTAAGGACAGGCACTAGTCTTGGCCCTCAGCTCCCCTGCACCATTTGGACCCACCTTTGCTCGAATTTCTCCTTTGGCCTCCAGGTAAAAACCAGAACTAATCGTTTCTGCACTAGCTGAAAACATGCTTCAAGGATGAATCAAAGGCAAGAGGAGAAACTCCAAGGGAGAGCAGAGGCAATGACATAAAGCCGGGATGAGGGGTTAGAGGGAAAATCCCTGACACAGCAAAACGTCCATCAGGAGGAAATGTCTCCTTGTATCCAAATTGTTGAAACAGTATCAATGTGAGATACATTTGAGATTACTAGTGCAAGGGGCCCGCCCGCCCGCTCCCCACGCCCGGCCACATGTCTTTCCATCAGGACACATGGTACAAGGTCAAGGATCCCATCGTTCCTCCCCCTACTGTCGGAAGAGCAGAGCTGCACAGACTCGGGCTGCCCACCACCCCTTTTGCCCTCGGCAAAGACTCCCAAGCTAGAATCATTCCTCTGCAGGTGCGATTGTGGGCCCCACGCTCCATGACCCCGTGCGCGCGCCCTGTACCTCTGCCCCCCCGGAAGGAAAAGGGATGTCTAGAAGCTCCCAGGTTAGGGGCCGGGCCTAGCCCCGGAACAAGGTAGCCCGGAGCCTAATGCTCGGCGGAGATAAGTGCCGCAGGGTTCCGCCAGCCTGTACGGACCCGACCCCACCCCGGCCCTGCTCTTCCACGGCGGCAGCCGCCATTTCCCGCAGTCAGGTCCAGGCCCTCCCGCTGGCTGAAGCAGCGACCCCCAGCCCAGAGGGAAGAGCATGTAAAGCGAGGCCGCGGGGAGCCTGGCGCGTGCCGCGGAAAGACTCTCTTCCGCCATCCACGCGCCAAGCTTGCCGGCGGGGAAACAAAGACCAAGGAGGAGAGGACTGGGAAGGGAAAGGAAAGCGCGAGGCAGACCCTAGTATACCTGCTGGAGCAGGCGGACAAGCGCGCGGTGCAGATCGGCAGCAACGAGTGAGGGACACACGTACGGGGCGCACACGGCAAAGAGTCCCAGACCCCGCCCCCCCACTGCACCACATGTGCCGATGGCGCCTCCACCCCCTACCAACCGCCCCCTGGAGCCCCGCAATCTGCATGAGCTATATCTGGACCCGCCCCTCCCTACATTCGCTAGCGATACTGGGGAGGAGCTAGAGCGGCAGGGCATGATTTAGGCTCGTTCCTGGGACCCTGATTTTTCCAGAACTTTCTGGAACGCGCCGCTATAGCTACGGGTCAAGGGTGAAGTTGCGTCATTTCCTGGGGGCCCAAAGGGATTTAATTTACCGGAGCGCCGCTGCGTAGAAAAGACCAGAAAACTCTTCTTCTGTTTCCCTTTCCTGTGGGTGGGTCTGAGTAGCTGTCCGAAGGACGAATAGCACTTCGCGTAGCGGTCTCCGCTGCCGACGCACCTAAGGTTTGGACAAGATAGGGGGCGGGGGCGCGCCTGCGCAACAACTAGTGTTCGCCCTCTTACGACGTTCACGTGTTTAGCGGACTGGGCTGCAAGTCTACCGGTGCCCGAGGAGGGACGGAGGAAACGGACTGAGCAAGAGCGACAGCTGCAGGGCACTGCGGAGCCATGGTAAGTCCGGCCCTCGCGGCCCTTAAAATGAAGTAGCCACTGCCCTCACTAAGGCCTTTTGAACTCCCTTTTTCGCCAGGTAGGTCGGCAGTCTGACCAGCCGATAGGCCTTTGACAGTTAATTTAAATTAAAAGTAGCCAAGTCCTTTTATCCGTGCAATTACTGTCATTTTAATAGTAATGATCCGGGATGCCCTGAAAAGTCTTTGTGCGATTTTAAGCCACGAAAGCTGTAAACTGCGCCAAGGTTTTCGGGAGGGTGTGTAAATAGCATGTATATAGCTCTCAAAGTTTTGTAAAGCGCTTTACTTAGATTCTTTCATTTGAGCCTCAGCAACCCTGGGAGATCTGTGCCCTTGTTTTACAGGCGAGGAATCTGAGATTACGAGAAATGTTAAATGATTTAGGAATAAAAGCTTGATTTAGGGAGCCCCCGGCTCTGGGAACACGTGGATCCCGCCCCCCTTTCCCTCTCCTGGTAGGGCTTGTGGGGAGGGGCGGTGTGACAGGGGGCAACTTTTACCTTCTGGAATTCGAGTTCCCCTTGCTCTACCCACGTGCCCCTGGGCAGCAGGAGGCGGGTCCTGCAGGTTCGGGCGGGTGTTTTCGGCCATGTGGAAGCCCTTGGCGCCCTTGCCCGGCGCGGGGCGGGGATGGGGTGCAGGTTGTACCCCTAGAGCGCCCCCGCTCTTTCCCTCTCTCTCTGGAGAGAAATGAAATGCTTTGACCTTGTGTAACGTAGAGGTCGTCCTGGTAGCCATTCTGACCTGTGATTGGGGGGAAAGGGTGTCCTCGGGAAATTAATTAAAGTTTGGGAGTGATGATTAGAGGAAAAGTATAAAATTTGGTGGGTCCCCACTGTATACAGAATGGGAAAACTTGGGCCGAAATTCTGACTCCTTGATAGCCTTCAAGAAGAAATGATGTGCGATTTTTGCTTGTTTTTAAAAAAGCATCTCAAATTTCTCTCTCAACAGGCAGGGCAGGCTTTTAGAAAGTTTCTTCCCCTCCTTGACCGAGTTTTGGTTGAAAGGAGTGCAGCTGAGACTGTTACCAAAGGAGGAATTATGCTTCCAGAAAAATCTCAAGGAAAAGTATTACAGGCAACAGTGGTAGCTGTTGGATCAGGATCTAAAGGAAAGGTAAATCTAGACTACCAGTTTTAACTACAGTAAGAGAAATGAAAGATAGCCTCTTTAGCATAACTTATAGGGATCAAACATAATGAATAGACAGCTAGTTCCTATATTATTTAGCTCATTGTGTCTTCAATTCACTCAAATAATTGATTTTTTAAAAAAATTAATAGACTGAAAAAAGTTTTCTTTAATGAAAACTACCCATGTGTATATTGTTACTGCATAGCAAATAGCCCCAGAAGATGATGATTATACTGTTTTCTCATTATTGATCTTGATAAAAATTAGGCATCCATTTTCTTTTTACTTGATCCTGTGAATGGATTATTCTATTTTACTTCCTTGCTCCTTCAAGACTCAAGATCAGATGTTCTGAAGGAGGCTTTTCTCAGTTTCTTTACCCTGCACCTGAGGATTTATCTTCCACAGGATTATCATTGGTACAATTTTTGCATGTTATCTTCATTAGACTGGGCTCTTTAAGATCAGGGACTGGGCATTTACCTCCCTCTTCTCAGTACATAAATTCTTTTAGCAAAATTGTCTTTAGTAAATTTGTACTTATTATATTTCAGAGATAGTATATTATTATTGTTATTTTGTCATAAAGTAATAAAAATATTAAGTAGAAAAAGTAATGGGGATTTTTCTGTCATAGAACACTGAACAAGATAACTATTCTTTCTATATAAACAAACTAAATTGAAGTTCATAGCAGTTGGCTTATAACTACAGACTCTGCAAGTGCCTAGAGGAACACTACTATGCCATGTGACTTGCATTTTAATTATACTTATTTCAAGCTCTCTTTACAGTAGAATTCCTAGTTCTCTATTTTTTTTTTTTGTTAGAAGCATTAATTTTGCTAAGTTTATACTCAGAAGAGTGTATTTAAAACCCCAAAATTCTAAGTATGAAAACATTATTGAATCCAAAATTTTAGGGCCATTTGGAAATTTAGGGGAAGAGTTTTGTTAAATACTTATTATATGCCGGGCACTGTATTTGGTACCTTACAAAAATTATCTAATCTGATCATCTTAAAGCAGCCTTGGGAAGTAAGATTACTAAATCCATATTTTATATTTATAGAAAGACTGGAGGGTAAGTGACACTGGGATATACAACATGTGTGTAAGTTTGGATTTGAATTTAGGTCTTCCTAACTCTAAGAACTATATTATCATCTAATTAAATAAATCATCTAATTGAACTTCTTTATTTTATAGATAAGAAAACTTCTTCAAAATTTATTTGCCCCGGATCCCAGTGATTGCTTAGTGACCGAACCTAGTTTATAAAGAAAGTGCTAGCAAGCTTTTCAGAAGCCTTGAGGGTAGAATTTCACAACCTTTATTGTTCCATGCTGAAATCTGTCTATCTTGCAATCTGTTTGATCAGAATTGCCTTTGTTCTCTTAACTTTACTTCATGCTTTTATAGCTGAATAACAAAATTAGTGAATTCACCCTTAACCTATTGCTTATTAGCACTCCCCTTTTACATAATGTACGTTTCTTGAATTTGAGAATATACATTAAAATTGACACCAGAATTTTTAACTTCTGAAGCTTTTGAGTTGTGTAATAGAAAGAAATTGTGGTCTCTGTAGATTTGTTTAACTTAATGTTTAACTTGAGTATAAAGTTCTTTGAGTAGTTCAGAAATTTAAATATGTTTTTGTGTAACTAAAGTGCATAGTTTTCATGCTAAAGATAAATTCTTAGGCTTTTAGATCTAAAGAACCAATTTTGAAATCTTAATCTTGTAAAGTTAAAATATGCTAGCTACAAAAGTATTTTTCTTATATTGGTTTAATAACCTTGATGGGAGAGTTGGACAAATAGGATATATTTTCTAATTTTTTTTTTCCTATTTTGTAGAGTGGAGAGATTCAACCAGTTAGTGTGAAAGTTGGAGATAAAGTTCTTCTTCCAGAATATGGTGGCACCAAAGTAGTTATAGAAGACAAGGTTTGTTTAATATAACTTTAAATTAGTTAAGTTGCTGTTGCTAGCAGAATTAAATAACTTTTTTTTTTTTTAATTTGCAGGACTATTTCTTATTTCGAGATAGTGATATTCTGGGGAAATATGTGGACTAAAATCACTAATTAAGTGGCGTCATGAAAGTTGCCCATTCCACTGAAGTTCCAAAATCTTTCGTTTCATCATGTAAATAATTTCCAGGTCTCTTGGTTTTATAATTAATGGATATCTTGTGTCTAAAATCCTATTTCTCTGCATCGATATGAACATTTCCAAATAAAAAAAAATTGTATACATGAATGGTTAACTATATTTCTTGTGTTAAGAATTCTCTGAAATATTATTTTAATAGTGTGTTAACATTGAAAGACTTTCAAATTGGGGCTTTGCCTTTAGCTTTGTTTAATCACTAAATGGGTGAGGCCTCAAACTGAGAAAACTGCTAAAAGACTACCTTTAAAAGGGCAAGGTCCCCCATTGCATCCAGGGTCATCCCCAATCTTTCTGATTTATATCTTGTCACTAGACCCAGATATCTTTGGAGGAGAAAGTTGAAATTTTACAAGCGCTCCCTCACTTTAAATCAAATTCACTGGCAATGGTATGCTTCCCTGAAGTCATAATCTTCTTCGAGATGAGGGACAAAACAATTGTATCTGATTAAAAATAATAAACGGTAACATTACTCCTACCTTACTCCCTAGTAACATTTTAACTTTCTAAAAATGGCAAGTTTACATTGTTGAGATAGAACCCAGTTAAGTAGATCTTCACTGCTAACTTTTTTTTTTTGCTGAAAAAAGTTTTCATCTCAAAGGTTTTAGTTAGGAAAATCAAGTTTTTCCAAAAGGTTTACTTTTAACACCAGAAAATTTATCTGCTAAGAATTGAAATTTTAGTTGTTTGAGTATGGTTCTTTTTGTCTCTCAAGAGTAATTCTGTAGTTCTGACAATGAAACTTAATCATAAGATTGTTTGATAAAATACAGTTTCTTTGGGGACAGCTGAGTGGTATAATAGAACACTGGGATTAGAATCAGGAAGACATGAATTCAAATCCTTGCTCATATACTAGCTGTGAGACCCTGGGTCAGCCTCAGTCTCCTCAACTAAAATGAGGATGACAGACCTGTGCAGAATGTTTGAAATAAGGTACTTTGCAAACTAAGCATCATATATGTTAGCTGCTATTCTGTAGGTTTTATCATTACATGACAGAGGGTAATGGTATAATGACAGGAAAATTATTGATAAGGTAGTATTTAGTGGGACTAAGATGAAAACCACTCATTAAACACTTTTGATATCTATGTGCTCTTTAGCTGTGCTCTTAACATGACAATTGATTAGCCTACTAGATATTCTGTGCTCCTGTTCTTGGAAGTTGGCTTAATTAGGTGTTTGCTTTTAGTGTGGTAAAGAATTTGTGCTGAAAAGCAAATCTTCTAACCAATGCTAACTGTGAGATGGTTAACTAGGATTGGAATGTAGACTTTGACCCTGTAAGTAAATGATCTGGACCAACCAAACTCCATTAAAAAGATGGATGATTTAGAGAATTTTAAATAAGATGTTCCTTTGGTGTCAGTAAAAAGGATTTAATTTGAAATCATAAATTTTAGTACTCCCATGACAGTATGTCAAATCTTACTAAGGTCCTTGTAAATCCTAAAATAAGAACATTTCTGCTTGTATTTCCATCTAAATGTGCAAGGGACTCATTTTTATAACTTTTTCTCAACTTGGATTCATAGACCTTTTAGTCTTTTTCCCCTTTATTTTCTAATTGAAAAATTTTATCCAGTGGTAACTTAGTCACATAATTCCATACAGGTCTTGCAAAATAGCTTTCAAATACTGAATTTTTCACTAGGCAAAAGAATATAGGAATAGGATTTGATATCTTTTAACCTAATCTTTTTGAATGCTTGCATATGGCGAGAAGAAAGTTCTTCAAGTCGCTTGAGTTGAGATTAGGAAAAATTTTCACAGAGCTGCTTGATAGAAGACTAATATTAAAAGATGAGGTAACCCTCAGTTCTATAATAGTTTATTGATATTTTCATTTTGCCTGTGAAATAGGGGAAGAAAAAATGGATAAAAGAAATTTAAAGGGTCATTTCAAGAGTCTGAATGTAAAGAAAAGTTTAGGTTTCCCACTTATTAGAACATCTGCAATGCAAGCACTGCAGTAAATTATTTAAAATCTTGTTAATATCTTGAATTTAAGCGTAACCTTATTTTTTTAAAAATTTGAGTGGAAAACCCATAATCTTGTCTCATTTTTCCTTATTTGCATTCTCTGGCTTTTGAAAACTCTTGATTACCTCCTTGATAATTTTCTTCTCTAGATTTTTGGGACAATACTCCTGATTTTCCTACCTTTCTGCTACTTTTTGCTACATCTTCATCCAGATCATGTTCTAACCATATGTGGTCCACAGGGTTCTGTCTTGTGCCTCTTTTCTCTCTGTAGTACTCGACTGGATAATCTCACCAACTCCCATAGATTTCATTATCATCTCTATACTTATGATTCTTAAATGTAACTGTCCTAGTTCATCCTTTTTTTTGACCTTCAATGTCATATCTCCAAATGAATGGGTGTGGCCTCACTTTTAACTTTTATTCCATCTTTAGCCAAGGCCTATCAATTTTCACCTTTGCATCATCTCGGATATATCCTGTTCTCTCTGCCGTTGTCACCACCGGTGCAAGTCCTCATCTACTACCTACTTTAGGTCTGTCTCCTCACTCTAATAAATCCTTCATTTTGCTACCAAAATGACTTTTAAGTGTATGTCTGACCATGTCTCACATTTCTCCCCTCTACCTTTCCTTCTTATCCCTACCCAATTTGATAAACTCAGCCCCATTTTTCCTCCGGTATTAAACACAAATTCCTTTGGTATTCAAAGCCCTTCATAGCATACCCACCTCCTACTTTTGCAAGTCTTATACCTTACTCTGCCACATACTCATTAAGTGACATTGACCTATTGGCTATTCCACAAACAAAGCACTCCATTTCTCACCCGGGGATTTCTCTGGCTGTCCCCCTTGCCTAATTCTCTTTTCCACTTTTCTGGCTTCTTTTAAGTCTCAATTAAAATTCCATCTAGAGAAAGTTTTTTTAACCTCTTAATTCTAATGCTTTCCCTTATACTCTATCCTATCTATCCTGTATATAGCTTATGTGTGTGTGTGTGTGTGTGTGTGTGTGTGTGTATTTTAGCTGCTGTTTCTGATTGTGAGCTCCCTCAGGACAGGACTATCTTTTGCCTCTTAGTATTCTCAGCTCTTGGTATAGTATTTAATAAATATCGCTTAATAAATATTTACAGAATTTTATAAGTAGAGAAAGCATAAAAAAAATTACCTGCCATGAGTGAAAATCTGATTAAAAAAAAAAAAGCATTGCTTAGATCTGCATTACTTTTGAAATAACAATATGATTCAGAACATGATGCAATGTGTTGCAATGTTATTAAACCTTGAAATAAGATTTATGGAAGTGATGATGGGACTTTAGATTTAATGCACAAAAATGTAGAGTGAGAGCATCTAACTACTTAGGAATGAGTTTAGTTCAATTCATTAATAACATCTACTGAAATCATTTGTAAATTTGTCTTTTAAAATGGGGAAAAGTGCTGTTTGGAGCACAGGAAGTATATTTTTAAAAAGCTATTGCCATAGAGGTTGATTCTGTGACTTACTTGGTAATTAGAATAGGAGGACCAAAGTGGAGCTTTGGAGTAAGTCACAACCATATAGTTTTAGTATCAGATGTGATGGCAATTTCTCCTATTTCTTTTGTTTCCTTTTTAGCACCCAGTTTTATCTAGGCATTTAGAACAGAATTAGGGCAACCTTGGTTGTGACCCGTTTATCTGGATCATTTAGGGATTGGGCATCTGACAAATCATTTCTTATGCTGTCTTCTAACACTAAAGAATAATAAAAATAAGGGACTATTTGACAAGCAATTTAATTATTCCATTGGGTTTTAAGAGAGTTTTGACAATGACTTCAAGAAAATCTGATTTAAAAAAAAAAAGCATTGCTTAGATCTGCATTACTTTTGAAATAACAATATGATTCAGAACATGATGCAATGTGTTGCAATGTTATTAAACCTTGAAATAAGATTTATGGAAGTGATGATGGGACTTTAGATTTAATGCACAAAAATGTAGAGTGAGAGCATCTAACTACTTAGGAATGAGTTTAGTTCAATTCATTAATAACATCTACTGAAATCATTTGTAAAGCAGACTTAATTAGCTTTTAATTTAATTTCATAATGTATTCCTAATATTAATAACCTTATGCATATTATTTTTACTTACTCCCACCTGTTAATTTTTTTTTTTTTATTTTTTTGGTAAGCAAATATTTCACCCTCAAACCAGTAGGGGGCGAGACACCACTGACCTTGGAATTGGGAATGCTGGATTTGTACCATTCACAAGCCCTTGATCTTGTTAAACCTGTTTCATCATTTAAGATATGGATAATATTTGTACTAGAACCTGGAAAACAAACGATGGCTACAACAATGTAAATGGAAAAATAACTAGAAAACAATTGAAAATGAATATGAAATTATAAAGAATAAGCCTAGCCCTAAGCCCTTTTGGAACCAAAATCTGTGATTTCATTTATATAGAAATGATAAAGGCACACTGTATCAGTGTGCAGTGTGCTCAAGGCAGGATTTGGGGGGATTTTGTGGGGACTCAAGCTAGCTCTCTATTCACCATATTTGGCTGCCTTTCGTGGCCCAGAAAGTTTAGAATATTGGCCCCAATTTTACACAGTGAACAGAACTAAGTCTAGAACGAAATTCTACTTTCAGCTTAGTGTCCTCATTTATTATTTTGCTAATAAATGGAAGGGCCTCACAATCTATTGCTGTCTTATAACCATCCCTAGGATGATGAGGATAGAATTTATGGATAAGAATGTAACAGAGATAATTCTTTCCATAGAGGTTGATTCTGTGACTTACTTGGTAATTAGAATAGGAGGACCAAAGTGGAGCTTTGGAGTAAGTCACAACCATATAGTTTTAGTATCAGATGTGATGGCAATTTCTCCTATTTCTTTTGTTTCCTTTTTAGCACCCAGTTTTATCTAGGCATTTAGAACAGAATTAGGGCAACCTTGGGTTTGTTTTTGTCCTCTATAAGAGTAAGTAGGATATACAAAGAATATAAACTGTTTCCTCCTTCCTCCAAGAATTAGAAGTTGGCTTATGAAAAATAGTCCCAGATCATTAAAAGAAATGTAGATTAAAATACTCAAGATTCTATCCCACATCTAGCAAACTGACAAAGGTAATAACAGACCAAACTAGTTAATGTTGGAAAATCTAAGACTATAGGCAGTCATACACAGTTCATAGAGTTAGAAATTAATCCAAATAGTCTAGAAAACAGTTTTGAATCAGGTGAATCAAATCAATCCCTTAGTGGATAGAACCCAAATCTGATAGAAAGGAAAGTCTCCTACATATCAAAACCTACTTACCAATATCCATTGTGGAAGTTACTGTAGTATACAACAATAACAACCCTAGAAAGTGGCTCCCAATAGATTAGAGAATGACTACACAAAATGGTATGTAAAAGGTAATAAAACAAAAAAATCTGAAGAAAATTCCATTAACAATAATGTTAACAAGAACACTGGATTCAAGTCCCTTTGCTACTCATTACATGTGTGACATTAGGCATGTAATTTCATTCTTGGTGGTGGTGGTGGGATATTAATTATAAAATGAAAATGAGAAGGTTGGACCAGATCTCTTAGATTCCTGTCATCTTTGTGGGAACTTCTTTGAGGCATTTTTTGACCTTCTTCCAAGCTGTGGTGCCATGCCTCTCCACCACCTCCACTAATTACAAAAATTCATTTAGTTTTGTGTTTTTTTTTTTGCTTTGGTTGAGTTTTTTTGATCAATACTTATGATTTCATTGGTATCAGGAATTCCTACTAAGAAAATTCCTACTAATGTAGAAAAGCTCTTGCTCTGCCACTGCTAGTTTTACATAAGAATTACTTAGAGCAATGAGAGAGGGATTGGAGTGGAAATAATAATTGTTTACTGGCTTAAAAGATAATACAAAAGTTTCTCTGCAACCAATATCTTGAAAAAATAAACTCAGAGGGGGGCAGCTAGGTGGCACAGTAGATAAAGCACCAGCCCTGAATTCAGGAGGACCCGAGTTCAAAAGTGACCTCAAGCACTTAACATTTCCTAGCTGTATGACTCTAGGCAAGTACTTAATCCCAGTTGCCTCAGCAAATAAATAAACTGAGAAAGAGAAAATAAAAAGTAGGAAATCTAGTTCAATTTAGATATTAAATTTGTGAAAATTCAAAAAAGAATAGATTAAAAAAAAGGGATTTGGGAAAGAGCATCATTGAATTTTCCAACTAACTATTCACTAGTATAATAATATTAATGACATTTTTACATAGCACTTAAAAGTATACAATGTTCTGTCCCCAAAATAATCTTATGAGGCATATAGTTGGGGTATTCTTATTCTTACTTTTTAGATAACAAATCTGAAGATTTTAAAGGCACGTGAGAAGATATAAACTGATGTAAAGAAAACAGAACCAAGAAAATATATAATCAACTCTGGTAATGCCAACAAAATGAACACTAAAATAAAGTAGAAATCTAATTATAATGCCACATCTTCATCCCAAAGATGATGAAGATAGACCTAAATAATTGGAAAAATAGTTATTGTTCTTGAATGGGTCATATTAATATAATAAAAAGGGCAATTATTTTATTCAGTGCCATACCAATCATTGTCAAAGGATTTCCTCATACCTAGGGAAAAAAATAAGGAAATTCATTAGAACAAAAAATCAAGAATAAAGAGAAATAATGGGGGAAAACAGTTAAGTGTGGCTAATAGAATTAGACTTCAAATTATAATGAAAAACAGTAATCCTCAAAACTATTTGGTGCTAGTCAAAAATTAGATTTGTCAGTGCAATGGAATAAGTACACTTCTGACATTCAAATGAAACTTCCCTCTTTAAAGTTACCAGTGATCTTTAATTATGAAATCCAATACTTTTTTCTCCTCAAATTTTATATCATCTCTTCAGTCTTTAACATTGTTGGTCACTGTTTCTTGAACACTTCCACTAGGTTTTCATGACATTGCTCTCTTCATATTGTTCTCCTATCTCTCCAATATTTCCTCAGTTTCCTTTGCTGGTGATTCTTCCATATCACTCCCACTAAAGCTAAGGTTCTGCCTAGACCCTTCTTTTCTTTCCCCATTGTACTCTCTGTCTTGAGGATCTCATCAGCTCTCAGGGGTTTAATTATCATCTTGGTGTAGATATATATCCAGCTCTAATCTCTCTCCTGAGTTTGATTCTTGAATTAGCAATTGTCTATTGGACATATTGAACTAAATTTTCCATAGAAACCTCCTATTCAAGAGAATTTGAAACAGAATTAATTTTCTTCCCTCCACAAACCTCCCCTCTTCCAAAATTTCCTATAACTTTTGAGAACATCTACATTTCCCTAGTCACTGAAGCTTACAACCTGGATGTCATCCACAACTCCTCTCTCAAATTAATCTCACATATCCTACTTATTGCCAAGTCTTGACTACATCATTTATCTTCCCTTCACTCCATCATACAGTCACTATCCCAGCATAAGCCTTCAACACTGTAATGTCTGGGCTAGCTTTCTGGAGGATCTCTGGACAGGCCTTGGTCTTTAGGTAGAGAAGTGATGAAGGCAGGAGAGCTACCACGAGTCTGGTCAAAGATGGAGTCTGGAGTCTGTAATCTGGAGTTTTGACTCTTTTGTATCTGTGGCTGAGACTCCCTTAAATACCTCAGTACAATTACATCACTACAGCACACTGAGCATGCATGGACTCTTAGGAGAGCCATTACATCACCTTATAGAGAACCATTATCTCACATTGAGTAGGTACTTAACTAGAAGCATCCTGCTGTCCTTGATTCAAGTAGACCTTTTCAGAGTTCCGGCTCTCTACACAATACTTCACAAGTAGACTTTCATAATAGCCTTTTCTCTGGCCTCTTCTCACTCCAATCTATTCCCTGACTTGCCAAAGTAATTTTCCAGGACTTCCGGGACTTGGCAGAGCAAAAATGGCAGAGAAGGCACACATGACTTTCTAAGCTCCTCTCATTCCCCTCATAACCAACTATTTAATTCAGCCTCAAAAATAGCTCTTCACTGCTTAAATTCATGAAGATTAGAAGCACTACAATTTACCAGCCGAAGTCAATCTGGAAGATCGCCAGGAATGGTTTGTCCTGAGGGGCCAGGAACAGACTAGCACAGGCAGTGAGACTAGCATCCTGAGTAGACCAGGGGCGGGGGTGATCTCTGTGGCTAGAGAAGTTATAGAGACGACTCTGCTATAGGCTTAATGCTCTGCCTTGATTACAAAACAGTAAACTGGCAAAGAAATTAAAGCCTAAAACAGAGGGTACTCTTTTTTTTTTTTTTTTTGAAAATTTAATTTTATTTAATAATAACTTTGTATTGACAGAATCCATGCCAGGATAATTTTTACACAGCATTATCCCTTGCAATCACTTATGTTTTGTTTTTTCCCCTCCCTCCCTCCCCCCCCCCCAAGATGGCAAGCAGTCCTATATATGTTAAATATGTTGCAGTATATCCTAGATACAATACATATTTGCAGAACCGAACAGTTCTCCCGCTGCATAGGGAGAATTGGATTCAGAAGGTAAAAATAACTCAGGAAGAAAATCAAAAATCAAATAGTTCACATTCATTTCCCAGTGTTCCTTCTTTGGGTGTAGCTGTTTCTGTCCATCATTTATCCAATGAAACTCAGTTAAGTCTCTTTGTCAGAGAAATCCACTTCCATCAGAATACATCCTCATACAATATCGTTGTCGAAGTGTATAATGATCTCCTGGTTCTGCTCATCTCACTTAGCATCAGTCCGTGTAGGTCTCTCCAAGCCTCTCTGTATTCATCCTGCTGGTCATTCCTTACAGAGCAATAATATTCCATAACATTCATATACCACAATTTACCCAGCCATTCTCCAATTGATGGGCATCCATTCATTTTCCAGTTTCTAGCCACTACAAACAGGGCTGCTACAAACATTTTGGCACATACAGGTCCCTTTCCCTTTTTTAGTATCTCTTTGGGGTATAAGCCCAATAGAAACACTGCTGGATCAAAGGGTATGCACAGTTTAATAACTTTTTGGGCATAATTCCAGATTGCTCTCCAGAATGGCTGGATTCGTTCACAACTCCACCAACAATGCATCAGTGTCCCCGTTTTCCCGCATCCCCTCCAACATTCATCATTTTTTCCTGTCATCTTAGCCAATCTGACAGGTGTGTAGTGATATCTCAGAGTTGTCTTAATTTGCATTTCTCTGATCAATAGTGATTTGGAACACTCTTTCATGTGAATGGTAATAGTTTCAATTTCTTCATCTGAAAATTGTCTGTTCATATCCTTTGACCATTTATCAATTGGAGAATGGCTTGATTTTTTATAAATTTGAGTCAGTTCTCTATATATTTTGGAAATGAGGCCTTTATCAGAACCTTTAATTGTAAAGATGTTTTCCCAGTTTGTTGCTTCCCTACTAATCTTGTTTGCATTCGTTCTGTTTGTACAAAGGCTTTTTAATTTGATATAATCAAAATTTTCTATTTTGTGATCGGTAATGGTCTCTAGTTCATCTTTGGTCACAAATTTCTTTCTCCTCCACAAGTCTGAGAGATAAACTACCCTATGTTCCTCTAATTTATTTATAATCTTGTTCTTTATGCCTAGGTCATGGACCCATTTTGATCTTATCTTGGTATGTGGTGTTAAGTGTGGGTCCTTGCCTAATTTCTGCCATACTAATTTCCAGTTATCCCAGCAGTTTTTATCAAATAATGAAATCTTATCCCAAAATTTAGAATCTTTGGGTTTGTCAAACACTAGATTGCTATAGTTGACTATTCTGTCTTGTGAACCTAACCTTTTCCACTGATCAACTAATCTATTTCTAAGCCAATACCAAATGGTTTTGGTGACTGCTGCTTTATAATATAATTTTAGATCAGGTACAGCTAGGCCACCTTCATTTGATTTTTTTTTCATTAATTCCCTTGAGATTCTCGACTTTTTATTGTTCCATATGAATTTTGTTGTTATTTTTTCTAGATCATTAAAATATTTTCTTGGAAGTCTGATTGGTATAGCACTAAATAAATAGATTAGTTTAGGGAGTATTGTCATCTTTATTATATTCGCTCGGCCTATCCAAGAGCACTTAATATTTTTCCAATTATTTAAGTCTGCCTTTATTTGTGTGAAAACTTTTTTGTAATTTTGCTCATATAATTCCTGACTTTTCTTTGGTAGGTAGATTCCCAAATATTTTATGCTATCAACAGTTATTTTGAATGGAATTTCTCTTTGTATCTCTTGCTCTTGGATTTTGTTGGTGGTGTATAAGAATGCTGAGGATTTATGGGGATTTATTTTGTATCCTGCTACTTTGCTAAAATTATGAATTATTTCTAATAGCTTTTTAGTAGAATCTCTGGGGTTTTCTAGGTATACCATCATATCATCTGCAAAGAGTGATAGTTTGGTTTCCTCATTGCCTACTCTAATTCCTTTAATCTCTTTCTCGACTCTTATTGCAGAGGCTAGTGTTTCTAATACAATATTGAATAATAATGGTGATAGTGGGCAGCCTTGTTTCACTCCAGATCTTACTGGGAAAGGTTCCAGTTTTTCCCCATTGCATATGATGCTTACTGAAGGTTTAAAATATATGCCCCTAACTATTTTAAGGAAAAGTCCTTTTATTCCTATGCTCTCAAGTGTTTTTATTAGGAATGGCTGTTGGATTTTATCAAATGCTTTTTCTGCATTTATTGAGATGATCATATGGTTTTTGTTTGGTTGGTTGTTGATATAGTCAATTATGTTAATAGTTTTCCTAATATTGAACCAGCCCTGCATTCCTGGTATAAATCCTACTTGGTCATAGTGTATTATCCTGGGGATGATTTTCTGTAATCTTTTTGCTAATATTTTATTTAAGATTTTAGCATCAATATTCATTAGGGAGATTGGTCTATAATTTTCTTTCTCTGTTTTCAGCCTACCTGGTTTAGGTATCAGTACCATATCTGTGTCATAAAAGGAGTTTGGTAGGACTCCTTCAATCCCTACTTCTTCAAATAGTTTATTTAGCATTGGAGTTAATTGATCTTTAAATGTTTGATAGAATTCAGATGTAAATCCATCTGGTCCTGGGGTTTTTTTCTTAGGGAGTTGATTAATAGTTTGTTCTATTTCTTTTTCTGAGATAGGAGTGTTTAGGATATTTACTTCTTCCTCTGTTAGTTTAGGCAAGTTATATTTTTGGAGGTATTCTTCTATTTCATTTAAGTTGTCGAATTTATTGGCGTAAAGTTGGGCAAAGTAACTCCTAATTATTGCTCTAATTTCCTCTTCGTTAGTGGTGAGTTCTCCCTTTTCATTTTTAAGACTAACAATTTGATTTTCCTCTTTCCTTTTTTTAATCAAATTTACTAAGGGTTTGTCTATTTTGTTGGTTTTTTCATAGAACCAACTCTTAGTTTTATTAATTAATTCAATAGTTTTTTTACTTTCAATTTTATTGACCTCTCCTTTTATTTTTTGAATTTCAAGTTTAGTGTTTGATTGAGGGTTTTTAATTTGTTCCTTTTCTAGCATTTTTAGTTGCAAGCCCAATTCATTGACCTTCTCTTTCTCTATTTTATACAAATAGGCCTCTAGAGATATGAGATTTCCCCTTATTACCGCTTTGGCTGCATCCCATACATTTTGGTATGATGTCTCATTATTATCGTTTTCTTGGATGAAGTTATTAATTATGTCTATAATTTGCTGTTTCACCCAATCATTCTTTAGTATGAGATTATTTAGTTTCCAATTATTTTTTGGTCTACTTTCCTGTGGCTTTTTATTGAATGTAATTTTCAATGCATCATGGTCTGAAAAGGATGCATTCACTATTTCTGCCTTACTGCATTTGAGTTTGAGGTTTTTATGTCCTAAGATATGGTCAATTTTTGTATAAGTTCCATGAACTGCTGAAAAGAAGGTATATTCCTTTCTGTCCCCATTACATTTTCTCCAGAGATCTATCATATCTAATTTTTCTAGATTCTATTTATCTCTTTGACTTCTTTCTTATTTATTTTGTGGTTTGATTTATCTAATTCTGAGAGTGCAAGGTTGAGATCTCCCACTATTATAGTTTTACTGTCTATTTCTTCTTGCAGCTCTCTTAATTTCTCTTTTAAGAATTTAGATGCTACACTACTTGGTGCATATATGTTTAATATAGATACTTCTTCATTATTCATTCTACCCTTTAGCAAGATATAGTGCCCTTCCTTATCTCTTTTGATTATGTCAATTTTTGCTTTAGCTTGATCTGAGATCAGGATGGCTACCCCTGCTTTTTTGGCTTCACCTGAAGCACAGTAGGTTTTGCTCCAACCTTTTACCTTTAACCTGGATGTATCACCCCGCTTCAGGTGTGTTTCCTGTATACAACATATTGTAGGATTCTGGCTTTTAATCCATTCTGCTAACCGCTTCCTCTTTATAGAGGAGTTTACCCCGTTCACATTTATGGTTAAAATGACCAATTCTGTATTACTTGCCATCTTGTTAACCCCGGTTTATGCTTTTCTCCCTTCTTACTCCCTTACCCCCCCTCCCTTACCCCCCTTCCCAGTATTAAGCTTGTGAGCACCCCTTGCTTCTCACAGCCCTCCCTTTTTTAGTATCTCTCCCCCCCCCTTAGAATTCCCCCCCCAACTTGCCCCTTTCCCTCCCAGTTACCGTATTCCCTTCCACTTAGCTTATTCCTTCCTTTTTCACTTTTCCCTTCTCACTTTTCAATGAGGTGGGAGAAGTTTCACCATAGATTGAATATGTCTAAAATTCTTCTCTTAATGCCAATTCTGAAAGCAGTAAAATACTCACTATATTCATCCCTCTCCATTCTTTCTCTCAGATATACTAGGTTTTCTTTGCCTCTTCATGAAATGTAATACCCCCACTTTCCCTTTTTTCTGGTACAATGTCCTTTCCACATCTAGTTTCTAGAACAAGGTATACATGTATTCTTTATACATCTTTATAGCCGAAATATAGTTCCCAAGATTAATCTTTACCTTTTT
Organism: Antechinus flavipes; assembly: GCF_016432865.1. Lineage (NCBI taxonomy): Eukaryota > Metazoa > Chordata > Mammalia > Dasyuromorphia > Dasyuridae > Antechinus > Antechinus flavipes. Next base: position 386,054,152 of record NC_067400.1, on the reverse strand, counting down.
AGATTTCTCTTGAGTTCTGTGCTTGTAGATCAAATTTTTTGTTAAGTTCTGGCTTTTTCATCAGAAATAGATGAAATTCGCTTATTTCGTTGAATGTCCATCTTCTTCCCTGGAAAAAGATGCTCAATCTCGCTGGGTAAGTTATTTTTGGTTGCATACCAAGTTCCTTAGCCTTTTGGAATATCATATTCCAGGCCCTTCGATCCTTTAATGTGGATGCTGCCAGATCCTGGGTGATCCTTATTGTGGCTCCTTGATACTTGAATTGGGTTTTTCTAGCCGCTTGCAGTATTTTTTCCTTTGCCTGAGGGTTCTGGCATTTGGCCACTATATTCCTTGGTGTTTTGATTTTAGGATCCCTTTCAGTAGGGGATCGATGAATTCTTTCAATGTCTATTTTACCTTCTGTTTCTATGACTTCTGGGCAGTTCTCTTTGATAATTTCCTGAAAAATAGTGTCCAGGCTCTTTTTTTCATCATACTTTTCTGGAAGTCCGATGATTCTCAGGTTGTCTCTCCTGGATCTGTTTTCCAGGTCTGTTGTCTTCCCCAGAAGGTATTTCACATTCTTTTCCATTGTTTGATTTTTTTGGATTTGCTTGACTGATTCTTCTTGTCTCCTCGAGTCATTCAGTTCCAATTGTTCGACCCTGATTTTTAGTGAGGTATTTTCTTCACTCACTTTTTAAAGATCTTTTTCTAATTGTCCAATTGAGTTCTTTTGTTCTGTGGAATTTTTTTCCATTTCGCCAATTTTGTTTTCCAGTTCACCAATCCTATTTTTCAAGGATTTGGTTTCTTTATCCACTCTCTCTTTAACTGACTTCTCCAGGCTCTTTTGCCAAGCCTCCCTCTCCTTTTCCCATTTTTCTTCTAGCTCCCTTGTGAGAGCCTTTTTAATTTCCTCCATGAGATTCATCTGTGCTGAGGAACATATGACCTTTGGGGATTCACCTGGGGACTGTTTGTTTTTATTCTCCTCAGGATTTGGAGTCTGCTCTTTATCTGTATAAAAGCTGTCCAGGGTTAAATTCTTTTTCAGTTTCTTGCTCATTCTGTCTAATTATCAAAGACAAACTATCAAAGAAACAGAAGGAAAAAAACCCCTTGAATGGAGGCTGCTTTCTTTGGGGGAGGGGCAGGGTATTCGTGAGGCACGGGTCCTACTGTGCTATGGCGCCTGCGCGCTGAGATCCGAGCGCTCTGAGATCTGAGCGGGCTGAGACACTGTGGGGAGGGGTGGCCAGGTCCCGAGAGACTCCAGCTGTTTGGGGCTGTATTCTTCACCCTCGGGTGTTTTTAGCTTCTCTGCTGGGCTGCTGACTCGCTGCCGGAGCAAAGTATCTAATCCTGTAGCAAAGCTCTCCCCGCAGAGACGGCTGCGATCACACCCCACCCCCTCTCCGCTCTACTTGGTTCTGAGCTGCTATCTGTGCTCTCGCTGCAGCTGCTGCCCGCAGACTGCTTCCGATTTAAATACCGTCCCCGTCCTCGCGCAAAAACAGACCTTTCTTGACGAGTCTCAAGGATGGTTTCTCTTGGTAAGTAATTGTATGTTTTTTTTCAGTCGAGCATTAATTCAGAGGCATGAAATGAAATGAATAGTGAGAGAAAAACACGGAGGTTACACAGCAGTGTATTTCCTCTCTGCCATCTTGGCCGGAAATCCGAGGGTACTCTTAAAAAACGCCAGAACCTAATGAGATCTGGCTGTAACCACTCAAACCCAGAAGTGACTCAGGCAGACTTTAACACAGCCCTGCAGCCATATCCTAAAGTTTGGGGCTTTTGTAGGGGCAGTTACTAATCTACCCAGCAGGAGGGCACAGCCTGGGGCAACAGGACTTCCCCAGCAGATTATGCTTCCGGGGCAGACACTTGCAGTCCCTGCAAATCCATTCACTGCTCAACTGCTAATACCCACAGCCCCAGGGCAGGCTTTGACTTGGAGTAGTGAAACTCTCACTGCTCAGTGCCTAGCCCCAGGGCAGTCATTATCTCACACAGTGGGGGTTCTTTGCAGGCCTGAGTTACTCTCAGGTAGGGAACTCTTTCCCAGAGCACTCCAGTACCTCGCTGCTTTTTGTAGCCGGCTGGCAGGACAGCTACCCCTCCATACACCTTTCACTGCTCTGCAGAGGAAGCTGGTAAGCTGGCTCTGAAGGCAGACCCTACAGGCTTTAACAAAATGAGTAAAAACAAATTAAAAGAACGATGGATAGTTTCTATACAGAAAGAAAACAGCTTTTCAACCCTGAAGAGACTAATAGCAGACAGTCTCCAGACAATTGTTGGTCTCCAATCACAAAAGGCTCTCCTAGAAGAGACTATTAAAAACCTTAAAAGAGAACTAGAAGAAAAATGGGGAAAGGAAAGAGAAGCTATGCAAGAGAGTACAGAAAAGGCATATAACTCACTAAAAGACAAATTTGATAAAATGGAAAAAGAAAACAGCTTCTGAAATGTGAATTGGAAAAGGTAAAAAACTCCCAAGAAGTGCAGGGAAACAGAATTTGTGAATTGGAAAAAGAAAATAACTCACTAAAAAAAAAAAAAATAATAGTGAAATGGAAAAAAATTCCATAGAGCAAAACAACTCAATTGGACATATACAAAAAGAAGTAAAAAAAGCTATGAAGAAAATAACTCACTAAAAATCAGAACTGAACAAATAGAAATGACTGATTGAGACATCAAGAATCAGTCAAGCAAAACCAAAAAAATGAAAGATTGGAAAAAAATGTCAACTATTTACTTGGAAAAATAACAGACCTGGAAAATAGATCTAGGAGAGATAACCTGAGGATCATTGGACTACCCGAAAATTATGATGAAAAAAAGAGCCTAGATACTATTTTACAGGAAATCATCAAAGAGAACTGCCCAGAAGTAATAGAACCAGAAGGGAAAGTAGGCATTGAAAGAATTCATCAAACACCTTCTGAAAAAGACCCTAAAATAAAGACTCCGAGGAATATTGTGGCCAAACTTCAGAATTTTCAGACTAAAGAAAAAATTTTGCAAGCAGCCAGGAAAAAACAGTTCAAATACTGAGGTGCCATGATAAGGGTCACGCAAGATCTGGTTGCCTCAACATTAAAGGATCGAAGGGTCTGGAATCAGATATTCCGAAAGGCAAAAGAACTTGGAATGCAGCCAAGAATAAACTATCCAGCTAAGCTGAGTATTTTTTCCTATGGAAGAAGATGGACATTTAATGAAACAGAGGGATTCCATTTATTTCTAAGGAAAAAACAAGACTTAAACAAAAAATTTGATCTCCAACAACAGGACTCAGGAGAAGTAGAAAAAGGTAAAAGGAACTCTTGAGAATTGTATTTCTGTTGTGGATATACATAAAAACCACATGTATAATTTGATTTTACTGATATAACATAAAAAAGGGAAGTAGAAATGGAAAGGGGATAGTGTCAGAAAAAGGGAAAAGGGGAGATAAAAAGAGGGAAGCTACATGTGACGATGAGGCAAAGGAAACCTATCAAATCTGAGGGAACTTAGAGAGGGGGAGGAACATTGTGTGAATCCTACTCTCATCAGAGTTGGCTCAAAGAGGAAATAATTGACATATTTGTTTTACAGAGAATCTTCTCTCACTTCATTAAAAAGTGGGAGAGGAAAAGGGAAAAGGAAAAAGCGTAGTAAGGGAAGGGTACAGGAAAGGGAAAGGGATTCAAAGGGAGGAGGGAGGGATACTAAAGAGGGAGGACTGCTTGACGCAAGTGGGACCAATAAGTTTAATACTAGGGAAGGAGGGAAGGAGGGCAAGAAAAAGAAAAGCATAATCTGGGGATATTAAGATGGCAGGAAATACAGAATTAGTAATTTTAACTGTAAATGTGAATGGGATGAACTCTCCCATAAAGAGGAGGCGGATAGCAGACTGGATCAAAAGTCAGAACCCTACAATATGTTATTTACAGTAAACACATTTAAAACAGGGAGATACATACAGAGTAAAGATAAAAGGCTGGAGCAGAATCTATTATGCTTCAGGTGAAGTCAAAAAAGTAGGGATAGCCATTCTTATCTCAGATCAAGCAAAAGCAAAAATTGATCTAATTAAAAGAGATAAGGAAGGAAACTATATCTTGCTAAAGGGTACTATAGACAATGAAGCAATATCAGTATTAAACATATATACACCAAGTGGTATAGCATCTAACTTCCTAAAGGAGAAGTTAAGAGAGTTGCAAGAGAAATAGACAGCAAAACTATAATAGTGGGGGATCTCAATCTTGCACTCTCAGACTTAGATAAATCAAATCACAAAACAAATAAGAAAGAAATTAAAGAGATAAATAGAATATTAGAAAAATTAGGTATGATAGATCTCTGGAGAAAACTGAATGGTGACAGAAAGGAGTATACTTTCTTCTCAGCAGTTCATGGAACCTACACAAAAATTGACCATATATTAGGACATAAAGACCTCAAAATTAAATGCAGGAAGGCAGAAATAGTAAATGCTTTTTTTTCAGATCACAACGCAATAAAAACTACATTTAACAAAAAGTTAGGTGTAAATAGACCAAAAACTAATTGGAAACTAAATAATCTCATCTCTCTCTCTCCGGATTCAACTTGGTGCTGGCTCTAGAGGCTGAAGAAAGCAGAGGCAGAAGCAAAGGACAAAGAGGCAAGAGCTCTTGGAACTAAGCAGAGAGATAGGCCTCTTAGCTAACTGGGCTATATTGGAGATAAAAGATCTGAACTTTTATCACCTGGCTGCATTTGGGATAATTATGGTCTGAACTGATACTAAGATGCCTCCAAGAAAACCTCCCCCAGAAACCTTCCTCGAGAAACCTACCCTCTCCCCCAGAGAGAACTATTTTACTTATTTTAAAAGAAGATCACCACACCTTCGGATCTTGGTTTCAGTGGGGAATCGAAAGAGGAGAGCTTGCCACCACTTCTCTGTCTTTCCTAGTCCTGATTCTGACTGAGTTTGTCCGAGCGACCTCTGGACCTCCTTCTCCGAACCCGCGCTCCCTTCTACTCCACCATGACGGCGTCGGCGTTGAGCCATGGCTGAGCGCAGGGAGTTCGACTTGACCGGCGCCAAACAAAACACCGGAGTGTGGCTAGTGAAGGTTCCTAAGTATTTGTCTGAGCACTGGGCCAACGCTTCAGGAAGAGGAGAAGTAGGAAAGCTGAGAATTGCAAAGAATCAAGGAAGGATTTTACCTTGAATGAGGAACTTGCCAATATCCATGATATTGGTGGAAAACCTGCTTCTGTTAGTGCTCCCAGAGAACATCCGTTTCTCTTGCAAAGTGTGGGAGGACAGACATTGACAGTCTTTACAGAGAGCTCATCAGAAGGCCAGCCTGAAGAAAATTCTAAGAGTAGTAATAATGATAAACTTTCATTGGAAGGAATAGTGGTACAACGTGCTGAATGCAGATCTGCTGCCAGTGAAAACTATATGAGATTGAAGAGGTTACAGATAGAAGAATCTTCAAAACCTGTAAGATTATCACAGCAGCTGGACAAAGCTGTTACAACAAATTTTAAACCTGTGGCTAATCATCAATACAATACTGAATATGAGAAGAAAAAGAAAGAAGATGGAAAATGGGCTAGAGCTGATAAGCAACAGGTTTTGGACATGTTGTTTTCAGCTTTTGAAAAACATCAGTATTACAATATTAAGGATTTAGTGGACATCACCAAACAGCCTGTGATATACCTGAAGGAAATCTTGAGAGAAATAGGCATTTACAATGTTAAGGGAACCCACAAAAATACCTGGGAACTGAAGCCAGAGTACAGACATTACCAAGGAGAGGATAAGAGTGATTAGGAAGACCTCATCCATATGCCCACAAGAAGCTGATGATAGGGTGGGCTTGTGACTGTACTAACCAAACCCTGCAGCCCTCCACAAACTTTAGAAACTTTATTTAAAAAACAAAAAGAAATGAAGGAGGACTTTAAAAGTACCAGTCACTTTACTCTTTAACAGACTGCTCAAAGTTTTGAGGACGGCTTAGAGGAATTAAAAAGTACCAGTCACTTTACTCTTTAACAATTATCAATTAGTTCTACTTAGTACCTTGTTTCAGGTTCTGGCCCAAAACATCTTCTTGTAAGATCAGATCAATAATCTATCAACTCTAATGAGTTAGCAGTTTGTAAAGATTCCAACAAATACCGAGGCATGAATTCCAAAAGAAATTTTTTTAAAAAAGTATCCAAATGTACAAAATATTCTAACAAAATGTATCTGCTTTTCCTTTGTGATTTCCAAGGATAGAATATAATTTTTGAAGATAAACTATTTTAGAAAAGGAATAATGACATATCAAATTTAGATTTTTTACAATAAAGCTAGAATCATTAACTTACAAAGTAAGCACTGGATATTATGTTATCCTTTCTTCCATAATCGTTATAAAACTGTGATGACTCTTTTTGAAATATTTGTGTAAAAGGGAGAAATTACAACAGAGAAAGGTCATAAAGTAAGTCAGGATCAGAACTAAAACAGGAATCATTTATCAAATTTACAGACTATACACAAAAATGAGAAGGGGGAGGGAATAATTAGAGTACAGAATGAAACAGGCAGAGAAACACATGGCAAGTGTTCTCAATAGTTCAGCTGAGTAATCACCATGAGAAAAGCCAGGTGTTAAAGTCCAAATCCTTTATTATCTCCTTCAAAGTCTAGTTTCCTTGCCTAGGGCCCAGTTAGCTTTCTTAGTGGCCTTCCCCACCAGCCTTGATCTCAGCAGGGGAAGTGCAGGAGGCCAGCCACCACGAGGCAGATGAAGATAAAATGAATCTTTCTCCTTGGTTCCAAGAGCTCGAGCTCCCACCTCCAGTTCTCTAGTCTTCTCTGGCTCTGTTTCCGAGCCTCTTGGTCCCCCAGGAGAGCCACCAGAGCCTGACCGAAGATGGAATGAATGTGTCTTTGGGTCCTTTCTGACTCTGTGTCTGGCCCTTGTGAGTCTTTCTCTGACTCTTGAGTCCCAGCTTTATGCTCTTTTATAATTACATTATCATAGGTGTGAATCTTGTAGAACTATATACAGCACTAAGTACATGTACTGAACTAGGAATTAAGCACCATGTTAAACTAGATAACCATCGTCTTTATCAATTTCACTAATTTAACATCTTGTAAGAATCCTTGTTTCAGAGTTCTGGCCCATAACATCTTTCTACACACTATTTTCTTGGCTCTGCTTATTTCACTCCACATCAATTCATATAAATCTTTCCATGTTCATTATATTCATATTTATCATTTCTTATATAAATATTATATTACAATCATATACCATTATTCATTTTAATTATTTATTCCCAATTGATAAGTATCTACATTGTTTCCACTCTTTGCTACTACAAAAGTGCTGTGTAAGATGTAAGGTGGGATTGATTTTTGTCAATGATTTCCTTGGGGTATGTTTCTAGCAGTGGAATTTCTGGATCAGCAGCTGTAGATATTTTAGCTATTTTATTTGTTTTATTTATTAGTACAATTCTAAATTGCTTTTCAACATGAGTGTACTAATTCACAACAGGATCTACATACATTTAAAAACTAGAATATATGTTTTTTTAAAATTAGTATATATTCATAAGTTGTGTTTGCTGATTACATTAAGTGATTTTCTTGGTGATCAAAAAACAAAATGACAACAGTTGTCAGGGATAGGTTTTCAGTTCAGTATACCTCAGTGTCCATAGATTGGTATTCAGGTATTAGAGGTAACCTCAGGGTATTCTAAGGTATCCTAAGGAACTTAGCATTAATATCTAACCTGTATTAATGAATTATTAATAAAAATAAACTGAAACATCAAAAGACAGTCAATTCTGTGGTATCTTCCTTTGTATTATATTCTGCTCAAACATATTTAATTATTCTAACTAAATGTATCTGCTTTTCCTTTGTGATTTCTAAGGGTAATATAATTTCTGAAGATAAACTATTTTAGAAAAGGAATAATAACATATCAAACTTAGATTTTTTACAATAAAGCTAGAATCATTAACTTACAAAGTAAGCACTGGATATTATCTTATCCTTTCTTCCATTATTTTATAAAACTGTGATGACTCTTCTTGAAATATTTGTGTAAAAGGGAGAAATTACAACAGAGAAAGGTCATAAAGTAAGTCAGGGTCAGAACTAAGGAATCATTTATCAAATTTATAGACTATACACAGAAATGAGAAGGGGGAGGGAATAATAGTTACAGAATGAAAGAGGCAGAGAAACAGAAATAGAGACATAAGTTTGTTGTGTTATGCCACAGTTCTCTTTAACTGTCCTGACTCAGTTTCTCTGTCTCAGTTTCCTTAACTGTTCTGTCTCAATCTCTTATAAATTAGCAAGATAAAAGTGTAGATCTCCTGACTCTTTTACAATATCCCCTTAAAATATTCCAAGATAACCCCCAATATCTTTACTTTGTCTCCGGATTTTTTAGGGTTTTATGGCTTCCCCTCTCTGATAAAAACTTTCCCTCCCTTTCTCTTCTTTGTCTCCAAAAAGGTACTTAAAGGTTAGAGGTTCTTTCATTCATTGCTGGAATATGGTGACTGGCAGTTGTATGCTGGTCTCCTCCAGTCCTGGGACCAACATGAATTCCTTGGTCCCAGTATACTTATCTCTGTCTGACTGGATAATTCCAAATGAGAGTCTTGTCCAGTCAATCTTACTCTTCCATTAATAAAATATTAAAACTCTCTAATCTCTCTCCTGCCTCAGTTTCTCTGGCATTACAGTTGCTAAGGAAATTTTTTCCTCCCAGATATCAGTTGTACTAAATGGCCAGTGAAGATTCCATACTTCTCTGAAAATCTTTAGAGAAAAGTTTTCTTTTTGCTTTTTTATTTTCTTTGGACTACAGATCACATTTAGAACAACATATTTTAAGTCTGTTATCCTGAAGGCTAAAGAGATTCTTTTGTGTGTGTGTATGTGTGTGTGTGTGTGTGTGTGTATAAAGCTTTTTATTTTCAAAACATATGCATGGATAATTTGACAACATTGACCCTTGCATAGCTTTGTGTTTTAAATTTTCTCCTCCTTCCCCTACTGCCTCCCCTAGATGGTAAGCAATCCAATATATGTTATACATGTTAAATCCAATATGTATACACATATTTATACAATTCTCTTGCTGCACAAAAAAAAAAAAAAAATCAGATCAAAAAAAGAAAGTAAATGAGTAAGAAAACAAAATGCAAGAGAACAACAAAAAAAGTGAGAATATTATGTTGTGATCCACATTCAGTTCCCATAATCTTCTCTCTGGGTGTAGATGGCTCTCTTCATCACAAGATCACTGGAACTGGCATTAGTCATCTTATTGTTGTAAAGAGTCACGTTCACCAGAATTAATTGTTGTATAATATTGATGTTCCTATGTACAATAATCTTCTGGTTCTGCTCATTTCACTTACCATCAGTTCATGTAAGTCTCTCCAAGCCTTTCTAAAATCATCCTCCTGATAATTTCTTATAGAACAATAATATTCCATAACATTTATATATCATAACTTATTCAGCCATTCTCCAATTGATGGGCATCCATTCAGTTTCCAGTTTCTTGCCACTACAAAAAGGACTGCCACAAACATTTTTGCACATGTAGGACTCTTTCCTTCCTTTAAATCTCTTTGGGATATAGGCCTAATAGAAACATTGCCGGGTCAAAGGATATGCACAGTTTGATAACTTGTTGAACATAGTTCCAAACTGCTCTCCAGAATGGTTGAATCCATTCACAACTCTACCAACAATATATTAATGTCCAAGTTTTTCTCCATCCTCTTCAATATTCATCCTTGTCTTTTTTTGTCATTTTAGCCAATCTGAGAGGTGTGTAGTGGTATCTCAGAGTTGTCCTAATTAAGCAAAGAGGTTATTAAAATGTAAATCCTTGTTGTTTCTACCATCATTACAACTAAATTCCTTATAGAGTTTAGCAGTTTCTTCCCCTTGAAGTCTAATTAAGGCCTACGACTCAGGGATCCTCCAACTTTTTAAATAGGGGGCCAGTTCACTGTCCCTCAGACTGTTGGAAGGCCAGGCTATAGTAAAAACAAAACCTTTGTTTTGTGGACCTTTAAATAAAGAAACTTCATAGCCCTGAGTGAGGGGATAAACGTCCTCAGCTGCCGCATCTAGTCCACAGGCCGCAGTTTGAGGACCCCTGGCTAGAATAAGGGAGAGTAAAAATAATCAGAAGTTTGAGAATCTCTTATCAAGGAAAACTGAATATCACTTCCATAGAGGGGAATTAATTTACAAATAATGTTTTTATCATGTAAAAGAGAAGGCCTTGTATTGTATAGATGTTGTATAGATATTGCTCATGAAAAGAGTGTTAGGGTCAGGAGGCCTAGATTTGAAACTCACTTCAACACTTTTGTCAGTATGTAATCAGAGGTCAGTATTTGACCTCTTAATCTTAGTTTCTTCATCTATCAGTAAAGTGAGTACAAAAACATTTATACCACTTAAGATAAAAGGCTATGAAGAAAGCACTTTGCAAATTTTAAATTACCATATAAGATATGAGCTGTTATTAATAAGCATACTCCCTAAAAATGCACATGATATCCTATCAGATCCTGCTATGTACTCTAGGTTTAAAATAAAAATGAAACATTTGCCCTTAAGGAACTTACGTTCTAATGTGATTACAAGGATAAATTTGACATGCATACACATATAAATAAATAAAGATGGCATGTAAAATGCATGAAGAAATAAAGTATAAAATTGGAAAGAATAATTGGAGCCAGATTGAACATCCAAAGATAAAGAGTTAATATTTGAGACTAGAGGCAACAAGAATAGGGGAGTTTTTGAATAGGGGAGTAACATTGTCATATTTATTTATATGAGATTATTTTAGTAGATGTATGGATCACTGGAAAGAGGGAGGCCAGAACATTAATCAGACGTTGCTATAATAATACATTCCCATGGGGTTAAATAGAAGTGGATCCATATGAAAAATGGTATGGAAGTAGAATTTACAAGACTTAGTAACTGGATATGAAGAGGTGAGGAAAAGTGAAGAGTCAAAGATAAATCTTAAATTCTTGACCCTGGGAGACTAGAAGTAGGGCACTATCCTTGAAAGAAATAGGGAAGTTTGGAAGAAAAATAGTTTTAGAGAAAAAGATGATTTCTCTTTTGGACTTATTGCTTTTACACTTCCCAAATGACATCTAAATGGAAATGGACAGCAGGTTGTTAATAATAAATGAATGTAATACAAAAGAAATACTAGAACTAGCTATATATTGAGAGTCATCTACATAGAGATGACAACTGAACCTTTAGGACTGGATGAGATAATTGACAGTGGAAGGAAAAAAATCACAAGATAGTGTTGGGGAATACCCATCCTTACAGAACAGAGGATAGAGTAAAGGAGATTGAAGGGTATTCAGACGTGTAATAAGTTTCATTGAAGTTTCATTGAAATTAAAGGAGGGAAGAGTAACTAGGAAGAGGTAAGAATGTCAAATGTTGTAGAGCAGTCAGGCAGGTGAGGACTGAGAAAGTCTAGTGAGTTCAGATAAAGCAGTTAAGATAAAAGGCAGATTACAGAGAGTTGAGAAATAAATAGGTGATAAGCAAGTGAAGGTTTTAAGTGAAATGATTTTTTTTCTGGAATGAAAAAAGATTACATAGGATGATCAAAGTGAGGCTGAAATTTAGCTGGTTTACAAAGCACTTTAAAGATATTTGATTTTTTCTTGTACATTTGGAAATCAAGGAAAATAAATATTATCCTTATTTCCTGAAGCTCATTAAGGTCAAGTAGTTTGCCCAAGGTTTTGCCACCTGTTAATGGCATTTCTAGGATGCTAATCCTGACCTTCTGTTTTCAACCTAACATGACAGTACTGCCACTACAAGCAAAATAAAAGGTTGAAAAAATTAAACTTTTGGTGGTAACTTTTTTTTTTGAACCAATCTTGTGTTGATTTAGGGATTTGGAAGGAGGAAAGAGAACAACTTCTTGCTATGGAAATGGGCACTCTTCTGGAATTTATCATCTTAGATAGTTGCCTGAGTAAGTGAGAACTTTTTGTTTTATTTTTGAAGTTATTCACTGGGATCACTATGAATAAGAGGTTATATAAGATGAACCCAGGTCATCCTTACCCAGAAGCCAACTCTCAATCTGGTATTCAAAATTTCTTCTACTTGACATACTTTATTTATCTTTTGTTGTAACTTGCCAACTTACTTCCACTGTTCCAATTTATCCTTGAAAATGTCCTTTCCACAAAGAAGAAAAAAGGATGTTATTATCCTTCTTACTAATAGAGATTTGAGACTCATTGGTTTGTTCCAAATCACTATCAAAACTAAGACCAGAATTTAGGATTCTTGAATTCTAAAAAGTTCTAGCAGTTTTGTTCCAAATCATTATCAGAACTAAGACCAGAAGCTAGGGTGTATATATTACCTCCAAAAATAGCATGCCATTTTTTTACTCCAAGCTGTCAGGTGGTCAAAGCATTTCTGATGTAGTTGCTGATGTTTTTCAAAACTAACCCTGAAAGCTTATCAGCATAAATGTGAGGATGTGGAAACATTTCATTCTTACAGAACAAGGTTATTCCTGTGAACAAGGCCAGAATTTACATCAGAAAAACTTTTATCTTTATTACTCTTCTTCCCTCCCACTCAGGATGATGTTTTACCTTTCTCTAAGCACAACATTCCATTTACTTCTCTTATTTTGCTTTATAGGCTAAATGATATTTCCTAATGCTACTTCAGACCTAGAATTCCTTGGTATATTCTGAGGAAAATATTACAGGATGGGTGTATTAAACTTGTAATGGATCTTGAGTATCATCAGTGTGGAGGATCTCTGAAACCCTTTTAGGGGATCTTCAAGGTCAAAATTATTTTCATAATTTCATAATAATATTGATGTCATTTGCTTATTAAAATACTGATCTCTTTTCCAACTATGTTTTGGTATGAGGCCAGATTTCCTTCATGTAACTCAACTAAAACAACTGAACAAATATAGAAGTAGATATGAGAATACAGTCTGACTATAAAGTCAGACATTAAAGAGGTTTGGAAAAAATATGCAAAATAATGCCACTTTTCTCACTTAATTTTTTATTTTTGGAAATAGCTTTCATAAAAATATTTATACATTATTTTATATTATTATTTATTATTATATTATTTATATTAATTAATTGAATTAATGTTTAAATAATTTACAGTTTTAATTTCAAATATGATAAATATTGAAAAGTATCCTGGGAAATGATTATTGAAAATTGATGGTTAGATTTTCAGTGTGAGCATTTATACCTCAGAAATTCATAAATGCTACAAATCAGGCTTGATTTATTAATTTGTTGATTGTCTACATTTAAATGATGGAGAAAAATGTAATGATGCACATTAAACTTAAAAGTGTGCCCTCAGTTATTAAACATTGCCAGAGTCAGCTGTTAAATATTTACCAAAATATTTACTAACAAAACCAAAAATTCCTTAGGATTCTTAATAATTTTTAAGGATGTAAAGGGGTCTTGAGAACAAAAAGTTTGAAACGTTCTGATCTAATCAATTCTTTCCCATTTTATAGATGAGGAAACAAAAAGTTTATATAAAATAACTTGCTCAAGGTGATTCAATTATTAGGATTGGAGTGAGGGATGGAGAAGAGACAACCCAAGCATTCCATATCTAGTTCACTTTCTATTACACAGCAGCTACCTCAGGGCTAGGGAGGTGAGGGTGTTAAATGCTGTAGGAAGGAAGTAAAATTGGGTTAGGCTGAAGAAAATGCCATGCTTATTTAGCACCTACTATGTGCTAGACACTGTATTAATCCTTGAGGAAACAAACAAACAAAAAAAGGCAAATGGTTCTTGTCTGAAAGATCTCAGTGCAATGAGGGAGACAAAGTGCAAACAAGATATATACAAAACAAATTAAAGATATATTTCAGAAGGAAGGAACTAGCATTTAAAGGGAATCAAGAAAGGCTTCTTGAAAAAATGGCAGAGTAGGTCAGAAAATTCCAGGCTTTCAAATTTCCCCCATAAACAAAACAGAACAGCCTCAACTTGAACAGCAAAAATAAACAAAATTTGGAATAAAGCAGTTGTCCACCTAAGAAAACTTGAGAGAATCAAAGGAAAAATTCAACCTCCAAGAGTAGATTTGGCCTGATTGAAGTACAAATATCTCTACAAACAACAAGCCCTGGGGGCAGCTAGGTAGGAAGTAATCTAGCCTCAAGAACTTTCACTTTATAAACAGTATGGGGATGGAATGGCTGAGTAAGGGCTGAGTAGAAGGGCAGAAAGACCCTCCACTGTCTTAGGACAGCTGGCATAGCAGTGCAGACCAGACTAAGCCCAAGGATACAGCTGTGGGAGAGAATGAGCTAGCACATGTTAGTAAGTGCTATAGCAGAGAGATAGGGACATTGTTGGTTATGGGCACTTGAAGGAAAACCAAATTCCTGGTTTCAATTACTCGGCAGAGGGGTGAGCTGAAAGTTGCAGCTATGCAGGAAGCAAGAGCATTTCTGGAAACGTATGGCTCCTAGCTCTGTTTTAGGAGTGGAGAGGAATACCTGAATTTAGACCCTTGGAGAGAATTCAGAAAATAGTAGTAAGCAAGACCTGAGGCCTAAGGCACCATTACCTACTAGCAACTGGAACCTGATTACAATAATAAATTGCTGAAAAGAAAATAAAACAAAATAAAAGCGAGTAAACAAAAGAGAAAGAATGGGCCATGACAGATACTATGGGGATAGAGAAGATCTGAGTTCATGTAAGGAAGAAGGCAGTGAAGTGGAAAAAGTCACTCCTACCTCAAAGAGAAACATCAAATGATTACAGACCCATATAGAGTTCTTGGAAGAACTTAAAAAGGACTTTTTAGAAAGAAAGAAATTAGAAAAATAAATGACCTTAAGAACAAATCAAGAAGAGACAATGTAAACATTGTTGACTACTTGAAAGTTGCAATAAAAAAAAAGAATCTAGATATAATTTTACAAGAAATTATTAAGGAAAATTGCCCTGAAGTTCTAGAACAAGAAGGTAAAGTAGAAATAGGAAAAAAAAAATTTAATAATCACCCACCTGAAAGAGATCTTGAGCTAAAAACTTACAGGAAGATCATAGCCAAGCTTCAGAGTTCTCAGGTTAAGGAGGAAATATATATATATTTAGTTAACAAACTCGTAATTAATAAGTAATATCCAAGTAATTTTAAGTGAAACTTCCTTTTAAATGTATGCAAAGCTTCCAAGTTCTTAAATTATACTACTTCAGAATATTACCAACACAAAGTCAGTAAAGCCAATAGAATGACTTAATAGCTTCCTAACCCACTGATTTTTTTAAACAGTACAATTCTAAATCTAACACCATCTAGATTATCAGAGAAATGTTTTTTCCTAATGATATAACTGACACAATTATTTACTAAATTGCACAATATAAGAAAATTTAGAAATATAATATCATAAACAATATTATGTATTTAAATTAAGAAACAATTAGTTTCCAATCAAGCAACCTTAATTTAGTTGAATGAGTTTCCAAATAACCTTACATAGGAAATCATTCATAACATTGATATTCTATATTAGCCACATATAAAAACCCATATAAAGTTATCAAATATGAAGCAATTACATATAATTAATAAGATAGTAAAAACAGTTAACATTCACATAGCATTTGCACTATGCCATGTACTATACCATGCACTTAACAATCTTGTGATCCTCATAACAATCCTGGGAGGTGGATTCTATTATTACCCCTTTAGGGAACAGTAAACTGAAGTAAATAGAACTTTCTTGGAGCTATACAATCAATATCTTACACAAAGCAGCAAATATCTTTTCATGTTAAGTTGTGATTTATCATAATAATACTGATTAAGAGATAATTCTCAGGCCTTGTTATTTCCTTTAGGACAGATTTTGGTTTAAATCAAATTAAATACAGATAATCATTAATGGCAACATTTTAATTTCTAAGGCCTAATACTCTTGCACTTTAATGTAAGTGATCTCTATTTATTTAATTTTTTTTTCCAGTTATATTTAAAACAATTTTTAAAATTTGTTTTTAAAACTTTTGTCTATTCTCTCTTATCTCCACCTTCCGCCCCTATATTAATAAATTACATGTGAAATTATGCAAAACATTTCTATAAAAGTCATATTGTAACAGAAAACATAGGTGTTCTCCCCTTCCCCAAGGGGAGTAAAAGAGAGGGGAGAGGGAGAGGTAATGTTGCAATCTGTATCCAGATACAATCAGTTCCTTCTCTGAGTATGGATAGTATTTTTTATCCATAAGTCCTTCAGAGTAGTCATGGATCATTGTACTATCAAGAATAACAAAGCCATTCACAGCTGATCATTCCAGAACATTGGTATTACTTTGTACACAATACATTTTATTTTGCTTTTCATGGAGGATTATCCAGGTTTTTCTGAGCATATCCTGCTCATCATTTCCCTAAGAACAATACTATTCCTTATAATCACATACCACAATTTATTCAGTCATTCTCCAATTAATGGGCATCCTCTTAATTTCCAATTTTTTGCCCTGAGAGTTGCTATATATATTTTTGTACAATATCGGTCCTTTTCCTTTTTTTTTTTTTTCAATCTTTTTTGGCATTCATGCCTAATAGTGGTATTTTTAGATCAAAGGATAGATATGAATGAATTTATAATCCTTTAGGCACATCTTTTCATCACTTACCAATTAGGCCTGGCTCTTATTTTTTTTTATTTATAAATTTGAAGTTCTATGTTTGAGAAATAAGGCCTTATTACAGAAATTTACTTGCAAAATTCTTTTTTTACAATTACTACTCCTATTTCTCCCCATTTATTTTATTCTCTCTTTTCACCCTATCCCTTCTCAAGTGTTCTGCTACTAGACTGCTCCCTTCCCAATACACCCTATCTTCTACCACCCTCCCCCTTCCTATATCCTATTCCTCTTCTTCTTTCCTGCAGGGTAAAATAATTTCTATATCCATAGAGTGTGTAAGTTATTTCCTCTTTGAGCCAATTCTGATGACAGTAAGGTTCATTCACTTATCCTTTCCTCCTCTTCTCCTCCACAGTACAAATTTTTTCTTGCTTCTTTTTATGGCAGATAATTTATACCATTTCATTTCTCCCTATCCTTTCTCCCTCACCACTTAATTTCATTTTTTAAAGATATCTCTGACTTCTCTGGGTTGTGTGGATCTTTCCTAGAGCCTATAAACTCTGTTCAGAGAGTTAGATAAAGATTACCAAAGCATTCCTTTAGTTTTCTCTAATGTGCTGTGGTTCACAAATGAAAGGTCACTTTCTAGGTTTCACACTTCAGTGTAATCCTCACACTCTAACTGCCATAATAAAGAAAAAGTTTTTTATGAGTAATAAGGATAATCCTCTCATGTAGGAATGTAAACAGATAAAACCTTATTAAGTCTAGATATCACTTTCCTGGATTTACCTCCTTATGCTTTTCCTGGGTCCTGTATTTGAAAATAAAAATTTCCATTCAGTTCTGGTCTTTTTATCATGAATGCTTGAAAATCCCCCTTTTCACTGAATATCCATCTTTTCCCTTGAAGGATTATACTCAATATTTTTGGCTTGTAATCCTAGCTCCATTGCTCTCCAAAATATCTTATTCCAAATCCTTTGATCTTTTAAGGTAGAAGCTGCTAAATCTTGTGTTATCCTATGTCTCCACCATCTTTGAATTGTTTCTTTCTGAATGCTCAAAATATTTTCTTCTTGACCTGGGAGTTCCAGAATTTGGCTATAATTTTCCTGGAAGTTTTCATTTTGGGATCTCTTTTAGGAGGTAATCAATTGCTTTTCAGTTTCTATTTTACTCTATGGTTCTAGAATATCAGGACAGTTTTTCCAAGTAATTTCTTGAAAGATGATGTCCAGGCTATTTTTTTTTATCATGACTTTCAGATAAACCAATAATTTTAAAATTATCTCTCCTGGATCTATTTTCCAGATCTGTTGTGTTTCCAATGAGATGTTTCACCAGTGTTTTCTGTTTTTACTTCAATGAATTTTAATTTTTCACAAAGTCATTAGCTTCCATTTGCTCAATTCTAATTTTTTAAAGGAATTATTTTCCTCAGTGAGCTTTTGAACCTCTTTTCCCATTTGGCCTAGTTTGTTTTTTAAAGCATTCTTCTCATTAGCTCTTTGTATTTTCTTTTGGAACATTCTCAATTCTCTAATTTTTTCTCTATTGCTCTTACTTGATTTTCAAAATTCCTTTTGAGTTCTTCCATAGCCTGAGACCAATTCTTATTTTTCTTGGAGGGTTTGGATATAGGAGTTTTGACTTTGTTATTTTATTCTGATTGTGTTTTGATTTTCCTTGTCACCATAGTACCTTTCTGTGGTCAAGAAATTTTTTCTGTTGTCTACTTATTTCCTAGTTTATTATTCTACTTTTAACTCTTTGTCAGAGTAAGGCTCTGTTTCCAGCGTGGAGTGCACTATGCAAAGCTTCAGGGATTTTGTGCAGCTGTTTTCAGAGATTCTTTTAGAGCACCTGACCACAAACACTCTTTTCTGCCCTGGAATTGTTAGAAGTGTCCCTGCTCCACTATAATAAGATTTAGGGCACTACAGTAACAGAGATCTTTCTCACTGCTAATAAAGAGACCTCCTATGAGCTAAAGCCTCAGGGAGTTGCCACTCACACCACTGACCATGCCCACTCTTGGTTTGCTGTTTTTCCAAGGCCTTCTCACTCTTGCTGAAAGATGTCTTTGGCGTCTCTGGGCAGAGAAGTCTGGAAACCACCAGTATTGCTGATGAATCAAAGGACCTTGACCCATTCCTGGTTTGCTGGTGTAGGGCAGGGGCTGGGGGGAAAGGCGTGGGTAGTGTAGGGTTGGGCTACACTGGCTTGGACCTGCATTAGAACTGTGTGCTGGTCTCCTACCTAGTGCCACAGACTTTTCCTATCTTCAATCAGAAAATTTTCTGCTCTGTATATTTGGATGTTCTGATGCTCTAAAATATTTCAGTCATTATTTAAAGGAATTTGGAACAGTTTGGGGGAAGAGGTGGGTGAGTTCCTGGTTTTACTCTTCGATCTTGGCTTTGCCTTTATTTGAGAAGGAAATATTATATGCAACAAGGAAAAAAATACTGAGGAACTACAACTAGGATTACATAAGAATTTGCAGCTTCTACACTAAAATATTTTATTATGAAGAGTAAATGAGTTAGGGTTGCAACCAAAAATAAGTTACTCAGCAAATTTGAGTATAATTCTAAATTTTAGAAAAGATCATTTGACAAAATGAAAGATAAGTATTTGTGACAAAAAGACCAGAACTCAATGGAAAATTCAGCATACAAGAGCCGGGAGAAATATAAATATTAAAGATCAAATATAAAAGAATCAATAAGGTTTATGATTTTATTTCTTACATGTGAAAATATTATCAGTTTTATTAAGACTATCTTTGTTACTTGGAAAAAAAGTTGGGGCTGAGCTCAGTATAACAGGGCAATTCTAAGAAACAAAATTGAGTAGGATAAGGTAAAAGAGAAAGCAAATGGAGGTGGAGGGCTGATAGTGCTAGAACCTTATTCTCATTAGATCCGAGGTAAAGATGGAACAACATATATATCTAGAAGAGTATAAATCTTCTAATGTATAAAGAAATAAGAGGGCAAGGGGACAGGTTAAGGGAGGAACTTATATAGAAAGGTGTGTAGATTAAAATTTAGGAAATTGGGAGTAGAGGAGAAGGAAGGAATTCGGAGGAGTGAGTAGAATAAAAAAGAGGAGGATAAAAGGGATAGGACAAGGAAAGAATTCTTTTAAAAAATGTGGAGGAGGTCGGTAGTTAGAAGTAAAGGACTTCTGAGGAGGCATAAGGTAAATAGAGAGGCTGAAAAGGACAATAGTAAAGAAAAAAAATGGAAAAAATGTAGAAATAGCAATTATAACTCTAAATGTGAAAGAGAAATAGTAGAATGGGTTAAAAATCAGAATCTTACAATATATTGTCTACAAGAAAGATATTTAAAAATAAGAGATACAGAGCAGCTAAATAGCACAGTGGATAGAGCACTGGTGCCCTGGAATCAGGGGGTGCTGAGTTCAAATCCAACTTAGACATTTAATACCTGCTGCATCCTGGTGATCCTGGTCAAATCACTTAAGCTCAATTGCTCACAAAATTAAAAAAAAAAGATTTAAAAAATAAAAATGAGAGAGAGAATAAGGTATGGAAAAGAATTTATTATGCTTCAGATGATTTAAAAAAAAAAGCACAGGTAGCAATTATGATCTCAGACAAAATTAAAGCTAAAACAGATTAATTAATAGAGATAAACAGGGAAACTTCATTATGATAAAAGACAACACGGACAATGAAGCCATATCAATAGTAAACTTATATGCACTAAATATAAAAAATCTAAATTTTTTAAAGTTAAATTAATTATAAGTCGAAGTAGACAATAGTACTATAAGTGGAATACTTTATAATCTTCCCCACTCAGAACCAGATAAATCTAACAAAAAAAAAAAATACACAAGAAGTCAAGGAAGTGAATAGAATTTTAAACAAGCTAAATATGAAATTTATATATGTATATAAGTATATATATAATCTGGAGGGAATTTAATGGGAATAGAAAGGAATATTTGATTCATGGTACCTTTACAAAGACTGACCATATATTAGGGCATAAAAATTTATTATATAAAATATAATAAAAATTATATTTAGTAAGAGACCACAGGAATACAAAATAAAAACTATTTAGGAACTAAACAACCTATTATTAAAGAATGAATGTATTAGAGAACCATCATAGAAACAATAATTTCATTAAAGAGAATTACAATAATGAGACTATATATCAAAACCTGTGGGATGCAGCAAAAGCAAGATAAGGTCAAAATGGATACATAACTTAGATACAAGGGAGATAATGAAAGAAAATTTGAAGAACATGGAACATATTACTTATCAGATTGATGGATAGGGGAAAAAATTCTGAACAAAAAAGAGATAAAGAACCCTGGGAAGTGCAAAATGGATACTTTAGATTACATTAAATTTAAAAAGGTTTTATATAAATAAAACTAATATGGTCAAGATCAAGGAAAAGCAGAAAATTGGGGGGGAAATTCATAGTTTTTCAGATAAAGGTCTCATCTCTCAAATATATAAAGAATTTTGTTAAATCTATTAAGAATGAGTCATTCCGTAGTTCATAAATCATCACAAGATGAATCATTTTCTGATGAAATCAAAACGTTTTAAAGTCATATAAAAATGCTCTAAATCATTGATTTGAGAAATGCAAATTAAACAAACTTCAGATATTTTATGCCTCTCCAATTGACTAAAATGATAGAGGAGGAAAGCAACAAACATTGGAGGGGATGTAGAAAAATTGGGTCACTAATTTATTTTTGGTGGAACTGTGAACCAATCCAAACATCGTAGAGAAGAATTTGGAATTTTGTCCAAAGAGTTATAGAACTGAGTACTCTTTGACTCAGCAATACCACTATTAAGTAAATGTCTCAAAGAAATCATAAAAAAGGGGGGAAAGGATATACAAAATATTTATAGCAGCTCTCTTTCTTTGCTACCAAGCGAAGAACTGAAAACTGAGAGGATGCCCATCAATTGGGGAATGGCTAAACAAGTTGTGGCACATGATTGTGATAGAATACTATTAGATTATGAAAAATGATCTAGTTGATTTTGGAAAAACATGGAAAGACCTACATGAAATAATGAAGAATGAAATGAGCAGAATCAAGGAAACATGGTATATGGTAACATTATTTTTAAAATAATTGAGTGACCAAACTTTTTGACTATTATAAATATCCAAATTAATCACACAGGACCTATGAAGAAAGATGTTATCTTCACCTAGAGAAGGAATTGATAGATAATAATATGGCTTTATAAATACATACATATATATATATATGTATATGTATGTATGTATTTAGGTCTAATGGTAGTGGTAGCCATGGTAATGGTGGTGGTGATGGGGAAGTTATACAAGTTTATTATATATTTAAAAGGAAAAGTAAGCTATATATAATAGATTTGCAGTTTCAGATGCAATCCTTTTTATGTGTGTTCTACTTTATTATGGAAATGTTTATTTTTTTTAAGTTAGGATAACAAGAAATAGTGAACTTTCTGGAGAAAGTTCAAGATGATGAAATTTTTGCTTAATCTTGAAGGAAATCAGGGAAACCTTTTAGTGAGGAAGGAAACAATTACAGGCATGGAGTCAGTCAGAGAAAACATTTGGAAGAGGGGATTGTAGAGGAGAGTAAGGTATAAGAAGGTTGGAAAGGTAAGAAAGGGCCAGCTTCTGAAGGCTTTAAAAAAACCAAAGAGAAGATTTTATATTTGATTCTGGAAGAGAGCCACAGAAGTTTCCTCAATGGGGAGAAGAGTTAAATCTGTTGTGTAGGAAAATCTGACAACTGAATTGACCACAGTCTGGAACTAGATGACACCTGAGGGAGGAAGACCAACCAGAAGCATATTCAAACTTGTTCAAGTATGAGATGATAAAGCAGAAAAAGCAGTTTCAGTTGAATAGAAAAGCCAGGGGACTGAGAAGTGAGTGGGAGATGAGGAAATGGAGACAACTTTTTCTAGGAGTGTGGTGAGAAAGGAAGAAAAGATTATATAGGACAACTTGAGAGGACAGCAAAGTTAAAATGAAGCTGATATTTACATATACAACAATCCTGTAGTAGTACAAGTATTATTTTTATTTTACAGGTAAAGAAACTGAAGCCCAGAGAAAGGTTCTTGAATTTTATAGAAGTCTTTCCATTATCTTCATCAAAGAGGCACCTATCTTGGAATCTTCAGTTTTGTTCCTTTTTTTTTTTTTTTTTTTTTTTTGAGGCCCTCTTCTTCTGGAGTATCCTCAATTCATTTGAGCTTAATTCCACAAGTGGACAATTATCTCACTTAAATTAAGGTTAACTCTTCACTTCTCAGACAAAATTAGAGAACTCTAAAGAACAACTGGGAATTTCTTGGAATCTAGTCATCTAGTCCCCCCCCTTTTTTGTTTCCCCCCCTTTAAACTGGCCTCCCAATTAGTATAAACTATTCTTCAAAATTCAGAGTTTAAGGTTTCTGAGCCACAAAACCATGCTTTACATCACTGGGGTAAACACAATATAAATGATTCAGGCTAGGAACAAATAGAAGATGGTAACACAAAAGATAGAAAATTTCCACTTTAAACACGTTCAATAAGAGAATCATTTTCTTCTCTGTTACATTGAACTGTGGAAACATAAACATATGTGCTAAAACTGTCTAATGCATTAAACCAGATAACCATTGTTTCTGATACAAGTATGCACTTAGGGGTTTTTTTTAAACACAGAAATAGGACACACAAAACTCAAATCAAATGGTCTTAATTTTAAATAGGGATCCAGCTCATGCTGAGGTCTTGTGGATTACCAAATCCCTTCTCTCTTTCCTAAAAACTACTATAGTTTTCTATCTAAGAAAACTTTCAATTTACATATTTCTAGCAAATACATGATTTTGAGTATATCGTTACCATTTCATGGTGAACTCCTAGAGGACAGGGATACTCTATGTCTTTCTTTTCACAGTTCCTGGAAAAATTTTAAGTGCTTAATGCCTTTTGACTGACTGGTATGTAGAGAAATATCTTGGAGATATCCTGCCACTTTGAAATTTCAATCTTTAGAGCCCATAAAGATTGCTCTGCTTATTCACTATGGTCACTGAGACCTGTATTTCGGCTTTTTATTGACAGAATCAGAATTTCAGAGTTGAAAGGGATCTCAGAGGACGTCTAGTGGAGGGAAGAAGTGGGAATCAACTATTGCCTAAGCCAGCACATTCCATTTGGGATAGATTGTTAATCAATCATTCAAGTAGGGAGAAAAAATTTAAAAGTCTCTACTTTCAAGTAACTTACATTCAATTAGACCGTAATTTAAGGTTTGCAAAGCTAGTTTACACTCATCTCATTTGAGCATAACGACCTACAGGTATTAATCTCCCCATTTTACAGATGAGGCACAGACAGGAAAAATACTTGCTCACAGAGAAATAGCCATTAATTAGAAGGGAAATTTGAACCAATTTTCTGATCCCAAGTCTAGCACTTTACCCCTTCCCCCACCGAGCCTAAATTGCGGCTGTGATTTCTATCTATTGATCCTTTGGAGTCCAGTGGTACAAAGCTTCCATAAGATAGGCGGGCTTTTAAATAGTCAGTTTTGTCCTTCCAAGTCTTCTTTTCTCCAGGGTAAACATCCCGAATCCCTAAAAGGGATTCTAACCGTACACTCTCCAGGCCCTTCATCATGGCCGACTTATCTTTGGGATTCGATTTCTCTTTCTCTATTCAGGCCTAAAGACTGCTATCGAAAAGGACTGCAATACCCACACGCTTTCACAAAACTATTTCATGCAGCACAAGGCCAAGCCCCCCCCCCCCCCCGCCCAAGAGACGCCCAGCACATTCCCACAAAGGTGCGCTTTCCCAGGCTCTTCCACGTTTTATCCTCTCCCCGTCCGAAGGCGGAATCCTCCTTCCAGCAGTTCCCGCCTCCTTCCCGGCCCCCTCCCGCTCCGGCAAGGTCTTCACTCATTTTTCTTCCCAGTTTTCCCTAATCTGGTCGTTCCTGCCCAGATCTCCG
The DNA here is from genome assembly GCF_016432865.1 of Antechinus flavipes. Lineage (NCBI taxonomy): Eukaryota > Metazoa > Chordata > Mammalia > Dasyuromorphia > Dasyuridae > Antechinus > Antechinus flavipes. The sequence continues at coordinate 386,029,372 of NC_067400.1, read as the reverse complement.
GTCCTTCCACCACAGTTGCTCCCTTTTCTCCCTTTTTTTCTTTATTCGATTCTCTCCCGCCTGCTCCCAGAAAAGAGCGACTCCGTCTGCTACTCTCCCGCCTACCGCTCTCCCGCCTGCCCCAGCCGCGGCTGTTCCGTCTGCTGGTTCTCCTCCCCAGCCCTTGGGCACCTCGGCTCCTCTCCCCTCCCCTCCCTTCCCCTCCCTTCCCTCTCTCGCCTTCGCCGCCCCGCCCCCTCCCTCCGAGCTGGGAGCCGTCCCCCAACATCCGGGTACCGGCTCTAGCCGCCCAGATTCTGGCACTATGGTCATGGCGGAGGGGACGGCAGTGCTGAGGAGAAACAGGCCCGGCACCAAGGCTCAGGTACCAGCGCAGGCCTCTTTAGAGGCCGGGTGCTTTTCTGCGCCGGTCGAGACGCCGGGCTGACCGTGCTGGGAAGGGGATAGAGGCTTGTCTTCGGAATGGAGTCTTGACAGAAGGCGGACGGGCCGGGCAAGTCTCCCGCAGGGGCTGGTGTCCGGCCTACTGCTTCCGCAGCCACTGGCTGGTCCTCCGCGGGCGGCCAACCTCGGGCGGCTCCGGAAGAGAGGCCGCTAGGGATCGGGCCGGGAGTGGGGGTGGGGGTGGGGGTGGGGGGGTGAGCTTGGCCTCGGAGAAGGGACCTCGGGTTGTCTGTCAGGAGACTGTCAAGAGCAGCTGTTGGCGGTCCCGGCTTCCCGTCCCAATTCCCCTCCCCCCCGACCCCCCTCCTCCGGAAAGACCCAGAGGACCCCACCCCCCCGCGGGGGAGGAGGCCCCGGATAAGTGCGAGTGTAAACACAATTCTCTTCCCCTCCTCAGCCTACTCCTTCACCCTTTTCCTTTTCCCCAACTCCATCCCAGCTTGGGTTGATTATGAACTCCATCTAGGTCCCAGGGTAAATGAGGTGGCTCGGGCTTTGTGGTCTGTCTTTGACAAGTTCTTGTTGATACCCTTGTGTGCTTTTCTAGTCCGGCGAGTTTTTCTTCCATCAGGCTGTGACTTGTTAGAAGGCAGTGTCTGCTTTTTCCGGGTCTTCCCTTCCCCAGCTTATGGGAATGATCTGCCTCTGGTTTTGCTAACGTCTAACAAACCACTAAATTGGTGTGAATCTGTGCTTTTAAATTAATATATTTTCTTTTGAAATTTGGCTAAGAGGTGCTGCATTTGAAAAAATTCCCAACTGGTTCCTAGACTTATCAATTAGACTACCTCATAGGACTTTCTTCAAAGCCTTACAATAGGTGCAGGGAATATATATATCTGTGCATATATATATGTATATATATATATATATATGTATAGTATATATGGAAATATATATAAGCAACTATTTCAGTGTAACTAATTTCCTTTATAATCCTATAAAACATCATTCTGAGAGTGTCCATAGGCTTTAGCAGTAAGCCGAAGACCTCCAAAGAACTAAAGAATCTCTACCTCTATCTCTATTTCTTTCTTTTTAAAGAAATCAAATTAAATGTCATTAAGACGGTAGAAAGCTGTTCTAGCTGGGGCAGCTAGCTGGTTCAGTGATAGAGCACCAGCCCTGAAGTAAGGAGGACCTAAGTTCAAATTTTGTCTCAGACACTTAACATTTCCTAGTGACCCTGGGCAAGTCACTTAACCCCAATTGCCTCAGCAAAAAAAAAAAAGAAAAAAGAAAGAAAGATAAAGAAAAAAAATTACAGAAAGCGTGTAATATGTTGCCAAAGATATATTATGCCATCTCCAGCTCTTAACTGAACACAGAATACTTGACCTGTTTTGAAAGGAACAATTTAATGACTGTCTACTGTTTTTCCTGGTAGTTTTATCTTCCTGAGTAAGTAACAGATTCAAACATTTTTCTTTTGTTTTGTGAACTTTCTCCTTTTTAAGTGTAATTTTATCGACCTTTTTAAAAAAAAAAAAATTTCATTGGATTGTTACTATTGGTTCCACATTATCTTTGTGCTGAATTAGATTTCTTAATTTATGAACTTAGGTTTTTTTCCTATCTTGATGTTTATACTCAGCTTACTGCTATCTTCTCATTTATTTAGGTGATACTTTTTGGTTCAGAAAATGTTACCTTAATAATATGGTAACATCTAAAGTGTATTGATATTTATGTGAGAAAAGATAGTTATGTTATAGTAGAAAGAATTGTAGTTCTCTTTCCCTTTTCCCTCAAAATACACTGTTATAGGTCCATTTTGTAAAATAAAAAAGCAGCCATCCAAAAAAGTCTTGACATAAAAAATGATTACTTAAGGATTTGTCTGGTATGCCAAACATGAGATAAGTGAATTTTTTCTTATGGAAATTGATCATTCTCCAAATTTAGGATTTTAGGTGACAAAACTAAAGGGATGGGATATCTCTGGTCTTATTTCCACCTACTTTTGTTTTGAGAAAGTTAAGTAGATGGTTGAAATGGGAGAAATTTAATTAATCTTGATTCTGGACATGTTTCATAGTAAATATAGTGAACATGAATAATTAAAATGATCATTCTGTGTCGTATTATATAATCTCTTTGTGTAAATTCTAAAGATTGTGATTTTTGTCCAATAACTTACTTTTTAAGCATGTGTATCAGCTTTTAAAATAATTTTGAAGAACAAAAAATGTGTATTAAAATTATTTTGCATTTATTCCACATATAAATTTGTATTGACTCATCTGTGTGCATGCTCTTTCCTCAAAGACGTATGTGAGCTTTTTTTAGAGCAAGAAGTTTCATTTTAGAGCAGTGCCTAAGTGTTTTGTATATAATAGGTGATAATAAATACTTAATGTATGAATGAATGCTTATGTTTAAACCATGTGGAAAGAATTATTACAACATAGTTTTTTGTGATTTGTAGGAGATGATAGTATATTCAAAATTACCTAAAGTTAATTTGTTGTATTTATTTCCTTTACTTCTAATTATTAAAGAAGCTATTAATATTGAATTAGATCCATTTGAGTATTAGAGTAATTCAATTTCATTACAATTAGATGATCATTGCATTTTAATAAAGTTGGTTGTTTGCTTTAGAACTGGGAATAAAACCATTTTTATTTTGTATTTATATAGAAAAAAAATTTACCTATTAATTTGGTAGCCTTAATCAAGGAAAATCAATATGTTCAATTAACCATATTTTAGTTGATTTGAACAATTATACAAATATTTAGAAATATTTTCAAGATAAGTTGCCATAGTTAAGTTGTCATAGTATTAAATATATTTTAACTTACTAATTCAATAAGACTTCTCAGAGTATATGTTGAGAAATTTGGAAAGAAAGAATTCAATTTGTTTTAAGATGAAGTAAAAATCTTGCTGTTTATTTGAAAATATTGTGTACAATTTGTAAAATTATTTTTCTAAATTCCATATTATAAGGCCTTTTTCCCTCTCTAGTTGTTAGATGTTGAAATGTAATTTAAAAAGTTGAAATCATTCCTAATTTTTGTATTTTCATAGGATTTCTATAATTGGCCTGATGAATCCTTTGATGAAATGGACAGCACATTAGCTGTTCAACAGGTAGGAAGTATTTTCTTCTTGGGTATTAACAACTTTATGACCTGCAAACTTTACTCAATATGTATCATCATATCTTTCTTTAAAATTTTTATTATAAATTTAGTAACAGGACTAAGGACTGAACCTGTTTTTATTGACTTAGGGAAATCTCAGATGAGGAAACTCCTTTTACTGATAGTAATTGTAACTAAAAATACAAAATAAACAATGGAATAAATATAAAATAAATCTTCAAATAAAATCATTAACATTTTGACTAGAAAATAGTTACATACATTTTAACCAAATTATGCTAATTTTTATTCTGTATCTTTTTCTTTATATATAAATATGTTTTGCTGTTTTTGTCAGTTCTTAAATTGTCATTGTAGGTCTTATTCTAATTTCATATCATTTCACATGTATTTCCATATTTATTTATATTCATTGTACTTTTTGTAGCACAATAATATCTTATTACATTAATATTCTGTAATTTGTACATCAATTTTCCAACCCTTGGACACATATATTTCTAGTTTTTTGGGGTTTGGTTTATTTGTTGGTGTGACAAAGTAGCTATGGATACTTTTATTTAGATACATATTCTTTTTAATTTTGATAAAATCTGTAGACTATAGCCTCAGAAATGGAATCATTAGGTCAGAGAGTTTGGTCGTTTTTGTTATATAGTGGCAGAAACCCTCCACAATTTTCATTAACATTAAGTTAGAGCCCCACTAACCTCAATATTTGCCTGTATGGGTTTATTTTAATTATGATAGTTGTGGGATGCTATCTTAAACTTGTTTTTCTTGGTACTTTTCTCCCTTACCAATAAATACCCAGAAACAAAAAATTGAGTCTTACACTGTAAATTTCTATTATTTACAGTGTTTAAAAGTAAATATTATTCCAAAGTGACAGAATCAACCTATTTTTTCCATATCCGCTCTAAACTGTTTTTGTTGTTGCCTTTTTGTTTAAATTAGCAATTATTCTCAATCTGTCTTTGTAAACTCTACTTATCCACAAATCAAATTTCATTAAAATTAATTTAACTATTATGGAAGGTATATTCATTTTAAACTTTTGTCAGCCATTGTTTTGTTTCAGGATGTCAGACTGAGTCATGAATCAGTCAATCCATCAAAAAATATTATTAAGCACCTACTATGTGCCAGCTATTATTCTAAATGCTGAGGATACAAAGAAAGGTAAAAGATAGTCCCTTCCCTTGAAGAGTTCATATCTAATGAGGAAGACATGAAAATAACAAAAAACAACATGAAAATAATAAATAAATGTTCCATGATAACCTAGAAGTATCTAATTTTTTTCTTTTTTTCTTTTAATTTTTTAAAAAATTTGTTAAAATTACTCAAGTAGAAAAAGTTTATACATACTAAGATACAGAATTTAAATAGTTATGTCATACACTGAATGTAATACATGTGACATTTTGTTGTCATAGTGACCCTGAGAGACAGGTCTAAGTATTTCCATTTTACAAATGAGGAAAATAAGAGAGATAGCCTTTAAGTGAAGACCTAGGAACACAGAACTAATAAAAGTCCAAGGTTGGTTTTGAACCCCAGGTCTTTCTTACTTTAAACATAACACTCTACTGCATCAGTTAGCTGCCTTAATTTATAAAAGAAAATGAAAATATAGTAAGGATTTCTGTGGACTCAATTGGTTGTGAGTTTCTGGTGAAGTCCATTAAAGATTTGATTTAGAATTGAGTCAAATTTTTAGAAGCAAAAATTCTGTGCTATTCAAGAGGTCATTTCTTTTGTTCCTCACATTTATGTCCTATGATCAAAAAGCTGTTTGATTTTATTGACTTAATTGAAGCTTCCAGTATAGAAAGTGCAATTATAGTTCATTCTTTGTATAATACTTGTTCCATTCATGACTACTGTTGTTTGTTGTTTACTGTTGAGAACCGGTAACTCCAGGCTTCTTTGCCTGTAACAAAAAATGAACTTTCTTTTTGTTTTAATATTTTAATAAGGGGCAGCTAAACGGCACAGTGGACAGAGCATCAGCCCTGAAGTCAGGAGAACCTGAGTTCAAATCTAACCTCAGACACTTAACACTTCCTGGATGTGTGACCCTGGGCAAGTCACTTAACCCCAATTGCCTCAACCAAAAACAAAACAAAACAAAACAAACAAAAACCAAAGTAGGCTCACTTTTGACATGGTGAGCTAAGATGTTTTTGCCTTCGCTAAGATCCAAAGAGGTGGAATTAGATTGGAAATTAAAAGTGAAAGAGAACTCCATTATGATTTGGTGGGATGGAATGATATTTAACAAAGATTTATAAAAAACAAGTCTTCCAGAAAAAGTAATATATATTTTTAAATAGTCATAAGCATAAAAATAAAATTTTTACAAAGTGACTAGATTTAATGTTTTGAAGAATTTAGGCATATCCATTATAAGTATAGAAGAAGTAAAACTCATGCTTTTGTTAAGATATAGGAAGTATTTTTGGCACCACCAAGTTTATGTCCTTGCATCAAATACACAAAGGCACATATATTAATAATGATAGCACTAACTCTCCATTTGACAAGATTACAAAATAAATAGCATAGTTAGAACTACAGATGTTACACAATGCAGAATATCTTCAGGGATTTGGCTAGATATTCCATCTGGGATTTTCCCAAGTATATATTTTCTGCTACATGGAAGTAAGACACTTGAATGACAAAACTCTAATTCTTTAACTTTTTTTCCCTTCACTTCAGTTCCTTTTATCTTTAAGAGCATCAGAAGGAAACTGGCCTGTGTTTAGAAATAAATGAAATCAAGAAATAAACTTAGGTGGAAGAGTAGAGAATTTTTTTTTCCACTTTGGGCAATCTTTTTTATTTTCAGAATTCCATGAAGATACACATGAAGCAATAAAGGAAGCAGAAACTGATGAAAGTGATATTTTAGAAAATGACAAAGCAAAGTCACATATAGCAAATTGTATCTAGTGAAAATTTCCCCACTGATTTCTTTTCAGAAAATAAAGACTTTTTAGACGTAGTTGAGATTCTTCTAAACCCTTAGGACATGGTTTTATTCATTTTTTAAAAATTAACTTCACTTTATAAATATTTACTACTGTTTTAGGTATTGGAGGTATAAAGATAAAAAATTGTAGTACCTGATCTCTAGGAAACAAAATCAAGTATTCCTAACTATAATATTGATGTTTTTTCATACATTGGGTATGGTGGCATATGTCTTCTTCTGGGAAGACTGAGACTGGGGGATTGCTTGAGTTTGGGAGTTCTGAGGTGTAATAGGACTAACTCTTAGTGGATTTTTAAAGACCAGTACTAATATTGTGAGTCCCCCAAGAGCAGAGGGTCACCATTCTGCCTAAGAAGGAGTTACCTGGCCCATGCCAAAAAAACAGCTGGTTAAAAACTTTTCTGCTATATTGGGATCAGATTGTGAAAAGCTACTATCCTGTTAGCCTATGTGAAATAAGGAGACCACTTTAAAAACAAATTTATGTTTTTTTTTCTTTCCATTCACTGTCAGAAACTGAGATACAAGATTCTTTTAACTTCAGCAATTTAGCTACATTTGTAACAGATTTTTAAAATTACATTTTACAATTCAATTAGTAATTATTTCTGGAAAAACTATACCTTACATTTTTCTTTACATCAAACATAATATTGTTATGAGTAAATCAGCTTATAAATTACTTATTTTAATGATCTAGATCCAGTTCCTTAGGGAAGCAAAACTATGAGCAAAATCACAGAAGTAAGATTAAGCATAGCATTTTTTTTTTTTTTTGTTTTTCATTTTTTTTTTGAAGCACAGTAATAAAGACCAATCTAATTGAAAACATAGTGTTAGGAAGCAGTGAGAAATGGTTGGATAGGTGTAGGGAAATAAAATTTTGGAGAATTTTTTTGAAAACTAGACAGAACAATTTAATTAGGTAGGAATTATGGAGTTATTGAAATATTTTTAGCAGAGTTAGGATATTGAATGTGATGATTTAGGAAGGTGAATCTAACAATAGTATGAAATATGGATTGAAGGGGGAATATGGAATTAGGAAGGTGGTATATTCAAGACTATGCTTCAAGTTTAAGAATATCTGCAAATTTTGACTATGTTACCAAATTCAGTCTTGAACTTTTTGATTTCATTTGAATAGTTTGTCTTCTTTTTTACTTTTAGTTGAAGAGGTTAATAGTAACTGAATACTTTAGAATTTTTTACAACCCTCTACCACATCATATAATTTAAAATTCATGTTCATTTGAATGATTTTCTGTTTCAATTCCAGTTCTGATAAATTCAATGTCTTTCCTATATATTAGAATTTAATTTCCTTTATAATAGAACATTTAAAAGATATTTAAGAATTAGCTTCTTTGCATGGTAGTTACTGACTGGCTTATTGATTGTAGACTATATACATTTCATTTCTCACATAAAAGTGAAGCATTTTGAAATTTTTAAAATGGCAGAAAATAATTACATATATTTAAAAATAAAATTTGACATAGGCAATGTATTATACTGTATTTAATTTAAATAACTTTGAGGACTTTTTATTCATAGTATATTCAACAGAACATAAGGGCAGACTGCTCCAATATTGACAAAATTCTTGAACCACCTGAAGGCCAAGATGAAGGTGTATGGAAATATGAACATTTAAGGTAGGGAATTACTGTTAGTATTTTTATTTGCCTGACTTCTGCTAAATGTGTTTCAGTAATACTGATTCAGTGTTAACTATAATACATAAATATAAATTACCTATGTAATTAGAAACTTAAAAAATCAAATGGCAAAGTTTTTGTGCCTTTTAATGCTATAATCTTCTCACCTTTGGCATTTACTGTATCAGTATTGTTCAGAATAAATTGAGACAACTGGAACTTGGCTTCAGAGAGAGTTAATAAATTGCCTGAGTATCTGCTCTAACACACTACTAAATTTTTGGACTTGACATTTACCTTTTTTATATGTTGTTTCAATTACTTATTATTTTATTCCATAAGAATATTTCTAGTTTACTCATCCTTTAAGTATCTATTAACTTTTTAATAGCATGCCCTTGCCATTCTTCATATTCTTTGATTTCATGGACTCTGTAAGACTTCATAGACCTGTAAACCCAAATTTGAATAGAATTTTGGCATAAAGAATTTGTTTTCAAATCTTTTTCAGTATTGTTTGGATGAGGAGAGTGACAGTTTTTGAGTTCGGGTATAACAGTATGATCATCTCAATGTCATAAAGTTGCTAGGCTCAGTCTTAGAATTATTGCTTTTAAATTCCAATTTTAAAGTCCAGATTGGAGTTTGATTTGGGAAGTTTGAATTAGGAATCAAAATTATGGAGTGGAATGAGGCATTAAAAATAGCCTTTCAGTTGATTCATGATTTGACTAAAGTAGATAATATGACCTCCCCTTAGCAATGCCATATCTGCCTATGATAAAACACCTTATTTCTTGTTGCTATTACTCTGTTTTTTAGGTTAAGACTTTTTTTCCCCTCATTTCAAAATACTGCCCTTTCTGTAGACTAAAACATTTTTGTATTCCATAGGGTTTTCTTGGTTAAGTTACTTTACTAATAATAAATTGCCCCATTTTTTCTTTTAAAAAAAGAGTTTAACTTAATCTTCAGAGTTATTGAAAAATGTAGATTTATTCATTTTTGAGATTCTTTTTTACTAAGTAGAATATTTTCTTAAGTTCCTTAATTAACTTTTCTATACTCTAATTAAATTTCAATCAACTTTTAACTGCTCTGCATAGTTGTAGCATGATAGTGTCAATACCAAATAAAAGGCTATTTCTTTATTTGTCAGTTTTCTTTTAAGAAAAAGGAAACCATCTTTTGTTTGTAGTATTCTTATTTTAGATCAATAGAACTCTTTATTTTATTTTATTTTTACTTTATTAAGTGAATAATTCAAAATAGAATTCTTATCCATGGTCTATTAGCCTAGTGCTATCGTTTGTTACCCTTTTAAAAAATAATACTAAACAATGTTTTTTTCAGTATTCTATACATTCAGGAAATGTCTCTTTAATGTGTTTTAAGAAAAAAGTTTCAGGGATAGTAAGTAGATTTTTATTTGAAATTGCTACATTGAGACATTGTTTGTTGGTAGTTGTATTTTTAATGAGATGTTGATGAATCTTAGATTATAAATTCTATTCCAGTAAAGACCAGTTAAATTCACTATATTCTTTGACCACAGATTGCAACTCATATTTTATTTTTCTTGACTATTTGGTGATAACAGGAACCAGGTGAGAGAAAACTCATGTTCATCACTAAAAATATAGCTCAAAGTACATGATACAAATAATATATTAAATATGCATTTTAAAATATTTTTTAAATACCAAAGATAATATTAGGAATCTGGAAAAGAAATGAGTTATCTTCTTTGGTTGATCAGTAGTGTCACTATAGTAGTATTCCTAACTTAAAGTAAATTAAGATACTTCTTGCTATTTATTTAATTACATTGTTCTTCCATGGTATTAATAAGATAGGATTCCTTCTCTTACCAGGTGATTTTTTTTTTTTTAAAGCTATGTTGCATTTTTCTTTTAGAGATTGCTCTTTTATTTTCCATAATATTAGTGTTACATTTTTAGGGAACTAAAGCTTTTTTTAAAAAATTAACTTTATGATGCCAGTTTAGAATTTTTTTTTTTGAGGCATTGAACTAAAACTTATTAAATAGTTTTTTTCTTTTAGGAATAATCAGTTTTTTGGCAATTGAAAATAAGACTATGTGGCATATTATTACTTTAATAATTCTTCATCTACCAGTGTATATTACAAAATTGATAAGGTTTCGTGCAGGGCAGAGAGTTGTGGGAAGCCCTTCTGGTCGATAGGTCTAACACGAAAGAATTCACGAACCTGAAAAGATAGGCTGGCAAAAAGAAGTTTATCGGCATTTAGAAGTCAGCTTTTGTTAGGAGGCTGACTTCCTCAGTGGCAAGGTCCTGACAGAGAAGTAAAGGTCTAGCAGAGAAATCCTGGCAGAGAGAAATAAAGAGGGGTTAATGCTGAGAAGAGAATGTCTTCATAGCTGGCAATGGGTCCTCGCAGGCAGCTATGCCAAGGAGACAAAGAGATTTTTTGACAAGGCACGATCCTGCCTTTTTGGCCTCTGCAAAGAAATGAGCCCCAAAGGTGCCCTTTAAAAGAGATCTGAGACCAAAGTTTCAATTGAATGAGATTACTGCCCCAGGCCTAGATTTCCAGTAGAATGAGGTCACTTACTGGGAGTGGTCCTGAGCCAGTTTTTAGCGTAATAGAGATCCAGCTGGTCCAGATCTCCAGCTAAATGAGACCACTTAAATTTGAGCTAAATAGGAGTGGTCCTTGTTCAATCTTAATGAAACCATTTAACTGCCCTGAAGGATGTTGGGTCCCTGTCAGGAGAGTTTCCAGGCTCACCCCAAAGGTCAAGGACAGTTTCATGGTTCACTCCATTAAAATGATACTCCTGTCTTGGTGAATTTTCTTATGTTTAGAGTTGGAAGGGATAATTCAAGGTCATGGCTTTATTAGATTTAAGAAAGACTATAAATTTTATTTTCAACTATGTTTTAAGTTATAGCTAGGCAAAAGGAAATATTTTGATCTTAGTAGATTGTACAGAAATTTATTTACTTTATATCATATTTTCAATTTTTATAATATGGGGACTACATATACCTACATTCTAGTTAAAAATAAATGAGATTTGTGAAGTACTTGGAAGAATTGTAGTGTGGTGTTACTCTTTTGTTAAAAATATAATGTTAAATTAAACATTATCTTTGGAAAATTATAAGATTGATGTTTTCATTTATATATTTGCATTTACAGGCAATTCTGCCTAGAGCTAAATGGACTTGCTGTCAAACTTCAGGTAATTTTTTTGTTTAAATTTTTAAAATTTTTATGTTTCAACTATAATCTTTGTGAAAGTGTTTATGCTTTTTCTGTGTATTTACAGAGTGTTGTTCAGAATTTTAAATGCTTTCTCTTAGAATCTCTTACAGATTTTTGAGTATTGTGCCTTTTTATTATGTTTATATGTTGAGACTAAGTACAAATATTTTAACAGAGTGAGTGCCACCCAGATACATGTACTCAGATGACAGCAACTGAACAATGGATTTTTCTTTGTGCAGCTCATAAAACTCCAAAAGAGGTGAGAATTTATTTTAAAATAATTAGAATGTGATTGAGTATAGCTTTATAATACAGATTCTTTACTTAAATACATGAGTAATGAAGTTTTAGAAGTTGTAAGAAGTTGGACATATCTTTCACTGGAACTGCTTATATTCAGTTTAACAAATATTTATTAAGCACTTAAGCGGTTCAAACACAATGCTAGTACTAGGAATGCAAAAATAAAAATGATAGATTTTGCTCTGAAGAAACTTGCATTCTTCTAATAATTCAAATTATTTTATTTACACATACTACCAAAGGGTTTGTGCACTCTTTGTAATTATCATATGAACCATGATATAAATGACCTAGAGTCACATTGGTAGTAACAGTTATAGATGTATTAAGTTCTCCTTTCTGTAAACTGTAGTAATTGAAATAATCTTATACTCTACTGAAAAAAAGTGAATGTGGATGAATCATAATTCATGAGGTTTTCCTTTTGTAAGAATAGTGTGATTACTATTTGATACTTTATATACTTATTAAATATGAATGAACCTCTTTTGAGTTTTGTAATATCATTAAATAGTTGGGTTTTTTTTTTTTTTCCATCTGTTATGTACATTGAAATCCTCCATATCACTGCTGAATTTTGTAATGAAGTCTTCAGAATCTTCATTCTTATTTGTAGGCATTGATGATTGTTCATTGTATCTTTTTTGGCAGGCAGACTTTGAGGGGTAAATTTAAAGTTTGTTAGATAGTCATTTATGCTGTTTGGCAGCTTTGAGAACTCTAAAGCAAGAGATTACCTTGTTCTACTTCTATAATGTTTGTTTTAAAGAGGGAAAAAATTCTCTAGAATACAATATTTGAAGTGCTTATTTTATTGAATAGTTCTTATTACAAAGACTGAATTTTTTTTTTCTTTTTTGATGAATTCAGGAAAGATTTATTTTACCTTCTTGCAAGAATGGGTGCCTAGGTTAATAGACACACCTTTGAAACTCCAAAGGCAGCCTTTTATTTCCTATTCTGAAGCATAAGTCCCTCACTTCAATCTCCATTAATTGGATATTACTGAAGTTACACAACCTGAATTTCCACCCCTCATTAGTCAGTCCCTGCCCCCAAGGAGCTTACTTTGTAGTTGGAGAAAGATTATTGTGGAGGACTTAGGACCAGGAACAAAAGATTCAAAGACTGACTTCTTCATAATGTTGTTATCATATCCTTTGAATTGATGTTAAACCTAAAGAAAATAGAGATCTAAGTAGCCAGCCCATATCTAGATAAAGCTACTGGCAGCAGACATTTTCATTAAAACAGAATTAAAGGCTTTCATTGAGCCTTTACTATTAAGTCACTTTGGAGGATAGTGATGGACAAAAAAAGTAGAAACAAAACAAGATTAGTATGTCCTCTGGTATCTAGAAAAGAGAAAACAATCCAAAGCCAGTTTAAGTTTCACTCTAGATTAAGGGTCTTGATGAATGGATGTGTTCAACTTGCTGGATGTCCTAGAGGTGTCATGGCTAGTTTCTTTAATATTTTCTTAACATAATATTACTTAGTAAAATGAGATCACTACTAAAGAGGTTTTGTAAACCATTAATCTATCAATATTGGAACTCTATTTGCTACCCTTCTGAATTGAAATGTGTGGAAAATAGATGAAAGCAAGAGTTCTCTGCAGTTACTGTGTGGTAAAGGGTAATTTTAAACAGTATGTGAAGAAACACTTAAAGGATAGGAAGAGGAGCATCATTATATGTTGTGGAAGAAAGCATACCATGTGGGTTACTTAATCATTCTGAAACAAAGGAATTAGTTGGATTCTGAGATAATGATTCAGAGGAATAAATGATGCTCAATTTACAACCAGTGACTTCTTTATCAAAGGACAGTTTTTATAGAAAAGAATGTTAGTTTTATGAATTTAGTCATATTCATGCTTATACCATCTATCATTGTGTCAGTTTTAACTGTGAAGGATGTGTATTTTGGGAGGTGTATTATTTGAATAAATAGTGGGAATGATATTTTAGTAGGCATATGGAGATTAGATTTTTGAAAAAATTAATATTGCTTTGAATGTGAATATGCACATAAAGATACTGCTTATTGTGGTGCCATATCAGCATTGAAACAGCTGGTGGTTTTCAAATAGCAGGTTTAAAAGCATATTTTGCTTTAAAAATATTCTCTCCACTGGATAGAACCATAATTATCATTACTATTTCTTTTACCCGAGTTTCAGTCCTTTTCTTTGCATGCTTGGGTCTCTGCTTGACTCTATTTACTGTTGGTTTCATCCTATCTGCCCTCTGAAAGAGTGGAGAACCTTATGATCATAGATCTAAGCTGGAAGTGAACTCAGAAGCCTTCTGGTCCATTTTCCTTGACTTACATATGAGGAAGCTGAGGCCAGAGATATTAAGTGTCCAAATAGGATATTCAGACTTTAGCAAGGGTAAAAAAAAAAACAAAAAAAAAAACCTAGGATAGGATAGATGTCAGTGTTCTTGATATGATGTGTACAATAAAGAAGAGCTTCTTCCATTGTAATATAAAGAATCTCTAATGCTAGCCAAACCCAGTAATAGCTGATGGGATGAGGCAGGAAGTAGAATTAAACAGATGGTTCCTATTACAGTAGTGTGGTAACACTGAAAAGACTACAAGTTAGGTTCTTGCTCTGGTGTTTACTATGTGATCTTGGCTTAATCAAGATCTTTTTGATTTCTCTCTGGGCCTTCTTTCTCTTCAGTGAAATGAAGAGATTATATTAGATGTACATTTCTTTGTTTAAAAATTCTTTAAAGGCTGGAATGTAAGGGTGGGGAGGAATAGAGAAAGAGAGTTTGTTTTGGAGAAGTCTAACATTAGCATATTAAAGTCTTGTTTACTAAAATGATGATTCGTTTGCATATTCTAATCTGATTCTACCACCAAGAATTCAGCAGAATTTTATTTTGCATTCACTGTTTGCTAGGTTCTATTTCTGTCTGAATTATTATAGCCTTTTTCTTTATTATTCTCTGTTCTTTGGATTAGGACAAGGCTTGACCTTTGGTTCTTGCCATATAAATATATACAATAATAGAGATAGAGATGTTTGGTGATACCGTTTTATACTTTTTTCTTTTGTAGTGTCCTGCTATAGACTACACTAGGCACACACTTGATGGTGCTGCATGTCTTCTGAATAGCAATAAATATTTCCCTAGCAGGTAAAACTTTTAAATATGGTGCTATTTATCTCTTCTATGTTTTATTTTAATGAGTATCAGGTTGTTGCTACAATGCATTTTTTACTCAAATTATATTTCTGGTATAATGTGTTTTAAGTTATTCAGATTTTGAGATTAAATCATATTGATGAGGTCTAGATATGGGATACCTAAATGAAATTAGGGTTTAATTGAGGTCTAGTGGCAGGTTCGGGATACAGGGAGTCAAATAGATCTCCCCTGCAACCCCTTTGGATTCGGCACAAGGATGCGGAGTTAAATGAGGTCTAGAAGCGGCACAAAGAGTCCTCTGCAAAGGAATTTACAGGCCCGAAAAGCTAGATTGATAAAAGAGGTTTATTATGGGGGTTGGAAGTAAGGTTAAAGTATAGTTAAGGAAATAGGTGAAGATAGAGATAAGAAGGGCACCAGAAACGGAATTCCAGTGGACAGAGATCCCTGGCATGCCAGGTGTAAGGCTAGCATGTTTGGAACCTCTGCAAAGAGAGGATTCCAGCTTAATTCTTTTATAACGAGAGATTCAGCTAAAAGGCCTGTAGTTGGCTCCTTTTGGCTTTCAGTGGGGGCTTGAGTCTGCTTGGTGGGGGTTGGAAAACTTGAGCAGATCATTAGAATGGGGGCTGGGACAGGCCTGGATCTTCTGTTGGAATTCAAAGGGACCAGGATTTGTGAATCTAAGGTCCTAGTTTCCTGGATTGATAATCCATCAGCTAGGAGGGGTTGAGAATCAGAAAGAAAGGAATAAATCAGTTCTTAAAGGGGCCACAACCTGCATTAGTATGTTTAAACCAAATGAAATAATTACAACATAGAAGTGGTGTGGGCAGCATATATATGATTGACATACAGATGACCACCATACCCATGCTAAAGAGGAGAGGTTGATTATCATCTTGAAACCATTGTGATTGCTGATTATGCATTTTAATTTTTTGCTTACCTATAGAATTATCATGTCTGAGAAGTTCCATTTCTTGTTCTAAGTGTAAAAGAGTCATTAGACATTGCAGTAAAAATTAAGAGACAATATGTTCTGCTTTATAACAGCAAACCTTTATTGTATTTGTTTTCAATTAGTTGAATTTGGTAATGATTTTTAAAGCCTTAACTATAGAAAGCTAACAATCTGGAAATTCACTAAAAAAGATACTTTCTTTACCTTTAGAGCTGAAATTTAAAAAAGTAGTTCAGATTTATAATGCCATTTTTAAAAAGTCATGAAAATGTATTTTTTTTCCTTTCAAGAAAGAAATAAGATGAAACTAATACCTTTTCATTGTTACTAATTACTGAGAGGACAAAATGTTAAAGTTCTAAATGGAGTCCTAGTACATCATATTAACATCTTAAAACTTTTAACAATACTTTATAAGATTGAATTCTGAGTTGTATTAGTTAACTGAATGAAATAAAAAGATGATTTCTTTTTTTCTCTATTTTTGTAGAGTTAGCATAAAGGAGTCATCTGTAGCCAAACTAGGATCAGTATGCCGTAGAATTTACAGAATATTTTCACATGCTTATTTTCATCATCGGCAAATATTTGATGAATATGAGGTAAGTATGTTACTCTGTGTTGGTGATGGCTATTTTAATCAAATGGTGATAGTTTTGTGGTAGTGGTGGTATACATTTCTGTTGATTTTGTTTTTGGATTACAAATTAAAATTTTTTTTCTCCATTCCACAGAATGAAACATTTTTGTGTCATCGATTTACTAAATTTGTGATGAAATATAATTTGATGTCTAAGGATAACCTGATTGTACCAATTTTGGAAGAGGAAGTGCAGAATTCAGTGTCTGGGGAGAGTGAAGCATGATGGGAATCATACATAAAAATGTACCGAACACATAATTAACATTAATTATGTACTGTATATATCATTTTAGACACTTCAATCATGTATTCATATTATAGCTTCTTTGTTTAGTATAGTTTTGTATGCTGTGTGTTGCCTTTTAAAATGGGAAAGACTTTAAGTTATTCATGAGCTGTATATTCACCAGTGTGGCACTCATGGTTTTTAAATAAGATTAGTATTATCTGTTTATAATGCCTGTTAATAAAAAGAAATTTACAATTCTGTAAAATTGCTGCTAAACAATCGTTGAATCACAATCCTCATCAAACAAATCTATCAGAAAAAGATGAGTGAGCTTTAGGTTTCACATAAGCCATTTACTAATGAAATAGCAACATTTTCCCTTAGTTTTTGTGTCCTAAATTTAGAATACTCTAGGAAATTCCACATAATACAGTTCAGACTAAACTGTAGCTCTTTTTAAAAAAGCTGTTTCCATGGTCTCCTTATGAATTTTGACATACATCTATGAAGATTATGTGTATATCCAAATGTAAAAGCAAGTGCAGTGTTATTAATGCTATAATATTAACCTTACTCTGCTACACAAAGTATATTCTGGGCCAACATACTTGAAAGCTGTATGTTTTTCTAGATTTACCTTTCTGTAATAGTGGATTATAAGTTTTGCATACATCATGGTAATGATGCTAAGGCAAATAAATGTTTCTCCCAATGAAACCCCTTTCTTTCCTACCTCTTTCCCTCAATCCCCTCACCAAAAAATATTTTTGAGGCTACCATGAATTATTACTGCAAAGGCTTATATGCTTATATGTATCTGTATTGCCTACAGATTATACCTCATGTTAACATTCATATTACACTACAAGAAAAATGTACTGACACACTTTTTCATTTATTTATGTTTGGCAGAATTATTTTAACTAAATATTTGGAAACCTTTAGTCTTTAAAATAGTTTGGATATTTCTATGAGTAATATTAATCTTTTTGTTCATCTAGACAGTATTTAGATATGGATAGAAAAATATTGCCTTCTCCCCCTTCCAAAAAATCTCATATTTGAATTGTGTATGCATGTGAGATTATTTACAATAATTCCCAGGATCCATGAGTGCTACTTAATGATGTTGCGCTAGTGGACCTCTTTAAAATGAAATGCCTTAAGGATAGAACTTCACATTTGCTAATTTGAGTGGTGTAACTGAATATAATCTTTTAAAAAGCACTTGTCTTATTTTTATCATATTGTGTAGAAGCATTATACAATAATATAGGATTTAAGAGAGTACAAACAATGAAGAAAATCAAAAGACAGGCTTTTGGGCAGTTTTAAGTTCCCAGAAGAGAAAAATATTTTTTGAGTGTGGAAGGTAGGGTTGTTTGGAAATAAAAGTGAAATACATTCATTTTTGTATCACCATTTCTTCCCAACTTGAGGCTGAACTTTATGAGAGTGTTATAAAATGTACAATAAGGAAATGTGGAATAATATAAGGTATAGAGAATGTTTAGAAATTTTTTTTAATATGCCTTTTGTTCAGATGTATTTGACTGACAGTAGTATGTTCTACTAATTAAGACATTTTTCTATGAAAATATTTTGCCCTACCTCTAGTTCTATCTTTAAGGATATCTTATTACATACGTGATAAAAAGAAATTAGCTCTGAAATTTTACATTTCTTTTAATCTCACTGTAAACCAACTGAAGTAGTAAAATTGCTAAATTTGGGAAGGAAGAAGTATACTTCTAGTTAATCAATACAGTGTAGCTGTTTACCTTAGCAAGGCATATCCTAATGAATTTCTGTGGTTTTATTCATCTCTTGGTGACTAAAGCAATGATTAGGAGAGATGACCTACTAACATTTTTACTTAGTATTTTCAATAGTATAACTCACTGCACTGTGGAAATACCCAAGGCATTTATTCTATCTTTCATATACTATATGTTTGGAGTTGATTCTCAAAAAACCAAGTCCAAACAAAATCCTGCAACAGTTTGTCTTGATTTTGTATTCATATTAACATCTCATTCATATATGTTGTACTGTGAAGTTTATTTATTACACTATGTAACCTGAGTATAAAAGACCTAAGTGAAACAGTTCCTTTTTTTTCCCTTGATGTTGTTTATTGGATCTATCTAAAAATGTATGTGTATTTATGAGGTCTTTACTACAAGAGTTTAAAGAGCCTGGCAAACCCATCAATTTGTATAGTAAGTATTTTAAGAGGAAAATTTGTGAACTTAAAGGCCCTGTATGCTGGAAAGTTGGGTTCCATTTTTAATTATGTTGTAAAGGTCAAGAGGTTAAAATTAAATTTCTTGCTTTCTATGCTGGCGTATTTGGCCTTGTGGCTCACTCTTCTCTTCATCTTTTAGATTGCCTGGGATAGTAGATGCTTCTTATAATTCATTTTTCTATAAATGGCTCATTCTAGTTCTATGTGGTATTTCTCCTTTTTCTTTTCTTTAGTTTAAGGTTTTGATTTTATGTGAGTGGTAGGTTCTCAGTTCTGTTCTATGAGATTTATCTAAATTTTGTTGTTTTTTCAGTCATTTCTGACTCTTGGTAACTTCATTTGGGGTTTTCTTGGCAGAGGGAATATTTTGCCATTTCCTTTCCCAATTCATTTTACAAATGAGGAAATGAGGCAAACCAGGCTTAAGTGACTTGCCCAGAACATACAGCTAGTAAATGTCTAAAGTCAGATTTGAACTTGTTTTCTTAACTCCAAGCCCAGCACTCTTATCTTCTGAGCCACTTAACTACCCCTAAATTCTGTAGAAACAAGATTTAAGTGTAATGAAACATTGATGGTAAGGATTTATTTTTACCTTTGATTAATTAAGTTTTTGGTTGGTTGGTTTGGTTTTTTAAAGACAATATTGGTCTTAATGGTATTTTAAGACACGTAAAAAGTTATTCTTTTCAATTTTTCGGTGGATTTAGTTGTTAAGAACAAAATGATAGTTAACTCTTTTAAAAAAAAAAAAGTTAATCAGAAGCCATAACTTTTTTTAACTGACCTTGTTTTACCTTTACCCCCAGATATCTTCAAACCAGTGGGCATAATTGTAAGTTAGCATTTATTTGGTGGCTTTTCATAACCAGAATTTTGCAAATGATGGACATTTGAGATCTTTGATAATTGTGAATGGTCCATTGCCTGTTGGGATATCGAATGTTCTCCCTATGGTAAGAGCTGAGTTTAAGTATATAAATTCCAGTTTTTAGAAATACTTCAGTTTTACAACTGCTTGTTGCCACTGCAAGCTTATTTTATTTCTACATATAGTATAAGCTTTATGTTAGAAATATTAGAGTTGGCTTCCATTTTTAATATGAAGCTAATGGATAGATAATCTGAGTGCACCTATATTTGTTTCATTACTGTTGACCAGTTCAGTGAATTTTGAAACATGTCAGTGAGAACATCAAATTAATTAACTGAACCAGTTACATGAATCAGTGTCCTGGCTATATTGTAAACATAGTGTTACCAATTAAATCCACTAGGGGGTATTCACTCCACAAAGTGGAAATTAATTTTTAAAATTTAAGAGAGGGGTTCTTTCTGTACTTGGAACTATTCATCTTTTCTGCACTATTTTATTTAAGTGTCTTCTGTTTTTATTTCTCCCTTATGTACAATGTTTTGTTTCAATTACAAAAACAAATAATGGAGTTGGGTGAACAAAAGATGAAATTTTCATAAGTATCCTGAATTCACAAGAGAGTACAAATGCTAAGATATTAACACTATAATCTAAATTTCTGGCCTTGGTTCTAAGATTTGTCAAAAATGTCAATTTTCAAAACCATTTCTGTTTTTAAAAACATCATAGAATTTTACTCTTCCTTAAATTTCTTTTACAAATGGTAAGAACATGTTTTTCCCACAAGCAATATTTTCTGATAGTTGCTGCTTCCCTCTCTCTAAAGTCAAGGGTCATATAAGCAATTTTTACTATAACTTATAACTTTTGAAATATTATTTTTTTAATAACATTTGTGTGCTAGTAAGGGATTTTTTGGATTTAGCTTGTGGCCATTGTGTGAGATAATGATGGGACTTTTAAAATGGGAATGGCTTGTTTATAGGAATGTTTATTATCCTTTAATTATTGATTTAAAGGATTCTTCCTGTGTTGTGTTTGTTTCATAGTTTAGTAGTAATTATGGTTTAATTGGATTTGTGAGACTTTCCAAGGAAGTAAATTCACTTTTTCTTTGGTTTTAGATGGCAGGTATAGGTTCTCTGGATTTTGAAGATAGATTGCTATTTTTACCTCCCTTTTTTTATCCCTATTTATCTTTCAAAATCTGAAGTCATTATTTTATTGTAGTATTAAAAAAATTAGCCTATCTTTCATTACTCTTGGATTTGGTAATTTTGGGTTGTGGTAATAAAACCAATTTGTAAACCACATCTTTATAGAAACATATGAAATTTATAATAATGAATGCACATTGTGCCTAATAATCTTGTAGGTGTTGCACTGGAAATCCTACCTACCCAAGTCTTAAGGAGTTAGCATTAACCCATGGTGGTGCTGATTTCTTGAACCATGGGAATATCTTAGAGGCTGAATTGCTGCTGCCATCTTTTTCACCTTCTCTTTTTCCTGCTTGCTGCTTTTACACAGGGATTGCCCCTATTGCCTTCCTTCTGTCACATTTGTATTTAACCTAAATCCTTCCTGTTCCAGTTAATAAAATGTCATTTCATTGGTGTAAGGAACTCCCATTTAGGAGACACCCTCTATTTGTACTAGTGCAGATGATTATTTCTCTGCAATTTACAATCTTAATAAATCTCCAAGGCATGCAAGTTTAAAGAATTTGCTGAGTCACACAAGTACATGAAAAGCAGAACTTGAACTCAAGTCTTCTGTATTTCTAGACACTGGATCACTTCCTCTTTTTGGTTCTGTTCCTGGTGGAGATCAAGAATAGTTGATTATCTTGCTTTTTTTACATGGGTACCATTAATTCATATGATCATTATTAAATTCCTCCTTCTCATAGTCCTCACCGAATAATTCTATAGTCTTCAAATTCTTGCCATAATTATTACTTAGCAAAGTACTTGATAATCTTTGTACCTTTCTTAAAAGATCCTCTCTCTTCTTCTTGTCTGTGGATCCTTGAAATGGACCCTGCTATGGAAAGTACTAGCCATTGTTGATACCAGCACTTATTTTTATTATATAGTATGCTCCTACCTATGGCTCCCCAAATCTTGCATGTGGTTTTCCTGAGTTTCATACAGGGGATAGCTTAAAACTTTAAGCATATGCCCTTGTTTTTCTTAACTGTAAAATAAGCAAGTTAAACTAGATTTCCTAAGTCAAAGGATTTAGAGTTGGAAGAAAATAAAAGATTTTCATAATTTTATAGCTAAGGAAACTATGATCCAGAATATAATATTAAGTAGTAATATGTCCAAAGTAACAGATAAGATACAGAGCCAGTATTTTAACTCAGGTCTTTTGACTCCAAATCTAGTATTCTCCTATATTATTACCCCCTTAGTTCCTTTCTAACTTTAACAATGTGATTCAGTGACTGCTCTTTCTTGGGCACCATGTATTAAATTCCAACAGGAATTTTAATTAGTGTTAACCAAACATTAATTTGCAGATGGTCTCTTTCTGGGCATAATCTAGCTAACTGATTCATTCACTGAACTTCAGAGGGAGATGGGGCAGAAACAGTATCAGTAGCTGTAAAAACATGTTGAAAATTAACTGCAATTAGAATTTATCTCTTAGGATTATTTAGAAGATGCTGGGGGTGTTAAAAGATACCAGTCACTTCCTGGACTATAAAAGAAGTCTTTGATGACACAATAATGTGAGTTTGAGGCTGACTTTCTTTGTGTCCCCAGCTGATTGCTATTTCTCTCCAGATACTTATCCAATAATAACTTCCAAATGTAACCAGCGCTTAATATTTAAGCTAATGACACACACACATACATACATGTTTGTGTGGATTATATAGGTTCCACAGAGAGGTAATCCTATAAGGTTTACAAAACACTTCTCAAATTACCTTATAAAGTTGATAAGCTAGATGAATGTATTTTTATTTAATGGAAATACCAAGGCTCAAAAAAGTAACTTACTTTAGATCATATAGACAGTACAAGAGATGAATTGAAATTCAAACTAAAGTGTTTTGATTCCCAAGTTTAGTTTCCTTTCTCTTATAAGCTTTTTTTAAAATTGTGAATGTAATCTTTAAGGAACAAAGTACAACCAAAAAAGAGCATTATATAATAAATCATGAACTCTTGTTATATACAGTTTTTCAAAGTGTATATTAAGTTTAACAGGAATTTTTTAAATCAAGTGTTCTTTCTACTGAATCTTAATACTTCCCTTATATGTTATTGGAAGTTACTTTAAAAGACTATCTGGTCTTTTTTTAGTAACAGCTCACATTTAACAGCTTACAACATGATTTTCTCAATATAAGCCAATAAGGTTAGTGCCCTTTAAGACCATTGCACTCCATTATGGACATAAGGGGTATCACATCATGACATAATTTGGAGACATTTTATAAACAGTTCATTGTAATTCTGTTTTGTGTACCTTTAGCCATGATAATGTGTAAATGCAATAATGTCTTTTTACATTGGATGAATAAGCTTTCTTTTTTTTAATTGAAAAATATTTTGGTATATTTTGATATATAGTTTAGGTTTTGACTTAAGCAAATCAGGCAAGTTCCAATTAGTCCAATAAGTTAAGGAGCCACTGCCATAGCAAAACTTTCCCATTCACAATAGAGAAGAGAGCTGAAAGAATGTTCATAGGGCTTTAAAAAAATATTCATTTGAAATAGCCCTACTCTTGGGAAGGAATGAACTCCTGATGTTGACTTGTCTTGAATTTTTTAGATGTGTTATTTTTAATAAAGTTGTGTTAGTGATAGAGACACCTCAAACTGGGTATAGTTTGAGGACATGTACTAACTATATAAAACACATAGTATTAATGATCACTGTAAATGAGAATTTTGTTAACTTATGTCCAACTCTGACTTCATTTGGAGTTTTTATGATGAAGTTACTGGAGCAGTTTGCCATTTTCATTTTCAGCTCATTTTTCATATGAGGAACTGAGGTAAACAGGGTTAAATGTCTTTCACAGGGTCATACAACTAATAAGTGCCTAAGGCCAGATTTGAATACATGAAGAGGAGTCTTTCTGATTTCAAGTCCATTGTGCTCTACATGCCCATTGAGAGAAGTATTTCTACGCAATTGTTCCTCAAAATTCCAATACTCAAAATATCCATACTGCAGTCAGCCAAACTTGACAATACTTCCTGGGAGTATAACATTTACAGATTATCTATGAATTTTTTTAGCCATTGGAAAATATTTACTACAGTTGTGCTATAATGTAGTACACTAAATAGTAGTAATGTTTGTTGATTTCCAAAGACCCTAATTTACTCCCACGGAGTAGTTTATTCTTTATTATGATCTGATTATAAATATTCTTTTCCTGCCTTAAAATTCTAAATGAAAAATAGACTGGCTCTAAATTTCCAGCCTGCACTTACTTGCCATTAGCCAGTTTATAAGGATGCCAGAGTCTTCATAATACATTGATTCTTTATCAGAGCTTCCTCAGGAGATTCATATTAACCTGATGGAAACCCCTTGAGTGGGATCAAATATGTTTATTTAAACTAGTGCTTACTACTGTAGTTGTCATCATTTGGTACTTCCCTCCTGCTCTCAAGTCTCAGGAGAAACATTGAGTAGTGTAGATGAAAAACAAAGAGCTGAAATTGTCACACTCAAAATTATGCAGAAAACATTTTTTAAGAGGTTGAAAAATGAATTTTTAAAAATAAAAAATATTTCAAAGGAATTTGGGAAATTTGGTTAAATTGATACTTCAGGCTTTTGCTGGCCTCTAAGGAAACCTATGACTTGAAGTGGACTAAAATTTAATCTGCAAGATTATTCCAGATTGAACAGCATTTGAGGGATGTGTAGTTTTGTGATCATGGGTACTGTCTATTGAGACAGTTTGTAACCCCCTCCACACTTCGATAGATTGTCTTTGTGAATTGCTGTAGCCAAAGCAATTTATCACCTAGTAATCAACCTGTCTGTGAGTTCCTTCATATGTGTCTTCAGATGCTTGACACATGCTTTGCATTTTGGTATGTATGACTTGGCAGAATTTGGCTGGCCCCAGTATTTTTGTGTCTCTTAACCAGGATGCATCAGAGGAGCACTTTAGTGGAGGAAACTGAGCAATGTCAAAAACACGAAGGGATTAAGAGCTGTAAGAGATCTTCCAAGAGATAATTTAGTTTAAACTTCTCATGTTAAAGATGAGGATACCAGACCAGACACCTTAAATGAGTTATGCAATGTCACACAAGATATTAAGTAGCAGATTTAAGGTAATAGAAAAAAAAATTAAATGCCTTTCAAAAGCATTATTAGAAGCATCCTTATAGTATATATTATTTTATACAGTATTATTGTTGGTACCCTTTAAAACAAGTCTTTGTTTGGATAAAATCACATTTCATATACTTTTGTCAGGAAAGATGAATGAGGCATTTTTAAAGTTAAAATTTTATCAATAATAATAATAATAACAGCATTTTTAAAATGACCCTTTAAGGTTTGAAAAGTGTTTTACAAATATGTTTATCCCTACAACAAATTGGGAGGTAGATTCTATTATGTCTATTTTACAGATGAACAACTTGAGACAACACAAGTTAGTGACTTGCCCAAGGTTGCATAGTAAAAGTCTGAGGCTGAATTTGAATTTAGGTTTTTCTGATTCATTTTCTAGCAATCTGCCAGTTTCTTCTACCTTGGGAAGGAAGAAAACCCTTTTAACAAATTGATGTAGTCAAAAAAAAATTCCTATGTTGACCTTGTCCTAAATGAAATGTCTGTCTCATTTTGCATATATTTGGTCCATTATCTCTTTGTTGGTACTGGTTTAATATTCTTTTATCACCAGTCCTTTAGAATCAGGCTTATTTCATTGATCAAAGTTCTTAAATCTTTCAAAGTCTTACAATATTATGTAACAATTATTTTCCTGTTGTTCACTCTGCATGAGTTCATATATAAGTCTTCCCAGGTTTCTCTAAAAGTGTTCCTTTCCTCATTTCTTACAGCACAATAATATACCACAATTTATTTAGCCATTGTTCCACTTGCTTTCCAGAGTAGTTTTCCAGAATGGCAATATCAGTTCACAGCTTCAACAACAATGGATTAATATATTTGTTTTCCCATGGTCCCGCCAACATACTATTTTTTTTTTTTTTTTGTCAACTTTACCAATCTGTTAGGCATGAGATAGAACTGGAATAAATATTTTGAAACCCTCCCCTCTCCACCCCCCCCCCCCAAATGTAAAACTTGGGAAATTTTGTATGAACTGACGAAGAGTGAAGTGAGCAGTGCCAGGGGAACAATTTACCCATTGACTACAATAATATAAAAGAAAATGATTTTGAAAAACTTCAGAATTCTAATGAATGCAGCAATGAATTTTGACTTGGGGATATATGGTGAAGTCTGCTTCCCAAGTCTCAGCAATGAGATTCTGAACTAGAGACACACATTGATGCATATGTTTTTAGATATGGCCAATGTGTCAAGTACTATTGTTTTATCACATTTATTATATTATACAAGAGAAGGTCCTATTGGGAAGGAAAATAAAGTTGCTGGAAATAGACAATGACAAAAAAAAGCATCAATAAAACATTTCTATAAATATCTAAAGATCACAGAGGCAAAATAGGAAAGTAGTTTAAAAAAATTTTTTTGGTGATGCCCTTTTGTTTTTATGTCAAAGCTATTTTTAAGAATACCTTTTCCTAACCTAAATGACCCCTCTCAAGTTTAAAAAAACAAAACAAAACAGTGAAAACCAACAGATAAGGTTTAGTATGTGTAATATACTGTTAGTTCCTATCCTCTCTGTCAAAGGGAGGGTAGTGAGTAGGAAATGCATTTTTGAAAGTAGCTTGGGCTATGTCAGCCATGATTTCTTGGGAATCAGGATTTAGAACACTTAAATAGTTTTAAATTTGTTTTCCCATATGTGAAATCATGCTAAAAATGCCAGGCAAGAAAAAAGATTTTACTTGTAGGTTTTAATTGCTCCTTGGATAGTACTTTGTACACTTGGATGAATATACCCTAAAATGTATAGATTGCATTGTAAAGTCATTGTAATATACTGTATAGGTAGAACCCTGTTTTTAAAAATTTCATTGTGACATTCAGTCTAACACAAAAAAACCTATTTTTCCAGTTCTGGCTACTATTCAGAATAACTCTTTAATCATGTGGATACAAGAAATTCTGATGTTAACTTCCTTAAAGCTAAATTTATCCACAAAACATATTCACTTAACAATCAGCCTATTTAATGATGATTTTGTCTTTCAGTGCTGAATTAATGTAAAGTAACTATTTTGAATACATCATTCAATATGTACAGTGTTCAATATGTGTTTTTAAAAAATAAAGCTGGACTTTTTTTTAGAAGATGTGTTTGATTTTTTTTTTTTTGAAGGGACTGAAAGGGGGGAAGTGAAAAGTGCTTGACTAATGGTAGATGCTGGTTCTCATCTCAGTCATAGGCATCCTGCCATTTTCTTTTAATGAAATGCTGGAAAAAGGGCTAAAAAAGAATATATTCTTAATCATTAACTCAAGATAGGAGAGCCTATATTACACAGTAATAGGCAAGATTTTTAGACTTAAAGATTTAGATCTAGAAGAGACTAAAAGGATAGAAGTCATCTAGCTACTGCCTTCATTTCTCAGATAAGAAAACAGACCCAGAAAGTGCTTTGCCCAATGTCACACTGTTAGTACAAGGCAAAGCTGAGATCCAAATCTGTATCTGACCCTGAACATCTCAGTGTAGAATACAATACTGGGAGAGAGACAGAATTTAGAGGAGACATGTTCTGTGCCTTTAAGGAGTTTGTAGCCTTGAAGAATGAGTAAATGACTGGCAGGAGGCTTCAGATGGCTGAGGCATTTGGAGAAATAGGGGTCAGGAAAGGGAAACCTTTATTGTATCTTTCAGGGAACATGAAGTGCCTACTGTGCACCTTGCCGTATGCTAAGGTGCTGGAAAACAAATTGGAAAAAGTTACTGCCCTCAAGGAGTGCAATCTGATAGGGAAAGAGAATAAACAAAAGAAAGCTAATAAGAGATCAAAGGCTTAAAGAAATTTGCTCATGGTTTCCTACCTAGTTTCAGAAGTAGAATTTGAACTTAGATTTTCTAACACTGTCTATTACTCTGTAGGCTCTTCACATTTCTATAACATTTTGACAATAATATTGGGAGTAGAAATATTTTTATAGGTAAAGAAGGTTCAGAGAGAAGAAATAACTAGCCCATAGTTACACAAAAAAACACCTTTTATTGATGCTTTTACCTTTAAATCAGTCATTTCTGGAGAAAAAAAAAATTCCCTTACTGTTCATAGTGTACCCTCTGTGGTAAACAAAAAACAAAAGCAAAAATAAAAAATCAAACCATTTAGTGACCACCTTTGACAGGACTGTTGTCTCTCTTAGGAAAGTGGAAAGTAGTAACTTTGCCTTTTCTAGGGGGCTTTCATTGGGAGAAGCCAACTCAAAGTTAGACAATCCTCTAATGATCTTGCAATTAACACCCTGGTAATCATTGTCTTATTTTCTCTTCTGATTATTTTACTATTTTGTGGTTGTTGAGTTGTTTCAGTCATGCTGGACTTTTCATTACCTACCATTTGGGATTTTCTTAGCAAAGCTACTGGAGTGGTTGTCACAATTGTGACAAGTTGAGTGACTTAACCTGAGGTCACACAGCTAAAAAGTGTGTCTAAGAGCAAATTTGAACTCAGGAAAATGAGTCTTCCTGATTCTAGGTCTAACTCTCTATCCACTTCTCCCCCTATCTGCTCTTATTTTTACTATGCATTGGTTAGGAAAAAAATCTTATGTTTCATTGAACTTATATTCATTATTTTTTGCTACCCAATGTCATTACATATTCCATAGTAATTCTTTCAGCCATCCCCCAATTAATGGACATCTATTGTATTTCTAGGCTTTGCTACCACAAAGAGTGATGCTATAAATGTTTTGGCATCTTGGACCATTATTTCTGTGAGTTTCTTGAGATATATGCCCCAGTAGGTTTTGGAGTCAAAGGGTATGGACAGTTGAGTACTTTTTTTTTTCATAATTCCAAACTGATATCCATAAAGTTTGGACTGATTCGCAATCTATTAGCTCAACGTCTACCAAACAATACTGCTTTTTAAGACATCAGGCAGATAATTGGAAAGTCCTCTTTAAAAAAATAATCCCTAGTCTCCTATAACTCCCTTAAATTTTTTTTTTACTTTTATTAATATTTAATTGCATTCAAATAGGGAGCACAGCAGAATCATTCCTCCCTGGTACTATTGCTTCAGAACATCCCTAGATTACAAACATAGGCCCCACTTGGTATTGTTGGCAAATGCAATAGATAATAAATGTTTATGTAAGCAAATTTAAAAAGCCAATAAGCATCATATTGCTTCTCTCCCCTTTAGTATTAAGATTACTTTTTTTTTAAGCTAATTTTAGCTCCAACGTCATTAGAATTTTACTGCTTTTTTCCTTCCTGTGGGTTAGTTCTTAATGTACCATAGTCTCATTGAAACTACTATTGCACTGCCCCCCCCAAAAAAAAAAGGGTGAGGTGAAATTGATCAATAACACAACTGCCTTTGAAGGTAGATTGTCAGTTATCACTCCTTATCCAAGAGAATAAGATGTGACTTCTAATAGATTGAGCCTGTGGTTAAAATCTCAAAATGGACCCTGACATCATTAATTGCAACCTCCATCTTCAAAAACCTGTAGTCATTGAGATATGAGTTATCTACTTGATGCTTCAAGAAGCATGTACTAGGTGACTATTGCATACTAGATACTGAGAATAGAAAGACAAATGAAACAATCCCTGCTCCACAGGAGCTTATAACATTGTGTCTAAGAAGCTAATTGTGTCCATGAACACATTTCACCCAGTGGTATATCTCTGTGGAATCAATGAACAACCTAGTTTGGGCTCAGGCCTACATTTGCTTCTTGCTTTGTAACCCTATTGTTTAGAAATCACAAAGTAAGTTTGTAGGCTCTCTGTAATTCTCACCTGTGGATAGTCATAAGGTATGCATATATTCATCTTTCTTATTGGCATAATCAAGAAATCCAAGAGAATAAGGTGTGACTTCTAATAAACTGAGCGGGAGTTTGAAATCTTGAAACGACTCTGACATCTTTTAATTGCAATCTCCATCTTCAAAAAGCTGCAGTCTTTGAGATATGAATTATTTGCTTGATAAAGATGTAGTTGAAAGATGCTTGTTTTGGAGTCAGGATTCAAATCTTCATTCTACTACACACTATCTGTGTGACTTTGGGTATTCACTACCTCTGGGTCTGAATAGCCTCATCTATAAAATGATAGTGCTGGACTGGATCATCTTAAATGATCTTCCCAGTTTTTATATCCTATGATCCTAGAGTCAGGAGAAGTCTCAGTAATATGCAAGGAATATTGATGAACTTCTGACTTTTTTTGAAAATTTAAACTGTGTATGATTTATATTCAAGATTGAACATCCAGTATAATGGATATTGGTGATGAAATGACTATCTGTCATCTAAGGACTAGCCTAGCTAAGTTTAAAGATGTCAGGTTTGAGGCACTAGCACACGTTTGGGAAATTTCAGGGTTTAGTATGAGATATCTGAATTCACACCTTCCTATAAGCTTTTAGGGCCAGAGAGCACTATGGGAGAAAACTCATAATCCCATTCTCTCAGAAGAGTCATATATATGCCAGTGAAGAGTGATTCAGGGGAATATTTTCCACTTGGCTGACTGGTGGCGCAAGAAGAGTTTTCAGAGGAAGAAGCTACGAGTCGAGATTGAAAAGATTGAGAAGGTTTTCTCAGAGGCAAGACAGATTCAACTTGGTGCTAGCTCTGGAGGCTAAAGAAAGCAGAGGCAAAGGCTGAAGGACAAAACCTTTGGATTTGGAGACATTTGGAGGGAGCTCTAGGACTCCAAGCTAACCGGACTGTATTAGAGACAATAAAAGATCTGAACTTTTATCACCTGGCTGTGTTTTGGGGTAATTATTGATCTGAACTGATACTAAGGCTGCTCCAAGAAAACCTCCACCGAGAAACCTGCACCTCTCTCAGAGAGAATCTATATTATATATTTTAAAGAAGAAAAAAATCACCACAAGAGTTCATTCCCAAATACAGCTCTTTTCTCCTGAAACTAGCCCTATGTTGCAAGAAATATTTTTGATTTGAAGTTACAGAAATTTTTGCAGCAAAAGAGCTATTCATCAAAAGATCACTATAGCAGGAAATATAGAATAGGAGAATGAGTACTGATTGTAAAGTCAGGATTTAGGTTTAAATTGTTCCTCTCCTACTATAGTACATTTTTTATTTTGGGGTTCAACTAGACTAATCTCTAAATCTT
The DNA here is from genome assembly GCF_016432865.1 of Antechinus flavipes. Taxonomy (NCBI): domain Eukaryota; kingdom Metazoa; phylum Chordata; class Mammalia; order Dasyuromorphia; family Dasyuridae; genus Antechinus; species Antechinus flavipes. Next base: position 385,997,995 of record NC_067400.1, on the reverse strand, counting down.
ATGAAATATCCATGTCTCTTACAGTTCATTTTCCAAGTAAAACTAAATATATTCTTTACTAGTACTGTTGCACTAGCCCTAGAATCTGTAGGACCTTAGCTTAAATCCAGTCTCAGATACTTAATGCTTCCTAGCTGTGTGACTCTGGGCAAGTCATTTAACCCCTAATCGTCTTGCAAAAATACAAGATGATCAGGTTGATTGAAGCATGACAACTTTTTCTACTACAGTAACTCTTGACAGTTTTTTTAATTGTAAAGCGGTCATAATTTACCCCAGTGATTTCAAGCTCAAATAGAAATGGGATCACTAACCTATATGTAAGGATCCCTGCTGACTGCATGATGACATAGAAAATCCTACATTAACTATATGTTCTATTATAGTTTATTAATTTGTTTGAATATTTTCCAATTACATTTTGACCATTCAGGAATAATTTGGCTGATTGACATTTTTGATTTGCACCAATGGGGAACATATTGGTTGGGAAAATCACAGATCTTTGAGGTTTAAAATTTTCTCACTGATGTACTTCTAGCAATTGCAATATACATTATATATAATATTTATGTGTGTTCTTTGTCTAGACCATTATTAATACCTTTTTATATGACATTTTTCCTTGTATCCTAACTCTTCTTCCTTCTAGAAAATTATCACAACTTATAAGTTATATAGAAATAACCTATAACCATCGTTTATAAGAATTAAAAAAAAAAAACCTATAAAGAGAAAAACACCAGGAAAATTGATGAATGTAAAAAAAATTCTGATGTCATTTCCAATGTTCCATACCTATGGATCACCCATTATCCCCATGCTTCTGCAAACAAGAGGAGGAATGTTTTCAAGTCATTTCTTTGAGGCGGGGGTTATTATAATTTTGTGACATTCATTCCTTTTGTTTAAATTTTGCTAAGTTCAATTTTATGTTCAGTTACTAATTCTCAGAGGGCAACTAGGTGGTATAGTAGATAGAGCACTGGGTTTGAAATCAGGAAAACATCTCCATAAATTCAAATTGGGGCTCAAATACTTATTAGCTGTGTGATGTTGGGCAAGTCACTTAATCCTATGCATCATTTTCTTCATCTGCAAAAATGAGGTGGAAAAGGAAATGGCAAACCACTGCAGTTTCTTTGCCAAGAAAACTCCAAATGAGGTCACAAAGAGCTGGACGCCATCAAAATGACTGAACAACAACTACAAATTCTTCTCTACCCATTGAGAAGAAAAGAAAAATAAAGCTAAGTACAAATATGCATAGATAAAGCAAATCTAAATCCGGAATAACTCATGTCATGTATTATTTGCATATATATATGAAAACACCCCCCCCCACACACACACACCCCTCCTATATATGTATATTGTCAACCTGACAGAATCAACATCTAACCTGTGAGTAGCTGGAGCTGAATAGAGCAGACTAGGGATAGCTCGCTGGGACTTAGCTCTGAAAAATAGGATGTCTCTTAATATCTTACATTTCCCCAGTTGGTCAAAGGGATGAGGTATGAAAGAACTCTTACTCTTATAGTCGATTAAGGAAAGACAGATCTATAGTAAGATGCCACAAGGCCAGCTGGGCCAGGCTGAGATGTTGCCCAGGGCATTAGTTCCTTAAGGGAACATATTGTGGAATGTGTCTCAGATATCATTGCTAGCCATTGTTGGCTTGCAAGCAGAAAAGGTGGGGCAACGATATAGAGGGAGAAAATGTCATCTCATGCTTGAATCAAGCCCTGAGAGCAAAAAAATCTAGGGACCGTCCACTTAGCCTTCATCTGGAATCTTGGATCTTGATTGCTTCTGGGTCCATATTCGACCTTGGGCTCCTTGGAAGGTTCTGCCATCCACTCAGGAGTACGATTTCTTTGGATGATCCAAGAGACCATACCCACAAATTTGGCAGCTGTGGGAATAGTGAGAAGGATCTAGTAGGGGAGCCCTTAGAAACAATGACTGATTGCCAGTTTTCAGATAAAGACATATGAGTTACTTGAGATGTACAATTTGGGAAAACTCCTTGCATCAATCTTTGGATTTGAGTCAGCCTAACAACCTAACATAGTTCTCTTAAGGAACTAATGCACTGGGCAACATCTCAGCCTGGCCCAGCTGGCCTTGTGGCATCTTAGTATAGATCTGTCTTTCCTTAATCGACTATAAGAGTAAGAGTTCTTTCATACCTCATCCTTTTGACCAACCGGGGAAATGTAAGATATTAAGAGACATCCTATTTTTCAGAGCTAAGTCCCAGCGAGCTATCCCTAGTCTGCTCTATTCAGCTCCAGCTACTCACAGTCCTTGATTAAGGATCTCCAAAAAGCATATAGGCATTCAGCTATGCAGGGCTAGTTTCAAAGTTTTTTGCAGTAAGGTTTTTCACATTCATTATTACTGCATAATTACATTGTCAGGTACACATCAAACTACTTAGAGAACTTAAAATCAACTATTTCTGAAAAGGGAAATTTACATGTCACCAAGGTGACCAAGAAAACATAAACATCTTGAAACAAAAGACCAAAGCAATATAATGGTTATCATCAATCTCAATGAACATCAATTCTTATTTCCTCCATGTATCCATTCTCAATGTCCATTGAATCGGTGTATTTTGAGTCCCAGATGTTTCATTTTGAGTCCCAGTTATGTGATCCCTAGATATCTTTTTTTTTTTTCCTCAGAACAACTCTGAAGAGGACTGTTTCTCTGGTTCCAAATCTAGAGGTTATCAGATAATTCTGCTAGTAAAAAGACTTAATACAATTTAGTAAATTTGGTTCCCCAATCCTAAAACTTCAGAGACTTTTGGTTTATGTGTCATTTATTATTTCTAACCTTACCAAAATCCTGTATCTGATAGAATTAAAAAAAAAAAATTTACAAGAGTCCAACTGTAAAATTAACTTTTGCTTTTTAAAATGATCACAGATACTTTAATAATGAGAAAATAATTTAACTTTCTTTACCATACAATTTATGTGTAAAATCCAATTTTGAGAACTTATTACTGAAACATAAAGCCTGAATTTTCATGATAGATAAATTTTGGAAGGCAATCATATACATATGTGTATAGTTTAGAGAAAACATCTATCCTATTGTTTTCTTAAAATTTACTATTCCATTTTATTAGAACACTTTTACACTTATTATCCTGTTTAATCATTTCCTACTTAGAGGATATCATCCCTATATTATAATTTGACCACAAATACAGATTAAAATTATAAGATGTTCATATTTGTATCCTATTATAGTACCTCAGAGATGTTCAATCTATTACTTAATCAATTTAGTGTTGTTTTTTTAAAAAAAAAAAAAAACCTTTATTAGAGAAATTTGCTATAAAAGGAAAAAAGAGGGATATAATTATAACAGAAGCAAAAACACACTTGGCTCTGTCTGATTCCAGGAATGAGTCATATCTGCCAACCAATCATGTAGCACATTGGGGAAATGGAGTCAGGAGGATTCTATGCAGGCCATGGTATTGTCATCCCCAAAACTTTCCAGGCACAGATATCCAGCTACTTTTAGCAATTCCCAAACTGCAGCACATGCCATTTTCCACAATTGGCTTCATGACAATTAAAACAACTATGCCTGTAATCAAAGCTCAAACCAATAGCAAATTATAATCTCAAGAATTTTTACTTCAAATAGCAAAATTTTACTAACTGCAACTTTGTTAATATTTCCCTAAAAGTTGACCTTTTTATCAATCCTTTACTTATAAATTAAAACTACCCTTATTCTGGAGCTTCACACTTACAGCAAGTACCTGATAATTGATTCATCAATAATATGTTGAAGCAACATTTATAAACCACCCTATATGATTTATAATAGCCAATGATTTCAAGTAATAATTTGCTATTACATTTTATCTTCTTAAACCTATAAACCTCATTAAATATTAAATTTTAAATATTAGTTTTCAAATATCAATGACATCCTTTTAAAAAGTCCAATTCTTGTATAACAGCATTTAGATTAAAAAGTTGCTGTGCTCAACAGCATTTCTGTTATAATGGTCTCTCAAATTTCACAGTATAAGAAAATTTAGAAATAGAGTAATAACAAACACTATCATATATTTGAAAGAGGAAACAAAACTTCAAATTGAATCAACTGGATTTTCAAATGATCATATATTAAAAATCACTTATTTTATTACATTTGAAATTTTAAAGCCACTTTAGAGTTATTAAAGAAATAATAACAGTGCTCAGCATGTGCTAGTCACTTTGTTAAGCACTTTACAATCATCTTATTTTGATCCTAACAACAACTCTGGGAGGTGGATACTTTATTATTTTTCTCTTTACATCTCAGGAAATTAAGGCAAATAAAGATAAAATGACTTGTTATGTGTATATCTGTATGTATGCATATTCACAAAATTTATGTGTACATGTGCATGCATGCACATATAGGTATGCAATATATACATGTACACATGTATAGTACATGTGATGGGGATGAACCCTGAAACTGTATCTCTTTTAATCTGTAAAAGAAGGGAGATTCAGAGTCTCAGGCTTTCCCCTGAGAGAGCATACCTTCCCAGACAAGTTAAGTAGCTTCATTCAATTGGAGATCTTAGTCAAATCACCCTCCACTGATCTTTTGGGAGTGGCCAGGATCCCTTTTAGGGGGTTCCCAGACTCTGGGAAAAGTCTTCGATTCAATTGGAGATCTCTATCTGATGGTCCTTTATTGATTAGCCCAGATAGCTGCCAGTGCTAGGCCAATTTTTGCCCACATTACCAGGAGACTATTAAACACATCTTTGCTAAATTTCTAATGAGGAGTTTTGTCTGCTAAGAGAGCTCCTTCTTAGTGAACAATAAAAATCCTTTTGCCAGATTTCAAGGATCACGAATTCTTTTGCATTGGATCTGTGTCTCTGAGCAGAGGGGATCTCTCCCCCTATTCTCACACCCAACACATGTACATATTTACATTTTCCAATTACATGTAAAATAGTTTTTATATGGTTATATGTATACATATTTTATATGTATAGCAAATGTATGTATAGGTTTTTTTCCAATTACATATAAAAACAATTTTTAATAATTCTAATGGGGAAAACCCCATTAGAACCACAAAAAGGATTAGAAAGGGAGAGAGGGAGGATACAAGGAGGTATGCTCATGGGACAAGATGGGAAAGTCTAGAGCCACAGAGATTTGAGATAGAAGTAAGCATGAATGGCCTGTTTTCTTCATGAAATAGTGGTTCCAGACAGGAACTCGCCAATCACAAAAGGGATCTTAGATTTATATAGAATTAAGGTCTGGAGAATTGTCTGGGGTTATTTGACTTGACGATATACAGCCAATATATGGATAAAGAAAGAATACAGTCAGAAGGATATCGTACTGCTCTTGGAATCAGAAAAATCTACCTTCAAGTCCTCCCTATGTAAGTCTCCTCCTTTCCCCTCTCCTCTTTTAACTTCCTTTCTCTGTACTCCTTTCTTCTTAACTCCTTCTCCCTCTGTCTCTGTATCTGTGTTTCTCACCCTTTCTCCTTCCCCTCTCTCTCCTTCCCTCCCTCCAATTCTCTATCCCTTCCTTCCTTCCTTCCTTCCTTCCTTCCTTCCTTCCTTCCTTCCTTCCTTCCTTTGTAATGCCAGGGAAACTGAGCAAGATAGAGATTAGAGAACAATTTAATAATTCATTAAATGGAGAGATTTACTGGGACCAAATGGATCCATGTTTGGTCCCAGGGCTGAACGAGACTATTGGCTCAAAGAATCCAGCCCTGAGTATCGGGACAGCAAGATTTTTTATAGGATAACAAGAACAATGACATAATGGGGGAAATACTTGGATGGGGATGACCTAATGGGGGGAGGATCCTAGGATGAGGATGACATAATGGAGGCAGGCACTTAGGATGACATAATGGAGGGAGGTACTGGAGAGGCTCCTGATATGCTAATGATGTCTAAAATGGATAAAGACCTTTATCCCATTAAACATTAAGAGGGAATGGTTATAACCTGAGGTAGAGTAACTAAATTGGACAATTAGGGAAACTGGGTCAGGACATTAAAAAAGAACTGTGGCAGGACATCTTCCTTCCTTCCTTCCTTCCTTCCTTCCTTCTTTCCTTCCTTCCTTCCTTCCTTCCTTCCTTCCTTCCTTCCTTCCTTCCTTCCTTCCTTCCTTCCTTCCTTCCTTCCTTCCTTCCTTCCTTTCTTTTTTTCCCTTTCTTCCTTCCTTTCTTTCCTTCCTTCTCTTCTTCCCTCCCTCCCTCCCTCCCTCCCTCCCTCCCTCCTTTCTTCCTTCCTTCCTTCCTTCTTTTCTTCTCTAAGAAACAAAATATCTTACTAAGAACTCCACTGACTAATGAAGGCAGGAAAGATTTATTTTGCATTCTTGCAAGAATGGGTGCCTAGGTTAGTAGACACACTTTTGGAATCACTAATTGTTACAGAAATTATAGAATGTGAATCTCTACCTCTCATTGCATAGCCAGTCCCTGACTCCAAAGAGCTTACATTCTTATGGAGACAAAATTCAGAGGGCTCCTATTCAAATCTAAAACCTCCATCCCTGATTATTCTTTGATGTCCTTGTGAATTTCAATTTTCTAATTTGTTTCATTTTTCCAATTTTCATAACTGTGGAAAACAAATGCCTATCCATTTCTCATATTTCCTTTTCTTCATCTCTCCCTTTTTCTTTCCTCTCTGTCTCTCTGTCTCTGTCTCTCTCTCTCTCTCTCTCTCTCTCTCTCTCTCTCTCACACACACACACACACACACACACACAAAATGGTAGCAACCACTTAAATAATCAGAAATCTGAGTATGAGTGCAAGAAAAACTTTATTTTTTTTTTTCCCATGAGAAAGAGTGCACAATCTCTGATACATAAACCCTGGTTTGAGAGAGAAACATACATACAAGCAAAGACTCCTTTCTCCATTGACTGGGGTTTCTAAAGCATATTTTCAAAGAAAGCCTGAAAGCTATCAAATGCTCCAAGGAGCTTCCATTCTAGAAGGGGAAGATAACCTTGAAAAGCAGAGAGAGACAAAGAACCTAAGATTCCTTTCAAATCTCAGGCTATCACTCCTGATTACCAAACTCAGACCCTGCCCCTAAGAAGCTTACATTTTTACATTCTTTTGGGGAAGATAACCTCCATCCCAAAGGAACCTGTTGATTTCAATTTTCTAATTTGTTTCATTTCTCCAATTTAATTTTTATAACTATGGAAACCAAATAAATGCCCACCTATCTCTCTCTCTGTATCTGTGTCTCTGTCTCTGTCTCATACAAAAACACACATACACATATTTTGAGGGTTGGGGATATAAAAAATAGAACTATAGATCATTTTTGGCCCATGACTTATATCTTGTCTTGAGGCTTCACATCCCTATCTTCCCATTTAAATTGTGCAGATAAAATAAGAGGATGCATATTACTTAAGTAGCTCAGATTCCTCTCATGATCTTCCCCACAATGTGCCTGTCAAAGTCAATTATCACCTATAGTCAAAGAGTACCCAGCGCTCTTATAACAAAAAATAAAAACTAAGGAACATTCTTGAAGCTCACTATACACTGTACACTATACACATTTTTAGCTACATTTGGGAAAACTTTTGAAGTTTTATACTCTTCCCTATATATTTTGTTATGTCCTGAAAATTGTTCTCCACAAAAGTGTATATATAAAGGGAGGATCTTCCCCTTCTCTGTACTAATCTTGGAGGAAAGAATTTTAGAACCTATTCAAAAACCTCTGGGATGCTTTTCAGAGTGTTTGATGATGAATAAGTGAGGATTATGATTATGGAGTTTTTAACTGGAAAAGGTTAGGATAGAGTAAAAGAAAAGGGAAGTGTGTATTTTTTTTTTCAAAATTGAAGGATAAACTGTTTTCATTCAACTAAGACTTTTATAGCATGGCTCACCTCACATCTTAAATCAGTTTTGGAACGAGCTGCATTTTCAAATAGGGTGAATTTGTTTGGGCTAGTTTGTCTGTTCTCAGGATTTTGTGGGTACATTGTAGTGAAGCTCTTTGGCTGGTTCCAGATTTCATGGTTGCCCTGGGATTTGCTCTGTTTCCTCAGGCATTTTCTTATTTCTCATTCTTCTCATGTTCCCAAACAAGAGCCCTCTTTGCAAATTGAAAATTAAGCATTCCTTCCTCATACAACATAAAAAGTTGTACAGCCCATCCAGATCTTGAATCTCCTGAACTCCTGCTTCCAACTGCTTTTTCTCCAACTTGGGGACAGTGAATAACATGCAGTATTCAGTGTTTGAATCAATAGCTAAGCTGGTAGCTTGTTGAATTGTGTCATAAGAATGCAGTGTGCTGCATGAAATGATAATTATAAGTAAAAAAAATGGGAAGAGTAATATAAGCTTATACTGAGTGAGGAAGGTTGCTCCAAGAAGATAACATACACAATTACAATGATTCTGTAATTGAAAATGACACTAAAGATTATTGGGTTTAGATTAATTGCAATGTCCAGTCTTGATCCCAAAGAGCAGATAATGAAAAATACTTCTCCCTTCTTGTAGAGAAGTAGGGAATGATGAGGATGGTATATGCCAACAATGTTCCATATAGTTGCTTTATCAGTTGGATTTTACTTAACTTTTTTTTTTTTTTTTATTATGAAGCAATAAACATTTATAAAATGTCTTCTATGGGCTAGGCACTGTGCTAAGTATATACAAAAGGAGGCAAAAGTCCCTGAAACCTAATGTGGGAGTCAATCTATAATCAAATATGTACAAAGCAAATTATATAGAGGATAAAAAGGAAATAATAGAACAAAAGCACTAGAATTAATAGGGGGTGTAGAAGGTTTCAAGATTTGGTATGTATATATAAAAAACAAGATATATCTTAGAAAGAACTCCACTGACTCACTGATAAATGCAGAAAAGATTTATTTTACATTCTTTCAAGAATGGGTGTGTACTGCAAAACCTAAGATTATATAGACCCTAATGAAAAAGCCCCCATCCTTCCCCTGACCTTTTCTCCCATTGTCTGGGGGAGTCCAGGCTTATACTCTAAATGCAGAAATCTACCCCAGGAAAAAAAAAATACTAGTAAATATCAAACTCTTTACTCATTAAGTACTTAAATACTAATTAAGAGGTGGTGGTGGTGGGGAAACAAGAGGAGAAATATTTATCTAAGACAATGGAACACCTGCTGCTTTTTAGCTATAACTCAACTTATTATTGCAAAGTCTCCAGTCAGAATTAGGGCATAGGTCTAAGCCACATTCTTATGAGAAATCTTCATTCAGTTTATTCCACTCAGATACCTAGGTTAACAGACACACCTTTGAAACTACAAAGGCAGTATTTTATTTCCTATCCTAATGTACAAGTCCCTCCCTGTTCTCCATTAATTGGATATTACAGAAATTCTACAACCTGAACCTCCACCCCTCCTTACATAGCCAGTCCCTACCCCCAAGAATCTACATTTGTAAATTCATTAAGGGCAGGATAACCTCTACTCTTGATTATTCTTTGATATCCTTATGGGTTTCAATTTTCTCATTTAAGTTTCATTTTTACAATTTAATTTTACTTTCTTTTTCTTTTTCTTTTTTTTTTAAATTAAAGCTTTTTAATTTTCAAAACATATGCAAGGATAATTTTCTCTCTCTCTCTCTCTCTCTCTCTCTCTCTCTCTCTCTCTCTCTCTCTTTTTCTTTCTTTCATTCTTTCTTTCGTGAGACAATTGGGGTTAAGTGGCTTACCCAGGATCACACAGCTAGGAAGTGTTAAGTGTCTGAGACTAGATTTGAATTCAGGTCCTCCTGACTTTAGGGCCAATGCTGTATTTCATTGCATCACCTAACTGCATGGATAATTTTCAGCTTCATCCTTGTAAAACCTTGTGTTCTAATTTTTTTTCCCCTCAGTTCTACTCCCTCCTCTAGATGGCAAGTAATCTAATATATGTTAAACATGTGCAATTCTTCTATACATATTTCCACAATTATTATGCTACACAAGAAAAATCAGATCGAAAAGGAAAAAAAAAATACTAGTAAATATCAAACTCTTTACTCATTAAGTACTTAAATACTAATTAAGAGGTGGTGGTGGTGGGGAAACAAGAGGAGAAATATTTATCTAAGACAATGGAACACCTGCTGCTTTTTAGCTATAACTCAACTTATTATTGCAAAGTCTCCAGTCAGAATTAGGGCATAGGTCTAAGCCACATTCTTACGAGAAATCTTCATTCAGTTTATTCCACTCAGATACCTAGGTTAACAGACACACCTTTGAAACTACAAAGGCAGTATTTTATTTCCTATCCTAATGTACAAGTCCCTCCCTGTTCTCCATTAATTGGATATTACAGAAATTCTACAACCTGAACCTCCACCCCTCCTTACATAGCCAGTCCCTGCCCCCAAGAAGCTACATTTGTAAATTCATTAAGGGCAGGATAACCTCTACTCTTGATTATTCTTTGATATCCTTATGGGTTTCAATTTTCTCATTTAAGTTTCATTTTTACAATTTAATTTTACTTTCTTTTTCTTTTTTTTTTTTTTTTTTAATTAAAGCTTTTTAATTTTCAAAACATATGCATGGATAATTTTCTCTCTCTCTCTCTCTCTCTCTTTCTCTTTCTTTCTTTCATTCTTTCTTTCGTGAGACAATTGGGGTTAAGTGGCTTACCCAGGATCACACAGCTAGGAAGTGTTAAGTGTCTGAGACTAGATTTGAATTCAGGTCCTCCTGACTTTAGGGCCAATGCTGTATTTCATTGCATCACCTAGCTGCATGGATAATTTTCAGCTTCATCCTTGTAAAACCTTGTGTTCTAATTTTTTTCCCCTCAGTTCTACTCCCTCCTCTAGATGGCAAGTAATCTAATATATGTTAAACATATGCAATTCTTCTATACATATTTCCACAATTATTATGCTACACAAGAAAAATCAGATCAAAAAGAAAAAAAATAAGAAAACAAAATGCAAGCAAACAACAAAAAGAGTGAAAATGCTATGTTGTGATCCACACTCAGTGCCCACAGTCCTTTCTCTATGTGCAGATAGCTCTCTTCATCACAAGATCATTGAAACTGGCCCAAATCATCTTATTGTTGAAGAGAGCCACGTCCATCAGAATTGAACATCATAGAGTATTGTTGTTGCCGTGTACAAGGATCTCCTGGTTCTGCTCATTTCACTCAGCATTAGTTCATGTAAGTCTCTCTGGGCTTTTCTGAAATCATCCTGCTGGTCATTTCTTATAGAACAATAATATTCCATAGCATTCATATACCACAACTTATTCATTCAGCTATTCTCCAATTGATGGGCATCCATTCATTTTCCAGTTTCTGGCCACTACAAAGAGACCTGCCACAAACATTTTTGTACATGTGGATCCCTTTCCCTCCTTTAAGATCTCTTTGGGATATAAGCCCAGTAGAAACACTGCTGGATCAAAGGATATACACAGTTTGATAACTTTTTGAGCATAGTTCCAAATTGCTCTCCAGAATGGTTGGATTCATTCACAATGTAATGCTGGAGAAACTGAGGCAGGAGAGAGATTAGAGAGTTTTTAATATTTTATTAATTGGAGAGCATAATTGACTGGACAGGACTCTCGTCTCAAAGTATCCAGCGATGAATGGGAGAATCCCAAATCCTTATATACTTTTTCAAACAAAGAAGGGGACGGAAGCAGGAAATTTCTTCACAGACCCATTTGGTTCTGTCAGGATGTGGGGGGAGGCTATAAATTCTTACTAAAAGCCAGAGTCAGGATGTCTGAATAAACAGAAGTAAAGATGTCAATGAGATATCCAGGATAGTCTTATCGAGTGTCATAAATTCTTGAGGGCAGGAGGAGTCAGGAAGTCTGAACTCCCCCTTATCTTGAGTCTTACATTAGCAATTTATAACCTTAGAGCAAATGATCCTCAGTCTTAATGGACCAGAGGGGAAGGGTTTACAACTAAGGGGATTGAGGCAGAACAGTTAAGGAAACTGAGACAGAACAATTTAGGGAAACTCAGGACAATAAGGGAAACTAGTGAAGGGAAACTGAGTCAGGACAGTTAAAGAGAACTGTGGCACAACAATAACTCCATCAACAATACATCAATATCCCAGTTTTCCCACATCTCCTCCAGCATTCTTCATTATCTTTTCCTGTCATCTTAGCCAATCTGAGAGGTATGTAGTGGTATCTCAGAGTTGTCTTATTTTGCATTTCTCTTATCAATAGTGATTTAGAACACCTTTTCATATGACTAGAAATAGTTTCCATTTCTTCATCTAAAAATTGTCCATTCATACCCTTTGACCATTTATCAATTTCTCCAATTTAATTTTCAAAACTGTGGAAACTAAATCTTGTATTGTTAAAAACAAAATGTCAAGTTAAATTTTTCTAAATGCAATGACCATTATTGATCCACAGGACAAATTATGAAACACTTTTCCCTCTTCTTGAGAGATCTGTGATTAACTACAAATATAGGTTGTTGTATCTTCTGTCAGATAGTATTGAGGCAGAAGACACCTCAACAATATTAGGGTCCCCAGGTTGGTGAAACCCTGTATGATGAAAGAATTTGTAAACTCAGTTTGTCTCCAAATTAAGGGGGAAAAAATTATTGAGTTGTAAATTCCAAGGGAATAGCAAAGAGCCAGAAGCAAGAAGATAATTTTATTGGAAAGAGAAATAAAGACAGATTCAAGTCATTGATATGCTCATTTTATAGTTTATAGATACAATTGAGGAGTGTTAGAGTGTTAGAGGAGTGAAAGAGTGGGTTGCATTCATTATTGAATTCCATGGCTTCTTGAAGAGTATTGAATGGCGATAGAGCAGTTCCCATCAAGGTGGAACAGCTGTTATCATTGAATTCTATGGCTTACAGACCAACAGATTGTTCTCTGACAACCAGCACTGTTTGTGGCACTCCCAAGGCCAGGTAGCCTTAAGATTTCTCAGAAATTGCTGCATTCTGTCTAGGAGCTACATGTCATAAATAACATTTCTATGTCATTTGGTTTTACTTAACATTTTGTTGTTGTAATGGAAAAGGGAAAGGCATATGTTGGAAAATATTAGGTGAAAAATGTGGGTGAAAAAAACATTAATTAAATTTTAAGGAAACAAATTAATTCAATGATCCTCCTCTCTCTAAACTAACTAAAAGGATACTTGATGTCTGTACTGAGTCTGACATCAACACTGGGAGCTCCTAGGAAGAGGGGATGACCAGCCAAGATTGTAACTGGATTAGGTCAAAGATTCTATGCTGATCTGCAATGGGATAAAACCATGAGTGGCTACTGAACTTCCAGCCTCTATGAAATAGGGAAATGCAATCTAAATAAATATAACAAAATAAATATTCCTCAGTACCATCTCTCCAGTGAGGCAGATGGAAATCTGAGGCAAAGTATTTGTAGAAATAGGAAAAAAATATAAAGGGAATCACAAAGTATCCAAATGGTTGCTGGCAAACCCAGCTCCAGCTGCATTACACAGCTGAATGTTTTAATAAATCAAATCCTCATCAGTAATGTGTGTGTTTAAAAACAAAAGGAAGGATATTTTATCATTTGTTATTTCTTAGAAGAACAAACTTAAAAGGGCTTTTTCCCTGGTAAAAGATCTGTTGTTTGTAGAAGTAGAATGAAATGTTCAACCTTAATGCTTAAATTGAAGATCTGGGCCTCAGAAAGAAAAAAGAAACAATTAAATCCCTAAATTGAGTTTGTTCGAGTTTTGTATTAATTAACAGGAGGAAGACAGAGATGCCTTTCTCTCCATTTAAGCAGAAACAAAACATAGTCTGTCTTCTTCCCAGCATAATTGTATCTATTAAAATAAAGTGAATCTCCATTTGAAAAATTACTGTATGTAACACATTGAAAATTCTGCCAATGAGGATTTCTGTTCCCATGAAAACAGAGGAATTATGGTATATGGTATGTCCTTATTTCCCCTCTGGAGCATTGGTTCTACAGTGTGTGTGTGTGTGTGTGTGTGTGTGTGTGTGTGTGTGTGACATGGATTCCTTTTACAGCCTGGTAAAGCCTATAGACATCTCAGAATAAAAATTTTAAGTTCATAAAATAAAACATTTAGGAATATAAAGGAAATCAAGGCCTAGTGAAAAAAGGTGGTATTTTTTTTCCTCATCCAGGTTTATGGACTCCTCTCAACTCAATCCACAAAACCATTGTCGGTTCCCTTAGGTATAAGGAGTTTTCTAGAGCCCCAACACTGAGATGCCAAAATATACTGTCTGAACTAGCTCTCTGGAGGACCTTGGGACCAGCCAGAGTCCTTGGTCTTAGTGGAGGAGTGAAGGAGGCAGGAGACTCACAAGGATGGTCAAAGATGAAGTCTGAGGTCTGAGCTTGAGCTCGAGCACACTTTCACTCAAGTACATTCTCACTAGAGTCTGCTCATCCTCAAGTCCTCTCAGCCCTTAAATATCTTAGTACAATTACATCACTACAGCACAGTGAGCATATGCCAGCTGGAGAATCATTACATCACCATGCTATGTACTAAATATATGTGAATTATAGAACCATTATCTCATCAATCACACTGAGTAAACACCCTGCTGTAAGTATCCTTGTTTCAAGTACACTTTTCCAGAGTTCTAGCCCTCTACATCTCCCCCTTTCTTTTGTTTTAGAACAGAGGTGGTCATGCCCTCCCTGACTTCTCAGGAAGAAAGGTGAAAATACCAAAGGAAAATGGGGAATCAAACCAGATATTGTTAGCGGGTTTCCTTTGGGCCTAAGGGTCTTACTTGAAACAGGTATATGTAAATCCATCAACATGGGAGGTATTACACAAGCACATAGTAATATAACACAGGCTAGTAGTGATGTAACAACATGAATCACATGAGGAATTATACATGTCCATAACTCCTAGAAGGAGGTATATAAATAACAATCACACATATCCCTCCTTCAGCAGCCAAGAGATAGTCCCAAACCAATCTATCGTCCATTACTTCATGTGTCAGGGAATGCAATGATACCTGCAGCTTTTGAAGTCCTGCAATAATCTTATCAATTTTTGATGTTCACTGTCATGCTTTTTGATTGGCACATGTAGTTAGAGATGGAACCACCCAATGTTTCTTGGGTCTTTTCCTTAGTTTCAAAGGTCTTCTTTTTTTCTGTCTCTCTCTGATGGACAAGGCAAATACGGCTTGTTGGCACCCATCTCATTCCTTCTCCATCTGTAGGGATACAAGCAAGCCCTCTCCCCCAAGCAGTTAACCTATCCGGTCCCTTCCATTCACCACTTTCTAGATCTCTCCACATCACCTGGCGATTATCTAAAGATAGTGGAGCTGCTTGCAACGGACACTGCCCTTCCTGTGGGTTATAAAACCTGTCTGCCGGAGTCACTGCATCTTTGTCAAAAGTAAAAAAAATTAATGGTATAGAGAGCTAAATTTAGAAGTTCTCTAGGGTTATCTGTGGCTCCCCCTTTGTTTTTGGAAGAGCATCTTAATGTTTCTGTTTCTCCTCTCTACTATTGTCTGTCCTTGAGGATTAAAAGGAATGCCAGTGGTGGGTAAAATCTTATACAGTGCACAAAAGTGTGCAAAATGTTTAGAAGTATATGCAGGTCCATTGTCTGTTTTTATTGCTTGTGGCACACCCATAATTGCAAATGCTTGGATAAAGAATTCAGTGACCATTTGGGCTGTCTCTTTTGCTGCTGGTATTAAAAAATTGAATCCTGAAAAGGTGTCTACCACAACATGAATAAAAGACAGACAACGAACAGATTTATAATGGGTCACATCTATTTGCCAAATTTCATTGGGTCTCAAACCATGAGGGTTCTTCCCTGGAGGGAATGTACGAGTGTGGAAAGGAAGGCAAGCTGTAAAGGCTTTTACTAAGCTCCTAACTTCCACTTTTGTTATCCTAAATTGCAAATGTATAGTTCAAGCAGCCTCATGATATTTAGAATGAGATTCTTGGGCTTCCTGAAATAAAGGAGTATTGGCCAACATGGTTAGAAGGCAATCTGCCTTTGAATTACCATCAAAAATAGGACCTGGAAGTCCACTATGAGAGTGGACATACAAGATATAAATCTTACCTGGATGCTTTCTCACTTGCTCTTAAAGTTTCTTAAAGAGCTGATATATATTGGAAGCTACAAATTTTATTTGGGCTGTGGCAATTTTTTTGTACCACACTTACTGAATAGGCTGAATCAGATATTATATTTATATCTCCTAGATAATAAGTAAGAGCTAGCATGATTGCATACAATTCATTCTGCTGAGTGGACTGAAAAGGAGTTCTGATTACTCTCTTTATAGTTAAATCATGACAGTATACAGCACAAATGTTATGTTTGGGTGCATCTGTAAACATAGTTGGTCCTTTAAGAGGAACTTTAGCAACCTTTTCTTGAAGAATTCATTGCTGATTATGTAATACTTTGGTTATCTTTAATGGAGACCCGTGTGTAAAATTTGCAGCCATGCCTAATAAAATTTGCCACTCTGGGATGGTTTCACAGCATACATTAGTTTGTGCATCAGTATAAAAGGTAGATATCTTCTCAGGTCTTATCCCAGATAATTGTACTGCTCGCTTAATGGCCTTTAATAAAATTCTTGCCACAAGCACTGGGTAAGGAGTAAGGCTTTGTTCTGGTTGTGCTGGGAGGTTCACCCACTCTATCACACTGTCTCCTTGATAAAGGACTGCTGTGGATGCCTCTTTTATAGCAAAAACTGATATTTCCAAGGGTTTTTGAATAATTCTTTCAACCATATTGGATAAAGCCAGTTCAATTTTTCTCAAAACCTCTTGAGCTTCTTTTGTAAGCTGGGGTGGTGAGTTTAAAGCACTGTCTCCCCTTAAAATGTCATATAATGGTTGCAATTGACAGTAGTTAAGCCTAACACTGGACGCATCCATTGGATATCTCTTATCAATTTCTGAAAGTCATTTAAGGTTTTCAACTTCTCTGTTCTTAAAGAAAGTGTTTGTACATAAGCACCTTAGGATACACTTCATACCCTAAATATTGAAAAGGAGCATGTCTTTGAATTTTTTCTGGAGCTATATGCAACTTTTGTTCCTTAGTGTTTCTATGGTCTTTTGTAGACATGCTTCTAACTTGCTCCTTAGGTGCACACCCCAAGGTATGATCCATGTATTGTAATAACATAACTTTTTTATTATAGCTTTTTATTTGCAAGATATATGCATAAGTCAATTTTTCAGCATTGACAGTTGCAAATCCTTTTGTTCCAACTTTTTCCCTCCTTCTCCCCACCCCTTCCCCAGATGGCAGGTTGACCAATACATGTTAAATATGAATAACATAACTTTTGAAAATGCTTTTCTTACTGGAGTAAGAGCAGCAGCAACATACATCTGACACACAGTAGGGCTATTTTTCATTCCCTGTGGCAAAACTATCCATTCATATCTTTTATAAGTCTCAGCTAAGTTAATGCTGGGCACTAAAAAGGCAAATCTTTTCATATCCTCCTTATCTAGAGGGATAGAATAGAAACAATCTTTAATGTCTATAACCCAACAAGGCCATTCTCTAGGCAACTGAGTAGGTGATGGAAACCCAGGCTAAAGAGTTCTCATAGTTTTCATCTGTTTGTTTACTTTTCTCAAATCAATCAACATTCTCCATTTTCTAGATTTCTTTTTAACAACAAATACAGGGGAATTCCAAGGACTTAGAGAACATTGTAAGTGTCCTTGGTCAAATTGCTCCTTTATTATATCTAATAAGGCCTGAATTTTATCACTTGCTAAGGGCCACTGTTCTACCCTCACTAGTGTATCAGTTTTCCATTGATGGGAACAGGTGAGAGTGCAGGCAGGCTTTCAACAGCAGCCCTGCCTAAAAAAGCCGAAGTACTCAATTCTAATCCTAATTGTTATGTGTCTCTTCCCCACAGATTTATGGGCATTTTATTTACTACAAAAAGAAAAAAAAACTCCTGTTTCACCTTCAAAAGCCCATCTCAAAGGGGCAACACTAATTTCAGCTGCTATTGATCCTCCTACATCAGACATGTAGGTGTCTGCCTTAATCTTTGGCCAGTGACTGGGCCAGTTGGCACCTCTAATGACTGTGTTATCTGCATCTGTGTCTACCAATCCTTCTAATGGTATGCCATTTATATAGTGAGCATAGGATGGCCAGCTGTAACTGCTGCAGGCTAAATACTCCTGGATTCTGTTGCTTGGAGTCAGAACTATCACCAGATTGTCTATTAGGAGTCTTTATCAGTAAACCTGATGCTACTACTCCTGGGTGGAAAGTCACACATTGTTTACCTATATTAGTGACTAGGATATTATCTACACATTTCCCAGTTTCCCACATCAGTGTTTGGATGAACACTGTTTTTAAATACTTTCAGGAGGTGAAATAGTCAAGTTTATTGTGCCTGGAGGCAAGGGATCCATAGGCTGGAAAGGAATAGATATCACCTCTCCAGGGGATATCTCAGTAGTCCCAACTGCATACAACTCTATTCTCCCCAATTGTAATCCCTTTCTCCCATCAGGTTGCTTCCTAGCTGATTGAATGTATAATCCCTTTCTCCCATCAAATTGCTTCCTGGATGATTGGTCATGTCTGGGTACTGAACTTCTAGGTATTCTCTGGGTATAGCATCAGCTGCCATCATGCCCCAAGTGTTTTTTGCCTTGGGCCCTGGGGCTGGGCCCCTCATCCCGTTTCCCTGAATCTGCCTACATTCTGATGCTCAATGGAAGCCCCTGTTGCATTTTGGACATGGGGTATTGGGTCTTGTTCTCCCACCCTGTTTTCTCACTCTGTCTCTATGCCAACATTGAGCTTTCAGATGCCCTGCTTTACCTCATTGAAAGCATTGATGAGTCTCTCTGGAAGTCCTTTGCCAAAAGGGCTCTGTCTTCCCATGTTCAGATCTTGGGTACTCTGCATCATAGCCTGGGTATGAAAGGTATTTGTGCCCACTGTGGCACAAAGTCTTATGATCTTCTCTAAAGGACCATCCTTGTGCAGTATAAAACCTCATTAACATTTTCCTTAGTGAGTTGTCTTATCATAATTTCTTGCTACCTTTTCACCAATAGTTCATATGACAGCTGTCTACGGACATCCCACAAAATCAGCAAAGAGTTCATTTGGACCTTATGCTATATTCATGAATATGAAATCTATCTTGCCTTCCTGGGAGGATGCCCCATGCTTTGATAGCAGCAGAAGCCATTTGCTCATTTGCTCCTATAGGATAATTAATCTGTGCTAAAGTGTCTGCATAAGGACCTACACCTGTTAGTTGGTCACAGGTGATTGTTATATTAACTCCAGGTTGCTTGTTTCCTTGGACTTGTATCCTACAGAGTTCACTCTACTCAGAAAACCACAAGTTTTGTCCTTGCTATGGATTTCCAATCACTAGGAGTTAAGATTTCATAAGCCAAATTCTCTAATAACATCTTTTTTTTTAATTTTATTTTATCTATTAAATGTAAAGATAGTTTTCAACATTCATTTTTTATAAGCCTCTTGAGTTTCATTTTTCCCTTCCTCTCTTCCCCCACCCACAAAATGGCAACAATCTGATATAGGTTATACATGGACAATCATGTCATATTTCTACATCTAATAACATCTTAAGATAAGATGATATAGACCCATAAAAGAGTGCAAGCCTTTTTCAGATCTTTGATAATTTTCAGATTAAAGGGAGTGTTTCTTTTTTTTTCTTGACCTGAAGAGTTAACCTCTTTAATCACAGGATATGCTTCTATTCTCAAATCAGATATATCCTGTTCTTCCTCTTTAGCTTTAACTTTAACAAAAATGCCTTTTGTAATTGTGCCATAGGGGGTGGACAAAGCTGTTGCATGGGTGGTGCTGATGGTGTCACTGCCCCTCCCACTCCTCCTTCTCCTTCTACCCAGGAAGGCAAAATTGGGGGAGGATGGTCAGGAGATGGGGAATGCCCTAAGGGCCCCTGCTAGAGTGTAACTGAGCGGTGAAAATGAGAAGTACCACACTCTTTAAGCTTATCAGCCTGGTACTTAACTCCTTTCTAGTCCAGTTCTCCATGCTTTCAGTTGCTTTGTCAGTACCATCCCCCTCCTTCTCTTTCTCCTCACACTACCTTGCCTGGCTGTCCACCTTAAATCTTTTCTTGTTTTAGAAGTTGTGGGATTCTTTAAAGCCAACTGTGTTATATTGTACATAAGGAATGTCTCCTCAGGAATTGAATCAGCACTCATAGCTTTGTAATATTCAACTAGTTACTCTCCCACTATTTGCACATATCTGGCTCTATTTTTTCTTTCTTAGATAGCCAAAGAGACATGCACTCTCATAGATTTAAGAACCCAGTGATCTCCTTTTGAGTTACCAACAAACCTTGCTTCTTTATTAACCTAACTATGCGTGCTACACACTTCCCTTGAGGTGGGGGAGACTCTTTTGTTAGCATTTGCCCCATTTCAGAGGAAAAATGAAAGTGACTAATTTAGCTATTACCAAAGTTTCCTGTTTGTCGATTTTTTGTATTTAACCTATTTCCTGGTCACAGGGATTTCTCCACTGAGCTTATGATCACATCAGTCAAACTACTGAGTGTAGGTCTAGAGCCTCAAAATGCAGTGTGCTTCTTTCAGTACACCACCAAAATGTAATGTACTTTCTAGAGCCCCAAGTTGGGGTGACAAAATATAGTTTCCGGACTAGCACTCTGGAGGACCTTGGGACCAGCCCAAGTCCTTGGTCTTGGAGGAGTAAAGGAGGCAGGAGACTCACGAGGATGGATGGTCAAAAGATAGAGTCTGGAGTCTGAAGTCTGGAGTCTAAGCTCAAACTTAAGGACACTCTCACTTGAATCTGCTTATTTCAAGTCCTCTCAGCCCTTAAATATCTTAGTACAATTACATCACTACAGCACACTGAGTATGTGCCAACTGTAGAACCATTACATTACCATGCTAAGTACTAAGTATATGTGAATTAGAAAGCCCCTCACACTGAGTAAACACCCTGCTGTAAGTATCTTTGCTTCAAGTATACTTTTCCAGAGTGCTGGCCCTCTACACTTGGGGACCCTAGGTTAAGAATGTCCCCTATGTTAAGAATGCCCTGCTCCAGAAATAGTCAAATGTAGTGGAATACTAGAAAGAGCTCTCTGCATATTTCCTGTGGCATCCATGGGATGTCACTTTTCCTTCTCATTCTCAGTTTTAAGCTGGGAGCAATATTCTAGTCATATGCAGTTCCTGGTGATTCCACAGGAAATAGGATAAAATTGAAACTTACATAGTTAGTTCCAATTGTTTTGTTCATCAAATGAATCTGAATTTCTCCGTTCTTGTGAACTTGAATAATTCTATGACAAGTAAACATAAAATAAAGCAACCTTGCTTCTCTCATTCCTTTTAGGAGCTTCCTCTTGATGGGTTATTTTTCTGTGCTGATTGTCTTTCTTGAATCAGCAGAACTCTTTTTTGTGGTTACTTCCATTCATAGAAATAATGCTCAACATATGGGAAAGGTATGAAAATATATTACACAGACATGGATTTCCTTTTGAATCCATTTGTCTGATGTTTACAAGAAATTAAAAAGTACAAATTACTGTGTGTCCATAGGTGCAGGTATGGAGGAGGGAAATTATTTCCATTTCCTCTAACTATGTCACAGACTGGCTGAGTATCAAGCCAAAATATATAACATAAGATACAGTTTTCCACACATATAGTTCTCTACATCTGCAAGAAAGCAGAGGAGAAATGGAGGTAAGTGAAATATTTTTCTGTTCCATGCTGAGCTGGCCAATGCTGACTGATATAAAGCTCAACCGATCAGTGACAGGAAAATAAAGGAATATCATTTAAATGTAAGATAATATTTTCTTTCCCTTTGCTGACAATGTAATGAAAAAGTTCTATGTAGTGTTCTGAGGACAGAAGCATTAGAATAGCAGTGAAAATTCATAAAAATTGTTCTTCTAGGCCTCCCTCACTACCTTGCTCTGTTTGTTTTTAAATATGTTTGTATTTATTTTGTTACATATTTCTCAATTATAATGTAAATTTTTTAAACATTCATTTAAGAAGCATTTTAAATAAAAAACATTTTAAGTTTCAAATTCTCTCTTGTTTTTCTACCTCCCTTTCTCCCTTTGAGAAGGTAAACAATATGATGGCCATTACATGTGTGGGAAATGGAGAGATAAGGTAAAGAACTTACAGGAATGTTTAAATTCTTTTTCTGTATTTTTTATTATTTCTATGTCTCTGTGACCTACATAAGTACAGTGTGTACAAGCCAATATTTACTTAAAACTTTAGATATATTTACTTAACCAGAAATTATGACATTTATCCTTGTTCAATGTTATCAATATTTAGACTATTAGTTTAAATGATATCAGCTCAGTAATCTGAAGTTTGAAGGTCTGATTGATGATTCCTGTTGGAATCAGGGAAACAAAGCATTCTGTTCTAATCTGCCTTTGGCACCAATGTTTAACATTCAATTAGGGGAGAGAGCATCTATTTCTCAATGCTCCCCAATTTATGATGTAATCCTTTGTAACAGAAATCTTCCATTCCAATCTCTCTGAATAGCAACAACCAATTAGATGCCTCCCCCTCCCCTTCTCAATGCTCTCTTACTTGTGATATAATCTCTTGTATAAAAGCTGTGTATCTTTACTACTTCTTTAGCCCTCCTACCATGAACTTTCTCTTTCTTATCTCGTGATGGGTGGGTTCATCCTTTGGAGGTTTTCAATAAACAACTTTTCTGCTTTTTACTGAATGATTTCTGAGTACTCATTTTGGGTAAGGGTCTTCTACATCCCTCACACATGTGAAGACATTCAAAACATTTTCATATTAGCCACATTACAAAATACAGATACACACACACACAAAGCAAAAAAAAAGTATGCTCCAATTTGCATTCAGTGTTCATCAGTTCTCTCTCTGGAGGAGGATGGCATTTTTCCATCCCTATGGAATTGTTTTGAATCATTTTCTTGATCAGAATAGTTACGTCTTTCAGATTTGATCCTCCTTACAATATTTCTATTACTGTGTGCAATTTTCTCCTGCTTCTGCTCACTTCATTTTGTATCAGTTCATATAAGTTTCACCAGATTTTTCTGAAATCATTCTACTCATCATTTCTTATGGCATGATAGTGTTCCATTACAATCATATACTACAACTTATTCAGCCTTTCCCAAATTGATGGGCATCCTCTCAACTACCAATTCTTTGCCATCACAACCAGGTGCTATATTTTTGCACATATGGGTCCTTTCTCTTTTTC
Source organism: Antechinus flavipes (assembly GCF_016432865.1). Taxonomy (NCBI): domain Eukaryota; kingdom Metazoa; phylum Chordata; class Mammalia; order Dasyuromorphia; family Dasyuridae; genus Antechinus; species Antechinus flavipes. The sequence continues at coordinate 385,974,607 of NC_067400.1, read as the reverse complement.
TTTGATCCTTTTGGTTTATAAACTTCATAATAGTATCACTAAATCAAAGGCTATGCTTGTGGGCATAGTTTCAAATTGTTTTTTAGAATGGTACTAGTTCACAACAATAGTGCATTACTGTCCTAAGTTTTCCATATTCATTTCAGTATTTGTAATTTTTCTTTCCTTCTAGTTTTATTAATTCATTTTTTTTACACATAATCTTATTAATTTTACTTTTAACTTTTAGGATTTCCAATTCTTTAATTGATGATTTTTAAATTGATCTTCTTTCTAATTTTAAAAAATTGCATACAGAATTTATTTGTCTGCTATTTCTCTTATTGCTACAAGCATTTAGATATATAAATTTTCCTCTGATTACTGTTTTTGCTGCATTCCATAGGTTTTGATGTCATTTAATTATTATCCTTCTCTTTAATAAGAATTATTTATTGTTTTTATGACATTCTTTAACCCAGTCATTCTTTAAGATTAGATTTTTTTACTCTTAATTTTCAATCTGTTTCCATGATTCCATATTAAATATAATTTTTATTATGGTCTGAAAAGAATGAATTTAATATTTCTGCACTTAACTATAAAGTTTTTATGCCTAACATATGGTCAACTTTATAAAGGTACCATATACCACTGAGAAAAAGGCATAGTTCTATTCCCATTCATTTCTCTTCAAATATCTATTCTATCTAGCTTATTTAAAAAATCATTTCTTTGACCCCTCCCCCTCTTCTCTCTCTCTCTCTCTCTCTCTTTGTCTTCTGTCTCTCTCTCTTCCTTGTTATATTTATCTGCTTCTGAGAAGGGAAGATTGAAATCACCCATTATTTTGCTATTTCCATCCATTTAACTATTTTTTAAAAAATGTGGATGCCAAAGCATTTGGTACACATATGTTTAGTATAATTATTACTTCATTTTTATTGTAACTTTTATCATATTTTTCCTGTTTATCTTTTAAAATTAAACCTATTTTATCTTTAACTTTGAGAACATGGTTGCTACCCCCCCCCTTTTTTTTTGCAGCTGCTGAAGCATAATAAATTCTACTATAACCCTTTATTTTTACTCTATATGTATATCTAATTTTAAAGTGTTTTTTTAATTTACTTTTTTTTTTTGCAAGGTAACTATGTTTAAATGACTTATTCAGGGTCACAAAGCTAATTAAGTATCAGGTGTCTGGATTAAATTCAGGGCTTTTTGACTCCAGGGTTGATGTTCTATCTATTGTACCACCTGGTTGTCCCATTAAGTCTTTAGAAAATCACAAAGGTGAGGATTCTGGGAAGTGGAGAAGTAGGTTGGTAAATCTCAAACTAGCTAGATTTTCCAGCTCAAGTAGAAAAAAAATTGCACTTCAGGGTGCACACAAAGTGGTGAAAAACTAAGAAGATTTAGGGCATGACAGGGAGAAAGCCCCCAGGCTGGGGATTGACCAGTGTGAAGATAAACACTTCTAAGCTAGCTCAGCAGAAGCACCAAGTGGGGAGCCCTGAGGCTAGCTGGATTTCTCTTGAACCTCAGTAGAAACCACAGAAAGTTTCACTTCTAGGACAGCTTGAGGAGTCAGGGAGACCCCTGAGTCCTGGAAGGCTGAGGAGCTTCAGCTGATTAGAAATGCCAGGCCCAGCTGTGCTGCTGAGACACTGCTCTGGGTGAGAAGGAACCAGCATTTCTGGTGAGTGCAGAGGCAGTCGGGCAGGGATGCTGCTGACTTGGCACTTGCTGGAGGATAGAGTTTTGGTTTGGGGCTCCAGATTATTTAAGGGATAGCTGAAGTGAAGCTAGAGTTGTGATCTTCCCTCCCACCCCATGATTAGAGTTGTTTACACGAATATTTCTTATTTTTAAAAAATGTACTGGCAAAGAAGAAAGATCTGGGAATAGGGAAGACAGTGAAGTAAAAAAAGCTTCTACCCCAAAGACATTCAACAAACTTGCAGAGTTCCAAGACTTTCTATCAACCAAACTTGATCAGAATAGAATAGGATAGAAAGTTTAACATATAAAAGCCAATATCAAAGATCAATTTCAAGGAACTCAACATGGACAAATTGTTTATGTGTTTTTTAACAAAGGAAATGTATATCACATGTTTAAGATTGACATCAACAATAGGGTAGCTCAAAAGAAATATTGGGGTAGAGTTAAACTAAAAATACTAATCATGTTTTCCAAATAAGGTGCAGAGGAAGAATAGTTCTGAAAACCTGTTCACATTGGGAATAGATTAAATGGGCAATACTACATGTATACCATGAAAGGTATAGCACCCTCTAAAATTTATAAAGAAATAAGGGGAGAGATATGAGCGGATGAGGAAGGAAGGGTGGTCAAAGAAGATTGGAGGGATTCATAGGTGGGGGAGTAGTAACAAGGCAATTTAAGGAGCAGAATTAAACCAAAGAGTGAGCAGGGATAGGAAAGATAGGGAGGGGTGTGTGTGTGTGTGTGTGTGTGTGTGTCTATTTATCTACATAGATAAATCCTTTTTTAACTATAGCTTGCTTGGGAGGAGGGATAAATAAGGAAGAAAAAGAATAAAGCCAAAAAGGTGTGCAACAAAGAGCAAAAGAACAATTTACAAGGAAGTAAAGAAAAAATGGACACTAATGAATAGAATTTCTTCTAATATATATATATATATATATATATATATGCACTTTCTTGAACTGGTAATTATTTATTATATATTTTAAATTCTTCCTGGATATTCTGCTGGGCACATGACAATGTTCTCTTTTGTTTTGTATTTCTTTTCTGTTTTTCCTTTCTCTTTTGTTTTTAAATAAAAATAAATTAAAAATTTTTTAAAGCGCAAAAAAAGCAATGAACCTAATAAAACAAAACAAAACAAAAACCACACAGGTAAGGCTAGCTGAAATCCTCTTGGAGATTCTGTAATAATTTAAATTCTATGACTCCTTAATCTCACTCATTCTTCTTGTCATAAATAGATGAAAATTCTTTTTCATGAGTTGAGTTTTATTTTCATCAATCTAGCCTTAATTTTTTAACAGGCAAATGCACCTGTATTTTAGAGCAAGAAAAGTCAGTGGTTGGAATTGGCAAGTCAAAGTATTTACTCTGAAATGTGCTGTCTGGGAACTGGTTTGCTTCTGTAGCTGAACTTACAGGCCTGAAAATTTTAAGTTTTAAAGATTTCTTTATTTAGAAAAAAAAGAAGAAAAGCAGTAAGTTATCAAATTGTAAAGACAAAGGCTTTACTTATTATTTGTTGCTTAGTTTTTTTTTGTCCAAATTTTTAATAAAGAGAAATTATCTCTAAATTCCCACCCATTTCTCCCTTTATTTTGAGACTGTAGGTTGTTTTTGTATTGAGCATAAGTGAATAGCATTCTGCTGTGGTTATTTTCTGGATGTCTAGGGAAACAGTGTCTCAGGTAAATGAAATCATTTAATAATATGGCATTCTTTTAGAAGCAAAGATGTACAAAAAGGAACTTTTTTTTTTTTTTTTTAACAAATATCCGAATGAGTAGGGGTTGCTATAAAATACATATATGTTGCAACTAAAGATAAATTGATGAATTTCTACATATAGGAAAATAACTACTAGAAAATTCTTTAATTTAGGAACTCTTTGTGAGATATGGGGCAATGATGAATAGTTTTCCAAAGGACTATTATTCTGGAAGAGTAGTTGACTGATGTAAGTATAACTAGGAAATGTGTAGGGATGTAATGCACAAAAAGATGAAAAATGGAAGGACATTATTTCTTGATACACTAATGACAACTCATTTTGAACAGATGTTCTTAGTTGACAAGAGAAATATAAACACAACCCTAATTAAAGAATTTACTAATAATAGATCTTCTGCATTTAGAGGCAAGAGCCAAAGCCAGCACAGAGGAGAAAAATACATATGTCTGGAGAAACACAGAACATTACATCTAAGTTTATGAAGTAATGTCCTCAATTCAGCATTGAATTAAATTTCTGTAATTATTTACAATCCTTTGAATTTAAGTATCTCCCGCCTCACATACAAGTGACCTGTGTCACCCCATCCTCTTGATCATATTGTCCATCATCCAATTCCCTCAGGACACTGTCGCTGCTGCTGACTCCTGAAAAGCTGCCATAGGGTGCTGGTGTCCCTTCTCTGGCCCAAGGATCTTGAGAAGGAGAGAGATGATGTTCCTCAGACCAGTGTCTGCTTTCTGCAGGGCAAGAAGTAGCTGTGTCTAGCCCAATGCTCCGGCTAGTTAGTTTGCTTTTCTCTTCTCTTGTTTTTATCTGCCTCATGGATTTTTTCTGAAATACAAGAGATATTCAAACATTAGTCATAACCAGACACTTGGCAACTGTTAAACAAAAATAGAGAAGCCAGTGGTGTAAAGTCTGGACAGGGCAATTCTGGATGTGATCTAAGAGCCCATTTGAGACACTTACCAACTGGGGGGGGGGGGAGGGAGGGGAGACTGAAAAAATTATATATCCCTTTAAGTTTCAAGTTCCTCATCTATAAAATGATCTTGATGACCTTGTCAACTCAGTACTCATCAATGCTAAAGAGAACCTGAGGGACACCTTTCAGCTCTAAATCTATGATCAGATATGTAGGTAGTTCAATCTGTTTCTGTAAACTCTCCTATTTTACTTAGGTCTTAGCCCAATGTGAAAAGACTAACTGAGTTCTGCTTTGGTTTGTCCTCAGTCATGGAGCTCAAATGTATTCCAAACCTGCTTCTCCACACGCTGTCTGGCAAAATGGGGATATCAAGCAATATAACAGTGCCCATGCTTTAGAACACTTATCAGCTATGGCTATCCTTAACCATAAATGATTAATGAGTGTTCACAGCATCCTTGATTTTGCTCAGAATAAAGATAACATCACATGGTCTCTGCTAGGGACACCAATTAAGCAAGAAAAAAAGGAGAAGGAAGGCAGAAGAACTGCTGTCTCCAATAACTCACATTTATTGAGAGCTTTGAAAATACACAAAGCATTTCCTTTTCAACAATTCTTTGAGGTAGGCAGTACGAGTCTTGTTGTCCCTATTTTATGGTTCCTGAAACACAGTGGGGACTTAATAAACGTTTTCTGCTTGAAAGATTATTATGGAAACTAAGGCTCAAAGTGGTAGAGTCCAAAGTCAGAATAAAGCTTTCCATTGCTTGTCTGCTAAGACCAGTGTAGTACTTTTCCCTTGACATCATGCTGTAAATGTAGTAATGTGATGGAAGAGATAGATATTTACACATGCTCTTGGAAGTATTCAGTTCAGAGCGTTTGTCACCATGCCAACATGGTTTTTACATGAGTGATATAGAAATGATGCTTATGGGGCTCCTTCTCAAGGCTCACTCTTCTCCAATTCACATGTAGTAGCAGATTGGGTAGCAAGTCCCTTAGATTCTAGGGATAACTCCTATGGGGGGGGCTATCCTCCTAACTCTGTAGTTCCTGAGGACCCACTGGTCCTTTGCATAATTATCCTTTTTTACTTATATTTAAATACATATTAATTTATTATATGTAATTTAATAACAAACGAGAGCAATAGTAAATATAAAGATATACGCATACATACATATATACATAATAAGTAGCAAAGTGATGAAGATCTGGAGTCAGGAAGAGCTGAGAGCAAAATTGGCTTCAGATACTTGGCAGCTGTGTGGCTCTGAGCAAGTCACTTAACCTGTTTGCCTCAGTTTCCCCAACTGTAAAATGATCTGAAGAAGGAAATGGCAAACCATTCCAGTATCTTTGCCAAGAAAACCTCAAATGGGGTTGTGAAGAATCAGACATGGCTGAAATGTTTGAACAAGGTACAAGATACACATGTATGTGCAACACTTGTTCATGATTAACGTTACTGCCACATTCACCTCGGGAGGGGACATTTCTCAGACAACATGAGCTATCTTTAGAGTATCCCCAAGTTTCAGAGATCCAGCTTTGTAGAGAAAGAAGACCCAGGACCAGTGGCTTTCTTGCCATATGCCCCCCATGTGATGCTCAGTCTTCTAATCTTGTGCCTTTTTATTGATATGGAGCAGCTGTTGTTTGTCCTGCGTTGCTGATGAGGACCATGACATCAGGGAAGTGATGCTGTGACATGTCAGTGAGTTGGAGTAAGTGGGCAAGGCCACCTGCCTCACTTTCCCTTCTGAGTCATCTGGAACTAGGGGCCAGATACAATCAGGATGGCTTAAATGGTCTGGATGCACCTTGGTCTTTAAGCTAAGGTCTTTAACAGGTTTCAGGTGCCTCAGGAGACACCCACTCAGTGGTTAAAACTAGGTAGCAACTGAAGCAAAGAATCTCCTCTCTAATCTAGTCCCCCAAAATCTAAATAAATGGAGCAGCCAGCTGGCTTAGTGGATGAGAGTTGGGCCTGTATGGAAGATCTTAAATTTCAAGAGTCCACCTGTATGTATCAGAGCAAATCACTTAATTTCCTCAACTGTAAAATTAGCATAATGATAGAACCTACTTCCAGAGAGGATCAAATGAGAGACTATTTGTATTAACATAGTGCTTGACTCAGAGTAATAACTATACAAATGTTAGCCACTGTTACTATTATTATTGTTAATAATAATATTAACATCTCCAATGCTTGGAATGCTTTTCCTCCTCCACTCTGCTTTTGGTTTTCCCTGGATTCTTTCAAGAAGCTCAAATCCCATTTCCTGTGAGAAGCCTTTCCCATCCCTCTATTTCTAGTGCCTTTCCTTTTCCACTGTATAGCTTTTTTTTTTTTTTTTTACATAGTGTCACCCCTTTGAGAATGTGAGCTCCTTAAAGATAGGAACTGTTTTCCTTTCTCTATATTTCCAATGCTTATCACTGTGGTTAACAAATAGAAAGCATAAACAAAAATTTATTAAGGCAGATACCTTTTCCAGTGGCCTTGATTATGATCCATTCATGCTTTCTCTTCTAATAGAACTCTTGTTCGCTCTGTACTTTATAGGCTTAGAATGCTGCCCCTGCCACTGGGAAGTAATGTGTCTTACCTGCTGTCACAAAGGTAGTATGTATGGGAAGAAGCACTTGTGGCCAGGTCTTTCAGACTTAAGCCTGTCTCCCATGTTATCCTATCTCCCTTGTTCATGGCTTCACCTACTTCCTCCAGAGAGGAGCCACACAATATGCCAAAGACTTTCTTTTAGTTTTTTAAACTTTCTCTAGGTAGTGGTGTTATATTTGGGCTTTCCATCTGTTATCATTTGCTCTACAAAATAATTAAGGATTTTTAAAATTTTCGTTTTGTTTCTGACATTGTGCTTCTCAGTACTTTTAGGGATAGTCTGGAATTTTTTTAAATATAAGAAAAATCTAAGCTTTCTATAGACCATCAGCAAGAATTAAAGAAAACTGATAAAATCCTTTATAATTATGACAATATATACAAAATTTTGGCATTTCAAGACACAAAAGACCTCCAAAATTATTTTTACAAAAACCAGACAAGAACTAAACAAATAGTTTATTCAAGGTTATGCCACACTAATATAGAAAAAAATGCCAATATTTCTCAAATGAATTTAAAAATTCAACACAATACAAATAAAATTACCAGCAGTATATTTTGTAGGATAAAATAAAATTATTATAACTTATATGGAAAAGTAGATGGAGAATGCACAGGGAGAACAGAGAATGTTAAAAGAAAATTAAATGAAGACCAGAAGGAAAAACCAAATAAACAGGATAGCTTTGAAAGCAACATGTTAAATTTATTATATATGTAAAAAGAAAAGCAAGTTTTACATAGTAGAAATTCTCAATTTTATAATTGAGCCTTTTTTTCTGCTCTACTTTGTAAAATGGAAATGCTTATTTTATTTGGTTTTTGTTAAAGTCAGAATAAAATACATCTAAAAAAGAAAAGTAGATGGGCAAGAAGATTAAGAACTAAAAAAAAAAAAGAAAAGAAAAGTGTACTTTAAAGCAATAATTATAATAATTAGTATTGGAAATAGAAAGAAATAAATGGGAAATAAAGAAAATACCCATGTAAGAAGCTAATATTTGATAAATCTATTCTTAAAAATGTAATAACCAACTTGTCTCTGGAATGAGAGGACCTGGGTTCAAATCCCATCTCTGAGGACTGCTATCTTAATGCATTTGGGCAAACCACTTAACTTCCCCCACCTCTGTTTCTCATCTGTAAAATGAGGTGATTTCACCAGATGGTTTCCAAAGTCCTTTCCAGTCTTAAATCTATGATCTTAAATGGAATAGGGAAAACTAGATAGCTGTATGATGAAAATTGAGTTTAGATTCTCATCATAATAACTTAGATTAGTTATGCTATTAGGGAAAGCTATTACTTTTCCTTAAAAGGTACTGCAACTGTCCTTGAGGCTTTATTAGCACAGGGAATTGAGGTTCTGGTCGCAGAAGGCATTTCCTGGTCATCTGAGGACAAAAATACAAGGAGCTCCTCTTCTGGAGGCTTCTGATGTAGTAGCTTCCCACACCAGTAGAGGGAAACTGCACTCAGCTAAATCAGTACCACATCCTTCCCTCGACACTGCTGGGTAAATCTCCTTTTGTTAATTATGAGCTATACGAAAACTGTATCTTTTTCCTCTGATTTTGAACCTGAGGTACTCAATTAGTTAGCTTGACTTGTTACACAAATGATCTCTCTCTATATATACATATATATATATATATATATATATTTATTTAATCATAAAAAAAAAGAGAAGAAAAAGGAATATTTTTGATTCACCAACAAAGAGAATGCTTCATGAAAAGTCCTCCCCAAATGCTTCAGTATAGTGTGGAGATGACTCTGAGTTTGTAGCAAGTTCTATAGAGATGGTCTGTTTTGGGGACTAATAGAGAAAGTAAGTCACACAAATCAAGACTTCCAATGGATCTAACACTTGTTTTTCCTTCTGACTTTTTATTTTACATGTCCAGCTATGGGGTCCATGGAATGATCATTTTTATCTAAATTTATATGGATTCCTGGACAAAGATGATTATGGTGATATCTCAAATTTCAACTGGTATCAAAGTAGACAGACAGAACCCTGGGTCTGGAGTGAGGAAGTCTTGAATTCAAATTCAGCCTAAGACACTTATTATTTACTTGTATCACCCTAAGCAAATCATTTATCCTATTTTTGCCTCCATGTTCTCAACTATAAAATAGATATAATAGCACCTCTCTCACAGAGTTTTTGTGAGTATCAAGAATATTTAAGTGAAGCACCATATCTGATGTATAGTAGGTGCTATATAAATGCTTATTCCCTTCCCTTCCCTTTCTCCTTCAACAATTGACTTTAGTCCTGAAGACACAAAAATCCTTTGAAGAATATTATGAGCCAGGAAAAAGTTATTAAAAGAAATAAACAATGAATGCTGCTATTATTAAACCCTTCTGCATCTTATGAATGCAATTCTTTTTTAAAAACAATTGATTTATTAAATTTTGGCATTCATTAAAAGAATTTAGAATTTCAAATTCTTTCCCTTCCTTTAGCCCCTCCCTCACTCATTGAGAAGGCAAATAATATGATACTCATTATACATGTGAGTATATTTCTATATTAGCCATGTTACAAAAAAAAAAAAAGAAGAAAGCATGCTTCCATCTGCACTCAGAGTTCATCAGTTCTCTCTCTGAATGTGGACAGCTGTTGTGATATGGAAGCTACCTGCCAGTAGCTACTGGAGGTCTAACTCAGACCTACAGAATGGTTCTCCTCTTGTGAGACATGATGCAAGGAGACTGAAGGCTGTTGCATTCTCTGAGCTCTCTTTTCTTCTCTCTGCCTCCAATTTATTTCATTCCCCATCCACAAGGAACATCTGCATCAGTAAAGGCTGCTTTGCAACTCCTTCAAGTGTTATGATCCACAGCTGTGGAGGCATTTTGGAGAATTGACCTGCCCCTTCACCAGGCATGGTCCTTAACAATTCCCCGTTTTTTTGTTTTATGAGACTGCGATTATTTTTCCCCCATAGCATAGTCAGTAAGTTTGTGCATTGGCTGTTATTTGAGTCTACATGCTAAGGTATCTGAGTCTGCATGCTAGAGAGTACAAACAGCACTATAGCAGGTGTTGAAGCTTATGAGATGTCATGGAGGCAAACTTTCAAAGAGAGAAGAACAACAAGGCTTTTAAGTCTCTCATCAGTCTCCTGGCTCGGCCCTTTGAGGTGTTGGCCCATTTAATTAGCCCGACTAAAAAAGTCTTATGGGTCTCTTCTCCCTTTCCTTCCCCACGGGTTACTAAAGGAACTCTGGGAGGATCCTACTCACAAACAGCTCTCGGGTGCTGATGCTTCTTTGTTTCTTGTGTTTCTTATGTCCAACATTCGGGTGCCATATGTTGTGATATGGGAGCCTGGAGGTCTAACTCAGACCTGTAAGATGGATCTCTTCATGTGAGAGGATGATGATGATGCAAGGAGACTGAGAGGTAGTTGCTGTTACCTGATCTCCCTCCTCTTTCTTCTTGCCTTCAATTTATTTCATTCCCAATCCACAAAGAACATCTGCAAAGGCTGCTTTGCAACTCCTTCAAGTGTTATGATCCACAGCTGTGGAGGTTCTTGGAGAATTGACCTTCTCTTTCACCTAGGCATGGTCCTTAACAGATAGCATTTTCCATGATGAATCCTTTGGAATTATCTTGGATCATTGTATTGATCATAGTAGCTAAGTTATTCATCCTTACAATATTGTGGTTGCTATGTTTAATGTCCACTTGTTTCTAGTCACTTTACTTTGCATAAATTCATGTATCTTCCCAGGTTTTTCAGAAATCATCCCCCTTTGTCTTATAGCACAATTGTATTTAATCACAGGTATATATTACAACTTGTTAAGCCATTCTTCAATTGATGGGTAGGCTATCAATTTCCAATCCTTTGCCACCACAAAAAAGTTGCTTTAAATATTTTTGTATATAGAGGTCCTTTTCTTTTTTCTTTGATGTCCTTCGGATATAGACTACCTAGTAGTTTAAAGTGTTTGAACATATTTATAATCCTTTGGGCATAGTTCCAAATTGTTCTCCAGAATGATTAGAGCAGTTCATAACTTCCTCAACAGCGCATCAGTGTCCCTATTTTTTCATATTCTCTCCAGCATTAATCATTTTTCTTTTCTATCATGTTAGACAGTCTTATAGATATGAAAGATACCTCAGAGTTGTTTAAATGTATATTTCTCCATTAGTGATTTAGTTAATTATAATGCAATTCTTAATTTTATTTTTAATTTATGCAATAAAACAAGCATTCCCATGACAAAGTACAATAAAAAAAGATTGCATATGAAACTATAAATGTAGTATGTGCAATTTACTATCTTTCAAATATACAACAAAATTACCATGTTACTTTCTTTTTTCTTTCCTCCATTCCTCTTCTCCCACCCCTAGAGATGGTTATCATTAAATATAGGTAACACACACACACACACACACACACACACACATGCACATATATACATATATACATATATGTATTTTTATTTATCAGTTCTTTCTCTGGATGCAGATAGCATATTTCTTCATATGTCCTTTATTAATTTGGTATTTATAATAGACAAAATAACATATTAAATTAAAATCATTCTTAAAACCAAATTGCTGTTACTATATACAGTGTTCTCTTGGTTCTGCTCATTTATTTCTCCATTATTTTATGCAAGTATTTCTGGTTTTCTGAAATCATTGCATTCATTATGGCTTACAGCCCAGTAGTATACCATTACAATCATACACCACAAATTATTCAGTTATTCCCCAATTTCTAGTTCTTTACTATTACAGAGAGAGATGCTAAAATAAATAAATGCAATAATAATAATAATAAATGAAATTCTTACCAAATACCTGGTATACTTAGAGGTAACATGAATTTTAACTAACTTAAAATTATGAGATATACAGTTTAATTTCTCCAGTGTCAATAGCATTCCTTTATTCAACATTTCAATAAACATTTATTATGTGTTTATTAGATGCCAGGCTATTATCTATATTTAGCTTTGACATAAAAAATATTCTGTTTTAACTAAGGAAAATAATAGACTTTATAGATTAGTGTTTCTATTATAATTGTCAAGATATTTTAGCTCTAGCCTGAACCACCCACATGTGCCATATTGAAATGACTTAAGTAAATTGAGATTTCCTGTTAGGAAAATCAGACATTCATCAAAATTAAACAAGTTAAGTTTAATTAGAAATTGAGCCTTAAGTTTTAATATATACATATTCTTCTGGGTGACATGCCTATGATTAACCTCTTTGTAGACTTCCTTCATATTTAAAGAATCAGTTATATTATATGGAATTTTAAAATATTAAATTACAAACTTCAAAGTATTCTCTTGCATTCTAAAGGATGTAGGTATAAAGATTATAGAAATAACTATCAATGGATCATAGGGCATAAATGTGATTAAAAGACAACAAACACAAATATTTCTGATGAAGGAAACTATTTTTTGTGAGTCTAATATGTTTAGAAAATTTGAATCTCCAGATGTGGGTCTGCCAATCTCAGCAATAGGGCTGGAGGCTGGTTCTATTATTTCCTTGCTATAAGAAACTCCTGGGTAAAGATTTCACTACAACTCTTTGAACCAGCAATACCATTATTAGGTCTATAGCCCAAAGAGATTTTTTTAAAAGGAAGGGATGGGGGGGAAAGACCTATTTGTACAAAAATATTTATAGCAGATCTTTTGTTGGCAAATTTGGAAATTGAGAGAATTATCTATTAATTGGGAATGGCTAAACAAGTTGTGGTATAGGATAGTAATGGAATACTTTTATGCTATAAGGAATGACAAGGCCAATTTCAGAAAAATCTTGAAAGACTTATGAAATTGATGCAAAATGAAGCAAGCAAAATTAGAAGAACCATGTACACAATAACAGCAAGATTGTATGATAATCAGCTATGAATGACTTAGCTACTATCCTAGAAATACAATGATCCAAGACAATGTCAAAGTACTCTTGATAAAAAATGCTAAACACATCTAAAGAAAGAACTGATGGAGTTTGAATGAAGATCAAAGTATACTACTTTTCACTTAATTTTTCTTTTCTTTTTTTTTTTTTTCACATGTCTGTTTCTTTTTTTTACAATATGACTAATATGGAAATATGTATTATATATTTGCACATATCTAATCTATATCAAATTATTAACTGTCTGGGTGGGGGAATGTAGAAGCTAGAACAATTGCAGAGGGCTGGAACTCTGAAAAGGTGTACTTGAATCTTAGGCAGCAGAGTGCTTAAGGTTAAGTACTAAATATGAGATAATGGTTCTATAAACATATAATTAGATGATATGGTGATATGATGGCTGTCCTCACAATTGGTGCTTGCTGAATATGTTGTGATGAGGTAATCATAGGAAAGGATTGGAGGAAGGAGGGAGAGAGTCAGAGTTTCTGCCACAGCAAGCTTAGCAGGAAAGACTTCAGGCTCCAGACTCCAGCGTCCAGGATTCATCTTTAATGAGGCGCTTGGCAGCTTGGCTGCCTCCTTCACTTCTCCTCCTAAAGACCAAGGACTTTGATTGATCCTGACTCTGACTGATCCTGAGGCTCTCCAGAAAACTAGCCCGGACATTACAGGGGAAGATAAAGGAAGGAGAGAAAATTTAGAACTCAAAATTTAAAAAAATTAAATGTTAAAATTGTCTTTATATGTTATTGGGGGAAAATCTTTTTTTTTTTTTTAAAGGGAGAATTTGGGGGTAAAGATAACAAGTTTTGATTTGTATATGTTTAGTTTGAGATACTTCTAGGATATCCAGTTCAAGATGTTTTATGGCAGTTGGAGGTGCATGTTTTGGTGGTTGGTTGTAGTCTTTTGTTCTTGAAGAGGACCAAAATGATGTCACTATGTTAAAGTTGAGTCACAGTGTGTCCGACTGTCATTATCTGATGAGGGCATGCCAGGCTGGGCAGTCCTGTGCCAATGTCATACAATTAATTTCAAAGTTCTTAAAAGAGACTTTGAGAGTGTCTTTTTCTGACCATCTTGTGAGCGCTTGTCCTGTGTGATTTCTTTATAAAATAATCTTTTTTGGCAAGTGCACATTTGCATTTGAATGTGCCCAGCCCAACCAAGGTATGCTCTCTGCAGCAGAGCTGGAATACTTGGCAGTTTCATTCAAGAAAGGCCCTCAGGGTCTGGTGCCTTATGCTGGGGTGACCTTCAGAATCTTCCTAAAACAATTTAAATGGAAGCAATTCAGTTTCCCGCCATGGTGCTGATGTAATGTCGGATTTCACTGATGTACTGCAAGGAGGTCAGCCCAGCGGCTCTGTGCACCTTCAGTCTGGTAGTCAGGCTAACACTCTCCTCTCCCACACTTTGCTTTGGAGCCTCCCCAACACTGAGCTAGCTCTGGCAATGTGTGTGTCAACCTCATTATCGGGGTGGACATCCCTGGGTCCATTGGCAATGGGTACATTTGCTTCACCATTTGCTGTAACTGATGGTTCCATGTGGGATGGTGTGGTCCTAGCTGGTAGAGGACCTGTGTTTTGTTGGAGGACCTGTGTTTTGTTGGTGTGAGATGGCTGTGTACTCAGTGCAGCCTCCAAAGCTGAGATATAAGAAAGTATGGATTGAATCTCTGCTGCCTGGGCTAATTTTGGCCTAAGAATTAACACAAGAAAACACAGGTCCTCCATCAGCTACCATCCGGATGGAGATGCCTGACTCTAGCTTAGAAGGACTGAATATATAATAGATCTAAGAACCATCAGCATAGAGGTGATAATTAAATCAGTGGGAGCAGATGAGGTCACGAAGTAAAATAATATACAGTAAAAAAAGATGACCTGGGCAGAACCTTGCTACCTCTGTGGACATGATATGGACCAATAAAGAAAACTGGGAATGAGCAGTTGGACAGAAAGAGAACTGAGATAATGGCATCCTGAAAACCTAGAGAGGAGAGGATATCTAGGAGGAAGGCATTAGCTTCATCAAGTGCTGCAGAGAGATCAAAAAGGATGAGGAATGAAAAAGTTACAACACTAGGTATGGCAATTAAAAGATCACTGGTAACCTTGGAAGAGGCAGTTTTAATTGAATGGTGAAGTCATAAACTAGACTACAGAAGTTTTAGAAATTTAGTTATTTTTGTACCTGTTTGACATTGTAATCCTGTTGGGGTCATAGACTATGTCATGTCTTATTTCTATTTGTAGTTTCTCCATTACTTACTAGTGTGTTCCACAATAAGGAATCGAAGACTTAGAAGAGCCCTCAATTGTGCCTTAGTCTAGTCCAAGTCAAATGGGAATTTGTAGTAACCTCTCCCTCAAAGAAAGACCTTTTGAGGTCTAAGCTATTGGAGTGGTTTGTCATATCCTTCTTTAGCTCCTTATACAGAAGAAGATACTGAGGCAGAAGGGTTAAGTGTCTTGCCTTGGGTCATTTATCTAATAAGTGAGCATGGATTTGAACTTAGGAAGCTGAGTCTTCCTGCCTCCAAGCCAGCACTCTTACCTACTGAGCCACCTAACAGCCCCAAAGTTTTCCCTTACATTGAACCAACTGAAATTTGCTTCATGGCAATTTCTACCTTACATGATTGATTAAATGTTTCTTGAATATAGAATGAATATAGGTAATTATAGACAATCTTTTAGGCTCTGATTTTTTTTAAAAGCAAGTACAATTGCTCTACAATTGCCACACTAGTGTGGTAGTACTTCACTGTCATTTAAGTTCTTATTTTGCAAGATCTTTCCTAGAACCAGATGGGTAAGGAAAAGCTCAGTTAAAGGATCTTCTAGTCTATCATCTGCCAATTTTCTTTATTTTATAAGCTGTGTTACATTAATTCATGGTTTTGTGTCTGTTAAGGATGAAGCAACATTGAATATACCATATGTATGTAATAGGGTCATAGACAAAAAATTAATTATGCTTCCTAAACCTTCCATTACCATATGATTAGCAGCTAGTCCTAAATCTATTAGACAGCTAGATGGCACAGTGAATACAGTGCCAGGCCTAGAGTCAGGAAGAGCTGGGTTCAAATCAAGCTTCAGACACTTGCTAGCTATGTGACCTTGGGCAAGTCATTTAACTCTATTTGCCTCTGCTTCCTCAATTGTAAAATGAGTCACAGAAAGAAATTTCAAACCACTCCTGTATCTTTGCCAAGAAAACCCCAAATAGGGTCACAAAAAGTTGGGCACTACTATAACAATGGAATAATAACTAAATCTACTGGGCTACCTGAAGATATGATTTAATTTGGAGATATGTGTGACTATCTGTCAACCTAGTTAATTTTTTTTGTAGATCAATTCAATAAATGCCTATTGAACATAATTATGGCCCTATATTTATTTCTAGGCTTGTTGGTACTAAATGTTTGCATATGATACTTTTTGGTGCCCAGAATAAGTGTGACCATCCGTTTTACTCTTAAATTTGGCCTAAACTTCCCTCCTTTCTTCTTCTACCCCCTGAATATGGATGGCTCACAAAATTACAAAATCTCAGAATTAGATAGGATCTCAGAGTCCCACTTATTCAATCTCCATCTCAGCAGGAACTCTCCTCAAAAATTCCTGACAAGTAGTTATCCAAGCTATGTTCAAAGATCTCTAGTTTTGGGCAATCCACAATTCCACTAAAGTAACATATTCTGTAAGCTACAAAAGAAAGCCACTAGACACACACATGTATTTTTCCAATTACTACAATCATCTTCATCTCTTGAAAAAGAAAACTAAACATGAATAAACATTGCATGTGCCACTTTAGACATATTAAATTTCCATATTTTGGGAACATTTCTATAGAGTCTTTTTTGATAACATGTCTGGAAAGGAAGAAATACATTTTGGCAGCATTACAATATTATTTCACAATTTGTGAGTTACTGTGATTTGTTGGGAAGATAAAAGGAAAAGAATAAGTATTTATTAAATTCTTATTACATACTGAGCACTTTACCAATGTTATCTCATTTGATCCTCATAACCCTGAGAAGTCAGTACTACTATTATTCCAATTTTACAATTGAGGCATTGGAGGAAGAAAGGTTAAGTGACTTGACCAAGTTACATACCTGGTAGGTATCTGAAACTGGACTTAAGCTCAGTTCTTCCTGACTCCAAGCCTAATGGTCTATTCAGTCCCCCATTCAGCTGTAGATAGTTAATAATTTTCGATTTGAAAATGGAAAACAATATACCTATTGCTGAGGGTAGGCTAGCAATTTTGGCATGATACTATAAAAATAATACTCTTAACAGGGGTATTCATAACTAAGATCAGGAATGTTTATTTAAATAATTTGAGGGTTCAAAACTTTCTTATGTTTCCTAATTACTACCCCATTCTTTCATGATCATATCTAACTTTGGGGACACAGAGGGAAACTTTAGATCTTTGACTTTATTTCTTTGTAGGGAAACTCCGGATGTGGAAACTTCCTCTATTGAAACAAATCAGTAACATCAGCATGTCTCGCTTACATGTATATCTTGGAAAGTTGACCTCTAGACCCAGAGAGATTAAATGATTTGGGGATAAATGCTGATTTAGCACTGTACTAAGTACTTTGCAAATATTATGTTAACTCTCATGTTTGGAGATTAACTCCTTGTAAAGCCCAATTCCTTATCTGTATCTGCTATAAGGAAATAGGGATGAGGGGATAGATATTAATGGGAATTTATATTGCTATTATATCCAACACACACATATGTGTATGAATGCATATATACATGTATGTGTATGTATATATTATATATACTAAATCTATATAAATATACAAAAAAAAATTTTAAACTTACCTCTGGTGTTTGTACTGCTGAATTCCACATAATAGGCCTTTGAAGAAATACAACCTGCTTTGTAGCCAAATTCCCTTCACTGCAAATGAAAACAGGTTTTGAGAGACCACGGTACTCCATAATTGATACGAATAGGATATTCATAGATTTAGAGCAGGAAATGATCTCAAAAGTCACCTAGTCCTTTTTTGCCCTCCTCCAATCTTATTTTTCACTTCCTCCCATCCCTCCCTCTTCTTTTACAGAAAAGGAAACTATGCATCTGAGAAGTTGAGTGATTTAGAATCACATACATAGTGGGTAGCTGGATTTGAATCCAGGTCATTTGACTCCAAATTGAAAATTGAGAAAATCTGTTAAGTGATTTCATTTTATATCACTTCTGATTTTGTAATTACCTATATCATGTTTCACTTGTCTCTAAGTTAAATTTGGAAGTTCGGCTTTCCTGCAAATTACTCACTGGCTCTGAGTTGAGAAGTTCAGTTTTTCAGCTAATTACTGTTCTATTCTTGTGTCAAGGAAATCTGTTATCCTTGAAGGATGCAGATGGATGCTGAGGAGTCAGGTCTGTTATCTCTGTAACACTGGCTGTCCTTCAAAAAAGTCTGGCTTGCTATTGCTGTGACACTAACTAGGCAAGAAGGGGACTGAATCAGAATTTACTAGTGAAAAGTTGTGGCTAGCTCCCACAGTTCCCATTTTCAGTTAATCACATTGTGCTCCATGCTTCAGACTTTGTAACCAATCATATTGTTTTCCCCATCTAGGATTCTGCATTATTTTGTCTATTTTGTCTCCTCCTTTTGTCTATAAAAATGATCAGTTGACCTTCATTTGGGGCCTTATCTAACTAAGGGGACTAATACCCTGCTTATTGGCAAATTCATGCTTTGCTACTAAATTGATTATGCTTGGAGCTTTATACTTCAGTTTACTTTAATTCCAATTGTGATAAAATCCAGAGTTTTTTCTATTATTCTATCCATCTATGCAATCATATGTCTTTTCCACATTACTATGTTGGCTACAGACTTTTCTTGGCTTGGAATGGCATATTTATTAGTACCAGGGCTTCTGATGTAGAAATCCCCTTTATCAGGATAGATTGCTATGGATTTGTAATTTATAGTTTACATAGTTTTCTGAGAGGTTGGGGACCTGCCCATGATCACAGAAGCACTACTTGAAGCCAGGGCTTCCTCAATTTAAGGCCTTTCTCTGTCCCATTATGTCATGCTGTTATCTCAGTTGATATACAACAGCAAATTAGATAGGCATGGAGACATTTAGAATGCATGTTCAGTCAGGAGAATTCAATCACTTCGGGGTTTTTTTCTTCAACAGTCTTGTCATAGTCTGTCATTCTGAGTTCCTTCCTTATTCAACTACCATCATGGCAAATTATCTTTTACCAAAGAGGGAAAGAGGGCTGGATTCCTCTTGAAATGCTTTTCAGGGTATCTCTGTAGTTTTGTGAATTGGAGTATCTGTAGCTAATGTTGCTCAGTTACAACTTTTATTATGTAAAAAGTCAAAACAAAACCCTACTATTGTAGATGTTTATCTAATCCTGATCTCTTTTATTTAAAAACAAATGCAGTATTGAAATATAACAAAGAAGTTATAGAATTCCACAGAATCTGAAATTCCATATTTTATTAAAGTAGTTTAATGTTAAATAGCTCCATCTTTCCCTAACTGAAGTATATATCCCTAATCTATTTTTAATCTCCGCTCAGGGCCAGAGCTAGCAAAAGTATAAAGATAACATTCAATTCAACTCTTTATTTACTTATTTTGATAGAGGAAAAATTTAAACTCTTTTAGGACCTTCTGAAAAGTGTACTGAAAGGGAATAGAACAGGCCCTATTGCCAAGATGCATGTGTCTTAAAGAAATATGAAATGGGAAAGAATGTCCCTTTATCCTACAATATACATTTTTTTTAAGCTTTTCATTTTCAAAACATATGCACGGATAATTTTTCAACATCGACCCTTGAATAGCCTTGTGTTTCAGATTTTCTCCTTCTTCCCCCCACTCCCTCCCCTAGATGGCAAGCAATCCAATATATGTTATACACGTATACATTCTTAATATGGGGTTTATGAACTTAAAAAAACTCCATCACCTGTTTTTGATAATTGTATTTCAATGTAATTGATTTGTAATCCTACATATTTTATTTTATGCATTTTAAAACATTATTCTGAAAAGGGGTTTATAGGTTTTATCAGTGGCTGAAAGGATCTTTAATTCAAAAAAGTGAAATAAGAACCTCTATTTTACAGGGAGAAAGCTAGGAACATGAGATGAGGATAGAAAAAAAATGTCTTTGGCAATGTTTCAGGGTATTATTTGGGTTTCAGACTGAGGATTACATGAATGTCATAGAATTGGAAACCTCCAGAGTAGGGGAGAAGGTATCAGAGTTCTTGAGTAGAGAATAGGCCTGCCAAGATGATGATGGTGAATATTCAGGGGTATTTTCCTCTTCTAGCATATCCACACACATCAGATCTCTGAGTACATGGGGTGTCCTAGGGTGGGCTATTTGATTTAGAGCTAATGGGCCATGTCTAAGAGAACTCCATGTTCATGGATTATTGAAGTTTCTTGATATTCCTCCACTAAATTCCTGTTTCAGTGCTTTATCACAATGTGAAGGTGAGCCAGGGTTTTCAAAATATGTGTTAAGAGACAATAAACTTTAGCTAGTAAATCTTAGCAAGCTGGAAATGTTTTAAGCAAAGACCCAGTGACTCAAGACCAACTGAGATAAATTTGGAAAGGCTCATTCACAGTGACCAAAAGTAGACTTTTTTTTTTTTTTTTTTTTGGCCACACTAACTTGTCAATTAAAAAGTATTCATTATCACTTATTAATATGTGCCAGGAATTGTATTGTAGATATAAAGAAATACAAAAAGCCTTTGTTCTTAAGGAGCTTACATTTTAATAAAGGAGATTATAACATAGAGAAATTATCACATATAAAACAAATCCAGAGTAAATGGAGAATTGTCTTGGGGGGAAGGCACAAGCAGCTGGGGGGATTAGAGAAGACAGCTTGTGAGCTGAATATTAAATGAAGCCAGGGACTCTAAAAGTCAGAAAAGAGAAAGGAGTGCTTTCCAAGCATGGAGACAAAGGCATAGAGATGGAAGATGGAGTATTGTGTGTGAGGAATAGCAAGTAGACCATTATGGATGGGTATAAAGAATAGAAAAGTTAGGAAGGGACAGGTTTTGAAGAATTTTAAGTACCAAATAGAAATGTTTCTATTTGATCCTAGATGTAATAAGGAACCAGGGCAGTTTATTGAGTGGGATGTGAGAACCAGTAACATGGTCAGCTATGCTTTTTTTGGAAAAAAATCACTTTGATAAGAGTATATATACTGGAATGAAGAAAGATTTGAGGAAAGGTTCATTTAGAACACTATTGTAAGAGTCCAGAAGAGATGTGATGAGGGTCTGAACTAGATGGAGCCTGTCTAATGAAGAAATGGGGCATATGTAAGAGATGATATAAAGAAATTACAAATTTTGGCAATTCACTAAGTATGTGAGTAGATGATAAGAGTGAAGGATGACAGAAAGGTTTTTAACATAGTTGACTGGAAGAGAGATAATACCCTTTGTAGTTATTGTCTAATTCGTGGAGGGAATGCAGTCTATGTTCATAGAGGTAATACCCACTAATAATGTAATGGATTTTCTGAAGAACTTAGCTATTCTTCATATCATACATAGCTTAGTTGCCCTATTTGATTGGCAGAATTTGGGGAGTATTACAGATTAGAGAATTATTTATTTCTCCACACAAATATTTAAATATCTCAGACCATAGGAAGAGAGTTTATTTCACCAACATTTTATTTAATTTAAATAAATTAATACGAAAGGGAATTTTCGTATTTTTTCAGAAAGGGAATAGAGCTAGTGAATGACAGGTGACTGAAATAGTAGAAATGATAGAAACTTCAGAATTGAAAGGTTTCAGTATGTTTCAGGTTCCAAAGTATTTTGAGTTCCAAAATATTGACTTATAAACTTTAGGAATATGATCCAATTAAAAGTTCAGGACTGTCAATATTGAAGTGTTTCACAATAAGACAGGATTTAGAATTGGAAGGAGTCTTGGATATCATCTCATTTGCAGATAAGGTAACAGGCTAAACTGACTTGTTCAGGGTTGTATAGGCAATATGTAAGAGAACCAGATTTGAATCAAGTCTACTGACTCTAAATTTAGTATATTATATATATATTTCAAAACTTTTAAAAACAAAATTTCAGCTGGCACAAAAATTAAATTTTATTATAGAATAAGATAATGATGTTTGCTTGGCTGAAAAAGATCACAAAGCCTTAAAGGGCTTAATTCAAAGTTTAGGATTTCCTAATAATCCTAATATTTCCTAAGTTTTTTAGTCTGAATAGATGGAAAAAAGATGACAGTTCTATTTTAAAGAAAAGGTAAGAACTTAAGCTCAGTAGGGCAATCAAGAGAGTTGGGAGCACATAATAGGCAAACTGGCTTTTTGAAAAAAAAAAAAAACCCAATCTTTTAAAAATGCTTCTCAGGGTAAAATTACTATGATTTAATTCACAGCAGAATTAAACAACTCTGGGTTTTTCAAAGAATTTAAATTAGAAAAGAAAAAAACCAAAAAGGACTAAAAATGATACTTTACAATACCCCCCAACTCCCTTTAAATATGCAATCTTTCTTTTAGGCTGCCACATGAGAACTTAGATGAAGCTAAGTTGATGGTCTTTTAGAGCTGAAAGTTAGTTTTATCCTTTCCAGAGTATATAGACTATTTGAAGTGTAAAATTGCTCTGTCTCTCCTATAGAGGCAATAATTTGTTCTGAGGACTCAGAACTATATTTCAAGACATCCTAAATGAAACCTGCCCAGGACAAAAAGTAAGTTTTCCCAGCTTTTAGGGAAAAAAAAAATCTAGTCCTCAAGCCCCAAAATATTTTATAAAACTTAACAACTAAAATTATATTCCTATGGACAAAGTACCCACATGTAAAGATACAGTGCCCTAAGAAGAGAGAGGGAAACATGAGGTGAGGAGTTACAATTTTAAAGATGAGTAAAATTGGTGACAGAAAATAGTTAATATAATTAATATGACAGAAAATCATTAGTACTAAATGTAATATTACTTGTCACTTCCTAGTAATGTCAGAATTACAGTAATGTCTTTATATTTTTATTTTTAAGATATTTTGTCTGCACTCATAGAACATTTCCTATGGTGGCGGGTTTGCTATCCTGTTATTTCAGTTAAAGATGCTTTATTTTTCAATTCATGACTTTGACTTATTTCAGGGCTTCACACTATGAAAACTAATCTTATTACTACTAGGACTTTTATTCTCAAGATATGTAGGCAAATAAATCTAGGAGTAAAACTATATCTCATTTAATGAAAGAAAAACATTTCAGCAAAGTTTTTGTATGAGTCATATTTTCCTATTCCATTTTAAAGTTATGTATTGCAATAGTAAAAATTCTGGCTCTTGGTTATGACAAAATAACACTTAAAATGAATCAAACCTCTTGCAATGATTTTTTTAAAAAAGAAATGGTAAAAATTTTTCAAAAATTGAAAATATCTCTAACACTACTCTTTGAATTACAATACTATATTGAACTAGACCAAATTATAATTTAAACTTATTGAAAGTAAAAATATAAAATTGTTCTAGAAATGCTGGCTGCACCAGGTTTTGTCTCACACTGTCTCATTTCCACTACAGAATTAAAAATGTCTATATTTTAAATGATTCAACTATTATTTATCTCTCTTTTTGTTGTATTTTTTGAAAGGAGTCTATGGTTTCATAAGTGTAGAAAATTCCTAATACCGGAGCACCTAGGCGCAATGGATAGAGCACCAGCTCTTAAGTCAGGAGGACCTGAGTTCAAATTTGGCCTCAGACACTTAACACTGCCTAGCTGTGTCACCCTGGGCAAGTCACTTTATCTCAACTGCCTTAGGGAAAAAAAAAAAAAAAGAAAATTGCTAATACCAAAATTCTTTCTCTTTCATCCATATCCTTACAATTCTTATGGCCAACCTAAATCCTGCTTGGATTTATAGAGCTACTCTGCTTTTGGGTTTACTTCTTAGTTTTTAAATCCATAGTAGTTCTTAAATGTATGTGGTATTTTCTTCTGATTACTCATTGTCTCTACGCTTAGTTCACAGAGTGAGACTTTGTGCCACAGCTGTCTTCTCTAGCATCCTTATTTTCTGGATTTAATTTTGTCTTTTTTGATCCTGCTTGGTTATTTCTGCTGCCTGGTCGTGGTTATAGATGGGAGGTTCATTGCTGGTCTCCTCCTGTTTCCCCATCTGTAAAATGAGAGGGTTGAACCAGACTTCTGAGGGCAGAAAAGTCTGGTTCTATATCCATGACCTTGATCTTTTAGCTCTTCCAAAACCCTAGCCTGGAACTCAAAACTGGGCCAAGAGCTAGGATTACATGCGGGCCTCTGCTTAATCCCTCTCTTCTTAGTCTATCTTCTGGTAGCCTGCTAGCCTCATTTATCTGTCTCTATCTTCTACTTTTACAATCAGTAGCCCAGAGTTGGCTTTAGTGCCTGCCATGGCCTTTCCTAACAAAATACTGGAGATTATTAGTATTAGTTCCCTAGTGCACTCTGGAAAAAATGTCAGCCTTATTCTATCTGAATTCACTCATGTTGAGGATTTCACTAATATTGAAGGCTGGTGGGTTCAGGTCTCCTGGAACACTCTTAGCCAAGCTGCCAGGACACTTCTATTCTATCTTCATTTCCTCTGCTGCAGGACACTTCTATTCTATCTTCATTTCCACAAGTAGATCCCTACTGGGATCCAACAGAACATTCGAGATTGGGCTGGCTTCAGATCTCCCAGAGCGGGCTCAAGGGCAGGCCTCGGCGCCCCTCTCGTGTCTCCATTTTCTAGGACAGATACCTCCTGGAGACTGGCTTTGATCTCGCTTCTCCAAAAGACAAGGATGGGAATCCTTCTGGCTTCAGGCTCTCTTCATCAGAGATTGTTCTGACCTCAGTTTACTCCCACTCTTATTCCCCAAACAGGTACAGAGCACCTGTGGGCTTGCAGAAATCTTACGTAGGTCTGGACTGAATGAAGGGCCTTACTAGGTCTTCCTTCCCCTTGAAGTTTTTTTGTTTTGTTTTGTTTTGTTTTTTTTGATCATTGCTTTACTGGCGTTATTCTAAACTCGTTTCTGTAGAATTTCTTAGGAGTTGTCTGGGGACCATAAGAGATGAAATGACTTGTACAGCTAGCATATGTCAGTACTTTCTGACTGCAAGGCTGTTTGTATTGATTACACCATGCTGCTTCTCATCATCAGTTATAAATCTCCCCAGTATTTAAAAATTTACATCTGATACAATTCCCACCTCCTTTAATTTGGCATCACTTCAACCACTGGATCTATCAAACCAAGGACAGTAATGTTCAATCCTTACTTACCAATGAGACCTATTTCATAAATAGGCTACTTCAGGGAACAATCTTTGAACTATTGAGTACGACTAAAAAAAAATGGAATCACTGTAGAATGTTACATGCAGACATTAAGCAAGACATTATTGCAAGAGCAACAAAATTTGGGGTGTTTTCAAAGATATGTATAGCACCACAGCACAGCGTCATCTAAAACTGCATGTAGCTCTGGTCCCTGTAATATCCCAAATAGAATGTAAATTCCTTGTGAGGAGACTATTTCATCCATTATATTTATATTCCTAGTACCTAATATAGTGCTTGGTACATATTAAGTGATTAATGAATATTTGTTAGTTGTTTGATAGAAACAAAGGATATAGAAAAAAGTAAATGAAAGGATCAAGGATGAAGAAGCAACATAATGCTAGATGAAGTAGGATGAAGGTTGAAAGAAGAAATGTGACAATCTATATCATCATGAATGACACAGGTAAATGTATAATGTATGTTTGGGGCATATTCTAAACCTCAGAAACCACCAAAAACAGGCCACCATATTCTTTTGCAAGTCCCATAGTGCCTTTATTAAGAGACATGTAACTGGAGTAAAGGTCAGTAAAAACATCTAACATGGCACAGCAATTTATTTTCAGATTGACACTATTGTTAGAGGAGTCACAAAGCCAACCTACCAATTAGATCTTGAACAATGATATTTCTTGAATTTTGAATTTCTTAAAATTTTGTTGTTGTTAAATTACTGTTTCAGGAAGTACTCCAGGGGAAATCATTTTTATGCATAAATGTTCATCTTAGCTTGAATTTTAATGTTGCTCTGAATATTGCAGTGCTTTGCTTTAGAGAATTTAAAGTATGTTACTGTTAAATCATTATCTGCACACAGTACTGTGGTGAGACTCAGTTGTCCCAAACTTGCATTTGTTAGAATTTCTAACAGAAACCAAAAATAACAGTTCCATGGAAAACAGAAAAATAAAATCACAATAAGTAAACTTTATAGGTTAGGTTTCTTAATTGCTACTTCTAAGAGCTTTTAATATTCCATCTGGCCTCAAAAAAGAACTCCTGTTTTAGAGTCTACAAAGCCACCTTTTGTAATTCTACACTGAACACACATTCTCAGGGACCACAAATCATGGCATGTCTACTTAAGCTGGTCTCACTTTTTTTTTTTTTTTATTAAATAAATGCAGTGAACACAGATATACCAATCATCAATAAAAGATCAAGATCAACTATTCACATTAATTTACTTCTTTTTTCTTAATAAGCTACTGAGCCAGAGTGGGATATTATCAGAAGTTCTTTTTAAAGCAATCCAATACCAAGCAAATAATACAGCTATACAACAATTTGAGAGGAATTTATTTTACAGAGCACGTGTAGAAAAATCTCTTCACAATCAAGGATTTGTTATCCCTCAGATTGACTAAGGAATAAAACTGTAAAGATGTGGCAAATATGGAAGCACAGAATTTTAACTCTGAAAAGGATTTGTAAGGATCACTTTGCAGAAAGATTCTGAATCTTTTTAATCTCATGGACTATTCTGACAGGGTGGTGAATATCATATCAAAATGGTGTTTTAAAATGCAGAAAATGAAACACTTAACATTCACATGTTATGAAACACATAAGGATCTCTCCACAGATCCCTTAAGGAAAGTTTAAGAATCCCTGATCTAGTCCAACTCCCTCATTTTATAAATGAAGGAAACTGAGATCCAGAGAGAACTGAATTGCCTAACGGCATAAAGCTAGTTAGATTCTAGGTTTTCTGAGTTCCTGTCCAGTATTTTCTACCACACATATTTGGACTATTCTCCAGAAAAGCAACATATCTTATCCTAAATTTTTGCCACTTTGGAGGCAACAGTTCCTGGTGAGTAGGGATTCTTTAAAGTATCTGTTAAGAATATGTAAAGGGATTTCAAATAATTCTTTAAGAGTATTTAATAGGCTGCCACTTCAAAGGGATAAGTGAAGAAACTGGCAAGTCTACCTGTGGAATCACCAAATGCTCACAGCTGTTGGCTCAGCTGCCTTACTGGTCCCTGAGGTGTAGGGCCATGACCCTTTTCTGGCTTCTGTGAATCTCATATTGATTTGTTTTTATTTCTAGTAGCTCCCTTCTATGTGGGGGCTAAGAAGGCAGTCAGTGGGAAAAAGAGTAAATATCAGTTTAGATAAACAAGACTATTACTGTGGAATCAAGTCTCTAAATAGCACTTTATCTCCAAGAAACTAGTGGGGAAATTTGAGATTTGGAATCTGGCCAATATTGAAACAGATCCTATTGAAACAAAGCACCTATAATTACAATTGTTCAGTTAATTTTGAACTTAGTTTTATAGTGGCAAAATTACCCTGCCAATTTTTAACAAATAAAATAACCATCTTCACAGAGGCTCATAAGGCATAATTAGGCAATGGTCATAAAAACTGCTGAAGAGGAAATGAACAATGCATGGTATTTAACTTTCCCAAGGAGCATAGACCATCATAGTATTTTAGAGCTGGATAGGAATTTAGAGACATTTGGCAAAGCAACTCCAAACAATTCTAGGAAGTGACATCCAGGGAAGAATGTAACCTGTTATACTTATAGAGCAAATGTCCTCCTCCTGTTCTTGTGACACTGTACTCCCTGTTGGACATATTTACCTCTCAACCAAAATGAACACCCAAATAACAATATTTCTAGAAAAGAAAGAGAAAGCTGTGAATAAGATCTAAAGGAAAATGGGGTACAGTGGGATGAGCACAGATTCTGGAGATAGATGACCTAAGATTAGGTACTTGTGGTGACAAGTATCTATATTAACTTTCTTGGGCTTCAGTTTCCCCATTTAAAAATGAGAGTTGGAATAGCTGGTCTCTGAAGTTCCTTTCCTTTTTTGACCTAAGAACCTAATCAATTCAGTTCAATTAGTATTTGTTGAGCACATTTTATGTGCCAAGAAAAGAACAGCTAATGAGGAAAAGCAATATGGAATAAATATCTATCTTAGCATATACAAAGAATTGGAAAATGGTATTTTTTGACAAAAATGGGGGGGGAACAAAACAGATTCAAGTTTGGGATAGAGGGAAGCAAAGAATATAAGAAAGTACCTCCATCAGCAGTTTTCCCCATAGTACCCTAGAAAAATATATTACAAGGATGGATAACAATTTCAGCACACTATCAATCATTTCATTCTGATAAATTAATCTATGTTACATTAGTGGAGAGCAGAGTAATTCATTGAGGAAATGCAATACATGCACATATATATTCTACTACATTATACATATTCAATTTATATTTTACATATAAAATTATATATCACATACTAAATAATTTCTGTCTCTGTGTCTCTTTTCTCTTGGAGACAGGGAAGAAAGATGAGGAAACAGTGTTTGGCACGAATAAGGAGAGGTCCAGAGCATAAATGTCACTTAGTAGAGTTATTACAAGGAATCTGGAGTTACCATAATTGGGGCCCTTGGGAAAGGGCATCAAAGAAAATACGGTAAGTTTGTGTCTTTCTATAGTGATTAGAGGACATGGGAGTTAGGACAGACAAGTCCTGGACCAGTGGATAACTTGATGTAGGAAAGAGCTTCTTTGCATTCTTAATCTTAGTATGTCCGTACGGACAACTGAGTGCTAGTGCCTGCATTCACTGGCTATGCTACCTTATACAAGTCAACTAGCCTCTCAGCTACAGTTTCCTCATCTGTAAAATGGGCATTTTAAAAAAAAGTGTTTTCACTGTCTACCTTGTATGGTGTTATACAGATCAAATGAGTATAATCTATGTAGATCACTTTATAAACCTTAAAGTGCTTATATAAATATGAATTATCATTATTACCATAATGAAATGTCAAAAGCTGGGAAACGCTAAGGGGTTACAACTTGCATTTTGAGAAATGCTTCAGAGGCAATCCTATATATTGAAAATCTGAGTTTGTTGAGCAATACTGTGTTACTCAAGGATTCTTAATTCCCTCCTTCCCGGAAGTGTGGGCATTTTCATTTAAGAACACAGTGAATCAAGCTGTGGTGGGACAAGAGGAAGCATGTTATATAGTTGAGGAAAGATCACTGGGCTATAGTGCTTGTTTTGCTTATATTGGCTAGAGAGTGGCTGTCGTTACCTAAAATGGAAGCAGGTGGAACAGCCACAATTCCTTCATTTGATGATTTTGCTAAATAGAAAGTAGAGGGTGCCTTGATTTGTTTCTTCTTCCTTCAACTTTAACATGCATTCATCAAATGCTTCCAGGTGAGAGAATGAAAGAACTTGAACTTGGGGGACCGGTTTAAAATCTTGGCTAAACAAATGACTATCTTTATAATCCTGGGTTTAAATGGATTAAATCCATTTAATCTCTGGGTTTCCATTTCCTAAACTGTAAAATGAAGTTGGTGGACAAAATGATCTCTAAGGCTCCTTAGAGCTTCTTAGAGCTAGCTCTTATGTGGCAAAACACACATACTAAGATAGATATGAGCATGAATAAGGCATGATCCTTGACCTCATACAACTTGGAGTCTAGGTGGATGTTCAAATACATATACAAATAATTACACTACAAATATTATTTGCTTTTAAGGCATAAAACTTTAGAGCTGGACCAGTTTAGAAGGCCTAATCATTTCTTTATACCCAGTAAGTAGTTAGCCCATTCAATGAGGAAAAAAAAGAGAGAAGTCTTAAAACAAATAAGTTTACTATTGGGAAGAAAAAATAATCAGGATAGGATGAATGGGACTTTGCCCTAGGATCATGATGTAGGGGAGTAAGTTTTCTTATTCTCCATGGGCACTGCTGCTCTTTTACCTCACTTTGTGAGCTCCTACCACTTTGCAGCTGACACACTTTAAGTTCCATCACTATCTCCTTGGCCACTTTCTCTGCTCTCTAGTATCCTCCCTCTCTCCACTTCACTCCAAAGTATTTTTGCTTTGATGAAAAAATTTCAAGTTAGACCTCTTCTCTGTTCAAGTTCATAGGAAAAAATAAAAATGATTCAAGTTTTTCTTATTTAGTTCGATAGTGTTCCCAGGAAATGATAATCGTAGATTTAGAGAAGAGGAAGGGAAATAGGATAGACATGAATCTATGACATTTTAACATTTACAGTTGTATGGATATAGTAAAAAGAAGAAACCAAGGAGTAATATTCATAGCATTCTCACTCGTGGTGAAAATTCAGCAGTTAAAGGTGCATATGAAGCTAAGGTCAACTTAAAGCAGAACTGCCATTGTGGTCCTTAGACTGGCTATTTCTCTAAACCTTATCTCCAGACCCCCAAACCAGACAGTTGTGTCCTGAGAAGAAAAGATGGACACAGACCTTTGTGACTACAACGCAGGATATCAAAGCACTGGGTTTTGGGGGGATGAATACATTTTTTTCTATCTGTTATTTTTAACAGCTCTTTCTTTATTCAGCTTGTCCAATTGAAAAAAAAAAAGATTCAATTTTGTAGAAATGATTTCACAGTCAGTATGCTTTTTTCAATTCCTTGTGGAAAAGTTGAAGAGATAGTGTAGTAGAATGGAAAGAGCTCTGGACCAGGAGATCTGGATTTTAGTTCTGGCTCTGCTATTAAATAGTTGTTATTTTTAGCAAATGAATTATCTTCTCCATGCCTTAATTTCTTTACTTATAAAATGAGAGGGGTAGACTAGATTATGGTGGCACTATAGTGCACAGAGTGCTGGACCTATAGTCAGAAAGACTCATCTTCCTGAATTCAAATCTGGCCTAAGATACTTACTAGCTATGTGACTTTGGGCAAGTCATTAAATTCTGTTTACCTCAGTTCCTCATCTGTAAAATTAACTGGAGAAGGAAATGGCAAACCACTCCAGTATCTCTGCCAAGAAAATCTCAAATGGAGTCATAAAGAGTTGAAAATGACTGAAAACAACTGAACAAGAAAACTAGATGTGGTTATATATATAAAAAACATATATATATATATATGTTTTAGAATGTAATGCTAATATTGAAATATGCTTTCATAATACCTGTCATGTCTTAATATGGGTGTCGGAAGTACACTCGTCAAAAGCCATCCAAATTCAGCCAGAGTATGCAGTAGAGGACCATAATCAGTTTTAATTTCACAGCCCTGCATAAATAAATATAGGTACATCGTAAGTGCTCTTTATATCTATTTTACTAATACCAAGTGATTAATTATATATTATATGAAACAAGTTACATTAGAAATGGTCACTAATGGATGATAAACTTATATCATGTCTAGTTGTAGTAGAGAACTATGTAACATATAATTCGAATAGCTAACATGATAAATTGAAGAATAGTTATACTGATTACCTTGTATCTAGTAATTATTTTTCTTCAAGAAGCTACTGGGTGGGAATACTGCATAAATTTGCCCTTTTCTATTCCATTTATCCTACTTCCAAGATTAGATGGTCTTGGAATATAGACTGCCTTTTCTATTCAAAAACATCTTTTTATATCACCTTAATTTCCCAATATATTTTTCCTGTCTGCCCCATCCAGAAATAGATTTCCTCATTAAAAAAAAAAAAAAAAAGAATGAAGCAAAGATAGGTCAGTAAAATTAGCAAATGCATTAAGTCCAACAGTACACTTTGTATTCCACTAACTTAATCCCTCACCTCTTTAAACGAGGCGGGAGGTGAAAGTACATTCTCATAGCTTTTATTCAGGGAAGGGAATAAGACTTGAGTGCCTACTGTGAACTAGATACTGTGTGTTTTACAAATATTAACTCAGTTGATCCGTAAGGCAATCCTATGAAGAAGATGCTATATTATGATCCCTATTCTATAACTGAATAACTGAAGCAGATAGAGATGTGAGCAGAGTCACACAACTAGTAAGTGTCTGAGGCTGGATTTAAATTCAGCTCTTCCTGACTCCAGCCAAGACTCTACCTATAATATCCCCTCACTGCCAGGCTTATTTTTTATAATAATGATTTTATAATCATAGCATTTAATTTCATTTGTCTGTTGCTATTGTTCTATTTTCAATTTGTTGTAGTCATATAGAATGTTATCCTGATTATTTCTTTGCTTCTCTGAATTTTTTATCTTCATTTCTTGCAATTCAGTTTTATTCCATAAAGTGTTTAGCTGTTTCTCAATATACATCTATTTTGTTTCTACTAAATATGATGCTATAAATATTTTGGGCATATATTGGATCTTTCTTTCTTTTCCTTGTTTGAGTATATATCATTAGTGGGATCTCTAGATCAAAGGATTTGGAGGTACAGCGTCTTTCATAATTTGTTTTATTACCACAAAGATTGCAAAACAAGTACATTTGGTTCCAATTTTCTAGATAAGTTTTGATAAAGAATTCTAAATACTTAGTCAAATGCACCTGTGAGGACAGGCATGAATGACATTATTCTTCTCTTATCTAACTGACTCTATAAAGGACTGAAAGCTAGACAATAAAACTTGAGAGCCTGCAAATAGTTTGCAGATATATTCATTTAAATTTTGATTGATATCTAGTTATTTATTTAGAAATTACAGATTTATTTCATTCAAGTTTTATATATCTCTAGAAGAATTTTTAGTTTCAAAATTTGGATGAAATATAAAAACATAAAAAAGAAACACACATATATGTACATTTATATATATATACATATATATGTGTATATATATATATATATATATATATATATATATATATATATACACATACACACACACACACACACACACACACATTTCATTTTTGTGTGGAGTATTCTGGGCAAAGATACTGGAACAGGTTGTCATTTTCTTCTCCAGTTCATTTTACAGATGAGGAAACTGAGGCAAGCAGGACTAAATGATCTGCGAAGGGTCACACAGCTAATGAGTGAGGCCAGATTTGAACTCAGAAAGATGAGCCTTCCTGACTCCAGGCCCAGACCTCTATCTACTACATTACTTTATAGCTTAAATTCTGAATTTTCTATTGACATTCTACTATTCTTTTAAGGTTAGGATAAAAAGTTTGCCTCCTCTGGGAAGGCAAATTTCCTGCTAACTTCAATACCTTTCATTTTTCCTTTCTCTGAACTGTTAAACACATTATTTTTCATTGTTTCACTTTTCAACTGGATCATGTGTATTGAGTTTCCTAAAATTCACTGTAGTTTTAAGCTATTAAGACTTATTTATTTATATTTAAGTTTTTAAAATTTAAAACTACACTAAGACTTTTGAGACACCCTTGTCCATCTTGAGATATCCCCAAGTCTCATCTGTGAGGCTACAGAAGTTTTAGTTTAGAAAACCTCTATGGTCTCTTCCAGTTCTAAATTTATGATCCAATGATTCTCCAGGAATCTAGACTGGGATCTAACTCGGAAATTGAGGGAAGAAAGGATTTTATTTTGTTCTCTGAGGCTTTCGCTGCCTTCTTTGGGTTTCTATAGGAATTTCAGGCCAGGAAAGGAGGAAGGGAGCAGATGAGAAAGACTTCACTGTATGTTCAGGCTTAATTGAAAAATTTGTGCTTGAAACCATTCTCAATATTTTACTGCCTGTGTATTTTCTAGTTTCATCCAAACCTACTTTTTGGTATATAGCTTGTGAAGGTTAATGATACAAATAAAACTCTCATATATGTAAAATATGATATATCTAAAAAACAGTGCTAGTAATAATAGAAAAAGGCTAAAATGAATTATGAGCTAAATGATTGGGAAATGGATAAACAAATTGTGGTATATGAATGTAATGGAATATTATTGTGCCATGAGAAATAGTGAGTCTGAACAATTTAGAGAAAAACTGGAAGATTTTTGTGAACTGATGAAAGCAAAGAAAATAGCATAAATTCGCATTGACTACAAAAACATGAATGAAAACACTAAAAACTATAGAATTCAGGTCATATAGAGGTTCTAGATGACTGAAAAAAAATACTTTCCCATGCTTTTTGTTAAGAACTGGCAAACTATGACTAGAATGTTACACTGTCAGTTGTAAGCACTACAATCAAATCTATAATGAACAATTCTAGCACTGAGATTAGCATAAAAAATGTGTCTGGGGTAAATTGTGAGAAAATCATTTTTAGTATACTTTTAAAAGCCAGAAAACTTGAACTACAGGTAATGGAGACTTTGGGACACCATGAAGAGGAGAAAGGCTCAGTTAGGAAAGAGCTGTGGCTATATGGAAGTGGAGTAATTATGTTCAGCAAGTTGATACATTCTATTTTTACTAATTATTATTGTTAATGAATGTCATTCATTTTTTATGAATATTGTTAATGAGGTACTAATCTTAGTTGTTTTTGCCTGCTCTAAATTCAGTGACCAGTGGCAAAGCTCTCCCCAGCCAATCCTAATTCTAGTTCTAGTTATATTAGGTAATTTTACTTAATTGGTAGTATGCATATGGATGTGTGTACAGTGTGGATTACTGGGGCATGATTCATATGTCAAAACAAGATGTATCAATTTCTAAAAAAAAAAATGCATTCTCATCAATGTTCTACCCTATTGGTGTTTTATTTGCAGTAAAATGGTGATCCTGAATACTTAATGGTTATATTAGAAGACTGAAAAGTCTGAAACACTCTACCATGTTAGAAAATTTTTGACTCTGGTTTCAGAAATAGAACGTCTGCTCTCCAAGGGTTACCCTAACTAAAATAGCTTCAGAGTGAGAAATGAGAGAGGTCAAAGTCTTGTAGACTATACAGAAATCCACACCTATATACTGTAAATATATTCTTCAAGAAGAGAGCTGGTCTGCAGAGAAGTGATACATGATAGGTACAAAATGAGGCATATATTTTCAGACATGGTCAATGTGTTGATTTATTTTGTTGTACTATTCTTATTTATTACAAGGTAGGTCATTATGAAGTGGGAGTGGGAGTGGGAAATGTAAATATATCTGTAATTGCATTAATCTGGATGTCCTATTCAAGAGCAATCAATTAATAAACATCTATTAATCATCTACAGTGCCAAGTACTGTGCTAAACTCTAGGGATAGAAAAATCAGTAAAAGATAATCTCTTCCCTCAAAGATTTTACAATCTAAGGGGGAGACAAAATATAAACAAATATATATGAAGCAAGCTAAATACAGAATAAATATGAAATATTTAAAAGAGAGAAAACACTTGAATTAAGAGAGATTGGGAAAAGATTCCAATAAAATATGGGATTTTAACTGGGGCTTAAAGAAAGTTGGAGGGAGGAGAGGGCTGGGTGATAAAGGCCTGCACTAGAGGGTGGCAGTGCTGGAGGAGAGAAGACAGCATATTTAAGAGATGTTGCAAAGGTGAAATCAAAAGGCTTTGTTTGGCAGCCGCTTGGATATTGGAGGGTGTGAGAGAGTGAGGAATCCAGGGTAACTTTTAGGTTGTGAGACTGAGGGACAGGAAGGGTGATGTTGCCTTCTCCAGTAAGAAGAAAAGTAGGACAGAAGGTTTAGGGGAAAAGATAATGAATTGTGTTTTGAACATAATTCATGTTATATTTTGAACATATTTAAAATATCTCTTGGATATCCAGTTCAAGATGTTGGAAAGGCAGGTGAAGATGTAAAATCTCACATTGGGAGATTTGGGAGAAACATTGTGGCTAGATAAGTAACTTTGAGAACCAGCAGTATACAGATGGTATAATGATAGTTAAAAAAAAGAAAGAAAAGAACATGGATAAAACATTTTTTTTAAAGAGGGAATGTAAGAGACAATACATCTTGGGCACTGAAAAACAACAACAAAATAAAATTATTATATCCTAATTGTCAGAAAATGATTGATTACTGATGTGAGAAATCATTCTGCAAATAACTATCTGTGTACAGACAACTGACTTATTAGATAAAAGATTAAAATTAGCACCAAATTAGGGGGAAAAATAAAAAGAAGTTATTTCATGTAGTTGAAGTAATTCTGATGTGAATTAAGCCATCTCATAAAGACAAAAAACAGGAAATGGTTAAAATGGACATTGATATAGACTACTACAATTTTCTGAGAGACTTTAACATATATAAATCAATTGCCATAAAATGGAGATCAAAAGAATGTAGGAACCACTTCATCTAGCAAGCATTTGATCTCTCTGCCAAAAGAGTAGATGTATCAGTCAAGGGCAACAATATGGTGAAACAATATAGCAAAAAGCAATGGAAAAGTACACCTCTACGTATTTTGTAGACACACTACAAATGAAAGATATGTTAAACTTAGAATTAAATAGGAAAAAGATTGTGGATTGGGTTGCCTTTAGGAAATTATTTTAGTGCTTTTAATAATCCCAAGAGTCTTCCTGAAATAGAGTATCATGTTGAAACAATAATAATCTTTTGATGATGACATTTGGCTCCAAGTCAGAATAAATTCCGCCATCTATAAAGAATTAAAGATGCAAGTCCCCCAAAAGATGATGAAGAAATACAAAGAAGCCAAAAGAAGTCTCAAGCATATCATCAATGAGTTGTATAAAAGATATTATTAAAGAAATGTTTTGACTATAAAGCAAAAGCATGGCATTGAGGGCTAGATGTAAGAGTAAGGAATACATGGATGGAATTAAAGTTCTCTCTTTGATCTATTTTAGAGGCATTGACAATCTACTCTTGAAGGAAGTATCTCTATAGTGTAAAGTCTTCCATAGTGATGTGGAAGATCACAGATCTGGGGGAAAAAACTATAGAAAGAAGTGAATTAGTTATGTAGTGAGAATGAAGGACAACTAAATGATGGAACCTGGTGTATCATTTGGTACACCACTGGTAGCCTGGTAAAGAGATCTAGAACTCTTCTCTCTTCCCTTCTTCCCACTCTCTAGTCCCAAAGTTGGATAGACCTCCAATGAAGGATTTTTCTAGAATATATGGGCAAGATTCACACAGAATAAGAAGGCATGGATGAGATGCAATATGAATTACAAATGAAACTGCAGATTTATTAAATATCAAAAATGGATAGTCTATTAAAAATGACAGGTACTGAAAGGAATGATCTCAGATGCACAACAGAGTATATTTGTATTGGATAATTCTGCCAGCCACACCCTTGTTATCTCAAGATTATCAGTCCTTTAGAGTGTACAGCATCCACAGAATTATTATATCTGATTGGGAAGCATTATGTTATTATGTAAATTTCTGTGCCAGACCAAAGGGTTTTTTGTTTTGTTTTGTTTTTGTATTCCAAGGTCTTTAAACTGTGCCTACAATGATACTGAAACAACAGGTCAATTGAATTAAAAAAAAAAAATCAAAGTGATTAAATGGGGATGGAGCACTTAATATGAATAATAAGTCTGCAGTCAGGAATATCTTAGGTCATATCTGTCCTCAGATATTATTAGCTTGTGATTTTGGGCAAGTCATTTAATTTCTCTTTGCCTCAATGTCCTCAACTGTAAAAGGAGGAATAATAATAGTACCTACCTCCCAGGTTGTTGTATGGATTGAATGAGGGAATATTTGTAAAGCAATTAGTATAGTGCCTGGCACAGGTAGGTGCAATAAATATGTTAGTATTGTTATTGCTGCTGTTCCACAAAATCAAGTAGTTAGTTGACTAACTTTATGTAGTGTTTCTCCTTTTTAACCATTTGTTGTGTCATTGTATAGAGATAGTTTAAGTGCCATAAGCCTTTTCATTTTATATTAGTATATCAAATCCTTTGAAGGCATGATGTTATCAAATTCTTAGCTAAATATTTGTGTTTCTTTTAAAAGCTTGATTTTTGTTATATCTGATTAAATATAAAGCAAGTAATTTAAATCTGAGAGAAAACTGCCAAATCATTTTGATGATCTTCCAACTATAAATAAACACATATCTAAGAATAATGAGGTAGCAAAAAAGTACTAACTTAGAAAATAAAATATACAAATAAAATTTTTGCCAAATAATTGCAATTTACCTCAATGACAGTCCATTGTTCTACAACAATAGCATCATTTCCTTTCCTGTTAGCATCTGGCACTCCAGAACCTTCTTCTTCATATATAAATAATCCTTCCAAAGATTTGGACAAATGATCTGTGGAGATAAAGGATATACTTATGAAGGGCTTTAAATATGTAATTTTTCATCATACTATCATCATCCTTAAATGAGTTTATAAAAGGCTGAAATGAAAAAACTCCAAATAAATGGTTAATAAGCACTTATTTTAGTTGACCCAATTATATCCTTTTCCTTTTCAGTTAAATTATAGTTATTTTTCTTTTCTTCAAAGGAGACAGACAATGAACATTAGAGTGCTCTAAAGTAATCTTCTGAAATTAGAAACAACAGGAAATACCTTTCAGCTTGAGAAAAGATTTTGGTTCATGTCACATACTTTGGTTACATATTATTTAAGCCAGTAAAAGAAACAACAATACTCTTCTCTCTTCCCCTTGCCCCCCACCTTTGAAATGATATAATGATGCAACAAATAATACTAAGACAAAATTAATTCAAAATACACA
This sequence comes from Antechinus flavipes, assembly GCF_016432865.1. Classification (NCBI taxonomy): domain Eukaryota; kingdom Metazoa; phylum Chordata; class Mammalia; order Dasyuromorphia; family Dasyuridae; genus Antechinus; species Antechinus flavipes. The sequence continues at coordinate 385,935,798 of NC_067400.1, read as the reverse complement.
AACACAAAGACAAACATTTAATCCAATGAGCCTAATAAAAAACATTTACAATAACAACAGGAAGACTCTAAGCAGAAATCATTGTCAGGATTTCTCATGAGAAGGAAGTTATAAGGGAGTGTCCATCTGTCTTGTTTCTCAAATAGTCAGTCAATTGTAACCTACTGTCCTAAACTACATCTCCTTCATGGAAGTTCCATTGTTTCCCACTGGGCCTGCACTAGGGAAGGTCTTCATGGCCAAATGCTGGTTAAGCTTTTTCGTTTTTATAAAACAGTGTATATTTTAATGATTATATCAAAACTCCAGTTATTTATAATCTAAACATTAAGGACTTTAGAACTACCATTTCTAAATAAAGTATTTTAAAAATAATTATTAGTTTAAATTTTTTATAAATTGGCCAGAGATATGAGGAGTAGATCATTTTTCTTTGAAATGACTCCATCATAGCAGAATACCAAAATACATGTTTTTTGGAAAGAAAGTATCTACTCTTAGTTTAATTTGATCTCTTAAAATCACTGGTTTCCTAAATATAAGATATGTTACTTCCTTTAAGTATAATTTCTAGTATCACACCAAAGATTGCCAGAACAGTCAAATGTTTTTTGAATATGAGCTTAAGGTTTATCTAGAAAATCATTCCAAATATATATTTTGATGTTTATGCAGCTGTATGTAATCTGCTTCTAATTTTCCTTGACATTATATGATGTAACGATGAAGGCCTTGTGGCCTTCAACCTCAGGTTTTCAACACTTGGGTTTCTATTTTTGTTGGAAAGTAGTAATTTAACCTCAGTAGAAGATTTCTATCTCCTGTTTCAAAGAACAAGTTGAGAAAAACCTACATCAAGCTGACTCGATCCATTGTGGGATGGGAGCAGTCCAGGAACCTGTAGGGACTGCATTTTCATTGGTATCTTTTTTTAAATTTTTTAACAGAAATGTTAATAATTGAGTGGAATGGGGGCAGGGTAATATTAGGTCAAATCTTGTGAGGAGATTAAAATCTGAAGCTCTGCAAATACATATAATTATTGGGTATGTTGAAAGATGAATTGATTCTTCTTCTATAGTAAAATGGGAGGGTTTCTCAGTTTTTAGATATCTACATTTTGAATTTCTCTACTTTATGTAATGAATTCTTAAAAAAAATAGAAGTTTTCTTTTTAAATTTTTAATAATAGCTTTTAATTTTCAAAATACATGAAGAGACAGTTCTGCATTCACCCTTGCAAAACTCAAGTTTTTCTCCCTTTCTCCTCCCCCGACTCCTCTCCCTCCCCTAGACAAAAAGCAATCCAATATATATGACTTCTGACTCTACCATTCTACTGAAATTGATTTCTTCAAGGCCATAGTAGTTGCCATTCAAATGCTACAAAAAATGAACTTTGCTCAGTGTTTATCCCCTTTGACCTTTCCATAGCATTGATAGGGTTGACTATGTATTTTTTTTTCCTAAGTATTTTTTCCCATGACCTCTGTTATGCTGCCATCTTCTGGTTCTTCTACCTATACAAATGTTTCCTCTCTGTCTTCACCAGTTGGTCATGCTCCTCCTGCCCAAGTTTAAGGTGGCCCATAAGCTTTGCCTATGACCCCTCTTTTTTCATTTTCCTCTCCCTGAGTGATTTCATTAATTTCCAATGGTCCAATTATAGCTGATTTCCAAATCTATATGCCTAACCCTGGGCATCTCCATCCTGATGTATCAGCCACGGGTTATTTAAATGGTCTGAACGGAATGGTTTCTTCCATCTCTAATGATTCTAGGTCCCAAACTTCTAATTCTTCCAACCAGAATTTGTCTGTCTTCCCAATTGACCTACTTTTTCTAGGTCATCAAGTTCAGAACATTTAGAATCATATTTGATTCTTCCTTCTCTTTCCCTCACGGTCAGTTTATAAGTCCTACTGATTCTACCATCATAGTGCCTCTTGCATCTGTTCCTTTTCTTTACTTATGCTGTCATCGACCTACTTTGGGCCCTTATTTCCTCCTTTATCTGGATTATACTTTAGTAAACTCCAAATGGTTAGCCAAGCTGTAACCTTTGCCCTTTCTACTTTATCCCTCATATTTCAATGAATACATAATCTCATCAATTTGGCCAAATTTTTTAAAATAAGTTTTATTGACAGAACCCATGCCAGGGTAATTTTTTACAACATTATCCCTTGCATTCACTTCTGTTCCGATTTTTCCCCTCCCTCCCTCTGCTCTCTCCCCCAGATGGCAAGCAGTCCTTTACATGTTAAATAGGTTTCAGTATATCCTAGATACAAAATATGTGTGCAGAACGGAACAGTTTTCTTGTTGCACAGGGAGAATTGGATTCAGAAGGTAAAAATAACCCGGGAAGAAAAACAAAAATGCAAACAGTTTACATTCATTTCCCAGTGTTCTTTCTTTGGGTGTAGCTGCTTCTGTCCATCCTTGATCAATTGAAACTGACTTAGATCTCTTTGTCGAAGAGATCCACTTCCATCAGAATACATCCTCAAACAGTATCATTGTTGAGGTATATAATGATCTCCTGGTTCTGCTCATTTCACTTAGCATCAGTTCATGTAAGTCTCGCCAGTCCTCTCTGTATTCATCCTGCTGGTCATTCCTTACAGAACAATAATATTCCATAACATTCATATACCACAATTTACCCAACCATTCTCCAATTGACAGGCATCCATTCATTTTCCACTTTCTGGCCACTACAAAGAGGGCTGAATTTGGCCAAACTTTCAAGCGAAACAGATTATAATCCATCCATATCACTCTTAGAAATGTTTTATAAAAGAGCTATCACAGTGTGGGATAATGGACTGTATTTAGATTCAGTTTGAATCTAAATCTCTGGTACTTGTTAGCAGTATGACATTGGGACATTTCACTTAAATCTCTTTGTGTCTCAGTTTTCATCACTCTAAAATGAGGATCTCTAAAATCTTACATTCCCTTGGAGCTCAAATTACTCTGATCCTATGACTCCATGATCTGAAGGCCTTTTTCTAGGTTTTATAAGAGAGCTCTATAGATACCAGAGTAGTTAGTCAGGTCATCCATCCATCTTTTTTTCCTTCTTCCTTTCTGATTATACATTTCCTTTATGATATCTTGCACATCAACTTTGGTAATAAGTTTCAATTTATTTATGTAGGGTACTTACAATGTTGATTTTTTGGAGATGAGGGTCCTCCTTGATTTATAGTAGTATAATATCAAGGTTAAAAAGATGGATTTCTATATTAGGGAGTTGTTTGGGATTATAAATAGAATTGTTCAATCCACCACCTCTCTTCTTCATTATCAGTTTGGGGTGAAATGCTTATCTTCAGTCTATATGAAATATATTAACTTATGGCCTACTCATTGAGTTATTCTATCTAGGTACTTGTCACAGTTGGGATATAACTGTTCATCATAATTGCTGTGTCTTCTGTAATTATGAGGCTGATTTTTTTGGAGTGATCATGATGTTCACCAAAGAGACTCTATATTTTAAGACCTGAGGTAAACATTACAATGTCATCTGTAAACAAGAGCATTTAGACCCTCTCATCACTTATGGAAAATCCTTCTCTTATTTCAATTCTGCAAAGGATATTTTTCACAAAGAAATGTGCATGGGGCAGCTAAGTGTTGCAGAGTGGATAGAGCACCAGCCCTGAAGTCAGGAGGACCTGTGTTCTAATTTGGCCTGAGACACTTAATACTTCCTAGCTGTGTGACCCTGGGCAAGTCACTTAACCCCAATTGCCTCTGCAAAAAAAATGGAAAAAAAAGAAATGTGCCTTTAGTGAACATGCATCTTCCTGTTTTAGTCTTCATTTAATATTAATATTGAGATCAATGAACAAAGTTATTCCATAGTTTTATCTTTCAAGGAATCTTATATGAACACAATAAGTATGGGAGACTCTTTGCTAGAGGACTCCAAAAATTTCATTTGTCAAATGCTTTTCAAAAAATCAATAAAGAATAAATATAGCAGGATCTTATATTTGATATATCTTTCAATTAACTGTATGTTGATGAAGATGTTTTCTGCTATAGAAAATCACTTAGGAGAGCCTGCCTTTTCCTATTCTTATCAAGGACGCCTTCTATATGTATGTAAATCATCCTTATAAAGATTTTATAGCAATTATGAAATGAACATCCATCACTGAGCTGCCAAAATAATTTTTTAAATGTTCAAGTATGGTCATGCTATTTCATCATTGTTGAAAAACATTTGGTTTCCTATTGCCTAAGGCATAATAAACAAATTAATTAGCCTGTCACTTAAGGCCTTCCACAATCTGGTGCTAACCTACCTTTCCAGTCTCATTTCATATAATTTTGCTTTATATGTTCTACGTTCTACACAAATTAGACTACAATTTTTCATCTTCTCTTTCATATAATCCATTTGTGTATTACCTGTTTAATATTTCTCCTTCTTTAATGATAACTGAGATGCCACATTCTCTATTAAGCCTTCTTTAATTCCACCAAGATATAAGTGTTTTCTCCTCAGATTTTCTTATGGAATTTTGGATCACTTATGTGCTCATATCATATTTTATTTTGATTTAAATCTGTGGACATTTCTATTCCTCCCATAGATAGTAAACTCCTTAAGGGAGCAAAGGTCTAGAGGAAGTCTCCCAGCAGTCTGGTTGGATACTTTATGGAGGATTTATGGGAAGACATGTATAAGAGATGCAGTGGATAAATGAATTGTGATCTGACCATTGGCAAGGATAACAGTATTGATTAGAGCAGATCCCTTCAGAAGAATTGCAACATGACAGAATATCTGAGTCATTGAAGGCAGCATCCACAGGAATGAGGTTAGAGAGACAACAAAACAGGCAGCCTCTCATAGCATAGTGAAAGTTGGGAAATAGAAAAATAATTTCATGAAAAGTGTGTAAGAGACCCAATTATGACAGATCATCAAGGATAAATATATAATTTCACTGTATATACATATATACATTAAAACAATAAAGACAAATATACATATACCTATACACATATACATATGCATACACATACATACATTCATACATATAAAACCTTAAAGATTAAAAAAACCTTTAAGGATGAAAATGTTAGAAATTTACAAAATATGGCAAAAAAATCTATTAAGATTATTATCACAAACTATTTTCTCTATCTATGATAATGGAAATAGCCTATTTGAGAGGCTATATGAGGAAGCAGAAATCACCCTAATGAAGACAAAGACCAAAGAACCAAGTATACACAAACAAAGTTTGAGATGACATAGTTTTAAAGATAATCAGAACTTGATTCTTAAGATATCTGAGAAAAAAGAGGATACCAAATGCTAAGGGAAAAAATCAGGAATTTTTATTACTCTTTTTAAAAAATGAAATTCAGAAAATATCAATAGCTATCAACCCCTATGGGAAGCAATGATTTGGAGTCAAGAAGACCTGAGGTAGATACTTATTGTGTAATCCTGGGCTACTTAATCCTATTTGCCCCAGTTTCCTCACCTGTAAAATGAGCTGGAGAAGGACAGGGAAACCACTCTAATGTCTTTACCAAGAAAACCCTAAACGGGATCACAAAAAGTTGTACACAACTAAAATGACTATACAAACCAATCCTTGTGCCTATTTTCCTTTATGAGATCGTTCTATTTACATATTAGGATATTCTTAATAAGGTGTGAGAGAAAATAGCCAAGTTTTCCCAAATAGTACTCCATATCATACTAATTCATCTTAAATGAATGAATTGTAAAGGAGACACAAGATACTACTATGCCAGTAATTAAAAACAAAACAATCTAATACAGTGCCATGTTAAAGACTCACTCCCGATTTTTATTAATATCTTTTATATTTACATTGCCTACAATTTCTCTTGTATCCTTCTTTCTCTTTCTAAAAAATCATAACTTATATAATTGTTTTTTTTTTAAAGAGGAAGAATGAATGAAAAAGGCAAATTTATTAAAGTGCTTACTATGTGCCTACCACTAGGTTAAGTGCTGATTATAAAAGCAAAAAAAGCAAAAAAGGCTCTGTTCTCAAAGAATCGACCCTTTAATTGGGGGAGACAATACATAAAAGAAAGCTCAGAGGCCAGGCTGATGGAAAGGCCTAGAAACCCTAAGGGTACATCAGTGGAGGAGCATATGGCAAGGCCCAAGGATCACTACATCTCATCACTCAGATAACAATCTCAGGGGTCTTTAGGGCATAGACACAGAATAGATAGATAGTTAAGGACTGGAGAACTTTACGAAACAAGGGTCTGGCAAATGTAAAGCCTATGGTAGTCGTTCAACTCATCAAAAAGAATAGAGTTGGTGACTCCCATCTCATCCAACTTCCTGTGAATTGTAAAGCAATTAAAATGGGTGGTCTATGTTGGAGAAAAGGTGAAGGGGAAAGGTAAGAAGAATGAGGATATTTCCTTTTGGTGGCAGGTCTTCCCACTACCCAGCCACCCCAGACTGAATGTTTAAGAGAAACAGATTTAATCTTGGGAGACAATCCCTGGTTTTTGCTCTTATTATCATGTGAAATATCTGTTTCCATAGTGAGCTGACTTTTGTAACATTCATTAATTTAACTCTTTTACAATATTAGTATTGCTCATGAGTCCTGAGACAATTAGTAAGCAATATGAATGGATAGCTCACCCAAGTAGTTTTCAGACACAGAAATGCCAAATAATACTGAATTCAGTAACTGAGTTCAGCTGTGGTCCTTTAAAGTACTTTTCCAGATGTCCCAGACAGTTTTTCACAGTTTCCCTCTATATTGGGGCATCTGGATAATCTTTATACACTCTCAGTGAAGTCCCTAATGACACACCCAGTGGTCAAACTGCCAAAAGGCTAAAGCTAGTTAGGGACTCTGCTCTTGAAAAGCAGGCTATGTAAAATGTCTAATGAGACATTCCATAGCTGCTGAGAGTGATGATTTTCCCTTAAGCCCTGACTGTAAATAGCTTGGGAAGCTTTGAAACACAAAGGACCCACAGAGTTTCTTTAGTATTGCATCTGCTAAGGTTAATTTTGTTGTAATCAGAGAAGGACCCATCAAAAGTACTGTAGGATAGAGTTAGCATGGGGAATACTTTTCTTTCTCCTCCAGTAAAAAAATCACCACCAAAAATTAGGAGACTAATCAAGGGAGGCCCCAACTTGGACTCTGGAATTGTATGTGTAACTTTATGAAAGGTAAACAGTTGTCCAACTAGATGATCTGTGAATCGAAATATTGCAGCTACATGTCCTAAAAGGCCCTTAACAGAAAAATTCTTTTAAAGTTAGCAGTCCCCTGTTTGGAATATGCTATTTATATAATTCAGAGTCCCACTAATGGCTTCATACATGTATCTTGGTTATTAAGCAATATGACTTAATGAAATGTGAATTTTTGTCTCTTCTTCCAAAACATTTTAAAAGTAGAACTAGTGTAAAATATTTCTATTTAGATAAATCTGCAACTGTAACTCTGAAATGCAAATTGAGTTGCTCTTATTTCATTTACTTTTTCATTTATTCCTTTTTTACCTCTGAGAAAATGCTCTTATTCTGTTTTTAAAATCGCCTATTACAATAATAACTCATAATTGGGAGACTTTCTAATGATATCCTGTGAAACATAGCGAAATCATTATTATCCTCAATTTGTGATGAAAAAATTGAAACTTAGAGAAGATAAATTCAGTGCATTTGCTACTGTATGTCTCTAGCCACATTTCTAATCTCTCCACTATCTTGGTCTCTTCTCACTCACTTGAACAAATTTTTTTTTGTTTTTTGCTGAGGCAATTGGAGTTAAATGACTTGCCCAGGGTCACACAGCTAGCAAGTGTTAAGTGTCTGAAGTCAAATTTGAACTCAGGTCATCCTGACTTCAGGGCTGGTACTCTTTCCACTGTGCCACTAGCTGCCCCTCACCTGACCAATTTTTACCTTTTTCACAGTTTCTCTAAAAAAAGATCATTTAGGGAGTTTTGAGATGATGAGAGATTAAGAAAAAGGAAGGAAAGGAGCTTAAAAGGTCTCACCTTGTACTATATTTTCATCACTAATACTTACTTATAAAATCCAATTTATAGAAAAGGTTAAACATCAACCATAATATGATATAACTTATCTCCAAACTCAAGATATTTTACACTTGGAAATTAACTACTGCATATGGTGATAGATGCAAGATAACAGATATTTATAAAGACAATCTGGCCTAGAATCATTCCTTAGATTGGAAGTATAAAGAGAGACTAGAGGAGGAAAACAAACTAAGCCTCTAAATTAAAAATGCTCAATTCAAAGCACGAAGAATCATGATAATAACAGTTTTATTTAACCTAATTATCTTCAGATCAATAGCTTTCATTTTCCTACAAAACCAGCCATTATTCTTGACTGAACTGTTGTGAAGACTCTTCAGCAGAGATATTGTAAACTTTATTTTTGTTGGTCATATTGATCTGTTTATTTCAAAAAAGGAATGATCAAAAGGCAAGTATTTATTAGAAATGCTCCCCTATATAGCAGGTATCCATTTTGCTGCCTATGGCATTGAAGGAATTGCTGGATTAAATCTGCATATCTCTGTGGCATTGGTTATATAATTATTTTAGAAACCACAAACTTCATCTATTTAGCATTTATTAAGTACTTGTTATACATAAGGCACTGTGATGGGATTACAAAGACCAAAATAAAATCTAACAGTTCCTGTTCTCAAGTAGGAAAGGGTAATGGAAGCACAATTCTTGACACAGTTGCAAAATCTTTTGATATCACAAGATCTCTTTTTGAAATAAGACTTACCTTTAGAAGTTTCCCAGGATACAAAAGAATCGATTAAGGACAATCCTTGTTTATAATAAAATGTAGTCAGCTCTAGCCAGTCAGCATCCAGTGTGCTAATTACAGATCCTTTTTTTGTGACTTTCATTGATAGAATGCCTTCCTGATAGGTCCAGCATGTTGATTCATCATCAAAAACATTGAAGACTGTATATAATTTACTATCTAAGGATGAATATCCAGGAGAGAAAAAAAAAAAACAACTTTATCTTTTAGGGAAATCTTTCAAAAACAATTTAAATAAAAAGCAAACAACTTTGATAATGGCAGCTAAGTAGCACAATGTTTTGCTCTGGACTTGGAGTCAGAAAGACCAGAGTTCAAATTTGACTTCAGACATTTACTAGCTATAGGTAAATCACTTAACCCATGCTTGCATGGAAAAGGAAATAGCAAACTATTCCAATATCTTTGCCAAGAAAACCCCCATGGACAGTTGCCTCTTGGGGTCACGAAGATTTAGACATGACTGAACAACTTGGAATAAATGACTTTTGAAAGTTTTCAATTAAATCAGCAATGTCTTGGACTAATATTGAAAGAAAAAAGAAAATATTGATTTTATAGTTATCAGAAGCAGGTATTGATGACGTTTGAAAACCAACATAGGATTCAGTGAGATAGGGGAAGGAAGGATGACACACTCTCTTGGTACATGCATATCGGGGCGACTCTATTTGGTTATATAAACTGGGGAAAAAGAAAGCTGGAAGAGGGAGATAACAGCATGAGGTAAGCAGAGTGAGAAGAGTGATGTATACAGTGTAGTTGTTTATCCACCATGACATCAGGGAGGGGATACCTTGACATACAAGTGAAATGGATCTAAACCAGGGAGTTGGGCAAGGTGACCTGCTTCACTTTCCCCCCCAGAACCATCTGGGTCCAGTGGCCAGATATAGATCAAGATGATTGGAGATGGCCCTGGAGGCATTGGGGAGACCTTGGCCTTTTTAAGCTAAAGTCTTCAACAGTGACTGAAAAAAACACAGATATGTAGTTGATGGAGAACAAAGTTCAGGAAAGAGCTCCATGGATTTTTGGTTGATAGAAGGACTAAGCTAGACAGTCAATTTAAGGATACTGAAGGTGAGATTGTGCTTCCATCAATAAAGATATACAGCAAATTTTTCTCACTGACTCAGAAATTTTATGAACAGGTGTTGTCTTCAATTACCAGTACTAGCAATATAATAGGATTCAATAAAATCAGCTTCAGACCACTACACAATTGCTAATATATGTATATTCAGTATCATCCATTTTGGGGAAGACTAACCATCCTTGGTCACTGGAAACAAAGCACAAAATCACCTATACTGCAAGTAATGGCATGTGCTTGGATCCCATCTGTTTGCTTATATCATGTCTCTGTGTAGTAGGCACTATGGAGCTGATGGTATTTCCCCACAGAGGATACCCAGGACACTGCTTCAAGGAGAATCATGATGACTTTTAAGGGAAGTTCCTTGGAGACATAGCATGGATATTGAGTTAATTGGTTAAATCTGGCTAAACCACACTGAGAAGAGGCTGTCTTTGGAGGAATTCAATAAAGCCTTGCAGTTTCCATAATTTCCTCTTTGCTTCTGTTGTGCTTTTGTATCTGGGGAAACAAGATGATTCTTTTGCTCTTATAGTACAGTGGCAAGAGCATGATGTAAGGGAAAGAGCTATAGTGCCTTCCCCACCTATCCCCATGGCCATAAAATGGGGCTTCTTTGGACTATTTGTTCAGTTTTTTCTCTTATAGATGCAAGGAGTGGAATCTTTGATCTCAGCCAGAAGAATAAATTACAGGAATATGATAGTTATAATCCAGGCTGGGTGTTGTAGTTGGTCTAGTTTCAGAGGATTGAGGAGAGATCTTTGGGCCTGACAGGGACCCTAGTCCGGCGAAAGAAATTATCTGGACTGATGTAATTTGGTGATCAATTGGTTGTAAACTTGGTAGAATCAAGGAACTGAGTTAAATTTTTATCTTAATTCTACCCTGCTTCTACTCACTGACATGGTATGTATGTATGTGTGTATGTTTTGGGGGATTTTTATTGGAGGGAATTTTGCCCTGAAGAGTTCAGAGAAATGTTTGTTCTTGCTATATCTTTTTAATCTCTTTTTGTAAATGCCATTTGAGATTAAGTAGTTAAATGGAACTGGAATCCCAGTCTTTGGGAAGAACTCACACTGGAGAGTTGAATCATTAGCAATTGAAAGAAAATTGCTCCTCACACCCTTAGGGTACACTTGAATCCTGATGTAGCAACCTGGCTCAGAAGGGGAAGAGTCCCAAGCACACCTAATAGATTTAAATCCTTTTATATGCCTCTGAAGTCTTGATTTTTACACTATCTGTTTGTTCATATAGTATCTAGAGCCATAGTCATGTTTTAGTTAATGATCACATAGGCCAGTAAATCTCAGAGAGGTGAAAATTATCTATCAAGTGGGAGAGTTTTTGTCTAAAATTTTCATATCCTGTTTGTAAGTAAAATCTTAAAACCAGAAACAGCTTTTTCATAATCTTTTTGATGCACATTTACAGGCTGCGTCTTAGAAGTTGGTAAATGGTGGCCAAAGAAGAAATGACTAAATGCTAACAATTCTCTTTAACTGAGTGCCTTGTTGGAATAAAGTCATATTGTAGCAGATTCTCTGAAAAATAGTTTCACTTTAACCACTTATTCTACTCTCGGAAAGGCAAAACAAGTTGGCTTTACACTACCCTTGAAATCTGTGTGCAAAGGTATATATGATGCTTGTTGTCCATTACTATCATAGACAGCCTCCAAAGACAGCCTCCAAATTATGCTATAAAGGTTAGGTTTCTAGGCTAGTTCAAAAGATTATAGTACTGAGATTATAATATAACCAAATGAGTATTAAGAGCTTAATTCCATAATTATAGGACCATGAATTTAGGGTGAGAAGGGTTCTTACAAGTCATCTGGTGTAGACCCTCATTTTATAAATTAACAAATTGAGGCGCAGAGAGATTTATCTCAGATCCTATTGTATTATAAATAACTAAGTTAGGATTTGATCAGTAGCCTAAATTCCTAAATCCTGAGTCTCCCTATGCCCAAGAGAAGCAGAAGTGTGGTTTAAAAAAAAAAAAAAAAGAAAAGAAAAGAAAGAAAGAAAAAGTGGAGGTTCTGGTAACTGGACACTATCAATGGAATTGGAGGGAAAAGATTTCCAGCTGGAAATAAATGGGGAGTGGGATTATGCAGTTGCTCTTCTGACTTTCACAGAAGTGTTGGATAAAGAACTTCAAAGCAAAGGGAATACTTATAGTAGATGATGGATCAGGTAGAAATCCATAATGTCAGAGAGGGGTGGTAGAAGCAGTAGTGAATACACATGGATTATTTTCTAAATCAAGTGTGCACAAAATAGGAATTTTCTGAATCTTATATTTAATTCTATCTTTTCTTTATCAATTTTTAACTATGGTAAATGTCTATAAATAGTGATATCCTTTAAATAATTTTGTTTGTGGATGGCACTGTGCCGACTGTAGCAAGCTTAGGATCTCAAAAAATTAAATCCAAGAATGCCTTCTAGGGGAAGGCTCCCAGCATATTGAGTGGATCCCAACATGTGGAGGATTTACAAGATGCACAGGATGTGGATCAGTCATGAGCCACACTGTGAGAGGTAACCATCTACAACCAGGAGGTCATAAGCGTGTTAAAATCTTTTATACTTGTAGAATGGTAGAGAAAGGTCACACTCAAAATGATTTTAAGGCCTTGGTGAGGGGGCTCTATTCTCTTCTATTTGTGAAATGTTTAGCATAATATGCAACACTTAGTAGGTCTTAATAAATGTTGGTTATACTTGCCCCATTCCCTTTATCCCTCATCTTTCCACCATGTATGGATTCCTATTATATTGTTACCAAAGAACTATTAAGTAATCAATGGCTGAAATATACAGTTATGGGTATTTTTAAATTTTACTGCTGTGCTGAAATTGCTTTAGTTACAGCAAGGAAAAAAATGGTAAATTTTATATAATTCAAATCTTCCTACAAATGATCTCAGGAAGATTCCACCTTTGGATGGTAATTTTTCTGATTTGTTACTTCTTTGGACTTTTGTCTTCTTGATTTCCCTTCTTCCTTTTTCCCATTGCTCCAAAGCACTTTCTTAATCATCTTCATTTGGCATCCATATACAAGACAAGTGCATATGGGAGGCAAATCTTTCCTGGAAAGGGAAGGTCAAATTTCTGCCTACTTAACAATTATTCTTCCTCTTATTGCAAGAATAGTTAAAAAGACTAGGTGTATCAACTGTTTATTGATGCATGAATTTTTAAAACAATTATTTCATAGTTTTTATGTTTTTACTCTGAAATCTATTTTTACAAATGTACTTTATATGCAAATAATTAAAAGAAATTATTATAATTTTGCTTTAAAATAATAATTTTTATCCTATTATTTCTATTTTCCTTGCCTTTTGGATAAAAAAAAAAGACATTGTCCCAACTGATAATTGTTTGATGCTTTGAGTTATTCTTAAATTTTGGATTTTTTAGTGTTAAAAGGATCTTTGTGAAATTACACCCATTTTAAAAAAAATTGACTTCACAAGATAGAACAGTAGTGAAAAACCTCAAGTTCCTTTAAAACGGTGTAATTTCATTAGAGGCTTTTAGTACATGATATATGAGCTACAGTTTAGTTAGTTGATGAAATTTTGAAGAACAGTTTTTTCACATGGATCACAACTCACCATTACAAGTATTTATAAATAGTGCTAATTTGAAAGTAGCATGATAAGGAGGTTTAGTTTTGATTGTAATGATGTTATAAAAAACCTCAGAAGTTTATATTGTGGTCTGGTGGAAGGGAGATGGGCCCTTTCCCTCGAATCTGGGGCAAAGCATTTCTCAAGCTTTAATTTTCTCAAATTGTATATAAAACAAGAAGGTAGGACAATGTGATTTTAAAGATTTCTTTCAGTTTAGAATATTTTAAAACTGCTTACTGCTTTTGGAAGGGCAATGCTAGAGACAATACATTTACTAGCTGGGTCACCACAGATGAATCATTTAATCATTCAGTCTCTATTTTTTTAATCTATAAAATGGAGATTATCATTTTAGTGGTACTTATCTCTCAGAAATGGGGTGAGGACCAAATAAAATTATATATGTGACATATAATATATTAATATTGAGGGCTTTTATTTTCATTAGGGAGATCTATATATTTTTCCCACAACTTGATTTTTATGAAAATGTTTCGCCTAACTTCACATATTGTTAATTGTGGGTAGAGATAAGGCAGAGAACCTAGAACTCAAAAATTTTAAAAATAAATGTAAAAAAAATTTGCTTTGAATATAACTGGAAAAAATATTAAATAAATAAAAAAATTAAAAAAAATTTCCAGAACTTATTTTTACCCATTTGCCTCTTCCCTCTTTCAAAAGTCATATTTTTCTAAATTTAACTTAATAAATGTATTCTAACTCTCCTTTTCTCATTATATTTTCTTTTACCTTCTCCCTTTCTTGATTTAGTGGGAATAGGACTTCCTTCTCTTCCCATTTGCCATGGTCCACTTTCATGATGAATTTCTTCTTCAATTCCACTTTCAGAAGATTGCCCACTCAAAGTTCCTTCATTCCAAGTTTTACAATTTTCATCTGAATTGTGTCTCTGATGTTCTTGAGTTTTGTACAGGATTGACTCTGGTTCTACATCTCCATCAGGGCTGGTGCCATTGCAAACTTTAGACTGAGTACAATGTTGTGTTACAAATCCAACAAATTTCATTCCTCTTTTAGCACCTTCATTTATCTGCAGTTTTAAATGAGATGAATAATAAAGGATGAGTATGCAAGCAAACCTAAAATTTTTCATTTTATGAACATATTAATAATAATAAAATAAGAAATTTTCATGGAATAGATCAGACTCCATTGATCTTTATTAGTTACTGAGTATCTCTACCAATAGCTTTCTTAGTTATTAAATCTCTTGACCAAAGTATTTTAAAGTATTTTATAATCCTTTTGCAAGGGGATATGTTATATTAATCTTATATCCCAATTAATATAACTCATGAGATGTACTATGCCTTGATATATTCATCAAGTGAAATTTCCTCTTTGAGCAATAAAATCAAAAGCATAAACTAGGTGTGGAAAAAAATGTAATTAAGGTGAGAGGGAATAAAAAAAAATAACCACTGAGTAAAATCAAATTTTTAGAAAAAGCTGTATTGGTACTAGTTGAAAGAATTAAACACATCTAACGGATATCAGAGAATATAATTCCAGCAATCCCTTAAAGAGCTAAGTTTTGGAAATGCTTTGAGTAGCCAGATCCTTGTGTCTATAACCAGAGAGGTCAGTGAAAGGAGTTGGAGAGATAGTTCATTAGAAAAGCCACATTTCCTTTTCTCTTCCCTCCTATCTTTTCAGTTATTCATGTCATCTCAGAAACTGGATCAGTAAAAATGCATTTAGCTGGGCACTGAGAGAGGACAAACCAGACAAAGTGAGGAAAGACAGCTTCACTGAGCATGATTTCAGTGAGGCGGAGAGAACTGCAGCTCCAGAATACCAAACTCTCTCAGAGCTCAACAGAAAGCTACTCACTCCCACATACTCAGGGGAATTTACTGAAGCATGAAGGGGATTGTGGGGTTTTGATGCCTAGACCAATGGAATGTTCAAAAGGTCTTACAAAACGTTGAAAAGACTTCAAGTGTGAGTCTGAAAATGACCTACATATACATTACCTGTAGGACAGCCTAGCTAAATCTTTAATATATCTATTTTCTGTGAAATAGCCTAGCTAAATCCTTAAAAATATTCTTCATTACTAGAAAGTTGGTTACTAAATGATGAATTTTAGGCCAGAACAACTTAGGAAAACTGTCTACAAGGATATAAAGGTTGTGTGATTTATATTAATGAAATCATTCTTGAAGTCAGAAGAATTAAGCATCTAATAATTATAATATCTGGACTAGCTTCCCAGAGGGCCTCAGGATCAGCCAGAGTCAGGATATATCAAAGTCCTTGGTCTTTAGGGAGAGAAGTGAAGGAGGCAGGCAAGTCGCCAAGAGACTTGCCAAAGATGTATCCTGCATTCTGGAGTCCAGAGTATCTAGCCTCTCTCCTCCTCATCCTGCCACCAAGTGCCTCTGACTTTTCTCCCCCAGGCCTCCAATCCTTCCTAGGATTACCTCCCTACCACCCTATCACCCAGCAGGCTCCAATCATGAGGAAAGTTATCATCTAAATATATGCTAATAGAGCCATTATCTTACATCAAACAGGTAATTAGCCTTAAGTGCTCTCTTGTCTGATTCAAGTGTACACCTTTTTTTTTCTTTTTTAGAGTTTCAGCTCTCTACAAATAATGAATAACTCTAAACCTTTTTCTGCTCTTATTTTACTTATCCAGGTTAGCTCTTTTATTATGTTCCTTCCTTCACACTTAAAATATTTGATCCCGCTCCCCTTCTTCCCATCTTTTCCTATCTTGCTAACCTCTAGCTCTATAACTTTAGAGTCATTCTTAATTCTTTATTATCCCTCATCACATTACATATGTAGTTTCTAAAAATACTTATTATTTTATTTCTCCCCAATTACATATAAAAACAGTTTGCAAAATTTTGAGTTCAAAATTCTCTCCTTCTCTCCCCATTCCTGCCATTGAAAAGGTAAGCAATTTGATATAGATTAGTATAGGATGCCAATTCTTGCTATTTCTAGCTCTACTTCCTTCTGCTAATATGGATACCACCCTACTTCAATAACTTTCTCACTTGAATTATTACAATAGCCTCTTAAATGTTTTCCCTAATTCCAGAGTCTCCCTTCTCCAATCCATGTTCCACAGAGTTGCTAAAAATAATCATCCTAAAACATAGATTTGACAGTATCACTTAAGAATTTTCAGTGGTTCCTTATCATCTCCAGAGTAAAGTATAAAAATTCTTGATTTAGTATTTAAAGTCCTCATAATACAGTGTCAGACTGATTTCATTTTAGTACTTCCTACTTTACTTATATACTTTATGTTCCAGTCAAATTGGCCAATTTGTTGCTTTTCCGTCTAGGTATTGTATCCTCTATCTCAATGCCCTTTTACAAATTACTTTCCCTCACTCATACCTCAGATATATTTCCTTCTCACCTCCATTTCTTTTTTGGGGGAAAGGGAGGGGTTAAGTGACTTACCTAAGATCACATAGCTAGGAAATGTTAATTATCTGAGTCTGGATTTGAACTCCCCCTGACTTCAGGGCCGGTGCTCTATCCACTGCTTCATCTAGCTACACCATCTTATTGCAATTTTTTTTTTTAATAACCCATTATTTTCCTTCAAGGTCTAGACCAGATGCATCTCCTACTAGAGACATCCTTTGATAAATGTTAGTGTTCTTTCTTTTTTAAAATTATGTTTACTTACTTATATATTTTTTGTATTCCCATTAGAATATAAATTCCTTGGGGCCAAGGACTTTTGTTACTACCTTTGTATCCTCAATGCCTGACATATAGTAGGTGTTTTATGTGTGTGGAATTTCAATTGCTTCCATTCTAAAGTAGCAAAAATGCTGCTGGAGAAAAATCACAAGATCATGTCCACTACCAAGCTATTTTATTAGACTAGACCTTCATAGCTAACATAACAATCTTTGTATTCATTATTTATCACATATTCCTCACAACAGGTGTTCTAAACCTTCTCTTCTTTCCTCATGACTTCAACGTGATTTACCCACTCCCTTTTCATTTTCAGCAGATGATTTCATCCCTATTTTAATAAAGAGATTAAAGTCATCTGATTTGAATTTCCTCAACTCTTCTCTTTCAAATCCTCTAAAAATGATTACTTGGATTTGTCAAACTTTCTCTTTCTCTCCCATGTATCCTCAACACCTCCCATTTTATGAGTTCCTGTCTCTATGCTACAAATATGCTCATGCATAGTTCTTATTTTGAATCAAAAAATCAACATCATTTATTAAGCACTTACAAAGAAAAACTACACTGTCTCTAAGAGTTTATGTTGTATAGGGGAGTAAACATATATGTAAAAGGTATAGATAATGATAATGATAATATTAGTAGTAATAATGATGAAGAGGAAGAAGATAAAATATTTATAGTGCTTACAATATACTAGGCACTGTGCTAAATATTTTACAATATATCATTTGATCCTCACAACTTCTCTGTGGATGATATTAATATCCTCATTTTATAGTTGAGGAAATAGAAGCAGACAATAGATAAAAAAAATAAATATAAGGTAGAATTATAAAAGAGGGTGCTAACATTTGCTGAGAGGGAGTATAGAATCAGGAAATTGAAGTGATTTAGTGATTAATCGTAAAAATAGCAAGTAGCATATCTTGTCATG
The DNA here is from genome assembly GCF_016432865.1 of Antechinus flavipes. NCBI lineage: Eukaryota > Metazoa > Chordata > Mammalia > Dasyuromorphia > Dasyuridae > Antechinus > Antechinus flavipes. The sequence continues at coordinate 385,917,527 of NC_067400.1, read as the reverse complement.
TCTCTACTTAAAATCCTTTAATGGTTCTCCAATAACTATTGGATGAAGTATAACTTTCTTATCTTGGCACTTAAGCATTGGCACAATCTGGCTCCAATTTATTTTTCCAGTCTTATTTCATACTATTTCTTTTCCATGTATTAGGAGTATATTTCCATTATGAAATTACTTTTACTCTTTCTTCTTGTATTGTCTACTCTTGTCTCCATGCTTTTCTTCATACTGTTTCCCATCCTTAAAAAGGACTTCCTTCTCACTACCACCAAGATTTGTTAAAAGTCTCTTCCTTCTTCGAAATCTTCCCTACAATGAAAAAAATTTCAAGTTTTCTCTACCTACTTTTTGCTAGTTTAAAATGATTTATCTTTAATTTAATAAGTATCCAAGGCTGGATTTAAGTTGAGCTCTTCTTGATCTTTCTGCATTCCCAAGCTGTCTCCTAACAGTAGCTTCTCTTTTCCAGCTTAAAAGATCCCTAGTTCCTTTAATTGATTCTCATATGATATAATCTCAAGGCTCTTCACCACCCTAGTTGTCCTATGTACAATTTCCAGATTATCAGTGTTCTTTGCAAAATGGGGTGATTAGACCTGAACACAATTCTCTAGATATGGCCTGCATAGGACAGAGTATAGTGGGTCTATAACACTTTTAGAAATGAAGAAGTGGAAAAGGGAGGGTAGGATGAAATTGGTAGGGGGAGAATAAAGGCAAATTTGGGGAGGACTAGGAAAGAGAGGAGAAATTGGAGAAAATGAGATAGACAAAGAATTATGGTTAATGCAACATCATTTTCTTATAGCAAATGAAAAAAATTGATAATAGGACAATTCATGAAAATTTTTCTTCTCAATGATAGAAATATATCTAAAATAGTTGATGATTGGGAACAATAGAAAATGAGGAATGAAGTAGAAAAATGGTTTGCTATTAATGCTTTAATTACAAGATTACAATTTGTGTTTATTTTCTATATGTTTAGGTCACAGCTTTCTGTGACAAAATACAAAAGGGTTAACCTTTGCTTTGGGTATTAATAAACAGTGCTGATTCTTTTTTTTTTGTTTTAAAATATGGGGCCTATAAACTGGAAACAGAGTGGATGCCCAACAATTTGAGAATGGCTGAATAAATTGTGGCATATGAATATTATGGAATATTATTGTTGTGTAAGAAATGACCAGCGGGATGATTTCAGAAAGGCCTGGAGAGACTTACATGAACTGATGCTGAGTGAAATGAGCAGGACCAGGAGATCATTATATACTTCAACAAAAATACTATATGATGATCAATTCTGATAGACGTGGTCCTCTTCAACAATGAGATGAACCAAATCAGTTCCACTTGTTCAATAATGAATAGAACCAGCTACACTCAGCTGGGAAATGAGTGTGAATCACTACATAGAATTCCCAATCCCTCTATTTTTGTCCACCTGAATTTTTGATTTCCTTCACAGGTTAATTGTATACTAATCTTAAAGTCCAATTCTTTTTGTACAGCAAAATAACTGTATGGACATGTATACATATACTGTACTTAACTTATACTTTAACATATTTAACAGGTATTAGTCAACCTGCCATCTGGGGGAGAGTGTGAGGGGAAAGAGGGGAAAAACTGGAACAAAAGGTTTTGCAATTGCCAATGCTGAAAAATTACCCATGCATATATCTTGTACATAAAAAGCAAAAATAAATAAATAAATAAATAAAATATGGGGCCTTGATATTATCTTATAATTTTACTTTCATTTAAGAATTCTGAATAATTATTTTATACTCACTTTCAAACTAAAATTGGTATAAGTATCAAGTTATGTTCTATCTTAGCAACTAGTTGTCTTGAAGTCCTTATACAATATAGTTTTCCTAAGATGTTAAATGGCTCTTATCCATTACTACTGGTCATTTACACAGAGATTTTCAAATACTTTATGTGCTTCATTTCCTGAAATGTCTTTCTTTCTGAGATAACTCCATTATTTTAAATGCTGAAATAACAATAATTTTCTGCTTCAATATGTCTTCTATCACATTCAGGAAGTTAGAGACAAAGTAAGATCTCTGCATTTATTCCACTAGGAATATATATTAAGAGTTCAACTTTTAAAATTCAAATAAATTTTTGTTTAAGTGGAAATTTTTTCCAAATATCTTTAAACACTTGAAAATCTGAAATGAATGACTCTTCATGAGTTAATTTTATTTATGGTATTTATAGTTATTACATATAAATATATTTATAATCCTTATGGTTAATTTTATGAGTTTCATGTATTAATCTAACATGTTTCTCAAATATTTGTAAACATAATCCATTTCCTTAGTAGAAACATGATGTATATGCTATTACATCTTTATTCATAAGTAGTTACTGGTTTGTATGTTCCACTGTATATATGTGTATACCTATATATCCTTTACTTATCCTCATCTAAATCAAGAGAACAATAGAACACTGACAAAGTTGCAGGAAAATGTCACATATCTTTCTCACCTAGAAAACAAAAACCAAAGGAGTTTTTGATATCCATCAAAAGCTAAATCACATTATAAAATCATGATCAAAAGCATTAATTAGACATACAGGTGCAACTTGAATATGTTAGACACTGTCCATGAAATCTAGCAGTTTGTGACATAAAAAAACTTATGGATAGTGAACAAAGAGTACTTTGATGGACTTGGGATTTTATCAACATAGGTATTGTTTTCAATGACAGATTGCAACCTCTTAGTTCCTTCTCATTCTGTGTGATTCTTATTTATGTTCTATTCTGTCACAGGGACATTCCTCTAGATCTCTTGAGATGATTGGGATACCAGTGGAGCTCTTAGTCTGTTCATCAGTTATCCTCTGCTCCAACTTCATGATGGAATCACCTCTTTTTCCAGTTATAAAACTTCCTGATGGCACCCTTTACGCTGTCACTCCTGGGCTTTGAAGTGCAGTGAAGACACTGATAGTGTACCCTATTCATATTCACCATGTCATTTTTCGTTGCTCTTTGGGTAAGATAAAACCTTAGTTCTTTGAAGTTTGTGGTATTCCATGATCCACAGGCATAAGGCATCATCAGAATAATATTAATGTTACAAAGTTGGAGACTTTGTTTCAGGGAGAAGCCCTGGGTGGGGGGAAGGAAGTGTCATTAAAAAAAATGCACATTTTTTTTCCAAAGGCAATCCAGATCTCTCTAGATCCAAGTCATTATCTATCCCCAATGTCTGTCCAACATACACATATCATAGAGTTGTTGAAAAATTCTGTTATGCTATTTAAAAAACATTGTATGATTTTGACATATACATGGGGGCATTTGTTGTTTAAGATGACATTTTGCTCCATCAAATCAACTGCTTTTTTTAAGTCAACAATAAATGCAATAGAGTCTTATAATTTTAATACTTTTCAGCCAATTATAGGATTATAAAGATGTAGACTGATATAAAATATTGCTTGCAGAAGTGATTGTATTTTTATCAAGAATGCTCCTGCAAGTATGCAGATATCTCCTGTAAATATTTTGTAACAATGGTAAAGTAGGTCAGTAGTTTTTACAGTTTTTTGATTGCCATTTTTGGGGCAACAATAAAATCTGTGATTTTCCCCCCACAATCATTTGGATTTATTACTTAAAACCTTTAATGTTGTTTCATCTTTAGCAAAATGTCCTTTTTGTATACTTTGCTTTGGTTTAGCTGTTCTTCCCATCTTCATTCTATTTACTGTTCCTTCTTCTTGATTCAGCATATTTGGGATTGTGATATTAGAATGTAAATGAGGTAGCTTCACTGTTACTGATGAGAAAAGTTTGTTACAGAAATCTTTACAATTCTTCACTACTTTTTTCTGTTTCTCCTCTCCTTTCTCCTTTGTTCCTTATTTTCTCCTTCCTTTTTCATCTTAAATGACCTTGGTATGACCCACATGTGGATCTCACCAAATTTTCTGTAAATTAATTTCTTCCTTCATTGTTTTTCATAGTTTTATGAAGTATTACTTATCATTGTCTTTTATTTTCTCCACTAATTTTACAAATTATTTTATGTCCTAAAATAATTTGAAGTTCCCCTTTTCTGCCATAGCTGTGTGATTGGCAAAAAGATGAAATATTTGTTAAATGAAGGGATTTCTAAGATCTTCTGTTCTCTCTTTATAGAATTTCTCTACCTCCTGTACAACAGATTTATGGAACATAATCTGTAATTATCTTGACATGGCCTTTTTGTAAATTCTTATTAGGACCATTGATATGTGAGATGAACAAATAAATTATGAAATAATGTTTCTTGCTATATTTGGATGCATGAAAAAACCAATTTTGCTTACAGTTTTACTTGCTTTCTTAAAAAGAACTTGTGAGTTTACCTTCCATTTAGTCACAATTTTCATTTTATTCTGATTTTTGTTATACTGAGAATGTAAAACTTTCAGTTAGTTCTTAAACGGTATGTTTACTCACTGTACACTGAGCAAGAATCTTACATTTAGAGTGCCATCAGTTAAATTGTTTGTAGATAATCTGAAAAAAAAAGATGATTCTTAGTAACTTCTGTCTCCTTTCTGGCTATTTTGCTTATATTGCCATTTAATGAGGAGATAGATAATGAAAGATTAGTCTTGAAAAGTATTTAGTCCATGAAAGTATTTGCTCTTCCTGATGAGTTAGAGTCTAACTATTAGGCAAAAAATATGCCATATTCCCTGGCTTGTTTCCATTCAACATGCAGAGACAAAATGAACTTATTCCTAATCATGAGTGATAGGGCAACTTTGGTGATGAAGAGTCTTTTAATTGACTAAAAGTACATACAAAAGGTTCAAGTAGATCTCTCATTTTCTTCCTTGATGGCTTTTGAGTATGGTCCTGGTTTCCCCCATCCTGACACCTGCCACCCAATAAGCCTATATTTCTTTTATCTTTTTTGTGCTTTCTTAACCATGGGTGAATGAAACCCAGAGATAGAAATGACCAGGTTATAACCTTGTGAGCATTGACATCTTAGAAGAACCATCAAAAGGTTCCTGACTTGGTAGCAAAGATCACTGAGGCTGGCAGCAGCATAGCTTAGTTTGGTAAGAACCCTGTCCTAAAGAATGATCTGATTGACCAGTCTAGTAATGAACCGTGCTGTTAGCCAAACCATGGAATCTAGTAAGGAGCTAGTCAGCTGACGAAGAAGCTATTCCTTTGCCAATGATGAAAAAAAAAAAAGGAAATTTGATAGAGGCCCCACAAATGGGAAAAAAAGGACTCTCAGGGCCAAGAATCACGAAATAGTCTGATTCTCTTAGATGTGTGTCTGATTACCTCTCTCTGTACTTTTTAGCTTGAGCCTGCTCTTACTTCCCTGAGCTTGAAGGTAGGAAAAAAGTAGAGTGCACCTCCAATCTGGGGGATAGTTTTATAACTTTTGTCCTTACTATATCTTGGGATGGGTAGGACTATTCTGGATGGGAACTTGTGCTTAGAATTAGGGTAGGAGGAGTTAGCTACCATTTGGGGACCTATTCTGCTAGTGAATTGGGAGAGTGAGTTAGAGGACACGTTACAAATGCAAAAGTGAAAAAAAAATGCCACATAAAATTGAAGGTTATTTTATATTTTTATTTGCTCCACAGTTTGCTATGGCCAAAGACCCTGGGATTACCCCATTGCTAATGAGTCTCTGTATTAAGTAAGGTCAGTCCTCAGAAAATAGTCATAGAGTCTGTGGTTAGGACCATGCTTGGTAGAATTTCCAAGCTTGGAAAGGATGGTATTCTAGGTCTGAGGACACTGTAAGGAATGATGAGGCAATGGAACAGGATTTGATGTACAATACAGATGTTCCTAACAGGCCAAATATCATTGTATTAAATTCTAAGAACAGTTCAAGTTTTGAAAAAGGTTTTAAAAGAACAAGTTAATAGAATAGAAATGGCCAAGACAAACGCAGTACCTTTTCTACCAATCCTTTAGCTCCTTCATTTGTTAGAATTTCATTCGTCAAGGGACATTCTTCAATTACGAGCCTGGGTCGACTTTGTCCTTTGGGTGTTGTCTGGGTCTGGCTGTGACAGAGAAAAGATCTTGGGTCAGAAATCTATTGCTGACTTTCACCTAACATTTGCCCATCAAAATACCTATGTTTGTAGATGAATGCTTACATCGCTAGGTTTTATGTGTAGGCCAATCTATAGATAAAACCCTGGCAATAGTTTTTCCACAACTTTATATAAGGCTTGATGGTTTTGCATTTTTATTGTAGACATCTTGAAAACACATTATAATAATGCTTAAACCTTTCTAATTTTGAACACAAGCTGATTTCATGTCTAAAGAAATATTATAAAGAAAATCAGATACTTTCTGACACTGATGTATAATCTTTGTATAACAAAATGAATCAAGAGCGTAAATAAAATGCTACATAGTGAAGATTTTATGTGGAAATAATTTGATATCAGAATGGAAAAATTATTTATACATGGCTGATCAGATTTTAATTAGGACACAAATATTGTTGCTATGTCATGTTTGTTTAGTAATGCTTGAGTTATTATATATATGCTAGGACCAGTATTCTCTTGGAAGCTAAAATGTAATATAGTTAAGTAGGAAATTATTTACTGTAAGGCAGTCCTTCTTGAAAGGACACACCAGGTTAATTCATAATTGTTTTTTTATCAATAATATTGCTAGATTTTCTTTTTTTTTCTGTTTTCTTTCCTTCCTCCTTTTCCTTCTCTCTTCGTTCCTCTTTTTTCCTTCTATTTCTTGGCTGCATAATCATGTTGCTCAGGGTCTGTAGGGCCATTCTAGGCTAAAGAGGCTGCTGATACTTGCTCTAAATAAAATCTGAAGGATTTGCCCTAGATTTTTAGATGAAATCTGGAAAATTGTGTTTAAAAATTGTTAAATTCAGATATTTACTTAGGTTTGGGGTTTATTATTATGACGGAAATGAAATACTTAATTATTTATTGGAGACTTTAATTGAGACTATTAAATTTGTGTATTAAACATAAAAAGCTATTATTTTGAAAAGAAATCATTTAAAAAACATGACTAATTTTATTTTTTTGAATCTACATTTGGGTAGGAATGGGGGAAGGGAAACAAGTCAAGCAATTTCAGGAATTAATCTAGTCTTGGAAAGGTTTGAAATTTCTAATTAGATCAATAAACACATTTTATAACTTAATGCTAGTTTCAGTTGCTACCATGTAATTCAAATTAATTAAATACCTTTATTAGGTTCTTACAAAGAGTAAGGCATTATGATGGATATTGGAGTTACACAAATAAACATAAGCCACATTCCTAGTTTTCAAAGGAAAACCTTTAGCAGGGAAGGTAAGACATATACCTAAATAACTATATATCAGTTAGAATTTGATAATTACTAAGCAAAGTTATGTGAGGAATTTGACAAAGGAAGACTCAGGAGGAGTTGGGGTAAGATCAGGAAAGGTTCTTGGAGAATTTGGCACCTGTGATTTCCTTATTTTCTCCTTTGAAGGAAAAGAGGGATTCTGACAGATGGGAATGTCAGGGGAACCCACTGAAGGCTTCAGGAATGATAATAAAGGTTTGGAAATGAAAGAGCATAATGAGAAAAGAGAATAGGGAATAATCTACTTTGGTTGTAATGCAATGTGGGTGAGGTAGAACATTATTAACTAAAGCTCAAAAAATGGGTTAAAGTAGAAGGAGGTGTTGGATAATGGTTAAGGAGTTTGTAATTTATTATGTAGACAATTAAGAGTCACTGATGGTTATTTTAATAAGGGAAGTGATCAAAGCTGAATATTTGGAAAATTATTTGAGTAACAGTGTCAACAGGGTTAGAGATAAGGTGATCAAGAGACTAGTTAGCTATTATCTAGGTAAGAGGTAATAAAGACAAGAATTTAGGCTATGTAACAGTACAGATAAAAGATATTGTGGAAGTACAATATTACATGATAATTAGTTGGATGTAAGAGGGGAATGAAATAAAGGGAAGAGTCAAATAAAACTTTGAGGTCTCATTTTGACGTTTTTGAGAGAAGAATAGTGTCATTAAAAAAATAAAAACTAGGAAGAGGGTCAGGATATATAAGAAGGGAATCAAAAGTTGATGATAACATGTCCTAAAGATTTGATTTCTCAGCCAAATGTCTTATTACTAAAGCATATTCATGACAGTTTAATTGCTTTTATTGACTAGTGGTGGGAACAGTCATTCCTCTTCTATTAAGAGACAGGTCAATTCTTGGAGAGCCTCCACAGCTATGGATCATAGCATCTGAAGGGGTTGCAGGGCAGCCTTTGCTGACACAGGTGTTGCGGACTGGGAATGAGATAAATTGGAGGCAGAGGGAAGAGGAGAGAGATCAGACAACAGCAACTGCTTCTCAGTCTCCTTGTATCATCCTCTCACAAAAGGAGATCCATTCTGGGTTGGAACTCCAGCAGCCACTGTCAGGTGGCTCCCATGTATTCCAACACTCTTCCTCCAAACACAGAAAGCCAGATTTGAGGAAATTCATTTCAGACAGCCTTGATCTTAGAGAAGCAGGAGAGTTCATTTACTAAAAAGATGGACAAAGAGAACCTAGGTGTGGATTTGAGGAAAGAGGGATAGTTTCTATGGAGTATATGTGAATACAAAAATACAAAAGTGAATACAAAAATCTTCATAAAATAATGAAGATTCTGTTGAAGTCAAATAGGATAGATTTGCAGAAGATTTATTCACAGTTTCTTAATTCCTTCTAGAAGCATTTGACTAATCTAGAGTAGGAGTGGAGATGAAAGATGTGTTTGTCTGAACAGATAATCAAGGTTTAGGTAGATAAATGCTGTTTAGTTGTAAAATACTGAGCATCACTGAAATAGCTTATCAAGCTAGTGTCAAGAGAAGACAGGATCTATAAGAAAATCTTTGCATTATGAAATGAATTTGTAAACATTTATTTTTTTCCCCCAACTGAAATAAGTAAGGGAATTCTGGAATAATCCTTCTTTCTGGTATAACGTACCTTAATTTTAAGCGAGACAGTACAACTCTATACAGATGGCTTGCTGGCAAGTGTCTTCTTCGTCCAAAAGATAATATAATAGGGTGAACAGCTCCTACAATATAGCCTTTAATGTAATATTCTTCAACTTTTGGTACTATATCCAGAATTGAGTTGATCTTGATAACTTCTGGATTTGAGGAAGCTGAAATGTTCAAGGAAAAAGGAAATCATCATAGTTAAATTTAATTCAACAAATGTTGATTGAACAACCTATAAGTGTCAAGTATCATACTAATCTCTGATGTACAGAACACAATTTTCACTTTCTAGGAATTTTGTACTAGGTTTCGCTCACATGGTATTGCCTATGTCTATAACAACAAAAAAGAAATATCAAATATCAACATGACTGTGGTGATCACACACACATATGTACACATATGCACACATATCTTGGTGAGGCAATCTGGGTTAAGTGATTTGCTGAGGATCACACAGCTAGTAGTGTTGTATCTGTGATTATATTTGAACTCAGGTTCTCCTGACTTCAGGCCTGGTACTCTGTTTACTGAACAACCTAGTTATCCCTGATCATATATTTTTTTTTAACAAAAAAAGTCAGAACATTAATAATCTGACACATATTTTCTTCTTAAATGTATACTTCTCCCCCCCCCCCCCATAAATGTAGATAGTGCTGGCAAATCTGTGGCATATAACTACCACAGATGCAATTTATTTTCAAATTAGGTTATAATAATAATTTTCTAAAAATCATATATTCTACATGGTAATTTGTTATAGAAAAATCTAAAAATTGCCTATTTTTCAGTTAAAAAATCACATTAATTACTTTTCAATAAGTCATAACTCAAAATATAAAGGAACTTAAATGAATAAAATGTACAATTTTACTAACACCTAAAATAGGCTATAGTTAACACTGTCTGTAAAATACAAAACAGAAGGGATATAAAATTAGAGAAAATGTTCTGAATGTTGTGCCAGCAATACAACTACAAAAACAACTTTAAAAAAATCCTCTAACAGATTTTTTCATTTTCCTGGAAAACAATCAAGAACCAATGTCTAGAAACAGACTTGTAATTTAATGATCTCCTTGAATAATAAAACATGAAATAATTTCCAGGTACAGTCATTTAAGACATTGGCCTCATGAAGCACTGCCAGTGCCTTTATAAAAAAGAAATGCTGTTGAATGCATTTGCACAGGAAGGAGGTTAAGAAACAGATGAGGAAAAAAGATCAGAGGAAATACTCCACCCCCTACTACCAGCCATTCAACACCCACGAATTGACCCATGGAATTGAAATAGAACTATACCACCAATTGGAGGATATACAAACTTCTTCCAAACCTTTACAAACATTCAAAACAGAAAGCTGTATCAATCCAGGCCACTTCATTTCCCACAACTTTTCATCCCTCTTTTTGCTTTAAAATAATCGTCTATTTAAGTATTTCCTCTTCATCATTAACAGCAGGAATGAAAACAAAGAGAATAATGTTGAGCTTTTAAGAAACAGCTGGGTTTCATTTTAAATAATGCAGCCCTGTTTGGTTATAGTTACATCCTTTAAAATATCCCATTTGTTTTTACTTTGGGTAGTGTTTTGAGTACTAGCCCTGATTTATAAATAAAACCATTTAAAACTTAAAAAAAAAAAAAAAAAGAAAAAGAAAAAAAAAGACTAAATCATAGTTGTGGTTGATTAAGGGAGAAAATTAAATAAGCTGATTTAAAACAACAACTGATTTTAAGAACATATGCTATCCAAAGAAAGCCCTATTGGATTTTTTAGCAAAAATAGTCTATTTTAAAATGTTTTCAAGTATGATGAATTTTTATCATTTGCGCCAGCAGTTAGAATTATAGTTCAATTACTATGTATCTATCATATAACTTTTGTGATTCAAAGCTATTAAACAATAGATACATTTTTAAATATACAATGGCACCTAAAGTCATATTTCAGTTACTCCTCATGGCATGGAAACCCATACCTTGGATTTTTAAAGACTATATCAGCAAAACACAAGCCTGGTAATCTCTACCAAGCTGGAAATATTTCAATTGTGAGCCTGGAATGCTGGAAAGATTTCAACTGTGAGCCTGGAATGGGTTGTATGTCTGATGAGTGAGAATTAGTCTAAACTGGGAGATTCTCATTACCCAAATGGCCACAGGGTGATAATTCCTTTTGGCCACAGCAACTCACAAAGACTCTCAGCTAATGCTTAGGAGTTATGAGCTGTTTTGGTAGAGGAAAGACCTATGTTGATTAAATCATGGATCTTTGAAATGTAGAAATAGCCAAATTAATTTTTAAAAAAAAATACATACTACATGCTACCTGCTCTAAAAACAAAACAAAACAAAAAAAAATCTTTAAGAAATATAAGTCTTCTTCTTTTTTTTAATCTAGTTATTTACTTTTTAAAAAACTGCTTTCAATTACTGTATGTCTTATGGCCCTCAGAATTACTATCTACTGGCCATTTGTACTAAGTATATATATTTATAAGTGGGTGTGCTTTACTATAATTGTTCATTAGTCTGGGCTCCTAATCTCTCTTGGAAGTTAGCCTAGTTATTTTGCTTCTTTTCTGTATTTTGATCTCTTAGGGCTTTGAAGCATCTAATATAACCCTTGGCATATATCTTAACTGGGAGTACAACAATATGCTTCATATAAAGTGGGAAAACAAATGCAATTGAAAAATCTTATTCTTATCAAATGCTTGGATTCTCAAGATGAAAACAATTAAGCTAGAATATGACACTGTTTATGGCCTTATGGGGTATAATCTAGTGGGAATTGGGAAAGGAAATGATGCATAAATACAATTAACTGATAAAAGTTAGTAAATATTTAAATTCATAGGGAAAAATCAAGCAGAATAGCTTAAGATATTAAAAAAATGAAAGAATGATTTCTTTTAAGAGATCTAAAATTATATTACACTAGATCTAAAATTATATTATAAAACAGTGATCATCAAAACCATTTGGTACTAAGAAATAGTGTAGCTGATCAATAGAATAGGTTAGGTTCACAAGACTCAATCGTCATTGATTATAGTAGTCTAGTGTTTGATAAACCCAAAGACTCCAGTTTCTGGGATTAAAAACTCACTATTTGACAAAAATTTCTGGGAAAATTGGAAAATAGTATGACAGAAACTAGGCACTGACCAATACCCAATACCCTATACCAAGATAATATTGAAATAGGTTCATGACTTGTACATAAAGAGTGATACTATAAGGAAATTAGGAAAACAAAGGATAGACTGCCTCTTATATCCATGGAAAAGAAAAGAATTTATGATCAAAGAAAAACCAGAGTACATTATAAAATGCAAAATGGATAATATTGATTACATTAACTAAAAAGTTTTTGTACAAACCCAATGCAAACAAGATTAGAAAGGAGGCAGAAAACTGGGAAAATATTTTTATATCCAAGGGTTCTGATTAAAGGTCTCATTTCTAAAATATATAGAGAATTGACTCAATTTATAAGAATACAAAGCATTCTCCAATTGATAAATGGTCAAAGGATATGAACAGACAATTTTCAAAGAAATTAAAGTCATTTTTAGACATATGAAAAAACATTTTAAATCATCATTGATCAGAGAAATGCAAATTAAGATGACTCTGAGGTACCTACCATTACATACCTTTCAGATTGGCTAAGATGACAGGAAAAGATAATGACATATGTTGGAGGAGATGTGGGAAAACTGGGACATTAATACATTGTTGGTGGAATTATGAAATTTTCCAACCATTCTGGAGAGCAATTTGGAACTATACCCAAAGGGCTATCAAACTGTGCATACCCTTTGATCCAGCAGTGTCTCTACTAGGCCTGTATCCCAAAGAGATCATAAAAAGAGGAAAATTTTGCAAAATTGTTTGTAATGGCCCTATTGTAGTGGCAAGGAATTGTAAACTGAGTGAATACCTATCAATTGAAGAATGGCTGAATAAGTTATGATATATGAATGCCATGAAATATTATTGTTCTATAATTTTGAAACTATCAGCAGGATGATTTCTGAGAGGCCTGGAAAGTTACAGGAACTGATGATAAGTGAAGTGAGTAGAACCAGGTACAAGGCAACAAGATTATATGATGATCAATTCTGATGCTTGTGGCTCTTTTCAACAATGAGATGATTCAGGACAATTCCAATAGACTTGTGATGGAGAGAACCAACTGCATCCAGAGAGAAGACTGTGGGGAGTGAATGTGGAACACAAGATAGTATTTTCACCTTTTTTTGTTGTTTGCTTGCTCTTTGTTTTCTTTCTCATTTTTTCCTTTTTTTGATCTGATTTTTCTTATGCAGCATGATAATTGTTTTAATATGTATGGAAGAATTGTATATGTTTTATATATATTGAATTGCTTGCTATCTAGGGGAGGAAATGAGAAGAAAGGGAAAAAATTTGGAATATAAGGTTTTGCAAGGGTGAATGTTGAAAACTATTTTTGTATATATTTTGAAAATAAAAACTATTTAATAAAAATGGTTTAGCAAAACAAAAATAAAATAAAATAAATTGAAGTGATAATTAGTGGAGATTGAAGATATGAAAGAGAAATAAAGAAAAAGGGGGAAAGAATAAGGGAGGGAGAGACAGAGAAAGAAACACAGAAAAAAATAACTGCTGCATCTAGAACCTAAGACTTGTATAAAGATAGCAAGGAATGGAATTGAGGTTACGGGTAGAGTGATTAGCTTCAGTGCAGTGAAGAAAAGGATTCTATCTAGAAGTAAGAAGAACAAAAGATATGTCAATATGTTGATACTCAAAAGTTTTGAGGAATAAAGGAAGGCAAATGAAGATGTTCACTTTAGATACCCCTAATCTTTTCAGTGAAATAGGGGCCTAGGTCATGTACTCTTAGTGTTTGGATTCAAGGTATTGTTAAGAAAAGAAGCAAAGTTTGGAATGATTTCCAAGGGAATGAGATGGAAGTTAATGATAATCCTTTCATATCCATGAGAGTCACACAGCTAGTATGTTACAAGCAATACTTGTATCTAGATCTTCCTAATTGAAAGGCCAGACTTCATATATGTCATAAACTTGTAGTGGGTCAGATGCATTTCCTAATTTTCTACAGCAGTACCCATCAGCAGGTTTTTGTTTTTGTTTTTTTGTTTTTTTAGTAGGAACAAAGAAATAAGATAACAAGCATTACCCATGGATGAGAATTTGGAATGTCAGGGGCAGAGATTCTATCATGGTAGCTAGTGAAATATTATCATGGCTAACCATGAGATCAGGGCTGAGTCTGAACCCAAGGAAAGTCAAAGTGGGACAAATGGGATGAGAGAATATTAAGAATATTAAGGGACTGAGTGCAGTTACAATAAGAACAAAAAATAGATTTAGTGGGAATGAAGGATATCCTTCCAGCAGGAATAGAAGGATAAAAGGTAGTAGTAAAGTTTGATGAAGGAGACAAGTACACACCAAAGTCCATCAAAATGATCACTTCTTTATAAAAGGATTTACATTTACCTCTGAGGTTTTTTTTTTTTTTTTTGATAATTTTAATTCTGTGCCAATAACATCAGTGAATGGTTCTTCTTTCAAACTAAGGAGTATTGGAATGTGAGGATCATATCTGAGTCCCTTTGCCCTTGTTAATTCAACAGTGGCCACCTCCTTTTCACAATTCTTTAAAAAGATCGACAAATAAAATAATTTTATAACTATATAACTATAACTATAAATTCTAGAAACATTGTTTAAAACTTTCAGTGATTTCCCATTGCTTAATGAGGAAAGTCCAAATACTTTGTAAGCCTATCATTCAAGGTCTTTAATATTTGATTCAACCTATTTAGCTAAATTTATTTCTTACTACTCCCTTATACAACTCTAGTCTTGTTAAACAATTTTACTTATTTGTTCATGAAATTGCCACTGCATGTTCCTGTCTTTCTATACCTTGGTTCATGACATTTCATATATGAGGATTGCTTTCTCCTCTTGTCTATGTTCTACTCTTCTTATAAAAGCCAGTTCAAGTCCCAGTTCCTTTATGAAATCTTCCTTAATTACTTGAGTTCTCAGTGATATCTTTGTTCTCTGAATTTCTGGAGCATTTTATGTATATTCATTTAGCATTTAGATGTTACCTTGTATTATAATTTATTTTTTTCACCTGTAAGTTCTGCCTCTTCTCCTAAGGTTCTTGAAAGCATATGTTTTTGCCATTTTGTATTTTCCTGTACTTAGCACAATGCCTTGTCTGTAACTGACTTTTCTATATTTTTTATTGTTCTTGATGATGATGAGAATCCCTTGTTTTATTTCCAATGGAAGTTAGAGGATTAATAACATTTTATTTAGTAGATTTTATGTTTTCTAGAAGACAAAAGAACCTAATTTGATCTTTTATTATATTCTATGACAAATTCATCTGCCTCAGCAGTCAATGAATGTTCACAGAATTCTAAAGAAATTCATACACATACCTAATTTTTCTATGACTGACTGCATACTGAAAGTCCAATTTGAAAAAGAAAAAGAACATATGTACATATAAGGGCTATTTTGCAATTTTACTGAATGATATTCCAAGATCATATCCCTACATTTGGAAAACAGATAACTTACAATCTTCTTTAATAAATGGGAATTTAAAAGGTATGATTCTATGCATTCTGCTACCTTTAGAAAAGGCATTAATAAGTAAAGAATCAGGAATCTGCATTTTGAAAACCAATATATTCCAGTCATCAAATGGGCAAATTGACTATGGTATCACTTGGCATATAGCTTAAGACAAAGCAGATCTATAATGATCCTATTCTAAGGTCCTTGAAAGCATGGATACAATTTTCTCAACTTCTGTATAAGTCCACCAGCATCCAGAACAACTGTCCCTTCAGGAAGAACTTGACAAATGTTTGGTAAGTGAATGTTGATTGAGGGAAAGATAGTGTCTTCACCAAAAGGTCCACTTTAAATAGGCATATAAATAAAGAATTATAGCTGAACAGAGAATAAAAACAATAGTAATTTGAATTTAGAAATAATCTCAGGAAAAACCTGAGTTTTGAAGGAGATGAAGTCAGAAGAATTTACCAAAAGGAAGAATACTATATGGAATAGCTTAAAGGCAGAAAGAACCTGTAGTCTGCAGTTTAAGTCTCTTACATTGCAGCAGAATGTAAACAGACATATACTGGGAATTAAGGGGAATTTCCAGAATGGGAAGGATTGGAAAGGGGAGTAGCTTGAGTAACAAGTGCTCTGTTTGTGTGTATGTATATCCAAAAATAGATACTTAGGGAGTTTAAGTTTGACTTTTTTTTTTAAGGCAATTGTGGGCCTCCCTAGACTTTAAAGCCTAAAGGAAGTAATATGATAAAAATGATGAAACATTTCATTCATTTTAGTTAAAATAGCAAAGTGGAAATTTCATGTAACCTTAACTGCAATTTAACCTATAACATAGTTGATTCCCCAAAGGCCATAGAACAGATTAGAAAATCAACAATTCAGTAAAATTATAATCAAAAAAACAGGTCACAATAGGAGATTCTCAACGCATATTGCCTTCTCTGGAAGCCCAGTCCCAATCTCACCTTGTGGGATAAAGAGTAGAGAAGGAAAAATATGGGCCAGACTGATAAGGATAATGAAGTTGTATAAGATAGAAACAAGCTGCCTCTTATAAAGAAGTGAACATTTTGATGGACTTTGATGTGTACTGTCATCTTCATTAAACTCTACCACAACGTTGTATCCTTCCACTCATGGCACAGTTTCTTTCCTACTACATCTATTCTGTGTTATTGTATCTGCACTCAGTCCCTTAATATTCTTTTTTTCCCCCTTAATATTCTTAATATTCTCTTGGACCATTGTTCTGCTCTGGCTTTCCTTGATTTCAGATTCAACTTTGATCCTATGGTTAGCTGTATAATGTTTCACTAGCTACCACAATAGAATCCGTGCCCCTGACATTTCAAATTCTCAACCAAAAGGTTGCTTTAAAAGTACTCTCTATCAGACAGCAGAAGTCATTACAATCTCTTCTGTATAATCAGGACATATCAAAGAATCAATTGCACCACATGGTCCTCTCTGCTCAGAAATAAATAGGAGGCAGAGAGTTTTGAACACATCTCTCCATTTCCCTTTTGTCCATGGAGGTGAGATTGGACAGATGGAAATAGTACAGTGCAGCAAAGGTTCAGAAAAAGTATGGAGTGGGAAAGTTGTGGGAATATGAATATGCTTTCTAATTCACAGGCTTGGGCCAAATGGAAAAAAAAATCAAGTTTGGTAGAGGTAGCATGAGGAATGCAGCATGACGAGAGAGGCACTACACCAAATAGGAACCTGGTGTGGATATGAGTGCATACATTAAAGTGTGTATGTTAATGTACATGTATGTAGTTGTACTCCTAAGAGCATTATTTTCATTTGAACACTCTATCAATCTCTAAAAGTAATTCAAGCAATAAGTAGGAGTGACAATTTTTACAGAGAATGATTTAGATTAATGGAACCAAACTAAATTCTCTCATTAAAACAAACTTATTTAAGATTGTTATGCTGTATCTGGGAAGGAAAAGTGTGTGACCTTCCCAGGACATTTTGAGTTATATGGTAGATTTCATAAAGAAAAGAGCAAAAAACAAGTCTTAAATGCCATTTCAAGATGGTTCTAGTCTCCATTTTTTCTAAAAAGCTAAAAGTCTCAAGGGGTACTGAATGTGAACATGTGTACAATGAATTTAGGAAAACTAGTCTTAAATCTCAAAGAGAACAGCTATTTGGAATATAAACAAGATTTTTTTTTTCTTATGTGACATTTCTGAAAAAAAGTATTAAGAAAAAATATGTATAGTTTTAGAAAAACTTGATTTTAGTACTTAAAGTCTTCATTTACAGTTGACATCACAACTGATTTACTTTTACGATTAAAATAAAATTAAAAACATGGTAATTTAATAGAATATAGGTAGCTTAAGAAAAACAGGCACTTTTAAATAGACCTTAAAAAATACAGTGTTTCAAACATTTTGGTGCTGTTTTCAAAATGTAGTAAGACTTTTTTGAAAACCCTATGTACATATAGCTAATATATATATATATACATATATATATATATATAAAACCATTATTTATGGCAAAACACCACAATGGAATTTATATGTTAGCAAATTTTGAAAAAGAAACCTAAGATACTCCATCATCATCATCATCATCATCATCATCATCATTATTAGTTGTAGCTATTTTTGCACAAAGGAATGTTTACTGAGCAAATCAAGCAAATTAATAATGTGCTTTTATATTGGGAAAAATAAATATAATTTTCTGTCCGTTGTGATAATTTAGCTTAGTATTAAGCTTCATGCATCAATAATTATGCAGCTGATTAAAATTCAACAATAGAAACTTCTGGTGTAAAAGTTTTACAATTGCTATTATTTGAAAATCCTAACAACAAATGATTTCTGTTTATCTTTTTAAAAAATTTTAGATTAAAGGGGTGTTTCTGTTCATCCCTCAATGGTCAATTTTATCAATGCATGGTACCCACTATTATAAAGCCACTAGAGAAATAGTTAATTGTAAAATGTGAGGCCAAAGTATCTATGGAGTACAGCAGCCTCTGTTCCCAGAGGGCTGCCATCTGGGGTTGTTTATTTGTGTTTTCAACTTTCTAGAACAGGGAGTTTCTCTGTTAGACAGGACATCCAGCAAAAGGAAGTATCCTGCACTGAGCTGGCCACCGCTAAGCCAGTTTACTTCAAGTTTACCTTACTCAAAATATGAAATGATCATTTATAATAATAATACACTTTGAAAAAGAAATAAGTTTTAAAACCTGAATAACTGTTCTTAGCAAGCCTACAGGACCCCACTACATCTTGTATTTGTCCCCAGGCTTTTCTTTCTTTCTTATACTGTCACTATGGTTATGGCTAATTCCCCTGAAAACTGAACATATATCATGGATCCTTCGGAAACAGTTACTTGATTCAGTCGGCAAAGAACATTTTCCAAGCACTTTTCCTCAACTTCCAGAAAGTACAAATAAGCTAGGTTTAAGAAGACTATTAGAAGATAACTAAACATTGAACATGTTTACTTACAACATTCAATTTAAATACGATTTCAATTTAAATCATAAGGTTTGAATGATCAATCTGAATATGACCATCTCTTTTAAGAAATGCATAAATCAACAGCTAAAAATCAGTAGCGGCTTCTCTTTGAAACCCTGAATTTAGGAGACAAAAAGAAGATAAAAATACCTTCTAAAGTAAAATCCAGCAATACATATTCATAAGCAAAGTCTGTCTTTGTTTCCACTTGTGGTCTCTTCAGTGTCGAAAATATTTTTCCCGGGCTGCTATCATCAGGGTCTTCTAATTTTCTAAGTCCGCACCCCATGGCAAGATCTGCAAAGAATTAAATTGCAGGAAAGGGGGGGAAGCGCTGCAAATTCTGTTGTTCAAGCTGCGAAAAGAAAGCCACCAACTTAACTGCCTGGATTTTGCTTACAACTAAGCCATAAACTCCCAAGGAGAAAAGTTTTGGGTCCCCGGTAAAAAGCTGAAGGCATTTTCTAGCCATTTTTACGCAGAAGCATCGAACCCATGATCAAGCGACAGCTTCAGGAGAGTGGGCTTATTCTTGGAGAAACACACAAGCTGCAACAACTTAGCTGAGATTTTCCATGCCACGTCAATTTATAGCCAGCCCCCAAACAGTGAGGGCTCCGTTGCACAGGGCACTAAGAGTGCTTTGTCCGTCCTTGTTGGCGGAATCATAAGGAGGTGGTGGAGAACTGAAATAAAGACGCAAGAGTGAGACTTGAGTATAATTACCTACAATTAGAAGATGTACTCATACAGTAGCAAACAATTCTCCCTTGCCTTGCTCTCTTCCTCCAATTCTACCCCTCCTCCCTTTTCCACTACCACCAAGAAGCAAGGGAGGGAAAAAAAAATGAGAAGGCTGTAGGATGAAGGAATGAAAAAGCAGATTTTCGACATGGTTGGAAATGAAGATCATTTCCAAAAAGGAAGCCGACTTTGAGAGCAAACAATTTCTTGCCTTGCAAAGGGAAGAAAAGAAAAACATTTTAGTTCCTGTTTAAAATTGAAGGATTTGTTTCTTGCTTTCTTTCCACATGAATTTCCTTTTTTTTTTTTTTTTTTTTTTTTTGCTAGAAAGACACAAATATATTATCACAGCATAGGACTAGAATAATTAAAGCCTCAAACATAATGAAAGTGTGAACATTAAAACAACTTAATTTCAAAGGAGAGACTTTTGTGGATTCTCCCATCCTAAATTCTCAAAATATGCTAGTATTTCTCTATTGCCTGAAACTTAGCAATACTTACTAATTACAATATCTCTATAGCACTAGCAGTATTATTATTAACAAACACTGATATTACAATCAGATATTTAACTTTGTCCAGGCAAAATTTGTGTTAGATCAGTAGTGATTGTTGATTTCATTTTATTATCTATGCAGTGAACAGAGGATTGAAATATTTTTATGTAGGGAAATGAAATGAAAATTTTAGTAGAAAATATTTTAAATAATAACATATATCAATAGAACATTTGAAGTTTACAAGCCTTTAAAAAAATAATCCTGTGAAATAATGCAAATTTTAGTAGCCCCCTTTTACAGATTTAATTAAAACCCTGAGACTCAGGGACTTTAAGTGACTTATTCAGGGTCATATACCTGGTAAAATCACAGTGTTGGATTCTGAATTTGAGAGATCTCATCTGATTATAACTAAATCTTCATTATTCTAATCAGCTTAGGTTTAAAGTCATCATCAAGTTTCAGTTTCCCAAGAATAACTTAGCAAAGAGTATATATCTGAAATATGTAATGGAAAGAGCCCTGAATTTTTAAATTTCCTACATGGCTGTACTCCTCTGGAGTTCTTTGGAGTTCTCCATCATGTATGTGCTCAGGAACTTCCACCATTGAGAAATCTCTCCATCCTGTGAGATCCAATAGTACTCATATCTCTTCCTCTCTGATTGGAGAGTAGTTATGTCCTCCCAAACCTTTCCTTAAAGAAAGGGCTAGGCCACCCCTCTCAGCATTTCCAATGGGGCCACACTCTGGTCGTCATGCTCATGCATTGGGTACCTTCTCTCTGCTTTTCAGCTTTCATCTGTGTATTTTCTCCCATTAGATTATAATCTCTCTGTGGGCAAGGACTGTAGTTTCTTTTTAATATTTGTTTCCCTAGGTCTTAACATATCACTAGCATATAGTCAGCACGTAATGAAAGTTTCTAGACTGAATGATTTGGAATCAGATAAGTTGAGTTTAAATTCTGGCTCTGATTCTTATTGCATATGTCATCTTGTACAAAGTTAGTTCCCCTTTTCTATGACCTCAGTTTCTTCATCTGTAAAATGAAAGGATTGAGCTAGATGATTTCTAAGATGCCAAACTTAGATTATGTGAAAATGTTGCATGGGATCTACTGCAATGCTTGTTTGTGAGCATAGGATACTCCTGTTGCAGATAATGTTTGAAGCATTTGGTTTGAGGTTTTGTATTTTTGAAAGAATGATGATTAAAAAAAATAAACACTTGGTGAATAGGTTACTTTATGCCCAGCACTATTTGATTGGCTGACTACATTGTACTGAGCAAGGAAAATAAAAATAGATGCTTTCAAGACAGTTCCCATTCTTGAGGAGCTTATATTCTATTGGGAGAAGACAGTACAAAAAGGGGAGCTAGGAAGGAATAGGCACATATGGTTCAGGAATGACTGGGAGATCTGGTTTTGGACTACAAAAGGGTTTAATGTTTTATTAGTAGTTTGGGCAGAGGAGAAAACTCACCTTTTAGAGCCTGGCATTCCAGGGGCATGTTCCAAGGTTCCAGGGGGAGATACTTAAGGAGGATAGTCAGAGTATAGGCAGAATTTAGTGGAAAATGGCAAAGAAGTAGAAGCAAAGTGTGGTTTTAGGCAATTAAGCTTTTCATGTGGGTGGTTATATATGTCAGAAGGTATGTTGGAAACAGTATTGATCCAGATCCAGTAAATAAAAAGTCCCTTAAAAAGGGAAAAAAAAAAAGAATATTAAGACGACCTGAGTTTGAAGCTAGTTGTGTCACTTTCTGCCTGCCTGAGCTTGGGCTAGTGACCACTTCCAAGTCAGTTTTTTCCATCATTTTATAAGGTAATAGACCTTTCACATGTGAACAATATGACTCTTAAAGGAGACAAAAGACTTTATGCATGAAAAATGAACAAATTCCATATGTGAAGAAAGTTTGCAGATAAAATATAGAGAAACTTACTGACATAGATTGAGAGGGGCACTGGGTAGACAACTGCTGCCCAGAAGAATAGACTCAGAGGACTTGTTGGAGAGCAGAGAAATAACTAAGGTTTCAGGGCATTGTGCTCTCCCAGATAACAGTGACTCGTTTTTACAGTTCTGAAGGTGATACCTCACAAAATGATAAATTAAATACCAAAATATTTGGAGATTATGAGAAGATTAAATAAAAATATCAGTTTCATAACTAAAAAAAAAGTGAGTCACTGACCACCAGGAGGCTGTGATTTGAGGGAATCCTAGAGTAAAGAAGCCAACAAGTGTGTAGTGAAGCCAGGAGGAGTGTAAACTGACTAAAGGGTTCCAGCTGTTGTGTTAGGAATACAGATGTTGATTGGAGGAGAGGATTGAAGAAAAAATTGTGGGCATTCACTCAATGGAAGGGGCAGAAATCTGGAAGTGTGATATTGCTCTCCAGTGCCACCTACTGTTTGAGAAAGGGGAAACCTCTCCAAAAAATATTTTGTGAAGCTTCTTTCCTTATAAGAAGGGAGCTGAAAGTAATTGGATTTGGCAAATTTTTACTGAGGGAAGAGCAGGATGAGTTTGTTTCAATGACCAAATATCAATCTGAGTAGTTTTTCAATTCTCTGGATTAAGGTAATGATTTATTAATACAATGACATCACATGCTTAGTGCCTTGTTAAGGATTGTCAGTTAAAAGAGCTTAATACTTTTTCATTAGTATGAGAAGAAAAGATTTACCCTCCTGAAAAGTGATTTGGACTAGAATGGAAGGGGATAGCAGAGAACCTGTAGATAATTCCTGAAGGGAATAAGGCATACCATTTATTATTATGAGCTGGCCTGAGGTCCTGAGGAAAAGGATGCTTATTAAGCATATTATCCCAACTTACAGTTGAGAAAACTGAGGAGAATATTAAATATCCGAGATGAGATTTGAATTTGTTTTCCTGATTCCAGGCCCAGTTCTCTAACCACTGTACTACCAGCTACTACTGGGAAAACATGAATTTCTGTACTCATGTGCTTCCTCCAAGTCTGCTTTCTCCATGGACATTATGTACCATGATGAGGACCAAAAGATGGGGTTCAGCAACAATTCACATGTAAAGAATACAAAGGGCCAATTCCTTTACCAAAAAGTAGATTTACAAGAAGAGGTTATGGACAAAACAAAGAGGTAAAATAGTATGATTTGGGAGAACACATAGTTAGCATGGGAAGAGGTTTTTAACAATTAACAATGGAAAAGACAAGTTCCCCAATGGAACTCATAAACTAGGAAAAAAGATGATCACCATGAGATAGTGTATGCCATTAATTAGCAGGCTAAATCCATAGAGGAGTTTGGCACTCTAAAAGAGTTAATTGGCTATGGCAAGGAGAAAAACACCATGAGGCATGGGGGAGGGGATGAGAGAAACCCACAACTGTATCAGCTAATCCAAAAGGGGCTCAGCAAAGATGGCACAGATCATGGACAAACTGATAGGAAATTTAACCTGGGGGGTGGTGTTTGACATAACAACTTGGCTTTCTGATTGGTATTGTAAGGTGGGATTTCCTAAAACCTCCACAGGAGTGGGACTATAAGGCTGAACTGATTCCTACAGTGCCCTTCCCTGCTTTCCTCCAGAAGTATTATAATCTTATCAGGAAATCAGGCTTTCTCTGTCAGGACCTAGTTACCCAGGACCACATCACAACAATGGGAGCGTATCCAGGTTTATGGTTGAATTGTAATGCTTTTTTAAAAAATTAATATTTTACTTGCCTGATACTGAGGAGGTCCTGTGAAGCTAAAAAACTATAACTATAATTATACATATATATATATAAATACATATCCAATATACTTTTGGTGGTATTACTCCATGTTCTCCAACAATTGGGTGGGTAACTCTATCATTTGGTGGCCCTATACAGGGACAATCAATCTGTAGCCCATAACTCCAACAATATTGAAAATTTTGATATGATTATTCTTTCTTTTACCATAATATGTAAATATTTATCTATTTTTAACTTTAAAAAGATTTTTATTTTTAAAACATATGCATAGTTTTCAACATTCTTATAAAACCTTGTGTTTCAAATTTTTTTCTCCCTCTCTTCTCCCCACCCCCTTCCTTAGATGGCAACCAATCCAATATATGTTAAACATGGAGAGTTCTATACATATTTCCACAATTACATGCTGCACAAGAAAAATCAGATCAAAAAGGAAAAAATGAGAAAGAAAACAAAATGCAAGCAAACAACAACAAAAAAGTGAAAATACTATTTTGTGATCTACACTTAGTCCCTACAGTCTTCTCTTTGGATATAGATGACTCTCTCCATCACAAGACCATTGGAACTGGCCTGAAAATGTTGAAAAGAATCAAGTCCATCACAATTGATCATGGAATAATCTTCTTGTTGCTGTACACAATGTTCTCTTGGTTCTGCTCATTTCACTTAACATCAGATCATGTAAGTCCTGCCAGGCCCCTCTGAAATCATCCTGCTGATCATTTCTTCTAGAACAATAATATTTCATATATGTTTTATGTTTTAAGAATTGATGGTGCCATGGTGATTTATATCACAAGAAATGAAGCTTCCCTGGTTTCTTTCAAATCCTAACTAAAATTCTACCTTCTACTACAGTAGCCTTTTTTCAACCCTTCTTATTTCTAGTGCCTTATCTCTATTTGTTATTTCATTTTTATCCTATATTATTTAGCTGTTTTGTACATTTTATTTACTTTTTTATCCCTATTAAATTGTGAGTTCCTTGTGGGCAAGACATTCTTTTTGTATCTCTAGTACTTAGCACAGGACTTGACAAAAAGTAGTTAATGCTTATTGACTCTGATTTTGTGTGAAGGAGAATCACATTCTTTAAGGCTCTGGAGTTATAGTGGCGAATAAGATTAAATCCTTGCCTCAGGAACATTGTCCTTAGGACTACAAGGTAGTCTGAGTAATAACCACGTAAGTATATGAATGTTATGGAATGTTATTGTTCTGTAAGAAATGACCAGCAGGATGAATACAGAGAGGCTTGGAGAGACTTACATGAACTGATGCTAAGTGAAATGAGCAGAACCAGGAGATCATTATACACTTCAACAATGATACTGTATGAGGATGTATTCTGATGGAAGTGGATTTCTTTGACAAAGAGACCTAACTCAGTTTCAGTTGATAAATGATGGACAGAAGCAGCTACACCCAAAGAAAGAACACTGGGAAATGAATGTAAACTATTTGCATTTTTGTTTTACCTTCTGAATCCAATTCTCCCTGTGCAACAAGAGAACTGTTCAGTTCTGCATACATATAGTGTATCTAGGATATACTGCAACATATTTAACATATATAGGACTGCTTGCCATCTAGGGGTGGGGGTGGAGAGAGGGAGGGGAAAAATCGGAACAGAAGTGAGTGCAAGGGATAATGTTGTAAAAAAATTACCCTGGCATGGAATTCTGTCAATAAAAAGTTATTATAAAATAAAATAAAATAAAAAGAGTAATAATCACATAGTGGTATAGTTCTGTGGGATCAATTATTATCTGCACAGTCCACTTTAATACAATTATTGTTCAACTACCACTGACATTTGAAAAACTGTTATTTGTTTAATTGCCAAGTTGACTTCTAAGTGTTTAATTTTTTTTTTTTTTTTTGCCACAATCACTCATAGACACTATCTACTAAAGCATGGAGGGGTTGTATGATTCATCTATGTGCATGGAGATAGTATCCACAGATCCTTTAAAGGCTGAAGCATTGACTTTTTCATGTGTTTGTCTTTTGTCTTTTCAATAAGATTACAGGTTGAATACCCGTACAATATACATGTACTATTATTTTAAATATATTTCCATGTTATTCATGTTGCAAACGAAAAATCAGAACAAGAGAGAAAAATTACAAGAAAGAATAAACAAACATAAGAAGGTGAAAATAATATGCTTCGATCTGCATTGTCTTCATAGTTTTATCTCTAGATGAGGATGGCTTTTTCTATCCAAAGTCTATTGGAATTGTCTTCGATTATTATATTGCTGAGAAGAGCTAGGTTTATCATATCTTATCATCATACAATATTGCTGTTACTATGTATAATGTTCTCCTGGTTTTGGTCATTTCACTCAGTATCAGTTCATATAAATCTTTCTAGATTTTTCTGAAATCAGCCTATTTATAATTCCTTATAGAACAATAGTATTTCAAGTAGTACAAATTCAAAAAGCAGCATAAAACATTGGAATTCAGAGTCTCTAATCTAATTTAATGATAAAATACATTTTGTTCCTTTCAGTAGAGAGATGGTGTAGGATTGAGGGTAAGTGAGAATATTGTAGAACATAATTCAACCACTTTATTTTGCTTAATTGTTTTTATTATAAGAGCTGATTCTAGGTAGAAGGGGTCATTAGAAAATGATTTCTAAAAAGCATTTTTAAATATAAACAGAATCAATAAAATCTCTCAACAGATATGAATTCTTTTTTAATAGTATTTTATTTTTCTAAATACATATAAAGATATTTTCAACATTCATTTTTGTGAGACTTTGTGTTCCAAATTTTTCTCTTTCCCTCCTTCCCCTTTTCTTAAGACAGCTAGCAATATGATATGTATTAAATAAATGTAATCCTTTTAAATAGATGTCATGTTGTGAAAGAAAAATCAACCAAAAGGGAAAAAAACACGAGAAAGAAAAAAACAAACAAACAAAAGAAAAAAGTTTAAATACTATGCTTTGAATGGATCTGAATTCTGTCTCTGACATATATTTAGCTATTTAACCATGAGGGGAATAAACATAATCCACACTTAACATT
Organism: Antechinus flavipes; assembly: GCF_016432865.1. NCBI lineage: Eukaryota > Metazoa > Chordata > Mammalia > Dasyuromorphia > Dasyuridae > Antechinus > Antechinus flavipes. The sequence continues at coordinate 385,890,300 of NC_067400.1, read as the reverse complement.
AATTGTAATGTAAAATCTGTAAATTGGTAATAATAATACTTTTAAGTACCTATATCACAGAGATGTTGTGAGAAATGTGTCATGAAATGTAAAATCTCTAAATTGATAATAATAATAATAATACTTGTAAGTACCTATATCACAGTTGTGAGAAATGTGTATGAAGCACTTTGCAAATTTTAAGCTTTCTAAATGTTGTGTTATTACAAATTATTATTATAAATATTATTATTATTATTACTTCTAATAGCAAGTTTAGCGTTAGAAAGGACCTCTAATCAGAGATAATCCAGTCCAATCTTTTATTTTGGAGGTGAGAAAACTGGAAGGCAGAGAAATTAAATTACTCAGCCTATAACACATATGAAGAAAGAAGCAGAACTGGGATTTAAATTTGGGCCCTCTGACTTCAGATACAGTTTTCTTTCTACTTTACCAGTGGTTCTGTACATATAGATAACTCACTCAAGAGATCACAGTTATTTTTGAGGATCCACAAATCCATAAGTATACTGTCATTTTAATATTTAACTAGCTCTAAAAATGTTGTTTGATTTTAATAAGAAAATATACTTTAATTAGGATCATTAAAATTCATATGTATAAGTATTTTCAAAATATGCAGATACTATTATTATTACTATTAGTTACCATATCTAGAGAAGATTCCAAAAGTTTTAGTGCATTTCAAAAAATTTAATATATTAACATTTACACTAAGACTTCCGGGATCCCCCAGTCTAGTATTTTAGTGTTTTGCTTATATATTATCTTATTTCATCCCCACAACAGCTCTGTATGTAAGTGTTGCAGATACTGTTATCCTATTTTAGACATGAGGAAACTGAAGTGAGAAAAGTTAAATGATTTCCTCGAAATCACAGAACTAGTATGTGAGGGAGGATTTGAATTCAAGTCTAACTCAAAGTCCAGCACTATACTCTTGTCTTTAACTCAATTGATGGGAGCTTTTTGTCATCCTGTATTTTCTCAATACACAGATATCTTTGACTCACTACCATGATGGGAGGTGACCACATTAAAAAACAAATCAAAACAAAATGTTAAAAAGGATTTCTTTTATTTAAAAAAGCTGGAAAATTACTTTGCTATATCATCCAGTCTTTTCTTTTAAGTCCTAGTCAAGAATAGCTACAACATCCACTAATTTCTAAATAAAATATCAGCAAAAGGGCATCATTTTTAGTGATTTTACCAGTAGACTAGCTATGTGAATTTGGGCAAATTACTTGATATCTCTGAGCTTGTTTTCTAAAGTATGAAATGAAAAGATTGATTTATAAGTTCCTTTTCAATGAATTATAAAATTGAATATTTAAAAATTCTCTGTGAAATCAGGGAACAAAAGAATGTGTTAATATATGTTTATTAAACTGTCTAAGATTTAGTTCCTACTCTAGAGGCCTGTATGATCATTTAGTAAGAACTATTATATAAAGAAAAATTACATTTGCTAGATAATTTCTAAATGGATGGCATAGACACGTGCTACTCAATAAAAGAGATCAATGTAGACTGATGAAGTTAGAGAAGATCTCACTGAATAGGTGAGTCTTTAATTAGACTGTGAAAGGTTAGGATCTTTGATTTCAATTTAGATTGAATTTGCATTTATTGCCATAGTGAGTTCCCTTCAAATGGAAGTTTTCATACAGAGACCTAAAAACCACTTGTGGATGATAATGTAGAGGAATTCTTGAGTACTGATGGATTAGATGGCTAGTTAGATTCCAAGTGAAATTCTGTGATTCTGTGTATGTTTCTTCCTTCTCTAATAGCAGTGCCCCCTCGAAGTAAAAATAAATATTGCTCTGGCCTTTAAGAGTTAAATTAAATATTTTTCACCAGTAGTCAATAATTGTAAAGATTTCATACTTTATGTAGAGAAAACTCTTCTGTTTCAATATTAAATAGAAATTATTTAGGGATCAACAGATGAAATTTAATAATATATGAATATTCTGCTTATAATATTTTAATCAGATAGTATGGTATTTAAAAATCGCTTGGGATTTGGGGCCAGGAGCTTTGGGATCTTAAGTTTCAGTGCTTTTTAGTTATGACTATCAGGGAATCACTTTGCCTTAGTCTCCCATCTTTCTCACTTATATATATATAATTTGAATCCCAGAGCCCATTGGTATGATACTACCTCTTTGGTGAAGATCAGTGCGTTGTATCCACTTATATGAGGAGCTGAGTAGAGTTTCCAGAACAGGAAAAAGTTTGGTTTTCTAAGTTCAGCAATCTTTTCAAGTTTTTGAACTTGTTTCAGCTCTCTTTGGACTCTACAATCACTTCGGGTACTTTTAGTTTCTAGCTTTCAGGGAAGAGATGGACCATAACAACCCCACTTCAGATTGCAGAAGGGAAGAATTTGGGAAGAAGATGCTGTGAGAGAAGCTGGCAGTCTCTACCATGTCCCCATCCAGTTTGCTATACCAGAGACTTAGGGAAATTTCTCTTTTGGGGAGATGCAGTTTCAAGAAACTGATATGTAGTTAGGGAAGATGTGACAAATAGATAAGACTGGAAGCCTGGAGCTCTCCTCTATCTGGCTCCTAACAAACCTCTTGGATCCTCAAGCAAAGCAGGACATTAATTTCCAGAAATGATGGGAGAGTCTCATACTAATGACTTTTGTAACTTGGGATATATTATTGGAGAACAATAATACTATTTATCTTACAGAGTTATTATAAAGAAAGCACTTCATGCGATGAAAGGACTTCATAAATATTAAAGTGATATTTAAATGTGAACAATGTTTCCCAATTCAGTATTTCAATACCATCATACGTAGCCTGATGAGCAGCTTACTGAGTTGATTTGTGCATAGATATTTTGGACTGACACTGTTGACTGTAATCAGGAAATTGTATTAGGAAGAATAAGGGATTAGTAAGTGCTGCTTTAAAATGGGAAATCAGAAAGAAAAGAGCAGAGAAAAATCATTTTAAAAACAGAAGAAAGTTCAGAAGGGGACATAAGAGACGGAAAGCAGTATTTTAAAGAAACATGTCAAATTTGAAAAATACAAATACCTAAATATAGAGCTTGAGGCAGCTAAGTATAAGAGAAGTCAAGAAGACTTAGGTTAAACATTGTACCTCATATTTCTATTAACTATTTGACCCTGGGCAAGTCAATTCCTTCAGCCATAGTTTTCTGTCAAATAAGAAATAACATTTATATCACCTACTTATCACCTTTACAATTATTTCATTTGATCTTTACAACAATCCTGGAAGGTTAGTGCTACCATCACCCTCATTTTACATATGAGTAATTGGAAACAGAGGTTAAATAATTTGCTTAGGATCACACATCTAGTGAATATCTGAGGATAAATTTGAACTCCTATCACATTCTCTTCGAAGTACAATCTAGCTGTCTCTTGGAGATAATCGATAAAAGTAAATCAAGATATTTGTAAATTTCTTTATAAACCCAAAGGGCTATATAAATATTGAATGTTATTGATATGCAGGTTTTTTGTTTGTTTAAGAAAGATGTTCGTGTTTGTCTAGTTTATGATTAAAAGTAATTTTTTTTTAAAGTCCCTGACACAAAAGCCTGTCTTTAGAAAAAAATTAAAAAATCAACACCCGTTTTCTCAAATATTTAGTGTAGCAATGCAAATGGAAACTGCTGGATTTGGGAGTTAGATTCTAATCCCGCAAATCGCATGACTTCGGTTTCTTCCTCTAAAAAATGGGGATATTAACTGGAGCTTAATGGGAAAATTTCTTCATCTTACTGTGCCTCGGTTCCTTTATCTGTAAAAAGGGATAATAATTGCAGGGCTTCACTGGGGTGGTGACAGATAAGAGGGCTGTGTAAAGGAGCGATATAGAAAAGTGTACCGGTACCTTGACGGCCATGAATCATGGAACACCTTCATTATTTTTAAAGAATTAAAAATGCAAGTTCATCCGCTCATCCACGTATCTAGGGGAAAGAAGGAAAATCCTTCCCCCGATTTTCTTTCACCTCTTCCGTAAGAAAGAAAACAGAGAGCCCTTGTGGCTTTTAAGACCCCGCTCACATATCCCGGCGGAGATTGCCCAGCTCCCTCCCCCGCCTGGCCCTCCGCTCCCCAAGATTTGCTATAGACTGAGACTAAGATCCAATTCCTCCGTTTCCTCCCCACTCTATCATTGCTACTGCATTGGGATGGCTCTTCCGGTGTGCGGGGCGACGTCATCGTGTTCGCGCGCTGAGATGGCCCTAGTCGGTGATTGGCTGGCCCTGGACAGGCAGAGTAAGCGCCTGCGCTCCTTTTTTACTCCGGCTTGTTCCATGCCGCAGTCCCCTCCGGCTTGCTTTTGCCGGTGCTCTGTTGTCCCTACCCATGCTTCAGGCCGTGCTTCAGGGGCTCGGGCACTCAGTGCGGCGAGGGCCCCGTCTTCGGATTCCTGTCCTGGGGAGCCGCGGCTGGTGTGACGGTGGCGGCGATGGCGAAGGGCATCCAGGGCCCCCGCGTGCCCAGGACGATCGAGCCTACTTCACTACTCCCATCTTTTACGTGAATGCGGCTCCGCACATCGGACACCTGTACTCGGTATTACTCGCCGATGCGTTGGCCCGCTACCGCCGCCTTCGGGCCGCGCCGCCTCAGGGCCCGGGTCTGGCGGACTCCTTCGTCCGTTTCTCTACTGGAACCGACGAGCACGGGCTGAAAATTCAGCAGGCGGCCGCCGCGGCGGGGCTTACCCCTTCAGAACTCTGCAACCGGGTGTCCGCCCAGTTCCGGGCGCTCTTCCAGGAGGCGGACGTCTCCTTTACCGATTTCCTCCGCACCACGGAGACCCGGCATCAGCGCGCGGTGCACCACTTCTGGGGAGCCCTGCGATCCCAGGGTCTGCTCTACAAGGGGCTCTACGAGGGCTGGTACTGCGCCTCCGACGAGTGCTTCCTGCCCGAGGCTAAAGTCACCTGGCGCCCGGGTCCCGATGGGGAAAGCCACCCGGTGGCCCTGGAAAGCGGGCATCCAGTATGTTGGATGAAAGAGGAAAACTATATCTTCAGGCTGTCGCAGTTTAGGGAGCCTCTCAGGCAGTGGCTCCAGGACAACCCTCAGGCCATCACTCCGGATTCTTTTCGCCTTACTGTTCTCCAGTGGCTGGAGGAAGACCTGCCAGACCTCTCGGTGTCTCGAGGGAATAGCAGTTTGTATTGGGGCCTCCCAGTTCCAGGTGACCCAACACAGACCATCTATGTGTGGGTTGATGCTCTTGTTAACTACCTCACGGTTATAGGTTACCCTGCCGTGGAACAGAAGGTGTGGTGGCCTACCACCCACCACATCATAGGCAAAGACATCCTTAAGTTTCATGCCATCTATTGGCCTGCTTTGCTCCTGGGGGCTGGAATGACCCCTCCTCATCGCATATATGTGCACTCCCACTGGACAGTACACGGCCAGAAGATGTCTAAGAGCGTGGGTAATGTGGTTGATCCTTTGACTTGTCTTAATAGGTTTACAGTAGATGGCTTCCGTTACTTCCTCTTAAGGCAAGGTGTTCCTAACTGGGACTGTGACTACTATGAAAAGAAAGTAGTCAAGTTACTTGACGCTGAGCTGGCAGATGCACTGGGGGGGCTCCTGAATCGATGTACTGCCACTAGCCTGAATCCTACTGGGATCTTCCCAGTATTTTGCAATTCCTGTTTCCCTTCCATGGAGGGTGTAACAGTAGCTCTCCCAAAGGCCCAACCAGAAGACTATGCCTTGGTGAGGTCAATGTCAGCTTTGCCTCTACAGGTGGAGAACTACTATGAGAATTTTCAAATCTACAAGGCCTTGGAAGCAGTGTCCAGTTGTGTTCGTCAGACTAATAGCTTTGTCCAGAGGAATGCACCTTGGAAGCTTAACAGAGAGAATTTGGCAGATCTTAAATGGCTGGACACAGTACTGCATGTAACACTAGAGTGCCTTCGGGTCTTTGGATTATTGCTTCAGCCAGTTACCCCAGCACTAGCTGACAGGCTTCTTTCCAGACTAGGTATCTCTGAAACTGAGAGGGGCCTTCAGGACTTAAGTTTCCTTCCTCGATACTATGGGCAATCTTGTCCCTTTGAAGGGAGAAGACTGGGACCTGACACTGGACTCTTATTTCCAAGACTGGACAAATCTAGGGCACGTTTGGCAAAAGTTCAAAGTACTTAGGTGTTTTTAAAAGTTTTGTTTTAAGTCAGGCAAACATCTTTGGTATGTTCCAGAAAGCTGGATGGAAAGTTTCTCAAATGACTTCTTCAAGAGGATGGAGATAAGGGGGTATAATGTGAACCCAGTACCTGGGAGAAAAGATTTATGATTATTGGGGTACACAGTGCCTATACTCTTTAACCTCTTCACCCCATTAACCATTTTACTTAGTACTGGCAATTTGAGTATAGGGTAGGGAAGAGAGAGAAGATAAAAGCAGAGCTGCTGGTACTTCCCGTCTTCCCTTTTCCCTTCCTTCTAATTGTGCTACCTTGCCCACTACCAACTTTTCTGGACAAATAAGTCGAAATTATCAGGTAATTATTTGCTTAGGCTACCTCACTCATTTTCCATAACCTAGGACTTTTGTTCCTGTCAGACAAAATAACTAAGCTATTCTAAACTGTGGTAACCATTTTTTGGTGATAAGATCCAAATTTATATAGTCCCTTGAATAAATTTACCTTCAAATGGTTAGTTTGTAGGTTTCTTAACTAAAGTACATAGAATACCCAAATCCCATTGGAAAGGATTATGAAGGGTGGCTGAATATTTGAACTGTCAGACTCCCTCCCTGACTGAAATACCAGTGGCACCCATTTCTCTAGAGCCTTTTAGTAGGACTCATACCACTTCGCTGATTAGTGCACTTGAAGTACTGATTAAATAGTATAATAGGTAGTGTTGAACTTGGAATCAGAAAGACTTAATTTGCAAATCTTGTGTATCCCTTGTCCTCAAATATTTTTTTCTCACTGAGAAGTATAAAGGTTTCTATCAGTTTGAAGATGGTTTCTCATTAGGACCTGAGAGGTACTAATTGATTGAGCGGGTGCATTTGTGTGACTTTCAGCAAGTCACTTGTCTCTCAGGTCTCAATTTGATGGCCTCCAAGATTCTTTTCAGCTCTAAAGTTGAATTGGTCCTATAATTTTATGATTCCTGTGGTGGTTCTATGGTTTGCTTATTAACCTGTCTGGGACCTTAACCAGTGACGACTAGATGTTTTATTTTAGGCAACTGGTTGAGTGAAACCTTTATTGAAATTTATTTATTTTTAAATTTAGGTTAACTATTGAAGTTACCTAATTAATTTTGTTGATATAACTGCTTAAATATACTGTTGTAATATTGTGCTAATCTGAGCTCTCATTGTCTTTGCAGTCAAATGATATTATAATCCATCTCTGAAATAAAACAGGCTTGCCCTAGAGAATACCTGGTACATGGGATCAGAATCCTGAGGTGCTTAAGGAGAGATGTTGAGATACTGTTTAGGAAATTTGAGGAAAACTTTGTGTTAACAGGTCTCTTAAGATATGTTAGTGGATTATAAAGTGTTGAACATGAAATCACTTGAGTTTGAATCCTTGCTCTGTCATTTTTAATATGTTTGTGACCTTTTACAATCTCCCAAGTATCAGTTCCTTCATGGAAAATATGGCTATGTTAGAAAGGGCTTGGATGGGTCAGGGAATGCTGTATTGGTGCTCATTGGATGTAGTTGCAAATTTCAAGACTTTTAAATTTATCAGTGATGGGTATTTATCCCAGTTCCATTTCAAACTAAATAAGCATTTATTAAGTGACTACTATTTGCAAAGCACTGGAGCTACAAAGAGAAGGGGGGAAGGGAGGCAGGTTCTGTGATTTTACTGGTATTGGGAATTTAACAGATGAGGAAACTCCCTCTGCCAGTGCAGGTCAGCACTTTTAAGATATCCAGGCTTGGATGCCTGGGGCACAAAGATGTTCAGTTAATTGCCTGGGGAAATATAGCCAGTGTGGGTCAGGGCAGGACTTGAACTTATGTCTTCCTAGCTCCAAAGACAGTTTTCTGATTGCACTACTATCCTGCTTCAGGAGGCTACAAAGAAAGAAACAAAGTGGTCCCTGCCTGTAAGTAGTCTGGCATCCTAACAGTTTCTAGAACAGTGATGTTGATAGAAACAGATTTCTGCAAGGAATGTAGAAATCAGAAATGCAGAATAGACATCACAAATTAGCATTATGTATATTGTACTAATGTATATTTTGTTAAACATTTCCAATTCTACTTTAATCTGGTTCATGCTATAATATTTTTGGAAATTTTGTTGGCTGGAATTTGATACCTCTGCTGTACAAAGCATGTAGTATGGTGGAACAAGACATTGGTTAGACCTAGGAGACCTGTGTTAGTGCCAGTACTGGTTTTAAAAAATCTCATCTAATAGGCCCAAACTATGTCCTCTCCCTCCTCTCCCTTAATAATGAAAAAATAATTTGATCTTGCTGGGCCTCAGTTTTTATATCTGTAAAAAGAGAGTCTGGAATACAAAATCTTTTCGGTCTCTTCACGCTTTAAATTTCCTAGCAATTAGATTTTGCTTTTACCATAACAAGAGCATATTATAAAGGAAAATACAACAAAAATTGTATCTGAATATTTTTAGACCCATTGCCCAAGTAATTTGGGCTCTTGTGATTTCTTTTGAAACCTTGGCCGCTTAACAAGTAGGGCGGAGTATACACATCCATGTGGCTGTCTTGTGACTGAAAAACCACTGTGATTTGATAAACCCATTAAAAAACTTTAGCTGCATGTAGTTACTGGAATTCAGAAGGAAAAACACTAATGGAAATTTAAAAGAATCAAGATTTGAATCCTGGCATGGATAAATAACACGAAAGTTTACATAAATTAGACCTAGCAAACTGCCCCAAATTCAATCTTCTCTCATCTTATTTCCTAATGGAAAGGTATTTCTAATTGTGCTCTTCCTGTCTTATTTCCTCCCACTCTTTTTTACCCTCTCCCCCACTGATTGCAGGAAGAGCTACCCATGTGAAGGTGGTATGCCATTAAAATGTACAAAACTGGGAGCTGAGGAATTCTTTAAGAGGTACTTATGAGCAAGTACAATGCTCATTTCCGCTCAAAATGTTCTATGAACACTGTTTCACTTCTCTGGGCTTCAATTTACTTATTTGTAAAATGAGGGGAGTTTGGATTAGATCAAAGCTTCTTAATATGGGGGTTGAAGAAAATTTGGCAACAATAAAAGGTTTCTGAACACAATGACCAAAAATTAATTGGGCAACTTCACTGCAGCTTTGTTTCTGAACACACAACATGCACATTTTGCCCTGCACATCCATAAATGTTGCTAGAAACACCTTAGCTCAGATTTGACATGGGGTTGTGTAAAAATTTCTCAGGAGAAAAGGGGTTGCAAGTGGAAGAAGTTTAAAAAGCCCTGAACTAGATGACTTTTCTGGTTCCTTCAAGCTCTAAAACTACAAAGTACAAAGAAGCCAAATTTTCCTCTGACCTTGGGAACAGCTTATCCTGGAGGAAGATGGCAATTTGTCAGGTGGGTTGTTTTGCATTTGCCGCACAGCAGCACCTTCTACTTTCTGTTACCATCTCAGCTGGATGTGGAGAATCACCAGGCAAAGAACAGCAAGCATCCTTTGACCTTAAGCCTTGGGTCTCCTTGCTGAACCCATACCTTAAGGGAAGAGGAAGAGCAAAGTTGGTGGGGAATGAGACTTTTCTCCTACTGAGTCCCTCCCCTCCCCTTTTTTTTTTCCAGTTCAGTCTGCACCTTCAATCATTCTAGGTTCACTGGCTGAGGCAAGGCAGTTTTCTGTTGCCACTTCCAAATTCTTTCCTCCATTATACAGTAATAGTTCATATTTACTACCCATTCAAAATCTTGGTAGCTGTTGTCTGTAGATCTAGGTCAGTACCTTTCCTTCCTCAATGAGTTTTATATAAAAACTATAGTTCAAAATTTTCTCTCCTGCCCAACTCCTTTCATACTAAAAGGCTTCAACATTCATAAAGGCTCTTCCTCAAATATTCTAATTCCTCAACTTACTTACCTTTCATGAGCTACATGTCTTTTATCTTGCAGATCAGAAATATAACACATGTTGAACAATTTTGAAATTCCCTTATCTGACCACAACTTTTTCACCACAAAGTTTTAACCATTCTGCCTTTCCTTACACCATGACTTCCAATCTTGACTCCTCAATTTTCCCCTATGCTAGCCACTCTCCTTGTTTCCCCATCTTAACTTCTTGGTGAATGAAATCAACTTTGCACTACCCTCCTCTCTTGAAATCCCTGGTTCCTCAAGCTTGTTGATGAGACAAGGGAATGTCCCATGGATGTGAAGAGTTCCCTGCAGAATAAGCAGATGAAAACTGTTTCAGTGGCCATTTTGAAGGCTGCTGAAGCAGATGCTGTAGAATGCTTAGAGCTTAGTCAGACACAGATGACATCTTGGGCTATCACCAGTCATCCTGACATTTTGGCTTGCTACTAGATTTCAACAACTCAGAAAGAGAGAAGTCGATATCTACCTCACTTTAAATCCAATTCATGTGTGATGTTCTTGGTACTCTTTGTAATGAAGGACAAACAACAAAAGCCAACAAAATCTCTTTATAGAACCAAGTAGACTCTTCCAAGTTTCAGTCTTGGATCACTCCTACCGTTTTCTACCTTTGTTTCTAAATACTTGCTGAACAGAGATGGAGAAAATCACAGTTTAGTCTGAGTCCACTTCAAATTTATGTCACACAAGCTCAAATTTATGTCACACAAGCTCAAATGGGCCTTGATGTAGGCAATCCTTTTCTTTTCCAAACCTTTTCATCCCTCCCTTAAACTTCCATGTCTTTTCTTTCCCCCATCCTTTTACCTGAAAAATTTACATATTTTAAAAAATCGAAGTCATTCACCATGACTCTTTTCACTTCCTCTGCCACTCAATGCCTTTCACCACTGTCTCCTTCATTCCTGTCTCTCATGATGTAAGGTGAATTACTCCTTAATAAGGTCATCCCCTCTGCCTGTTCAAATGATTCCATTCTAAATCCTCCAACAGAATACCCCTTCTGTCATTCTTTCACTAACTTTTCTCTCTCCCTTCATACTAGCTCATTCCCTGCTGCCAACAAATGTGTCCATGTTCCCCCATCTTGAAAATACTTCCCTTGGTTTTTCCACTCCTGATACTATCTTTTGTCTTTACAAACTAAACGTTTCAAAAAGTAGAGCACAAGTACTTCACTTTCTCTCTTTTCACTTTCTTTTTAACTTTTAACTATTTGCAATCCAGTTTACAACTTTATAGTTCTACTGAAAATACTCTTCAATGTTATCAGTGATCTTGAGTTGCCAAATTTAATTGTCTTCTCAAACCTTATTCTCCTTGAAAATTCTAATTTTGGACACATTCTGGATATTTTCTCTGTCCCTGAAATGCTGTCCCTTCTAACTCATCTATTGACTTTCTTGGCTTTAAGTCCCAAATAAAATCCCATGTTTTATAATAAGTTTTTTGCTTCCTTTTTCAAGTATTTTGGGAATTGAGCCAAGTTTATAAAAATAAGCCATTCTCCAATTGATAAATGGTCAAAGGATATGAATTGGAAATTTTCCAAGGGAATCAAAGCTATCAATAGTCATGTGAAAAAAAATGCTTTCAATCACTATTGATTACAGAAATGCAAAATAAAATAACTCTGAGGTACTACTTCAAAACTATTAAATTGGTGAGGGCCGTTGCCAGTTCTGATGTTTATCTGGCCACCAGACCCAGATGACTCTAAAGAAAGGAGAAATTAAGGCTGGTGACTTTGCACAGATTTAATTCAGTTACGTGTCATTGTATCACTTCCCTGATATTATAGTTGTCTTCAAGAATAAAGGACAAACAAGAACAACAGTCAGATAGGTTAACATGATAGAAAAGGAAAAAGGCAAATGCTGGAGGTGGGGGGAAGGGCAGGAAAATAAGAAAACAATGCTGGGATTATGAACCAGTCCAAACAATCTAGAAAACAATTTGGAACTATGCTCTGAGGGCTATAATTATGTAAATTCTTCGATCTACTAAAACCACTAATAGGTCTGTTTTCCAGAGAGATAAAAGGAAAAGGACTTATATGTAAAAAAAAAAAAAAAGTTATAGTTTTTTTTTGTGGTGGTAAAAAATTGGAAATTAAGAGGATACACAGCAATTAAGGAATGGTTGAATAAATTATATGATTATGATGGAATACTACTGAGCTATAAGAAATAATGAGCAGGATAGTTTCAGAAAAACCTGAAAAGATTTACATGAACTGATGCAAAGTGAAGTGAACAGAACATCGTTGTACACAACAATGGTAATATAAAGACAATTGACGACAATTGACTAAAGGATTAAACTATTCTAATCAATCCAGGCAATTCTAAAAGATCTAAAAGATCCATGCTGAAAAATGCCATCCATCTCCAAAGAGAAAACAGATGGAATCTGAGTGCACACTGAAGCATACTTCTTTTACTTTCTCTATATTCTTTTTTTTTTTTTTGGTAACAACTAATTTGAAAACATATTTTGCATGATTTCATATGTAAAAAAAGAATTTTCCCCCAACCTCTCTTAATTCTGTTGTCTTTTGTATCCTGTACATAGCTTGTTTGCATGTATTTGTATGGTGTTTCCCCATTACGTTGTGAAGTCCTTAAGAGCAAGAACAAGTCTTTTTGCCTTAAATTTTTTTAAAACTTACTTTGAACTTAAATACAAAAAGTAAAAAAAACAAAAACAAAAACAAACATTTTCATGTTACTTAGCACTACAGGGAGGATTCAATTATAAAACCATGAATTTTCATTTCATAGTGATTTGTGAAAAAAATACACATTGTTTTCAGTTATCCTGTTTTTCTCTGCTTCCAAGTTTTCTTTTGTTCTATTGTGCACTTTTTTCCTACTTTCCTGCTCTAGAGAAAACTATAATTAAACACAAATATGTATATATACACCTATTTATGTGAAGAAATATTATTCACCTTATTTATCAGTTCTCTGGATGTAAATTGCACTTTCATAGGTCCTTTGTAGTTAATTTGAGTATAATACTCAAGGAAGACTGTTAAGAATATTGTCAGCAGTGACTAACACAGAGACAGTCCCTTTGTCACAGGACAAATCTATTCCCTTTACCTTTATAAAGATGAACGATGGAGGTATCCTTGAACTTCTGGGCATAACCTTCTCTTGTCATGTAAGCTGGAAAATTTCAGGTAGTTTTTGGACTGTTCCTCCCCTCCCTCCCAAGTCTCAGATGAAATAAGATCAACACCTGCTGCTTTACTACACAAAAGCAGCCTGATGGCATTCACAATCTCTTCTTCAGTTGAAACTACAGGTGGGGAGTGATTGATTTCAACTTGAGGTACATGATCAGTAGCTTCAGCATTGATAGATGGTGGTTGGTTGACTATGGAAATGCTCAGTCCATCTCTCTAGTATCATGTCTTTAGCACTGAGCAATTACATTTGAGTACTTGAAATGTATCATAGGTCTCTGGCCCATAAATAGCCTTCAGTGCATCATAAAAACACTTTGAATTGTTATTATCAGCATAAAACCGAATTTCATCTGCCTTCTTAACTGAATGCTACCTTCTTAGAGATAAACTATCTTGCTGTAATACTCTGTGGAGTTCTTGTTTTTCATTTAGCAGTTTCCCATCATTTTCATCAAACCAATCTGCGAATGTTCTGACCCAGATGAACAAAGGCAATGCTCTACACCAAATCTCTGAAAGCTGCCCACTCCTTTTCTGTCCATTGTTGCCACCAGTGTGTTGGCTCAACTTACCTTCCAAGTTTGTTTTCAGCCATGTTGTTAAAAACCTTCAATGAGGACAATCTTAGAATCAAAGTCAGCTACCTCATGATGGTAAATTTGTAAACTTGAAAAGGCTACAATCCAAAACTAAAGTGGAGGGAGTATTGGCGCATGATTTTTTGTTTGCAGAAGATTATGCACTCACTGCAGTTTTGAAGCTTGAGATGCAACAAAGTGTGAACAGATTCTCTGCTGCTTGTGCTAATTTTAGCCTAACAGTTAACACCAAGAAAACACAGGTCCCTTATCAGTCAGTACTACACCATCCATATGTGGAACCACCAGTTACAGGAAATATGAAGTTTTGAATGCTCTTACCTTGGCGGTATACTTTACAGGGATGTTCACATTGATAATGAGAGGACCCACACATTGCCAGAGCTTGCTCATTGTTTGAGAGGAAAAGTGTGGAAGAGGAAAGATAGTAGATGGATTACCAAACTGAAGATCTACAGAGTTGTGCTGACCTCTTTGTTGTGTGCCTGTGAAATTCAGTGTGTCAGCTCCATGCCAGGAAATTCAATCACTTCCATTTGAATTGTCTTAGGAAGATTCTGAAGATCACCTGGCAGGATAAAATACCAGACACTGAAGTCCTTTTTTGAACTAAACTGCTAAATATTCCAGCTCTGTTGCCGAGAGTACAACTTCATTGCTGGCCACATTGTTCAAATGCCAAATGTGCACTAATATAAAGACACTCTCGAGGCCTCCTTTAAGAACTTTAGAAGTGATTGTATGACATGGGAGACACTGGTACAGGACCATCAAGCATGCCGTGCTCTTGTCAGACAGGGTGCTCTGCTTTATGAGCAAAGCAGAATTGGATTAGCCCAGAAGAAATGTGAGATGCACAAAGTTAAGAAGCCTCCCCCCTCCCCACATGTTCCTAGGGACAATTTGTGTCTGAGCTGTGGTAGAGCACTCCGAGATCATAATGGTTTGATCTGCCACAACTGGACACACTGTATCTCAACTTAAACATAGTGATGTCATTTTGGTCTTTGAGAATGAAGGGACAATCATCAACCAACCAGAATACTCAATGACTTTGTTATTCAAAGTTCTTCTTTTACTACGTACATTTTCTTGTTTTTACTCATTTTGCTCTTCACAATTTTGTGTAAATTCATTCTTTCTATAACCAACCAGCTCATCATTTTTCACAGTGCAGGAGTATTCTATCATAATCATATACCCCAACTTGTCCAGCTATTGGACATCCTTTCAATTTCCAATTCTTTGCCACCATGAGAGCTGCTATAAATATTTGAGAACATGTAAATTCTTTTCCTTTCCCCCTAATCACCCTAAGAAATAATGCTACTTGCTGGGTCAAAGAATATGCAGTTTAATAAGTCTTTGGAATAATCCTAAATGGCGTTTCAAAATTGTTGGATCAATTCACAGTTCTACCAATGGAGAATTAAGTGTTCCAATTTTTCTACATACCCTCCAAAATTTGTTCTTTTCCTTTTCATTTCAGCCAATCCGATATAAGCTGATATCTCAATAGTTTTGATTAGCATTTTTCTAATCAATGGTGACATAGAGCAATTTTTTTATATGATTATATAGTTTTGTTTATATTCTTGACCACTTATCAACTAGGGAATACTTCATATTCTTGTAAATTTGATAAAATTCTTTATATATTTGAATTATGAGACCCAAACATGAAAAATTGTATAAAATTTTTCTCCCAAATCTTGGTTACCTTGGTTTTATTTGTACTAAACCTTTTTAATTTAATGTAATCAAAACTATCCATTTAACATCTCACAATGCGCTCTTATTTATTATTTTCCTACCTCTAAGCCTGATAGGTAATACGTTCCGTTTTCTTCTAATTTCTTTTATCTTCCTTTATATGTTGTAGATCACATATCCATTTTGAACTTACATCAGTAAATTGTATAAGATATTGGTTTATGCTTAGTTTCTGCCAGACTGTTTTCTAGATTTTCCAACAAGTTTTATCAATGCATTCTTATCCCCAAAGCTTAAATCTTTACATTTATCAAACACAAGATTACTCATTTTCTGCTGTAAATTGTATGTCTCTCTGTGTTCCATTGTTTTGATGATTTTTAGTTTTGATGATTGTTGCCTTTTAAATCTGGTACCTTTTTCCTTTATATTTTTTCCCCATTAATTTCTTTGATATTTTTGACTTTCAAACCAAATTAATTTCATTATTATTTTTCCTAGCTCAGTAAAATTTCTTAGTAATGTAATTGAGATGGCATTAAATAGGTTAGGTTGTCATTTTTATTATATTGGCTCTGCTTCCCCACGAATAATGAGTATTTATCCAGTTATTTATCTGACTTTATTTGTATAAAAAGTGTCTTATAATTATGTTCATGTAACTAATGCGTTTGTTTTTGTGGGTATCTTTCTAGCTATTATATACTGTCTATAGTTATTTTATAGGGTATCTTTTACTATCTCTTCTTGAAGGGGTTTGTTGGTGATATATGGGAATGCTGATAACTGATATGGTTTTTATCTTATAACCTGATACTTTGCTAAAATTGTTTCAACTAATTTAATTGAATCTTTAGGATTTTCTAAATATTTCATATTGTCTGCAAAAAGAGATTGTTTTAGAACCTCACTGCCCATTCTGATTGCTTCAATTTCTTATTCTTCTCTTATTGCTATTGCTGGAATTTCTAATACAATACTGAATATTTAGAACCATGGGAATCCTTTTTTCACTCTTGATCTTACTGTAAAAACTTCTAGCTTATCCTCATTACAAATAATGTTTTCTTGTTTTGAGCAAATGCTTCTTATCATTTTAAGGAAAACAATTTATACCTGTGTTTTCAAGTTTTTTAAATAAGAATGAATTGTGTTTTAGCAAGTTTTTTCTGCACCTATTGATATAATTACTTTTTGATTTTAACTTACTGATATCAACATTGAAAGAATCAGTTATATGATGTTACATTTATAGTCTTCCTTATGTTAAACCATCTCTGCATTCCTGGTAATTTGGTCAGAATGTATAATTTTTGTACTGTACTGTTATAGCCTTTTAGTATTTTATTTAGGATTTTTGTATCCACAGTCACTAATGAAATTGGTCTATAATTTTCTTTTTATTTTTGCTCTTCTTGGAATAGGTATAAGAACGTATTTGTTTCATAAAAATTGTTTGGTAGGACTCCTTTGTCTATTTCAATTAATTTATTTAATTTGGAATTAGTCAATCTTTAAATGTTTGGTAGAATTCACTTGTAAACTCATCTGGTCCTAATACTTTTTTCTTAGGAAGTTCATTTATGACTTGCTGAATTTCTTTTTCTAAACTATTTTTATCTGGATATTCTATTTCTTCTTCTATTAATCTAGGCAGGTCATTTTTGTTTTTTTAGTTACTACTCTTCCATTTCACTTAAATTGTTAACTTTATTGGCTATAATTGGGCAAAATTACCCCTTGTAATTGCTTTGTTAGTTGTTACTTATCCTTTTCATTTTTAATACTACAGATTTTATTCTTTTAAAATCACATTAACCAATGGTTTATCTATTTTACTGTTCCTCCTTCTCTCCCCTTTCAACCTCCCCCCTTCCAAGCCAAAACCAACTTTTAGTTTTATTTATTAATTCAATTGTTTTTTTATATTCAAGTTTTATTAATCTCATCTTTAAGTTTTAGGATTTCCAATTTGTTTGGGAATTTTTAATTTGTTCTTTTTCTAGTTTTTTAAATTGTGTGTCGAGTTCATTCATTGCACATCCAATTTGTACTGCTCTTTCTCTATTTTATTAATATAAGCATTTAAGAAAGAAATTTTCCTCAATGTCCTTTGGGTTTTGATGTACTGTTTCATTACTATCACTCATTAATGAAACTGTTTCTATACTTTGTTCTTTAAGCCACTCCTTTAAGATTAGGGTTTTTTAAGTCACTTATTTTTTAATATATGCTTCCATGGTTCCTTATTAAATATAATTTTTATTGCATTATTATTGGAAAATAATGCATTTAGTATTTCTGTATTTAACTATAAAGTTTTTATGTTTTAATATGAGGTGAATTTTTGTAAAAGTACCATAATTGCTGAGAAAAAAACCTGTATTCTTTTTTAATTTTCATTCAATTCTCTCCAGATAGCCATAATGTCTAGCTTACCTAAAATTTTATTCACCTTCATAATTTTTTTCTTACTTATTTTTGGTTGGATTTATCTGAGACTAGAGTGCAGTTCCTTACTATTATTTACTATTTTTATTTAATTTTTCCTTTAAAAATTTAGATGCTATAGCAGTTGGTGCATCCAGGTTTAGCATTATTGTCTAATTTCCCTACTTATCTCTTAATTAAATCTATTTTAGCTTTTAATTTTGTCTGAGATTATGATTGCTACATCTGCTTCTTTTTTTAAACACAACTGAAGCATAATCAATTTTATTCAAGCCTTTAACTCTATGTGTCATTTTTAAATGTTTCTGGTAAAAAAAAAAAATTAAACAAAACCCAAAACAAAACATATTAGTCCATTCTGATTTTTAATACACTCTGCTATTTGTTTTTTGGTTGAGTTCATCCAATTCACCTTCAAAATTACAATTATACTTTCCATATTGGTGAGATTAGAGGTTTGACATCTCTGTGCTCTGAAAAATCCACTTAAAACTTTTTGGCTCTCTCTTTGTACAAGATAAGTTTGATTTTTCCTTTTTTCTTTTTTAGGGTACTTGTAGTACTTTATTGTCAAATTTGGATATACTTATGGTATTAAAATAAATTGATATTATACTATACATATTTATATGCATACACATATACATTTTATAATATACATATGTTTTATGCATTTCTTAGTTTCAGAAATTTTCCAATATTGTCTTCTTTCATGTCTTGTCTGCAAAACTCTGCAAATTACCCCTCTAATTCTCCTTTAATTTCTTATGCTGAACCCATGATATATCTTAACTGGGAAAGTCGTTATGTAGAAGGGATAATTGTAATTACTAGTTGTATATTTCCCTTCATCCTATTTTTCCTCATTCTTCTCATAAGTCTGATTTGCTTGTAACCATTATCTCCTCAATCCCCGACCTTCAGAATCCCTCCCTTATCCTCTTCCCCATCCGCCTACTTTTTGATCTTTGCACCCTTTTAAAAGTTCCATCTTTATCATATTGCCTTGCCTTTTTATTTCTTTAGAAATTTAGAAGACTTATATACCCTCCTAGATGTATATATTATTCTCTTTAATAGGTCTTCCAGTCACATCCTGTTTGAACGAAATAATTGCTTCATTTTATCTCTCCTTACCAGTTTTGTTTTTTAGAGCATCCCATCATACTCAACTTAACCTCAAGTTCTATCTATGTATGTTCTGTTCTTTCAAATTTCCCAAGTAATGAAAATGTTTTCAATACATTAATATTTTTTTTAAATATAAGAAGCAGTTTGATTTCCCTTATACCTGGTCTTTATTTAAAATAGTTTGACTTCCCTTATACCTGGTCTTTATTTAAAATAGTTTGACTTCCCTTATACCTGGTCTTTATTTAATGTTTGTTTACCTTTTATTTCTCCTGATCTTCTATGTCAAAATTTCCATTGAGTTCTTGTCTTTTTGTTATAAATATCTGAAAGCCTTTCAATTAATTACATATCCATTTTTTTCTTCCATTCAGGATTATATTCAGTTTTGCTGAGTAACTTATTCTTGGTTGCAAACGCAGCTCCTTTACTCTTCAAAATATAATGTTCAAAATCCTCCATCTTTTAATGTAGAAGCGGGTAAATCCTGTGTTATCTTGACTGTAGCTCCAAAGTATTGGAAGTTGTTTTTTTTTTTTTTTTAAACTTGCTTGTAGTATTTCCTCCTCAAACTGGGAGCTTTGAAATTTAGCAAAAATGTTCCTCTGTGTTTTCATTTTGGGATCTCTTTCAGGTGCTGAATGATGGACTTTTAAAAATTTGTGTTTTATCCTCATGTAGAAATTCAGGGCATTTTTCCTTAATAATTTCTCATGTTATTTAGACTTTAAAAGGTAATCCAGCAATTCTTATATTGTCTCTCCTCTATCTATTCTTCAGATCAGTTGTTTTTCTAATCAGGTATTTTAAATTCTCTTCTGCTTTTTCATTCTATTGATTTTATTTCTTGGTATCTTATGAAGTTATTAGCTTTCCCTTACCCAATTCTAGTTTTTAAGGAGTTTTAAATCTTTGTATCTTTTTCCAATTGGCTGACTTTTTTTTTCATAATTTTCTTGAATTGTTATTTTTTTCCTCTTAATTTCCCTTTAATCTTGCTGATTTTTAAAGTTTTTTTAAAAACTTTTCCAGGATCTGTTTTTTGGCTTGTGCCCAATTTGACATTTTCCTTTGAAGTCTTCTCTATCCCAATTAGCTATTTATGGTTATTTCTTCTTTGCTTACTCAATATTACTACTATTATTTTAAGGGCTCCTCAGCCACACTGTCACCACAAATACTCTCACTCTGCTCCATTCCCTTATTAACCTATCATTTCTTTATTGTATTACCACTAATGTTAGATCCAACTAACAGCCCCAGGTACAACCCTATCCCAGTTACTAAATAGGCAATTTGATGTAGTAGAAAGCCAAATATTTATGTCTGATTTTTGACTCTTAAGAATTTTTCCTCTGAACCTGTTTCATTATTAAGAAGAGGGCATTGAAGTACATTAATTCTGAGGTTGTTTTTACCTCTAAGTGATTCAAATCAGAGGTTCTTACCATAGAATCCAAATCTCTTAAGAGAATTCAAGGAAAATATGAACTTGGATGGGGGAAAAAACCAAACATCATTATTTTTGTTAACCTGTAGAAGTTTAGCATTTCCTTCAGTTATTTAAAAATATTATTCTAAGAATCCATAGGCTTTGTCAAGCTCCATGACATAGGAAAAGGTTAAGAAACTCTGACTATGCCAAAATTTTATATATCTTTGTAAAGTCTGGACATTACTTTGAAAACTATAAACTTCGGGTTTGGAGAGCTCTTAAAAATTAACATAATGAAATCACAATCACGTATACTTTATTCAACATAATACACTAAAAATCTAGAATTGTATCTCACAGGTTTAAACAAATTTGATTATGACTAGTTTAATTTAGATGATGGTAATTCAATCTAGATTCTATTTCTTGCTCCATCATTGATTTGGTAATGTAAGTTTAGTTAACAGCCTGATCTTGTAAAAAGGATACATACTCCCAGGATTACTGTGAAAACATAAGGAGAACGTGGACGTGAAATTCCTTTTTAAAGTTAAAATTGCTATACAAATTTGTGAGGCTAACACAGGCAGTCTCTGTTCTGTGAGTTTTCATGACCCTAGACGCTCCTGCTTTTCTTATCTGCTTCTTCAGTTACCTTGCTGACTTGCCAAGCATTATCAGGGTGTGAGAGTATTACCCAAGATTTTATTATATGTTCTCTATCCTCTCTACACTTTCAGGTTTAATTACCAGCCTTATGTAGAACCTAATTATAGGTTCTATGTAGCAAATTAGTCTCTTCTCTTTTCCTTCAATCTTGCATCAATAGCAGTTTAGTAGACCTTTCGCACTTAACATATCCAAATAATTAGTCATTATCTTTCTTCTCAAACACACTCCAACTTCAAACTCCTCTATAACAGTTAACATTCTTCCAGTCTTTCAGATATGTACCCTACTATTCTCAACTCCTTACTCTATCATACCCTATATAATCTGAACAGTTGACAAATCTTACTTAAAATTGATATTTATTAAAGCATTCTACTATATGCTAAGCTCTGTGGAAATAAATACAAAGAATGAAACAATTCATACTCCTGAGCTTCTGTTCTACCTCTTTAGCATCTCTTTCAGGTAGATGGGCCATCACTTCTCACCTTCTAATTGGATTCTAATTTAAGTTTATGTTTCTCCTTATGATATTTTCTCCAGAGTTGCCAAAGTGAATTTCTTTAAGGGCAGATCTGTCTGGCCAGGTCATTTCTTTACTCAGAAAACTGAAGGGAGAAAAGTTCCCTACTGTAATACAAATACACTGTATATGTTACAAATTACAACAAGAAAACTGCAAATACAAACTTCTCTATAAATCTTGTTAAACTTGACCCTAACTTTTTTCCCCAACTTTACTATACATTAATATTTTGGGATATAAATTAATATTTTGTTCATGAAACATGATATGCTATCTTGTCTAGGTGCCTTTACATCCATTTTCCCCATGCCTCAAATGCACATCTTCATTTTTGCCTCTTAGAATCCTTCTCTTTCAAGGCATAGCTTAAGTACTACTTTCCACAAGAAGCTTTTCTTGATTCTAACTGGACCTGTTAAGTACCATATTTATTTTCTTTGTATGTATTATATTCAGAGAGGTAATATTGTAGTTGATCAAGTCTCACTTTTGGCATTTACTGCCTGTAACTTCTTGGGCAAGTCAATTAATTAATTTTTAATTATTTTTAGACAACTAAGACTATAAATTGCAGAGAAGGTGGCAAAATTGCATTGGTAGAAGGAATTTGCTTACCTAGTAATTCCCAAAACCAATGAAATCAAAGGTCTAGTTCATATCACTATCCTTATACTTACATATGTTCTTGTTTCATCTTTTAGAAGGTAAATTCCTTTTAAAGCAGGGATTATTTCAGTTTTTGTATTTGTATCTCCAGGCACATAATACATTACGTTTGTTGATTGATTAAAGAAGTAGTAGTCCAAACAAGATTAGGTGATGTGTCCAGTCATATAGCAAGTGATAGAACAGGTAGTTGAAAAAGATCTTTTTTACTCCAAACCTTTTGATGAAAACAAAGCAAAAACAAACAAGCCCATATTCAAGTCATTGATATAAGATTAAGAGTCCCTTTCCAAAACTCCCAATTGAAGTTATTTAGTGCTTCCTTCAAATATTTAGACATTGGAAATAGCTACATTTTTAAAAGGCTCTCAAATTTAAGAGAAGCAAGACTAAGTTTAATAGAATGGATCAAACCCTATTTCCTTCCAAACTTTCCTAATTACAGTCAAAGGCACTATTATTTTTACAGTTCCTTAGGATTACAACCTAGTTGTCCCATTCTTGACTCCTCATGTTTTCATCCCCCATATTTAATTTGCCTTATAGTATATTTTCTTTCATGACAAAAACATGATTTTTATTAAAAAAAAAAAGATGTACCTGGCTTTTAAGGATGTATTACAGCAAAAGATGGGCAGTTTATATATATGATAATACTGTCAAGGTGTCTTGATAAAAGCAGCAAGGAAATTGCTAAAAACCTATGACACTGAATATGTACAATAAAGAATATGTAGCATGACCAACACCAGTGACTTTTCCATCCAAATGTACAATAGCTGACATTTACATGGTCCTTTTAAGGTTTTCAAGGAACTTTACACAAACTATCTTATTTGAGCCTTCCTTTTGAGGAAGATTATGAAGATCATCTGGCACAATAAGACATCAAAGACACTGAGATCCTTTCTTGAACTAAACTGCCAAGCATTCCAACTTTATTGCAGAAAGTACAACTTCATTGAACTGGCCATACTGTATGAAAGCCAATGTATGCTTGTCAAAAAAAATTATTTTATGGAAAACTCACACAGGGTGAGTGCTTATAAAAAGTGACACAAGGACATTCTTAAAGTATCTCTTAAGAACTTTAGAATTGTTTGACATGGTTAACACTGGCATAGGACTGTCCAGCACGCTATGCCCCCACTGGAGAAAGTGCTATGTTCTATGAGCAAAGCAGAATTGAATTAGTTCCCCTGCAAAAGTTCATAGGAATTATTTTGTGTACGACTTGTGGCAGAACATTCCAAATTTGTATTGATCTGATCAGCCACAGTTGGACACAATGTTAACTTGACTCTAACATAGTGATGTCATTTTGATCCTCTTCAAGAACAAAGGGCAGCAGCCACTGTAAGTACATGTATCATTATCCATGTTACAGATAGCCTTCAGAAGCTAATTTGTGGCTTTTATTGCCACACACTGGCTTTATATTTTACTATTCTCTTTAATGCTATTGGATTCTAGAAAACTGTGATAATCATTAGTGTATCAGAAAAGCCCTAGGTTCAAAACTTACCTTTCATATTCACTAGTTGTGTGGCAACGGGCAAGTCATCATCTTTCTAAGCTTCAGTTTCCTTATCTGCAAAATGGAGATAATACCTGTAGAACTCACCTCACAGGGTAATGATCAAAAGAAGATATTTGTAAAGTTCTTTGCAAACTTTAAAATGTATATACATGACAGCTATTTTATTTGAAAAGATGAGGCTTTTTTTGTTGTGGTTGATGTTGAACATCCTATCATTTTGGCATGCGTTAAATTTATGTTTTCAGCAATGTTTTTCTCTTGTTTTTCTTGATGATTCTCAGACAGGCTTTTGTTGAATTAAAAATCTATGAAAGTTAATCAGTTAGTCTTGGACTCACATACTGACTGGTTGTTCTCACCAAGGAACTATAGGTATAGTCCAAAAAGGATCAGTCAGTTTTAGGACTTGAAAGAAACTATACTCTTTCAATAAGTAAATTATTCAATATATTCAAAATTTTCAATAGGTAAAATTATGGTTGCATTCAGATTATTGCTAATAGTACCTTATATTTATGTACCACTTTAAAGATTATTAACATTTTCACAATAATGCTGTTAAGGTGCATAGTGTAATTATTTCTATTATTATAGATGAAGAATTGGGTAAAGAGTTATATGACTTATCCAGATTCACACAACTAATATCAAAGGACTTGTACTTTCTCATTCTAAAATCAATATTCTTACTGTTTTGTGATGATGCTCAGTAATAAATATATTTTTATAGAGACACTGGCAAATGTACTGAAGTCTAATGAGACTTTTTTAAACAGGTAAAAATGGTTAGAGAGTAAATTCAGATTTGGAGGTGAAAGGGATTTTGGAAAACTCTCCTCAATTTATAGATGAGAAAGCAGAAGTCCAAAGAAATATAGTTTAAGATCACATCGCTATTATGTGGCAGAGCCAAAATATAAAATCAATTTCTGACTTAATCTGTAATCAATTACTAAGAATCTATATGCCAGGCTGAATCATGCTAGACAATGGGATGAATGAAATAATATTTACTATTATGAATGTTAAAATGTAATGTTATATTCTATGAAATTAATAATATCTAGTATATTCTTTTCATTTATGCTATGATTTTTCTATTATTCTCTTTCAGACTGTCTCCTAATCTAAGAGTGATCAAAACAATTCTTTTGTTCCTGCTTCCTGAATCTGCATATTCCTAATAGATCCAGTTTCTCTGTAAATTCTTAATTCTAGTACCAGCTTCAGGCAGTGATTAGACTTCTCTCTTACCCCTGATGATAGCTTTGGCCTATTAAGAACTCACCAGGAAAACACAAATAGGTAACCCTAAGTTATGTTTCCATAATCAAGATAACATGAGCAGAAGAAAATGATTTCTTGATGGCTGAAGAATGTGAGCTTGCCCTCTCAAAATTTGGTGAATTTACTGAGTGCAAAAAGGGGTGAAAATTTTCAGAAAAACGTTTTCTACAGTTAACTCTCTATGTGCTGCTGGGTAAGTGATTTAGAAGTTCAATAATTAATTTTTGCAGGACTAGGGAAAATAAATGGGGAAAGTACTTTGGACTTTTTTTTCTTCATTATTATACTTTCCGTGTTGTTTCAATCTCTAGAATTTACCATTTCTCTTATGTTAAACATATTAAATTTTTATGTTAAATTTGGATACTTCGTATGTTTTTAGTTATTTCAAATATAAATGATAAGAGGAAAAGCTGAACTGCTAAAATAATGAAAACTTATTAATGTTTAAAATTTATATTTACCCCATAAGAACACACAATCAATATTAAAAATTTTTATTGGAATTAACTTTTTAGTTACAAAAACAGAATTTTATTAGGAGTTACAAACTATAGAAACTTGGTTTTTCATGACTGTATTACATACATACAGTTTAAATACAAATGAGCTATATAGTCAATTATGCTAAAGAATCATATATTTACTAACAACTTAAGTTCTATGAATTTATTAAACATTTATTGCTATACACTTATGATATTTTTCCTAACAAGCCTGCAGTAACTACATTAAATGCCCCTGGATTCCATTTATTAACAAAGCAAAACAGCTACCCCATTAGCTAAAATGTTGCATACTGGACAATACTTGATAAATTGCATGTCACACGACAGTTCTGTCATGTTCCAACTTCACAAAATTAAATATTTAGAAACTTTATTATGAATCACATGAAGAGCACTCATTGTTATATTTAATTGATCCATTTATTATGAAATGTAGCCATTTTGATGGACATAGGCTACATAATAAAGAAGTATGATGAAAACCTAAGTCTATGGCATTCTTTTAAGCTATTATTTTAAATATATTTAAAAAATGTATTATAATATCAAAAGGTTCACTTAAGTCCATGCTAACTTGGAAGGCCAAAAAGACCCGTCTCTTTACATTGTGTCTTAAATAAATTATTTAAAACTCTGTTTAAAATGTGAGCAATACATTCTTACAGCTAGCTAGGCATGATGGGTGCTTATCACATTTTTTTTTTTTTTTTTGCACAGTAGGTTATAGCTTGCTGACAGGATCATCAGACTAATGTATCATAAAAATGACCTATATATATATATATATCATAGTTTGAATTTATTTTAAAAATGACTTTTTAAAGGTTTTTTCCTTTACTTTAATAGAAGCTGCCATAAAGTGAAGAAAGCTTCAATCCAGATGAGCTGAAATTACTGCACTAACTTACTTTAATACTTAAAATATCTATGTTAACTTTTTTAGAGAAGGCGCATACTTAAAACTTCCTAAATCTTTTCATCTAAAATACAGAAAAATTTTAACCTATGTGTTCTGGTTGATTTTTATTAAATTACCGAAATGTGATTGATTAAATCAAATTATGACAGCAAAAGTTACCATATTAAGGAAGCCTATTTTGGTATTCAGAGTCATTAAGTACAGAGAAAAATAAGATATACCAAATTACAGAAAACACATGAATACTGGTTAATTGAATGGAGTTTAATGGTTGGGTTTTCATGACATTTTCTAAACATCTGAAAAAAGAAATTCCTGTTCAAATGTAAAAAAATATTATTTTAGTGATCATTATGACATTGCTTGACCGAATACATAAAAATAGTTGGTAATTAGTAATCAAAATTCAAAGTAGCATTTTTTCTCCCATAAAAGCATCTGGTATTATTGTCCATTGTCTTCAAAATCAATTGTCTTATTTTCAGATGTAAATGATGCCCTGAAGATCAAGTCTGTTAGCTCAAATGGATGCATAATATTTTTATCTATTTTTAATGGCTCATGGAGACTATCTTGTGGAGCCAACATTGATTTTACTTGAAAAGCTCTGAGGCAAAACAATCCCTGTATAGCTAAATAGAGGAATTAGGAAATGCAATTTTTTCTCTAGATCTTGGGCAGAAATGGAACATAAATATAGAAAACATTGCTTTATACTAAGGGTAGCAATAATTCCAATCCAGCAGAAGTTTACCAGGATAAGTATAAGTCTAAGTATTAATAACCAAGATGTTTAATAGTCATTTTCCAAAGAGAGGGACATATTAGGTTGAAAGGCAGAAAAATGCATATATTTAAAGGAGAGATATATTCTTAGCTACAAACATAAGAAACTTAAAGGGTAGCTTTTTAGTGTAATGGCATTCTCAAGATTTTAAGTATTATGATAAAGACTTAGTTTTAAGAAAATAAAACTTTTATCTTCTAAACTGAAATGGAGTGACCAAGTTTACTTTTTGGTATGAATATAATTTTATGAAGCAGAAAAGGTTACTGAATTGTAGAGCTCTTAGTAAACAAATCTAACTACTTTAAAAAATTCTGAATCCTTAATGTTCAATTAGGACTTCCACTTCACAAGGATTTTATCTAGCCCTTTTTACTTACAATTAATTTCTTTGATTTGGTACAAATGTTGAAATATTTTCCAAAAACCTTCAAAAGTTTCTTAAAGGTTTCATGAATGTATGTTAAATTATTTTTTGTCCTTTAAACTGAGGTGGTTTCTCTGAAGCACAAAGAATAATTTGTAGCAATACTTTATATTTTAATTCAACCTTCCCTTCATATACAATTTATAGTTTTTGAATCATATGAGGACCAAGAAAAAAGATTAGTAGTTAGTCCCTTTAATTTAACATTCTACATATATGGCCATTTTTATCATGACTTGTAATGAAAAAGGCAAGGCCATTTAAAAATAAAGCCAACACACTGATCTGTAAAATAGTTAAAGTTGCTATGGTACATCATTTGTTAAAATGCAAAATTACAGAAATTAAGCATGACAATTTTCCAATAGATACTCTATTGCCTTCTTTTAAGATTGGTTTTGTTACTTTTTTTGTGTGCATTAATGAATTTTCAAAGTTGCTCAGTCCTTTTTTTACTTATACAGTTGGAGAAAAAAAAAAGTATTATATTACCCTCATAAAACTGAATGAAAATAATAATGAATCCATGGAAATATTTGGGTTTTTCCAGATAATACTTTCCTTGATATACATTTTAAATAATAGCACAATTGTTCATGAAATTAGAAAATACTTCAAATGTAAATGTTTTTGGAATACAATTACTCTTGGACCTATAATTTACAACATTTTTAGAACATTACATGCCTTGGTATATACTTAATAAGCTAGAAATGTGAAAAAGGACTAAAACTTATCCTGCAAATACCAGACAAATGGAGTAAATATACTGTTTCATGATATTTTGAATATGGCTCTAATATCAGAACACAAGACTTTCTACACAGGATATTGTTCTCACAAATAATTACAGTAAAGGAAAACATGTACACATAGATGGAGTGGCTTTAGGATGTGCCAAAATACGCTTGAACGTTCCTACATTGCTAAATTTTAGTGTTCAGCTGAAGTATATTATTCCAAAACATTAAATTGACATCCCCAACAAATTATATACATCAATAGACAGTTTATTGTCCTACATGACAAATGGGGTAATAAAAGAGGATAAAAAACTGTCCTAAATTACAACAATTGGGCGATTTACCTTTTGGAATATTTATTCCTGTTCAACAAGAGTGCAAAAAAGCTTTAGGTAATAGAGTGGACACAAAATTATAATGTAGTTGAGAATATCTAACTCCTAACACATAGTATGATATAATCTCATTAAATATTAAGATTGGATTATGAAAACAACAATTTCAATATTATTAATTTATGTAACCACTGTTGCTATAATGCCCACTCTATAAGAACTTAATTTTGTTTAAGAGGAAGATGTTTTCTCCTAAGAACAGCTGAGATGTACCTAAACTGATGTAAATTTTTAAAAGACAGTTTAACATTTTATAAAAAATATCAACTCTTCCATACTACATTAACAGATGATCCTAAATTCTATTTTAAAAGGTTAAATAGAAAATTCAGTGTTTTTTTTTTTTAAATTCAAGACTAATTTATTTTTTAAAACTGTAAGTCTTATAAGCCAAGACATGAAAGCATAGACAGGTGGATGATTTACTTTCAATAAAGAAATATATATATGTTCTCTCAAGATATAATATGTATATATATTACATATATATGTGACACACACACACATATATATATGTTGCATATATAGGTATATTTAAACTGCAGAGATGCCAGAAAACACTTACACTTCATATATATCAGTGACAAGAGGATCGGTAATAAATATACATGTATTATTAACTGTATTTTAAGAATGTCAGATTTGGCCATGGAATATAGTATGAAACAAATAGTCCTTACCTGACAGACCTCTAAAATTCTTAATATAAATTATTTAAAAGATATATTTGGATAAGAATTCAAATGATAAATGAAAAATATTAGATATTTTAGCAAAATATTTAAAATAGACAAAACATACATAAAAACTTAAATATAGTGAAACTGGATAATATGAGAATGAGTATATATCTAAACATATTCTATATCAAGATATGGCCTTTTTGAGCCCAGCCTATCTTACAAACAGTTTGTCTTAACTGCTTTAATACACTGTGGTTGTGTTTATACAATATAAAACACATCTGGATGAAAACTGAGAAATTTAATCACTTAGAGGTTTCTAAAGTATCTGTGTATGAGGAATCAAGTAGATAAAATATCCAGATGACTCAATTTTCAGTTTTTTAATCTAGACATGTACTGTCATGTAGCTGTAGCCTCTGTTCTACTTATCAGAGATAAGTATATGTTACCATAAATGTTTATGAATTAATAAAGGAAACCATGATTTTATCCTGCACCTCTAATGTTCTGAGCAATGAATTGCAAGATTCCTTTTATTCCCTTTACAAAAAGCAAAGACACCTTTAACTTAGGCACATTCATTAACTCAGTACCAAACCACACATGGAGCTAGTAGCTATTTAGTGTTTGGGATAATAGCCAAGATTTTACTTAACAGAGTCAGTAGAAGAAGGTGGAGTAAGAATTGAATCTTCTGCTCTGAATTCTTTCCTAGGATGAAAGTGAGGGCTTCGGGTATATCGAGGTTTCAGTCCCACAGATGAAGGCTGAGAAAAACTTCTTCTCACAGAATGTAACCTTGGTTCCTATCATGATATTAAAAAAAAATAAGGATTTTTCCCCCAATCTATAAATATTAGAACAATATAATTTGCATTCAGTGAACTCAAAAATAAAAAAATGAACATTTTATTTTATATACTGTTTTTGGGAGGGGAGGAAAGAGAATGGATGGTTTCTTGACTTTATTAGTGTGGTCAGAAACTTTTTTGTGTGGAAACTATTTTTAACAATAACAGATCAACAATCCATTCTCCAATTATAGTCTTACATTGTTGCTCAGGGCATTAAGAGGTTAAATGATTTGTACATGATCATACAGCTAGTATGTGTCAGAGGCAGAATTTGAACCCAGGGCTTCCTTCTTCCAGGACTCTTTTATCTACTATAGCATCCTTTCTATTATTTTATATCACATATTTGGACAGAGTCACATTACATAGAGAAAAAACTACCCACTATTTGTAGCCTTATGAATAATAACTCAGCACAGTGATCTAAATGAGAGGTGCTCAATTTGACCCAACATGAGAGGTGCTAAATTTGACCCAACTGAGGGTTGGCACAGATAATTTTTTGCTCAGGAATCAAAAAGGCATCCTTTGCATTCACTATGTACCAAATAAAAACAGAAGGGAAAGGAGCCTATAAATTTAGAAACAAAAATCTCTGAAATCTAATAATATGCTCAGGCTGTCACTATTTTTGTGAGATCAAGTATTTGTGGACTCAAAAGGTAGCAGAGAGATCCAATATATTTCCTATATGTAATGGTAGGGAAAAACTATTTAAGTGGTGCTCCAGTAAAAACAACTTTCTAATGTTGAATGAATATACAATAGTAATTTATCAAATTGTATTTCTAAAATATTTTAAAAGTTGAAATAATTCTAAAAATGCTCCATTTAACAACTGATATAGTGGAGGGCATCAACTATTTAAATTAGTAAAGCAAAGTACTTTTTATCTTTCAAAAAAGATGCTAGTTGATTATAAAACTTGATGGACATTACTGAAATTGTCAGGAGTTAACTAGTTTCAACAGCTTTTTAAAAAAGGATTCAGGAAAAGACCTTAAAAGCACTTTATTCTGGAACACCTGTTAGTCACATATAATTTTCTGCCTAAAAAGTTTTGCAATTTGTGTAGCTTTCTGGAAAATTCATTCATATAATTTCAGGACTATACAGCAGTTTTTAACCAGAAAAGAAACAAATTTAAAGATATATTTTACATTAGGTTTATGCTATCTAAGATAAGTTTTATATAGTAAAGTACCTTGTCTCACAAAATTTAAAAAAATTTTCCATCAAGAATTGCCATAGTTACATTAAAATGAACACCACAATAATTTTCAGCTATGTACTTGATAGAGTTGTGAGGAATGTATTATGGTTTTATCTGTTTATTATTCTCATGTCAAATTCTTCTAAAACAAAATTTTTAATCAATTAAGTTTAATTGTCTTAAGAAGAATACCTAACCTATCAGTGTGGTGATGAGGATATTGATATTATAAAGCAGCAATTATTACAGCTTAAAAGTGGACAGAATGTGTAGGGCCTGGAGTCAGGAAGACCTATGTTTAAATCCTACTGTAGACACTTATAGTTTACTGTGAAAGGGAAATCCTACTACACCTAAATACTTAAATATGTATCCTGCAACTATAAATGATTTAATGGCCAACCCTGGAAAGAATTCTATCCTTATTACTCTAACCATAGCTACTCATATCTATGCTTACAGGCAATGACTACTTGATAATTACATTAATTTTTCTCCATTTAAAAAACATTTCAATTGTTTCAATAAACATCCCTTTAGATAAGACATTTTCAAATGTTCTGATGCTAGTAACCATTTTCTGATACTTTAGAGATCGAAATATTCTAGTGACTTGGTGAAAGTAGCACATGGTGATGCCAAAAGTGATTTCTTAAGCTATTACATTTCTTAGGATTTTTTAAACCACCTTGAAAGGGCCTCCTACAGTTGAGTCAATATGGCAGCAATGATGACTTTGATATCCATTAGGAAAAACTTATCTTCCAGAATAAAGTTGATAATCCTTTGTACTCTTTCTTGGCTAGGCCAAATCTGAAGTTTTATGTTCATTTTAAGATGCACATTGATAAACTGGAGTGTTTTTACAATGGGGCAAGAAGGATGATGAAGGCCTTTGAGTACATATTATAGGGGAATTGGTTAAGAGAATTTGGGATATTTAGTCTGAAGAATACAGGATTCAGAGTTATCACATATAATAAGAATTAACAATTGTTCTTTCTGGCTTCTGGGATCAGAAGCAACAGCAATAGATAGAAATCTATAAAAAAGCAAATTTGGGCTATCTCAAGTTCTCCCTTAATTAGAGGTCTTTTTGCTGTGGCCAATTATTTGTTGGGTATGATCAGTGGAGATTCTTTTTTTGGGGGGTGAGTTGAAGATAGCTGCTAAGGTCTCACAGATCTTTAACATTTATGATTTTATTATGATTCAAGCAGAATACCCAAATTCAAGTTCTGTTTTGAATATGTACTAGATAAATGATCTTGGGCAAGTTTTTTAGCCTCTCAGGGCCCTCAGGCAACTCGTTTAAGTTGAAAAGTGGCTTCAGATCTGCATTGGTAGAGCTGCTCATCAGGAGCTTTCTATACTAATCAATTATTGGGCTAGATTTTTTTTAAAAGACATAGATTAGTGGAAAGAATGTTGGATCATGGCATTGTAATAACCCAGATTATGAGGCAGGTGGGTAGAGTGCTGGGTCCAAAGTTAGGAAGACCTGAGTTCAGATGGCCTCAGATACTTAGTCATGTGACCCCAAACAAATCTTTTAATTTCTGCTTGCCTCTGTTCCCTCAAAACTGTAAAATAGGAATGATACCAGCTGCTACCTCTCAGAATTGTTATGAAGATTAAAGGAAATTGTAAAGTGCTTAGCTTTACATATAAGAGCAGTTTAATAATATTGATTCTGAGTTTGATACATAACAAATATGTGACTTTAAACAAATCACTTAACCTCTTTGAAACTTTCTCATGTTTTGGGATATCTACTCTATGTGTCTTAAAACCCCCAAAGAATTAATGCATATGAAGATATTTTAAACTAAAACAATATGTAAGAAACATTATTATCCTGAAATGTAAAAATATGGTCGGCCATACTATGATAGTCAAGAGTTTTGAAGCATAAAATTAACATCAAGACTGTTAAAGTCATATTTATTAAGATAAGATTTTGGATACTTTTATACCAATTTAATTATATTCATTCAACAAACATTTATAAAATACCTCGTATGTGCTTGACTGTGCTGAAAGGCCGAAGAAAATCAAGACTTTAATTGCACAATGCTTATCCACAAGAAGCTTAGATTTACTAAAGGAGATAAGATAAATGAATACATGTGTAGTGATAGTTGTAGTACATCATGGAGTGCTGAGCCTACACCTTGGCCCCTTTCAGGAATATAACTCAGTACTCTATGGAGGGTGTTTCCAATACAACACTTGTTATATATGAAGAGAACAAAAAATTGGATGTGATTAATGCACAAGAGACATATAAAACAAGTTTTAGAAGAGCTGAAGAGTGATTATTTCGTGGAAAAAAACAAAGAAAGTTTTCCAGAGAAGGTGGTATTTTAATTGGGCCTTGAAGGATGCTGAAGATCTTAATAGGAAGAGATGAACTCACGGTAGGAGGGATATTCCAGGCATAAATAGTGGCCTGGGCAGAGGCAAGAAAAGTGATTTGGCTGGAGCATAGCATATGTGAAGAGCAGATATTGTATGAAGGCAGATGGGAGCCATACCAATTGTGGAGAGTCTAGAAAGCCAAGTTAAGCAATTCAGATTTTATTCAAAAGACAATGGAAGATCTCTAAGTCAAATGTATTTTGTGTAGAAGAAAGTTTAATCTGTAAACAAAATGGTACTAATTTTAGATTCGGGAAGAAGTGAGTTAAAATCTTGTACTTCCTCCTTTTCCATGTAATTGCACAAATGACTTACTGAGCTTTGGTTTTCTCATTTGTAAACTGAGAATGATACTGCCACTTATCTCACCAGGGAGGATCTAATTATTATATATACTTTTCAAACCTACATATATTTTAAAGAGAGTCCTAAATTTGGAGAAAAGTGACCTAAGATTTGGATAATGGCTCTGCTACTTACCATCTGTATAATAAATCATTTTACTTTTCTGGGCCTCACTTTACTAATGTGTAAAATGAGAGTGTTGGGTTAGATGTTCTGTAAGTCTAATTCTAAATCATGATTTGATGGAAGAAGGAAGAAAGCTTAAGAAACTACTCAGTTAGAGGCTAAGTGAAATGAGCAGAACCAGGAGATCATTATATACCTCAACAACGATACTGTATGAAAATGTATTCGGATGGAAGTGGATCTCTTCGATAAAGAGAGCTAATTCAGTTCCAATTGATCAAGGATGGACAGAAGCATCCTTCTTCATCCAAAGAAAGAACACTGGGAAATGAACATAAACTCCTTGTATTTGTGTTTTTCTTCCCGGGTTACTTATACCTTCTGAATCTAATTCTCCCTGTGCAACAAGAGAACTGTTCGGTTCTGCACACATATATTGTATCTAGGATATACTGTAACCTATTTAACATGTATAGGACTGCTTGCCATCTGGGGAAGGGGGTGGAGGGAGGAAGAGGAAAAATCGGAACAGAAGTGAATGCAAGGAATAATGTTGTAAAAAAAAATTACCCTGGCATGGGTTCTGTCAATAAAAAGTTATTTAAAAATTTAAAAAAAAAAAAAAGAGAGAGAGAGAGAGAGAGAAGAGGAGGCAGATCTCCCCCTGCCAGGGCATTAGCTCACAACACAATAAAAAAGTAATTCAAAAAAGGAAAAAAAGAAAAAAAAAAAAAAAAGAAACTACTCAGTTAGCCCAGGTAAGAAATAATTAGAATCTGAATGTAAGTGGTAATTGTTGGAAGAGAAAGGAGATAAGTAAGAAGTATTGTTAGAACTGGGAAAACATCTTCACAATTAAAGGTTCTAATAAAGGCCTCATTTCCAAAATATATAGAGAATTGACTCTATAAGAAATCAAGCCATTCTCCAATTGATAAATGGTCAAAGGATATGAACAGACAATTTTTAGATGATGAAATTGAAACTATTTCCACTCATATGAATGACTATTCCAAATCACTCTTGCACAATGTGATCAGAGAAATGCAAATTAAGACAACTCTGAGACACCACTACACACCTGTCAGATTGGCTAAGATGACAGGAAAAAATAATGTTGGAGGGGATGCGGGAAAACTGGGACACTGATGCATTGTTGGTGGAGTTGTGAACGGATGCAACCATTCTGGAGAGCAATCAGGAATTATGCTCCAAAAGTTATCAAACTGTGCATACCCTTTGATCCAGCAGTGCTACTACTGGGCTTATAACCCCAAGAGATGCTGAAGAAGGGAAAGGGACCTGTATGTGCCAAAATATTGTGGCAGCCCTGTTTGTAGTGGCTAGAAACTGGAAAATGAATGGATGCCCATCAATTTGAGAATGGCTGGGTAAATTGTGGTATATGAATGTTATGGAATATTATTGTTCTGTAAGAAATGACCAGCAGGATGAATACAGAGAGACTTGGAGAGACTTACATGAACTGACGCTAAGTGAAATGAGCAGAACCAGGAGATCATTATATACTTCATCAACAATACTGTATGAGGATGTATTCTGATGGAAGTGGATTTTTTTGACAAAGAGAAGATCTAATTCAGTTTCAATTGATCAAGGATGGACAGAAGCAGCTACACCCAAAGAAGGAACACTGGGAAATGAATGTAAACTGTTTGCATTTTTGTTTTTCTTCTTGGGTTATTTCTACCTTCTGAATCCAATTCTATATTTAACATGAATAGGACTGCTTGCCATCTGAGGGAGGGGGTGGAGGGAGGAAGGGGAAAAATCAGAACAGAAGTGAGTGTAAGGGATAATGTTGTAAAAAAAAATTATCCTGGAATGAGTTCTATCAATAAAAAGTTATATATATATATAAAGAAGTATTGTTATATAGGACTGACAAGACTTAGTGATTGTTTTGGTTGGGTTGAAGACAGGGAAAAGATAAACAAGCTCCAAGGTTTTGAGCCTGATTGAAAAAAATAGTGAACATTTGGGTAAGAATATAGAGAAATCTACCAAGATCTTGAAATTAATTTACACTTGTATAATTAACAGTATAATTGATATTTGTATCTCTTTCCTAATACCAACAGGTAGATTTTATGCCTGATGAAACTGAAATAGTTTAATAAATAGATTCATTTTTAAATTTCCTTTTGGTGCCTAGCATAATGCCAGGTACTCAACAAGCATTTACTGAATGAACAAACATATGAAAGCCAGTACAGCTGTTCAACAAGAGGCCCTAGCACACCTCTCTGCACTAACCCTTGATTCTATTTTGATGCTGTACTTCATATGTGATATTTCAAAATCATAAAGTATTAAGTCACAATATCATAAATAAATACATTTCCAGTTATGAAAGGATTTCCTGACTTGTGGGAGGGAAAAAGGGAAATTATGAAGACTTGATGTGGCTTCAGGAAACTATTATTCAGAGAATCATACATAAAGAGGCAGGTTATAATAGGATCTTCTTAGAGACATAATGATTAATTAGATCTATTCCACTTCCTGTGTCAGGCTGAGAAGGTAACATTTCAGATTCTCTTCACTGATTATATGACATATGGGTCCTGTGGAAGCTTTATCCAATTCCCTGTTATTATCATTTTTTAAAAATTAAAGTTTAGAGCCACTTTTATAGTAGTATACTAGAATTAGGAAAAAAAACAACTCTTGTATGGTGCCTTATAGACTCCTAATAAATAAAGATTTGCATGGGAAAACTTATTTCAATACTGTAAACTTTTATTGAAATAATTGCCCAGAACAGGAACTGAAATATAATAAGAACTTTTGAAGTTCACATACCTTATTAACACAAAAACCTATTAAATTCTGTTACATTGAATATTCATGTGGATATCAATTGTCTACTGAAACATTCTGCAAAGACATTTGAGTGACAAAGAGTTTTCTGTAATCTTAACATCAAAGTTTTTTTTCCTACACTAACATTTCCCATGATAGAAAGCTTCTTCTTAAGTGCTTCTGTGCCAAAACACTAAAGCTGCATTATCTAAGTGTATCTTTTGGGCTATTTTTATCTGGAAATTAATATAAACTAATTTAATTTTTGTCTCTGTACCTCCAGCACTCAGTACAGTGCAGGGAATATAGAATGTACTTAATAAATGCTTATTGATGGATATACAGTAGAACATACAATTTCCATTTCTAATGTACAATGGACTTCTGTTAGAGGACTATAAGCTATGTGGAAATCAAACATAAGAATTTGGTTGGACAAGAGGGAAAGTGACAAATTTAGGTAGTCGAGAGATATTCAGATTATGGGGTAATCAAATAAAACAAGGATTTAGAAGGCAGGTATAAACAGGGCCAAAGATCAGGGAGGTCAAGCAACAGGAAACACTAAAATGAGCTGAGATATTTATGAAGAAAATATCAGAAGACTCAGGAAAAAGTCTAAACAGGTCAGGGGGCCTAGAAAAAAAGATCTGGGCAAGAAGCAAGCATCTAGGACAGAATTCTGAATAATAATCATAGAACCTCACTATGAAAAATGAAATAAAGATAATGTGATTCAAGAGTATGTTACATAATGCCTGTTTAAAACTGGTTTCAATAATTGAAGTCTTAATAAAAAGAATAACTTCAAAGAAATTAGGAAAACTTGTATTTGGAATTATGTATAAAGTGAACAGAAATGGAACAATTTATACAGTTACAACAGTTTTTTTTATTTTTTAAGTCTTGTTTTGAAAGACAAGAATGTATCAGCCACCTGGATGTACCCTACTAGTATAGATCAATACAGAAAAAAATCAATGGGAAAATATCAAAGAAATTTTACCCAATCACCTCAGTATCCAATTCCCTCTCCATTTCTCCTTTTTGTACCACATGGCCTTGATGCGACGTGTGGTATGAATAAGTTACACTGTGGGTTAAATGAGTTTTGTTGGATATGTATGGGATCTTATTCATTATATGTGGTTTTATAGGAAAATGTACTTCAAGTTTTAAATAAATTAATACTTGCATTTTTAGAAAATAATACCCATCTGCTCAACTATAAGAGATTTAGCTCTTCTTAGAAATACATTGATCTGAGGCAATTCTCCAATAGACTTGGGATAGGAAATGCCCTCTGCATCCAGAAAGAGAGAGCTATAAAGATTGAATGTAGACTGAAGCATGCTATTTTCACTATTTTTTGTTTGCTTCTTCTTGTGGTTTTTGTCTTTTGTTCTGATTTTTCTTTCACAACAAGACTATAATAGAAATATATCTTAAAAGATTGTACTTGTATTGGATGGCTTGCTGTCTTGGGAAGTGGGAAGATATGGGAAGAGGGAGAAAAGAAAATTTGACACTCAAAATCTTACAAAAATTAATGTTGAAAGTTATCTTTACATGTAATTGGAAAAATAAAATACTATTGAATAAAAATAATAAAACAATATCCATCTATAAACTTGTGACTACCTGTAATATTCAAAGTGAGTAATGATGAAAAGATAACTAGGAAGTACTTCTGTACATCATGTAGGAGAAAAAGGGTTAGAAAACATGTATACTTTGGAGAAAGTCCATATCAAATAAGAGAAATTCTTGTTTGGTTTTTTAATATCAACTTGAATACAAGAATATGCTTGATATGTATTTACTGTTCTTTTTTTCATCATGCATTTAAGAATGAGGTAAAAGGGGTACCACCAGAACAGTATGATGCTGAATAACACTCAAGTGTAAAAACCACCATTGAGTTGTCCTTCTGAGTTGGGTGCAAAAAAATGAAGAGGTAAGTGAGAGAAATGACATCTAAATAAATATAGGAAGAAAAAGAACTACTCTAGCTATTAACATATAATAGTTATCCAAAATAGCAGCTGAGATTAAAACAATGGCTTCTAAGATCTCATGAAACACAATGTAAATTTCTATACTTAGGCAAGATTGACAGGTATGTGGGAAACAGGTCCTAGAAACAAATAAGGGTATTATTTAGGAGGTGAACTCTACTTTTGAAAAAAAAGGGAACCATTTGTATTTTTAAAATAGTAGATGGTCATTAAATTTAAAATCTCCCATAAAAGGACAGTTGAGATACCAATATCCTAATTTAAGATAAATCTGAATCCCATCAAGAAGATATTCTTAAGGTTGGAGTGGAGGCAGGAGAGAAGAGACTTAAATCTACATCAGTTTCCTAAATCTATAGCAATTAAAGAATGTACAATGCTAAAAAAAATCGAGAGGCATAAAGAAGAAAAAAAAAATGATCGTAAAGGTATTCAACATAGGTTGGCTTAAGGTCCTAGAGGCTATAAAGGTTAGCCTAGTCTCAAAAATAGGTATTTTAAAAATTCCTCTCAGGAAATCTTCGAAGTGAAAGCATCTAGGATATAGGGTAGTCATACTATTTGATCCAAAGAGAAAGGACACGTCAACTCAATTGAATAAGAAGTTATTAAACCATTAATAAAAGCACTATATTAGGCACCAGAGATAAAAACTAAAAAAATAATTCTCATTCTCTAAGAACTTACTTTCTGTTGGGTATGTATGTATATGTATAAATGACACATACAACTAAACATAATAAAAGGCATATCATGATAGGAACAAAGATACTTAAACAAAGTACTCTGGAAAAATTTGAAGAGTATTCTCTTCTGTGGAGAAACAGGGATCTAAGAAATCTTCAAGAGCTTAAAAAAAGAACAAAGTAGGTTCTGAAAGATGGAGATGAAGAGTGAAAGCATTCTAGGTATGGGGGATGATCTAATCAATTATGAAGGAGATATGGGTCAAATATGGGTAACAGCTGGTTATTTTGGTCAGAAAATGGTGTCTGTCTTAGGGAGTGGAGAAGTAGGGAAGGGGGGGAAAAAGAGAAGTAGAAAATAAAACTGTCAAGTAGGCTACTGTCAGACTGTGAAGGATCTTGCTAAGGAGTCTGCACCTAAATAGAAGCAAGATATGGAGAAGCATGAAGTAAAAAAGGAATTCAAATAAGAACAAAATATTAATTTTTTTTTTTTTTAAGGCTGAGAGTAACCAAGTAGGCAGAAGTTCTAAAAGATTATGTGGCAAGGCCTCCAAAATCTGTAATAAATGGCAGAAGACATATGGTGTGTGTGAGAGGAGAGTGAGATGTGTGGGGAAAGTTAGGTCTTAAGCCATTGGCTTTCTAATCCCTCAGATCCTTACAGCTTCCCAAAGAGGAAGGTAAAATTACCAAAGTGATGACTAGTGACTTTGATTATCTTTAGAAAACTACTAAATTCTAACAGCTATATCCTCATGGGCCCATGGGAAGATATACAAATTGAGGTCAGTACTATATTGTACATAATACATGATAAAATAATACATGATCACTTAATTTTACTACATCAGAAGTACACTATTAAGCAAAAGACTAATAAAACTAGGTCCTAGAAAATATAAGAAAACCAGTATATTTTTCAAAGATAGTTAGGGGTCAATATGGTATAACAAGAATCTAAATCCAAAGGGCTATTCAATT
Source organism: Antechinus flavipes (assembly GCF_016432865.1). Lineage (NCBI taxonomy): Eukaryota > Metazoa > Chordata > Mammalia > Dasyuromorphia > Dasyuridae > Antechinus > Antechinus flavipes. Next base: position 385,849,023 of record NC_067400.1, on the reverse strand, counting down.
TATTACACAAGTAAAATGTTCAGAAAATCAGATTTAACCTTAATTTTGCTATCAGTGTTTCAACCACTGAGGTTAAAAAAATTATGTCACTAACACTGAGATCCTAAAATATAGTTATTTGACTGGTATAAAATAGTAGACTCTACACATTCCAAGAAAATTTCTACTAGCACAGTGCTTTTTGCACAAAACAGGTGCTTAATAAATGTTTGTTGAATAGAACACAATCTATGTTTGTTAAGTTTTGCTGTATAAGAAATTTGCATAAAAATATAACTGATAAATTAAAAACTTAATCAGAACTGCTTAGTGGAAAAAAGAAACAAAATGAAAATATTATCAAATATACTTGGAAGCAATCTGGAATTGCTTTTGTTTGCTGGTTGAGAAAAGACTAGAATAAAAGGATGATGAAATTTGAAGTAAGGCTAAACTGAACAGATATTATATAGCCTGTAAGACAAAAACAAAGTGTGTAGTGCAAGATAGTTTCAATAAATGACTGATACCCACAGCTTTTAGAGAAAAGTATGAAAAGGATGCAAACTATCTTTTTAGGCATTTATGCAGATGGATGGCAAAATTATTAAATGAATAGTATCCAAATAGAAAAAAGCGTGAAAGAGTGTGTGTGTGTGTGTGTGTGTGTGTGTGTGTGTGTGTGTGTTGGACAGAACTAGCCCAAAGTAAAAATATCATTAAAAAAACCAAAACCTTTTCTTCAGGAAGATATCAGAATTCCAATGCAAAAAGATCTGGGAACATTTAAAAGGAGTCACTAAATTTGGCTTTTGCTTTTTTCAGATAAGAGAAGCAAAATGGGAAATCACATTTCAAGATTACATAAGTAGCCGTCTTTGGCAAACACTGGAGCTGCTTTAAAAAATAGGAAAAGGTAATGCTGAAGGCAAGTAAGGGTAACAGTTTCAGCTCATTTTCCTGTTAACCTAAAACATTGTTCCTTTCACTTTTGTGGATGAATAATCCAAGAAATTGGGAAGAAAGAAGTGGGTTCATAAATGAGGGAAGAAAATGCATAAATACCTACTTTTCCATAAAGGGAATTTTTTCTCTAGGTAGGGAGTACTTCATAAATATGAGCCTTAGATATGAATATAGAAACATATATTCATAAGAGAGAATAAAGCAAGACACTCATTTTTAGTGTGGGCTCTAAAATTAGTTTCATTACTATAGAATTAGTCTATCTTCTATAATCAAAAGATATACAGTCCTATAGGGGAGAACGGTTTCATTTTGACCAACATCTTCACTTACAGTCTGCATATATTCCACTACTAATTCATGATATAAATTATACTATGTACTAAATTACATTTCTCTTTTCAAGTCATCCATTCTTAGTCTATCAGGATCATTAATTAAAAAAGGGCAAAGGTCTTGAGGGTATTTCAGAATATAAAATAAGCCTATCAAACAAACTAAACATTATAGCAACATTAACTATTAAGAACTATAACTTAAAACTTCAGGATTTTTAAATCAGGTTCTACCTGAAGGTTCTGCCAAAAAAAGGGAATATTGTCATCATCCATGTAGTAAAATTATTACCATTGTGACATATGCATAATTGTTTTAGAAAACAATCATGAAATAATTTTGGAAATTTGTCCATAGACATTCAATAAATATTTACTGAATTAAAGACTGAGTCATGATCATCTAAATACAAAACAATGTAAATTCAGAAACTGGCAGATATCTTAACATATTTGTTCTCTTTTTCAGAATGAATACTTTTTTCTAATTTTCAAAAACTTCTACAGAAGATATACTAAATAAATGAAAAATAAAATGAGTTTCTTACAGTATCTGTAATGAGGAATTCTCCAAATTTGTCTCCTCCACAGATTCACACTCACCCTCCCTCCAATCCATCTGTCTTCTGAGGTAATATGGTTCTGGACTGGCAAGCTAAGGGATGGAGAAGGTAGGCTGACATGCTCCAATATTTGCAGGTGCTGTACACAAATGTTGAAGTCTTGGTCGGCTTCTCAAATTAAAGATAGTTTCTAAATTCTATGAACGTATCCATGGAGGACACTCACATATGTATTAACTATTACAAGATCTTTGACATCCATATCATCAATGAATTTTTGTCATATTTGTATTAATTCACATCATCAATGGATTTTTGCCCAAGTGATATATGGCACTGTCCTACCTAATGTTTTCCATATTAAAACTCTCTTAATTTTTGTTTTCAAGACCAGAGATATTAGAGAGAAATTTCCATAGCATAAATGGCAGTAAAAATAAAGACCAAAAAAACCCTTATGTGTCTTGCAGCCAAATATTTAAAGTGGGGGGGAAAAAAAAAGACACCTTCTTACCTGATATTGATACATCAAATGTGGAAAGCAAAGCAAAAAGAACATGACTTCTGAAATTTCAGAATAACAGGCAAAGTGAAATAACATTATTTCACTTGTGTTTTTCTGGAAATAAACATTCATAGATCCTATTGTCTCTCATGAAAGAACTTTAACTGGCAAATATATTCAGTAAAGGCAGCATGGTATAGCGGAAAAAGAGTTGGGCTTGGAGAGCCATGGGTTCAAATCCTGCTTCTGGCATTTTTTTAAGTTTGTGACTACAAGTCAGTCAGTCACTAAACCTTGCTGAAATTTAACTCATCTGTAAAAGATTTCACAGGGTGGTTGTGAAGATAAAATTAAAATATACATAATGAATTGTACAAGCATATCTGGGGAACATGAAGAGGAACAATTTTTACGTGATTTAGATCATTAGTACCAATGCTTTTCTTTTTTCCTCCTGAGATAAAGAGAGTTAAGGAGAATTTTATATGGCTATATCAATCATAACATCAAGGTCTGAATGTCTGAGTTTACTGACTTATGATTTATTCTACAGTTTCTAGAAAGGAAATATTTTCTTAAAAGCTTACTTCCTCATAAAATATGTCAAATTGCCTCCAGAATCAAAATAAAAAATGCTCCTAGGATTCACAAAAAGTGTTCATCTTTTTATAAAATAACTGGTGTGTTGAAGAAAATGTTGAACATGGAGGTACAGGACTTAGGTTCAAATCCTGATTCTGCTGATTTATTACTTGTGTGACCCTGGGCAAGAAATGCTACCTGACTTTAGTTTCTTCATCTGTAAAATGAGGGAATTGGACTAGATGACTTCTAAGGGCCCTTCTAGCTTTACAATTATGAATCTTTTTTATCCTCAAAAGAAATTTCACTTTTACTCTAGAATGTCAAGAATGTCATTAAACTACCATCCTTTGGGTCTGCATTATGGAATGACTTTCTAAATTCACTTTTCTCACTTACCAAAGGGATAGCTACACCATTTACCTCAAAGAATGAAAGTTCTTCAAACCTTCAAGAACTCCTTTAATAGGTTATGAATTATTGTTATCCCATAAAACAATATTTAACTAAACTTGCAAAAGGCATTATCTTATTTAGTGCCTATTATGGTATTCTCTGTAGAGTAAGTGTGCAAAATATAATTCTACTGAATGAATTCTGGAGGAGGTTCTAAGATGATTACATTTAAACATCTAGCAGATTTATAGTACAGTAATGCTCTGGTGCTTATTACAAATATTAAGAGTATCCCCCCAAAAAGGAATAAAAATCTCAATTAAAAAGATATGCTAATTTTTCAAATGTTTGGAAAATACCACAAAAGGAGGCATAAAAGTAAGAATTTTGCTGAAAATCATGATAGAAGTAGAAAAATATAAATGAAGAAAGTCAAAGATTAGGAAACAAGTAGTGGCTAATAAAGAAGCAAACATTAAAATCTGGATAAAGGATAATAAAAAATTTCTAAGTATATTGGCAGGAATATTGACCCAAGTCACGTTAAGGTTAAAACAATACCCTATGATCTAAAAGGCATAAAAATATATTTGAAAATCCAATATAAATGAGGAGTTATTATCATCCAAACAAAGTATTAAAGCAAAAATAAGAGGATGAAAATAACATTCAAAATCTAAAAGTCTATGATGAAAAGAAATATCACAAAGTAGTGAAAAGGAAAGATGATTCACTGTTCCCAGCATGGCTATTATGGAATAAACAAAACATTTATCACAGAAAATGTCACAATAGTTGGATTAATACAAAACAAAAACCAACATGCCATAGCCAACTACTTAATTTTTGTGGAGTAAGTGAAAGGGAGAACTTCATAATATCTAATAGCTTATAGTTGGAAAAACAAGTATGGTGAAGTATCAACTAACCCTAAGTTTCACAACGGGCAGCTTCTAGCCGGTTCGTTGAAGCTGGATCTCGGCCACACAAGGATCATTGGACAAGAAATCAGTTGAGCTGGACTAGAGCTGCCCAATTGTCTTAATAATGAATGCTCCACACTGTCTGTTAAGTAAAGAGAAAGAAAATACAGATCAGAGAAACTGAACAGAAAATGAAAGAACAAGAATAAGAGAGAAGAATCAACTACATCAATCAATATTATTGAACATGCGTGTGGCACTGTATTCATTCAACAAACATTTATTAAGCACCCACTATGTGCAAGGCATTGCTTTAGCACTAGAATATAAAGAAAAATGAAGCAATCCTTTCTCCTCAAAGAGCTTACATATGGTTGGAGATATACAACATATACACAGATGAGTAAATTCAAAGTCTATACTAAATGATATGAGGTAATATTAAGAGAGAAGAGAAGAAATGGGGGAAAGAGCTAGAGAAAGCAGAGAGACAGGGAGACAGAGACAGACAAGAGATGGGGGAAGAGGGAGAGAAAGAACTAATAAATGGGGAGATGATAGAAAAGATCTTGTATAGGAAATGGTACCTATCTCTGCTTTCAAGGAAATTTAAAATCGGTGAAAATGAGGGAGCGTGCATTCTAGTTATGCCTGTGCAAAGGCAAGAGATGGAATACCATCTATGTGGAAGTGCTAGAAGTTTGGTTTGGCTTTAAAAAAAGAAGATATATGAAAGAATAGTATAAAATAACTGGAAAGCCAAGTTGGGAGCTAGACTACGGAGGGTTTTAAGTAGCAAGGTAAGGATTTTGTATTTTATCTTCTTGACAGTAGGAGCAACTGAAGATTTCTGAGAAGGAGAGAGAGATAGTCACATCTATGACTTAGAAATAGCCATCTGGCAACTGTGTGATGAGTGAAGAGACTCAGCATGAAGTATGGAGACCAATTAGGAGACTTGCAATCATATAGCCAAATGGTAATGAAGACTTGAATTCAGGTAGAGCCTGTGTGAAAGGAGAGAAAGAAACAGATGTGAGAGATATTGTAGAGGTAGAATTACTAATAAATGTCAATTGTATATAATAGGGAAAATGGAAGAGTAAAAAAGTCTAGTATCATTCTAAAGTTGGGCCACTGAATAACCAGAAGGATGTGCATGCTCTCAAGATAAAAGGGAAATTTAGAGATGGATTTTGGCTTAAATGAATTCTATTTTACATATATTGGGTTTGTAATTATCTGTGGGGTTATCTAGGTAGAGATGAACAGATGATATGGGATTAAAATTCAGGAGACTGATAGGTCTAGGCATATAGATTAGGGGATCATCTGCATAGTGATAAAAATTAAATTTGGGAGTTGATGAGACCACCAAAAAAAAAAAAAAAAAAAAAAAAAGAAAAAAAAAGAATGAAGAAAGAGAAGCCAGCGCAAGGCAGGGCTTATTTTGAAGAGGCAATGAAACTTCTGGATGGATACATTGAGACTAGAAAGAGAAGATTAGCAAAAAATGAAAAGGAGTACTTATAAATGGAGATCAAGAAGGAATATGGCAAGTTAAAGAAAAAGGAAGAAAATTAAACTGTAAGCTGAAAACAAATTATTTTAAAAATGAGGTGGCTGGTGCTGCTTGCTGAATGAAATGAAAAGATACAGGACAAGAATTAAAAGAAAACCTTTGGGATTTAGCTTAGGCAAAATCTGATCAGAATTCTTCATGTGGCTATTTTGGTTAAATGGTTCCAATAGCAATAAAACTGAAAGAACTAGTCCTACATAGAATAGCACTTTTACAATGACATGAAACACCCCTCCCTTTCCATAGCAAAGAAAATGTAAGAGGAAATACCTTCTATCTTAAATCAGTAGATTGCCTAAAGCCTTTTCTCTCCTTTGCTTCTGCATATTGAACAAATGGGATTGGGCTTAATAACAAAAGAATTTTGGAGAATCAGCTCTAATGGATAGGCAAAAGAACTATTATAGATAAACTCTAGGCAGCAAGAATATGGGATAAAGCCTAGAAACTTAAGATTTTAGAGGAGGAGAAACAGCAGGAATGGTAGAGAGTGAATGACTAGAATAATAGCTTACAAACTGGGGAAAGGGTCTCCTATATAGAAGACAAATAAATATTAAAGAATAGAAAATGAAATGATTGTAATATAAATGAACTTCCAAATTTCCCTATGAAACTTATCAAAGTACTATAAAATTTATTCAGTATGTTAAATTTGCTATCATTTATCTTATGCAAGCAAATCTTCCACTTCCCTAAAGAATACTAGTAATGGCAGTTTATTTTAAACTTTTGTCAGACCCCAAATTTCTGGACTAGAAGGACAAAAAGAGAAAGAGGAGAGAAAGACAGAGATAAGAGACAGACACAAACAAACCTCAGAGACTGATTATATGACAATTCATTCCAGACCTAATTTTTGAATTTTTTTAGGGATTGGGAAATGAAGAAAGAGGCTTTGGCTGACTTGTCAACTAACTATTATGTAAGTGTGAATGACAGGCAAATATTTTTAAATTTTATAATACCTTAGTTGATAAACTTATTCTTATACTATTTAAAACCAATCTTTGCTCCACTGAAAGTATTAAGGAAATTTCCCTATCAATCATCAATTCCATAAAACACATACAAATTACCAAAATAAGAATCCAGACATTCAGAGTCTAATATAATACCAGGCTATAACAACACATCAGTAAAAATTAAAACTGCAGATATGACCAGCTAAATTTCTGCCATAAATGTAATTATCAATAATGTGACTGGCTTCATCCAATATTCCAAAAGACGTGAAATCTCATCAATATATACATTTCCTCCAATGATGCAAATTGCAACCTAATCATGCCTGTCAACTTGCACAACTATTGTCCATGACATTCAGTAAATTCTCATTGGGCAAAAGTGGGGGCCCAATGTTCTGGGGATCTTTTTCATATTTTCTTGACATTATATGGGTACCAGAGCATGTAAACCACCATCTTCTTATCTTCACTCTCACTGACCGGCACATTTTGTTTTTCAGCCATACATTTCTCTTATGAATAATATTTTTTCCTGCATTTTCACTGTTATATGACAAAGGCTGGAAACCCTGCCAAAACTTCTCAAGCTGAGACCTTATAAAACTATTTGAAAGATAACTTTATGAAATAAATATAAAAATAAAACTTTAATATAAAATTATCCCAAAATGCTTGCTCTATACAGTAAAACTAAAAATTCCAAAAGCTAACTGAAATTTTAATATTCAAACTTTAAATATTTTAATCTGGCCATTTTGGAGTGTAATTTGGAACTATGCCATCAAAGTTATACAGTGCATATGACCCAGCAATGCCATTGTGGGGCTAATATATCCCAAAGAGATCAAAGAAAAAGGAAAAGGACTCAAAAATAAAAAATGTTTATAGTAACTCTTTTTGTGGTAGCAAAGAATTGGAAACTGAAAAAATGGCCATCAATTAGGGTAATACGCAACAAGTTATAGTATATGAATATGATGGAATACCATTGTAATGATAGCAAGATGAATGCAAAGGTTTCAGAGGAAATTTATTTGAAGTGATATAAAATGAACCAAGAGAACAATATCCATAGTAACAATATTATAAAAATAATTCAAATGTGAAAAACTTGGTAAATCTTATCAATTCAGGGGTTCACAATGAATCCAAGACAGGATGAAAATTACCATTTGCTTCCAGAAAGAGAACTGGAGAATGATTGCAAATTCAATCATATCTCTTTCTTCTGAACATAGTTAATGTATAAATGTTTTATGTAATGTATATGTGTAATGAGTATTGTATTTTCTGCCTTCTCAATGGCTAGAAAAGGGGTTAAAGGTAGGGAGAAAATATGGAACTGAAAATAAAATAATTTTCTTTAAAAGGAGGATTCTTAGCAAACATTTATGACAAAAATGAGCAGGCTGAAAATTATTTCAAGTGGAGTTGTAATAGTGCTTATTATTATCATAGTTAAGTAATTTTTTTTGCTGCCAAAATAACTGAGGCACTAATAGGAAATTTCAATTTGTGCATCACAATAAGGGAATTTAAACTTTAACAAATGATAAAATATTCAATTTGGTTATACTAACATAATTTTAAAGGAAGAAAACTTTAATCCAGACCAGATGGGAACTATGCCTTTTTTCAGTTGTAAAAATTAAGTTCCAAATTCTGTAAAGGATTTTTAAAAAAAATTATAATCCCTTGACCTTTATGGTCAACCTAATTCTGTTGGGAAGTAGCCATTAATTAAAATGAGTTAAATAAAAGTATTATTTTTATTAATTTTGTGCTTGTAATACACACAAAGGTAAAGAAAGTTTGACAATGTTCACTTTCAAGAAAGTAATAAAGAGATCTCCAACATAAGAAATACAGAATTATGGACTTTATTTTCATAAAGAATCATTAAGAAATCAATCTCGATCAAATCAAAATATACCTACTGGCATCTTAACAATGTTTATTATATTACTTTACAATAGGGAAATGTTATTTTAAGATTATCTAGTTATTCAAACAAAAACCTATTTTATGCAACAAAAAATATAGGGGAAAATTTATTTACTAAAGAATTGGTGAAGGAAGGAATAAAAGTTTTTCTCATGCATTTTACTTCTCTAACATAATTAAAAGAAAAAAATAATTATACTTGGTATGCCAATTTCTCTCAAAGGTAATGATGTCTCTGACACCGTGGGTTAGGAGAAAAGTTATGTAAAATCTTAAAATATGACATGTTGAAATGAAAAAATTATAGATTTTGCATATGAACTGGAAAGAATAAACTTTTAAAATAGTTATTCTATAAAAATAAGTCAAACAGTGAAACTGACAGATCACTTGGGTTCCTAAGTGAACAAGATGAGGTGAAATCTTTCAAGACAGTTGTGAAAATCGAGTAAGGCTTCATCTATTTCAAAGTTTGAGTAGGCCTGAAGGACTTAAAGCATTAAGTCAAGGGCATACTTAAGTCCCCTCGTTATCCTCCTATGACATCAGTGTTTAGGTCAAATATGGGCAACTATGTACTTATTGGTCAAGTTCAATTTCTTGGGCAGTTTAGAATGTAAGATCCTCAGCCAATAAGGATGAGGGTCAATGGTGGGAGAGGGTATTTGCATTAGGGATTAAAAGTATTGACCTTGCCCCTTACAATGCCTCCTCCTTTTGATTACCTGCTCCACCTGTGGGACGCCAGATTCTCGAGAGAATGTTTATTTAAACTTTGCTTTGCTTCAAGAGATCTCTCCAGCTTTTTTTTTATTAAATAAGTATCTGAACCACACATAAGGAATTGCCAATTCTTGATCATTTGTAATATCAAACAGGATTGGCATGGATAATCTAAATTGAAAAATTTATTCTAAGATTTATTTTAGCCATCATTTTTATCTTAACCTCTTTTAGGATCATAGATTTAGGGCTGAAAAATGGTTTAAAAGCCATTTAGTCTACTCTTTTACTAAGCTTACTGTTTATCAGAATAACCATAAAAAAGGAAATGGTTTAATTAAAAAAAATTCCTATCTTTTCTCTAATGGGTTAGTTACAAAATAAAAAACATCTTTAAGTTGTGATAAAAATAAAATAAAATTCAATCAATGAACAATTAAGATAATCAATACATTATTAAAGAATTAACAATAAAGTATGTATGTCCTTTTATTTAGAGTAGCAACTATTCATTTTTTGGAATTTTTATTGCTATCTTTTAAAATATTATGTATATAATGTCTCCCTCCAATCTCTGTATTCTTAAAAATAATTTTTAAAAGCTCAGTAAATTATCCTATATAGTATTCTTTATCCATTTTGCCTCTATAAAAAGAAATGGTAGAGAAAGAAGTATATTCTCTTATTTCTTTGTTGGAGCTAAGCTTTGTAATAATTCTACAGCATTTAATTTTTATCATTGTGATGTTATTCATTTCACTTATATTTTTGTAGCCATTGCCTATGTTGTTTTTCTGGTTCTGCTTATTTAATTTTCATCAGCTCAAAAGTTTTCCCATACTTCTCTGTATTCATTATATTCATCTTTTCTTATGGTCAGTAATTTTCCATTATATGAACAGAAGCATCTATATGAACAGAAGCATCTACTCTGTTTCCAATACCTGGCTTCTATAGAAACTATTTCTATAAATAACAATAACTTTTTCTATAGGAAGCTTTCCTTTTTTTTTTTTTTTTTTTTAAATTACAATGAATCTCATTGGTATATGCTTACTATTACAAGCTCTAGATCAAAGGATTGTGGACATTTTAGTCACTTTTTATATAATTCCAAACTGCTTTGCAAAATAATAGGATTAATTCACAATGTTATGAACTATGTATCATTGTGCCATCTTTGTACAAATTCTCCAACACTGACTATTCCTTTCTTATCATCTTGGCCAAATTGTTAGATGTGAAAAGAAATCTGAGTTTCCTTAAAAGTGCAATTTTCTCTTGTTAATAAATCAATCAACAAACATTCTTTAAGCAGCTACTATGTGCTAGTTTGAAAAGCAAATATAAAGAACTTAATAATCCTTTCTCTTAAAGAACTCAAATTATCAATGTGGAATGTTTGAAAGTCAAATGGTGGTTAATGATGATGATAGCTAACATTTACATGGCTTAGTTTGCAATCTGCCTTTTGAGAACTTTTTGTTCAAATTCTTTGACAACTTCTCTACTGAGGAATACTGTCGGGTTTTACACGTTCTAAGTATCTTAGAAATTTGACTCTTTTTAAAGATATTTGATATACAGATTTTTCCTCCAGTTGATCACTTTCCTGCTTATACTATCTGCATTTGTTTCATTAGTTCAAAAGTTTTTCAATGTAATGTAATTGAAATTGTCTGTTTTGACTTTTGTAATCGGCTTAACTCTTCATTACAAAATTTCAAGGAAGGACAGAATTGAATTTGACCATGTTTTCCTTTGCAGAAAAAAAAAAAAAAAGCCCCAAACATTTTCCCCAATATGATTCTTTGGTAGAGAAAAAAAGTAAATTGGCATTTTATAACATGGTGGCTTCCAAACAATATGAAGAGAACATTGGTGTTTAACAATGGCTAAGAAAACACATCTTAAAATATCTCAGTTTTCTTTGATATGTATGGAGCAGAAAAAAAAGAGTGTTTCAATAAAGCATTATCTGTCACTTGAATGTTAGACATTTACTACACCCAATTCAGTGATTAAGGCTAGGTTAAGATTTAAAGTAAAAAGAAAAGGGCCTCTTTGAAACTTGTTAAAGACCTTAGCTTAAAAAGGCCACGGTCTCTCACTGCATCCAGGGCCATCTCCAATTGTCCTGATTTCTATCTTACCACTGGACCCAGAGACACTGTGCACAATCTACCTCACTTACATCCAGCTCACTTGTGTGTCATGGCATCATCTCCCTGATGTCATGGTCTTCTTTAAAAACAAAGAACAAACAACAATAACAACAAGATTTTTACAAGAGCAGAGCAAAAAATCACTATGTATGTTACTATATGATATGTCCAATAGATGGCATTAATGAAGTATCTGATGGTTTTAAAAAACAGAAATTTAAATAGTGGAATTAAATATGATTCGAAACAATGAAATGTGTCATCAGAAAACATTACTGGGATGGAGACAGTGAAGATGTAAATTCCCAACTAAACCATAAACACATTTATCTATTTCAAGGTTACATAAATTTGAAATAAAGTTGTATGATGAAGAAAAAATGTAGACCTCTAAGCATATGTCAATAGTTTATTGTTCTCAAAAATGAATAGAAGCTAAAGAACATTTTTCCATAAGGTACAGGATGTAATATACTAACAATGTATTTTAAATGATAAACAAAATGCACAAGTTGTTAAAGTCTATATACATTTCATTCAAACACACATAAAAGTAAATTATCACTATCTTAAAACTGTAGGCTACCTAGCTCAATTGAATAAGATCATACTATAAATCAAAGTAAGGGCTTACTAAGCAATTATCAATTATCTGTATATAATGGAGAAGATAATTTCCTGCAGGTCAAAGAAAAGTTGTGGTTGGAACCAAGTGGAATGATTAAACTTTTTGGAGCTTTGGCTTCTGAGTGACAGGTCAAAGTTCTCTACCACTCTATTTACTGGTACAGCAAAATGAAGTATTTTCTATTATCTATAGCATCAGAAACATGATCCTGGTGAGGTTTCTTGTTATCTAGTAACTTCAATACTCTTATGGGGCATAGCTGCCCACCTTTATAGCTGCATATCCCTTCTCTCTGCCTTTGCATAAGTTGTCCTCCTTCTTCCTCATTTTGGTCTTTTAGAAGCTATACTTTCCATTTTTACTCATTTTGATAGATTACTAATTGTACTCGTTTATTAGCATAATGTGATTTAGAGAAAAAGACAATGGTTTATAGCTACAGGAGTTACTAAACTACTAAATATGGCTATGTAGTAGCTATGTACCTTTGACTACAATATCAAAATTTAGGTTCAGTATATCTATCCGAGCCTAGATTATAATATCTGGATGACCTATATATAGCTATCTTAAAAGGGATATTGTTGAAAAAATAAAAGTAGTTTCTAATTATTGCTCTATTTTACTACATCACACAAGATAGCAAAAAGTACCAAAGGCTCAAATTTTAATTCCCATTTGTCTTTCTTACTCTGAAATCTTCCCCCAGTTTCTCCTTGTTCACTATCATATATGTAGAAATAAGTAAAAGTTATAATTGTATATAGGAAAACAACTATTTGGGACTTGTAACATGAATCAAAAGTAATAGCTAAGTGAGGGAAACAAAAGCTCCTTTTACAACCTATATGACAATGGCAATCATATCCTCCTTTATTTCTCAATTTGTTACAATACTACATTTTATTAATATAGTATATTCCTTCTAGGAGTACAGGCACTTCAAGAAGAAAAATAAAAGACAAAACTAAGAATACTCCTGCAAGGGAGGCTGATTTACCTTAGATGAATAGATTACAATAAATTCAGGAAAAGAAAAAAGTTCCCACTAATATTTTGGAGACATAATTCAAAAGAATCTGAGTATATATTTGTGCTTTTAAAAGATTAAATGCTTATTCAGTAGAATACTTGATTACAATGTTTAATACATGACTGATCAACCAATTAATTATCATTTATTAAGTACACACTACATACCAAGAACTGTTCTAAGTGCTAGGGAAGCAAAGAAATAAATGAAAAAGTCTTACATTCTAAAAAGGGACTCTATATGTAATACACGTAAATAACTTCAAATGTACACAAAATAATTTTATTGAGAAGGCACTAATAGTTGGGATGGTGATAGAAAGCTCAAGAAAAAGACTTCAAGTAAAAAATGGCTCAATGAGGAAGCATGCTTTGAAGAAAACTATGGATTCTAAAAGGCTGAAGTAAGGAAGAAGTATAGTCTAGGCATGGGGAACAGCCTATGCAAAGACACAGAGAAGCAAGATGTGGGTAAGGAAGATAATCTGGGAAGCAAAGAATATATAAGAATAAGTTTATAAGGGTAGGATGAAGCCAAATTGCAAGGACTTTACACAGGAGTTTGCATTTGATCTGAGGGGAAACTGGGAATAATAGGGAGGAGAGAAATTTATTGAGTAGGGGAATAATATGACTCTTGCTTTAGGAATATCCTTTTAAAAAGCATGTGAAAGATTGACTGATGAGGGGAGAGAGACTTGATTGGGAAGATCAATTACAATTGTTATTGAGACAAAACAGGTCAGATATATGAGAAATAGTGAAGATCTGAAACAGAGTAGAAAATAGGAGAGGACATGTTCTAGAGGTAGAACTAACAACTGAACAATTATGTGGGTAAGGAGTTGAGTAGATAAGGAGTTAAAGATGATGCCAAGGTTTCAAATCTGAAGACTGTGTAATGCTTTTGACAGAAACAGAGAAGTACAAAAGAGAGTTTGGGGTTGAGTTGAGTTGTTAGATATAACTTGTTTAATTTCAGATGTCTATGGGACATCCATTTGGAAAAGCTCAATATGCAGTTGGTACTGAACTGGTACAGAATCAGATCAGGAAGAAAATCTGGACTGGATATGCTATTCTGGGACTCATCAGTGTAAAGATGATAACTGAATCTATATGAGTTGATGAAGTCATCAAGTGAGATCAAGATAAGAGTTTTTGGTAAATCCTCTATGGATGATGATTGAGCAAGTAAAGAAAATGAAAGGAGGGGTCCGACACAGAGGAGAACCAAGATAGCAATGTCACAAGAAGATAAGTTTATATAAGAAGACAGAATGGTCAACACTGTCAAATGTTACAGAGAAATCAAGAAATAAGGACTGAAGCCACTGCATTTGGAAATTAAAAACTTAGTAACTTTGGGAAAAAATAATTTCAGTTGAGTGATGAGATTGGAAGCCAAATTGCAAGGATTTGAGAAGCAAAAGGAAAGGAAATAGAAGCAATGACAGTAGATAGCTTTCCCCAAGTGTTTGGCTGTGAAAGGGATACTGATATTATTTAAAACCATTATAGGCAGGAAGAAAATGCTTCCATACAATATCTAACTTTTTGAAAAGAAATTCTGTCTTTTTGGAAAAAGATTTCCTGAAAGAATTGGTGAGAAAACAAAATCCTACACAAGTCTCCTTCAGCTTACACCCTTTACACAGATACAAAGTGTATGGATACACCTTCAGAAAGCACATTTTCATCTTTTTTTAAAAAGATTCCTGGAGATCATACTTTTTAAGCATTCTTCTTCCCAAACCTCCACAATATTACTATAGGGAAACTATAGAAAGATTAAATGTCTATGTCTGTATATATTATGGCCATGGTGATCACTGTTCTATTACTAATCAAAAAGAGAAAAATGATACATTGTTAAGGAACTTTACACTTGGCCATGTAAACATTTCCCCCCTATACTGTATTATGATTGGTCAAAGAGTTAATGTTATTAGGAAGAATGGAGATAGGAACTAGACTTGTGATATCATTGGCACAGAGAACTCCCAGGTGAAGGAACTCTTTCATCCAAGGCAGGTCAGCATCCTCCCTGCAGCTAATACCTTTAGAGCTGCCCAGAAAGCTGGGTGTTAAGTGGTTTGCCCAGGGTCACACAGAATTTATGTGTCAGAGGTTGGACTTGAACCCAGGTTCTTGGCTCTAAGGCTAGCCCCATTTCCAGTACTTCATGCTTCTTCTCTAAGAGCAAATGATTACTGAAATATCTGGTCCATGGGAATCAAAATCTTATCTTTTTATACTTTTTTAGATTTGTGACTTTGAACACAACTTAGCAATCCCAAGTCAAGGGGTTAGATTGATTCTTCACAAATACTTCTGTTATTTGCAAATATTAACTTTATTATATATAGATCAAAGATAATTATCTTCTTATACTTTAGTTTTTAAAAATGTTTACATTAAAAAAAACCCAGTAAGAACAAATTTTTATATAATAAATTTCGATTGCAGACCTCTTTTTGAAGTCATCAGAGTTTTACATGAACAGTATAAAAATTTGCACAAAAGGAATTTTAAAATATGTTTAAAATGCTGTTCACTTATTTGAATAATAAGATTACTTTAAAGGGATTTGGTTAAAAAAAAGTTTGTTACAGTACAAAATATTGAAACTAGGCAAAGAATAGCATCAAATTTTACAATTTTTCCACATTTCTGTGAGATATACTACTCAGGTACAAAAAGGTCACATCTGCTGCAAAATATAACTGGCATGTTAATAGCACCAACAGGGTTTTACAGTTATAGTAGAAAAGGTAAGCACATCATTTTTGAGAAATTCTTTAACAGGACATGCAACTTTTTAATGAAAAGGCACTCTGCCTTAGAAAAAAAGAGTACAACAAAGTACGTAATGCAAATTACACTAATTTCTTTGTTTCTTGGAAAAACAAATTATTAAACTCAAGTGATATTTTAAAAAAATCATTTATGGTCTTGACCCTTTTTACTAATGCGCTGTGTGACCCTAGCTAAGTCACTTAATTTCTCTGACCCCCCATTTCCACATCCGTAAAATGAAAGGATCAGACTAGATGATCCTTTTAAGGACTTTTCTTCATTTTAAAATTCTATGTTCTCTTTCTTATACTCATCTACTTAGGCTTTATATTATTAGTAACATTTAAGGAAGATGAAGAAAAAAAGAAAGAGATGGGAAAAGGAAGGAAAACAAAGGGAAAAGCAGGGAGAGAAAGGGAATAAAGGTAAGGCTGGGAAGAGGAAAAAGAAAAAATCACTCTAGGAGTTGAAAGCCAGAAAGAAGAGAAGACTGGTTCTGAAGGAGACTTAAAACTACTAATTATAGTTTTAGAGGAGTAGGATATCAATTTAAAGGATAATTAGTAAACCATTGTTTCCAGTTTTAAACTTCTTGAATCCTTTAATGTAATAATAATAATAGCCATCTAATAGTTTAACTGGGGGGTAAAGACTAGGGTATTTGTGGAATAATTTTTTGAGTTATAACTACATGAAACCGTGCCTCTAAACTCACCCACATGATACCTGATAGACCTAGATCCTAATTCTCTATGGTAGTGGTACAGAAGCTTGAATAAGGAACTATGTATTTTTTGAGGTCAAATTCTCTAGGAATCCAACTTTTGCCTATAGATTCCCCATTCTACTTAGTTTTGTTCCGAATTCATCTATACAACAGACATTGGGTCATACTCAGGTAGTTATTCTCTGTGATAATTTGGAATAAACATTAACCAGTCATAAACTAAATGAAATAATGGATTTTGAGGCTTTCCTTAATTCTTCAGGACATCTGGAAATTATTTGATACTCAAGTGTATTAAAATGTTTGAGAAATCTGTGCTATGACCCCCTCTACTGGGATATAATTAAAATAACTAAAAAATCTGCAGGAGTATTTGATTTATAAGAAATCTAGAAGGTAAAAATAATTGTTATGTAAAAATTCACAGATAATCTATTCTAATAGATGGCACTGCTTTTAATTCCTTTATCTCAGAAGCATATAGGGGAACAAAATTTTAACAATTAGAAGGGAAAATTAATTTTATTGTATTTAGTGATAAATATGATAATGAACTGTTTAGTTTCATTATAACCTTTGCTATAAGTTAAAGTAAGCTAATCTCACTCTGTTTTCATGTTTTCGCTCAATGAGGGAACATTTTAAGCAATTTCTGCTTTTAATGAATTTAAAAGGAATGTCACAAACTGTAGAGAAATAAAAACTTTGTCATCATAAATCCTTTTGGTTCCCTGATAACTTCCTCAAACTATTATTTATTTATTTATTCTTTCCTACTATTTAAAATTTTATTTTTTATTATTTTTAAAATTTTGAGTTACAAATTCTTTCCCTACTTCCCTTCTTTCCCCATTTTCTTGAGATGCTAAAGTAATCAGATACAGGTTATGCATATGCAATTATGTATAACATTTTCATATTGGTCATTTTGTATAAGATTCGAATAAAAGAAAAAAGTGAAAAATAGCATGTTTCAGTCTATATTCAAACAATATCAGTTGTTTCTCTGAAGACAGATAGTATGCTTCATCATTGTTCCTTTGGGATTATTTTGGATCATTGTATTGCTGAGAATAGCCAAGTTATTTACAATTGATAATCAAGTATTATTGTTGTTATTGTGTACAATGTTGTTCTGGTTCTGCTCACTTCACTTTGCATTAGTTCATATAAGTTTTTCCAGGTTTTTCTGAAATAATCTAGTCAGTTCTTATAGCACAATGATATTACATTATAATTATACCAAAGATGGATTAACTATTCATCCATTGATGGGCAAATTTTTGATTTCCAATTTTTAACTACTACAAAAAGAATTAATAGGTCTTTTCCTCTTTTCTTTGGATATTTTTGGAATATAGATCTAGCAGTGGTATTGCTGGATTAAAGGTTATTCATAATTTTATAGCCCTTTGGGAATAGTTCTAAATTGCTTTCCAAAATAGTTGGAGCAGTTCACAATTACACCAACAGTGTATTAACATCCCATTGTTCCTACATCTCTTCCAACACTCAACATTTCCCTTTTTTGTCATATTAGCAAATCTGACAGGAGTGAGGTGATACCTCAGTTTATTTTACATTTCTCTAATCATTACTGATTTAGAGCATTTTTATATAACTATAAGTAACTTTGATTTCTTTCCTGTTAATACCCTTTGATTGACAATACCCCTATCAATTGCAGAATGACATGTATTTTTATAAATCTGACTCATTTCTCTTATATTTCTGAGAAATGAAGCCTTTATCAGAAACATCTGTTGCAAAAATTTCTATCCAGTTTTTTGGTTTCCTTATAATGCTGATGCAGTGGTTTTATTTGTGCAAAACCTTTTAAATTTTATATAATCAAAATTATTTTACATTTTGTGATACTCTATATATCTCTGTAGTCCTAAATTCTTCTCTTACCCACAAAATCATGCACCCATTTTGATCTTATCTTGGGATATGTTGAGATGTTAATCTATACACAGTTTCTGCCATACTGTTTTCCAGTTTTCTCACTAATTTTTGTCAAAAAATATGTTTTTTGTTCCAAAAGCTTTGAAATTTAGTTTTATCATATACTAGATTACTGTGGTAATTTATTGTAATGGAATTTGTATGTAATCTATTCTACTGATCTACCACTTTATTTCTCAGCCAATACTAGATTGTTTTGATAATTACTGCTGTATAATAATGTTTAAGATTTGATATGACTAGAGTACTTTCACTTTTTAATAATTTATTCCTTTGATATATTCGAGCTTAGGTTCTTCCATGGAAATTTTATTTTTCTAGCTCTATTAAATAATTTTTTGATAGTTGGATATGGCACTGAACAAATAAATTTCAGCAGAATGCAGAATTACAACTTTTATTATATAGGCTCACCCTACCTGTGAACATTTAATTTTTTTTCCAATTATTTGGATATGACTTTACTCGTGCAAAGCGTCTTATAGTCATGTTCATATAGTTTTGGGGTTTATCTTGGCAAATAGACTCCTAAGCATTATGTATCAAATACAGTTATTTTAGATAAAATTTCTCTATTTCTTGCTGGTGGACTTTTTTGTAATACATAGAAATGCTGATGATTCATGTAGGTTTATTTTTATTTGTATCCTGTAACTTTGCTAAAGTTGTTGATAATTTCAAGTAGCTTTTTAGTTGATTCTCCAGAATTTTTAAGTACAACATCATATAATCTGTAATGTGATAATTTTATTTCCTCACTGCATATTCTAACTGCTTTAATTTCTTTTTCTTCTCTTATTGCTATAGCTAACATTTCTTAGCAAAATATTAAATAATAGAGGTGATAATGGACATCCTTGTTTCATCCTTAATTTATTGGAAAAGCTTTTAGTTTATCTCCTTTACAGATATTGCTTGCTGATGGTTTTAAATAAACATTACTTACCATTTTAAGGTAAGTTTCATTTATTTTTATGAGCTCTAGTGTTTTTAGTAAGAATAGATGCTGTACTTTATTAAAGGCTTTTTCTGCCTCTATTGAGACAATCATATGGTTTCTGTTGGTTTTGTTACTAAAACAGTCAATTACACTGATCCAACTCTGCATTCCTGGTATAAATCCTACCTGATCATACTGTATGATCCTTGTGATATATTGCTATCATTTCTCTGTGATTATTTTAAAATTTTGTTATCATATATTCATCAAGTCTATTATGTTATAGTGTCATATATATACATATGTGTACATATCAGCATTCATGCTCTTTCTGTTTTAGGTAGCAGCACTGTTATATCATTAAAAGAATTTGGTAGAACTCCCATCTTCACCTATTTTTCCAAATAATTTATGTAGTACTGTGATTAACTGTTTTTTAAATGTCTGGTTGAATTTGTGAATCCATCTGGTCCCAGAGATTTTTTTTTCCTTAGGTATAATTATTTGATGGCTTGTTCAATTTTTTTTCCCTAAGGTTGGGGTTAATGATTGTATTTATTCTAATGTTAATCTAGGCAATTTATATTTTTGTAGATATTAATTCATTTCATTTAGATTGTCAAATTTATTGGCAACATAATTGGGCAAAAGAGATCTTAATAATTGCCTTAATTTCCTCTTCATTGGTGGTCAATTCTCCCCTTTCATTTTTGATGCTTGAAATTGTTTCCTTTTTTAAATCAAATTAACTAATGTTTAAACTTATCTATTTTATTTTTTAAATTTTTCATAAAACCATCTCTTAGTTTTATTTATTACTTCAAAAGTTTTTCTTTCAATTTTATTAATCTCTCCTTTAATTTTGATTTTTCTAAATTTCCATTTTGGTGTTTAATTGGGGATTTAAAATTTCTTCTTTTTCTAGGTTTTTTTTTTTTTTTAAGTTGTATGGCCAATTCATCAACTTTTTCCTCTATTTTACTGATTTAAGTGTTTAGAGATAAGTTTTTCATCAAGTATTTTTTTTGATTGCAACCCAAAAATTTTATGTTGTCTCATTTTTGTCATTTTTTAAAATGAAATTATCAATTGGTTCTATTATTTGTTCTTTGACCCATTTATTTTTTAGAATAAGATTAATTTCCAACTAACTTTTTATTGTCACTACTGAATATAATTTTTGATGCATTATAATCTGAAAAAGATATACTTATTATTTCTTCTTTTCTGTATTTGGTTGTCAAGATTTTAAGTCTTAATATATTGTCAGTTTCTGTATAGGTGCCATATACTGTTGAGAAAAAAGATTATTTTATTTTATATTCCTATTCAATTTTCTCCAGAGACCTTCCATATTTAACTTTTCCAAAATTTTATTCATTTCTCCTTAACTTCATTCTTGCTTATTTTGGGGGTTAGATTTATCTAATTTTGAGAGGGGAAAGTTAAGGTCCCTCATTAGTATCATTTTATTGTCTATTTCCTCTGGTAACTATGTTATACCATTTGGTACACATATATTTAGTATCCATATGACTTTATCTATGGTACCTTTCAGCAAGATATAGTTTCCTGCTTTATCTCTTTTAGATATATTTTTGCTTTTACTTTGAGACCAGGATTGCTACCCCTGCTTTCTTTGCTTTAGCTGAAGTATAATAGATTCTTCTTCAGTCCTTTTTTCCAAGCATCAAATTGCTTCAGATGTGTTTCTTGTAAATAACATATTGTAGGATTTTGGTTTTTAATCCATTCTGCTATCTTCTTCGGTTTAATGAGTGAGTTCATTCCATTCACAAGTATAACTTTTTCCCTCTTTGTGTTTTCCTTATGTATTTCCTCTCTCATCCCTTTTTTCCTCCTCACAAGTTGATCAACATTTTCCTCAGTCCAGCCTCCCTTTATCTGTACCTGTTCCCTCTCCTGTTATCCCCACACTTTTTTATTTCCTTAGAGGAGAGGATAGATTTCGATACCTATATGAGCATGTATGTTATTTCTTTGAGCTAATTTTGATGAGTAAGATTTTAAGCTCTGCCCTTTCTCTCATCTTCCCCTCTATTACAATGGCATTTTTTGGGGCTATCATTCCATCACAGTCACCTTATATCAATGCCCTCTGTATGCATATACTTCTAAGTTATTCTTATAGTAATAATGTTCTAAAGAGTTACAAATATTATCTTGTCACATACACATAAAAAGTTTAACCTTATAAAATTTCTTATGCTTTTTTCTTCCTTTTTAATATTTTCTTAAGTCTTGTATTTGAAAGTCAGATTTTTTATTCAGTTCTGTCCTTTCAATTAGCAATGCTTGAAAGTTTTCCATTTTGTTAAACATTCATTTTCCCCCCTGAAAGATTACATTCAATTTTTCTGGGTAGGTGATTCTTGGGAATAATCTTAACTCCTTTGCCTTCTGATATATCATATTCCAAACTTTAAAGTTCTTTAATGTAGAAAGCTGCCAAATCCTGTGTGATACTGACTGCAGTTCCACAATATCTGAATTGTTCCTTTTTTGTCTGTTTGTAGTATTTTCTTCTTGATTTGTGAACTCTAGAATTTGGTTATATTTCTGGGAATTTTTATTTTGAGATCTCTTTCAAGGCTGACAGGTAGATTCTTTCAAATTTTATATTCTCATACATTTTTGAAAGAAGTTGTTTAGGCTTTTTTTTTTTTTTTTCTTTTTTAATCATGACTTTCAGGTGATCCAATATTTCTTATCTTTCTTGGATCTATTTTCTAGGTCAGTTTTTTTCCAATGAAAAATTTCACATTTTATTCTATCCTTTATACTTTTAAAATTTTGTTTTATTGTATCTTGATGTTTCTCATAGAATCATTAGCCTCCATTTGCTCAATTTTTAATGAATTTTTTTCTTCAGTGAGTTTTTGTACTTTCTTTTCCATTTGGCCAATTCTATTTTTTAGGGAGTTATTTTCTTTGGTAAATTTTAAAAATATCTTTTTCTATGCTATTGACTCTTTTTTCCTGATCCTCCTGCATTACTCTTTCCCTCAATTTTTCTTCTATTTCTCTTACCAGAGAAATCCATTTTCAACTCTTCTAGGAATTCTTTTTGGGCTTGAGAACAAATTATTTTTCTTTTAAGGCTTCACATGTAGCCATTTTGACACTATTGTGCCTTAATCCTCTCTATCTTACCATAGTAACTATAGTCAAGTTCTTTTTGGCTCATTTTTTTCCCATCTTTTTTTTGTGACTTAAGTGATTTCATGTAAAAATTGGGTGCTGAATATACCTTGTTCTAAGTTTTTTTGTGCTGGGGCTTGAGGTCTTGCTGCTAGCTTTCACTGAGCTTCAAAGTTTAACTTTTTGCTTTTATTGTAGGATAAAACTATTCTTCTGACTTGTAGGGTGAGAGGACTCTCTGTAGGCCTCTCAAGAAGGTGAGTTTTAGCAGCCGGTCTACTCTAGGGATGGGGTCTTTCTGTGGGGTTGCTGTTGTGACAGAATCTTTCTGGTGGCTGGCTCTGGAGGAGGAATCTTGTTGCTGATTGGCCTTAGGAGTGGAGCCCCTGATGGGTTGCTATAATAACAGGGTCTTTTTCTTTCTTTCTCTCTGCTAGCAGGCCCCAAGGAGCAAGGTCCTGTTGGCCAGCCCTATGGTGAGACTTCCCTTCAGTTAGTAATAGAGTTAAGGTCTCAATGGTGATTTGTATTGGGGATGGGGGCTTCTGTACTGCACAGACTGTTCATTTGCCTGGGGGGCTGGGCCTCACTGGTGGAATGCCCAAGACTTGAAGCCTTGCTATAGCCTGGCTGCCACTGCTGCTCTTGGAGCTTGCTCCCTTCCATCCCTGTGAAACAGACCTTTCTTGTCATGTTAATAAGCTGCCTCCCTGCTCTTAGGTTATTTCTGAGGCAGTTTTCTAGTTGTTTGGAAGGGGAATTTGGGAGGGTTTCAGAGAGTCTCTTCCTCACTCCACCATGTTAGCACCTAACTATAATTTACCTTCTAACTAAATAGATGTCACATTTAGAACATCCATTGGATGAGTATCTTCAATGTATTTAACCATTATATTGTTAAGCTGCTTTAGAATCACAGCTGACATCCTACAACACATATTTCCTACTTCTGGATACAGAAGAAACGGAAAGTAGCCTCAAGTTATTTGAGAGGTAAAGTACCCTTCCTATATTTTAAATAAATTAGGGCCATGATCCAATTTCCTAAGGGCAATAACATGGTAAGTGAGGAAGTGGGGCAAAAATGGAGGGGTTCTTCACAGTAGCAATGCTTTGTATCCAATATTATATGGCATGGATCAACACCCTAAACAATGGACAACTAGTCTCCTCAATCCTACTGCAGAAGACGTCTCCTTCTGATCTAAAGATTCTGTACCACTACCAAAAGTACTGTTATTGACTCAACTCCTAATAAAAGAAAATTCTCTAAATTGGCACAGTAAGTTTGAATAAAATAATATATCAGGAGAGAGTAAGTACTCTCAGAGCTTGGTCTTTAGTAGGAATAGGACCAAGAATATAGCAAGCACAGCACCACCAAACTTATACCTTGAGCCAATTCTTTGTGAAAACATTTTTTTTTGAGGTGCAATACTAAATCCTCTGTGTTGACCTTCAACCAACCTCAATGTGGCTTTGGACATATTGTCCAAATATCAGACCGCATTTTATAATATATAGGTCCCTGGATCTGCTATTGTATGGAGTTCTAGCTTTCATCTTTGATTTATGTTACTGGTGGTTTGGTCTCTGAAACTCAAAGTGGCTCTTAATTGTGCCTGCTCTATTCTTTGAAGATTGCTGACCTTCTTTCCTTTGTTAATCATTAGTTAAATCTTCTGTTCTCATCACCACGTGAGCTTCTTAAATAGCACTCTTTTGGACTCAACAAATTCATCAAAACCTAGTCCTTTCTAAATTCACCAATAAAAGAGTCATTATTAAGTTTCTGGTTATCTTTACTAATATTTAACTTAAAGAAGATAATCAAAAACATCATATTTTACTTCTGGTATGGCCCAGTTATATCGTGCATAGAACTTTATATAACTAGAATCTATTTAACTATCCATAATCCTAAAATCCACCACTCTTTAATAAATGAGGCTAATTTATACTGTATTCTGAGATAGTAATTCTTTATGTTTAATTATGGTATGAGAGAGATACCTGAAGAAAATCTTTATTTTTAAAATAAAATATTGAAAAATTTGAAATCTGATATGAGGGGGAAAATAATCTAAAATAAACCGCTTACTTTAATTGGTTCAGGCTGCATCACTGGCGCAGGCATAGCAATTGCACTTTGGGCATAAACCTGATGATATGTTGCTTGAACTCCATGATCAGAATAAGGCTAGTAAAAGAAAAAGTATAAATTTTAGTCAAGAAGATCAATTAAAAGAGGCAGAAAAAAAGAGTTCTCAATATTTATAAATTTTCACTTTAAGTTGACACAAATGTCAACTCCCATAGTTGGTATTTTTGGTTTCAACTATATAAGCAAAATTTTCCAAAAACAAATTATACTCTTTACTTATTTAACTATTCTCTCACCAAAGTAAATCCTTTCCTTCTCTGAAATATTATTTATCCAATGCATGGTAGGTAATAACAAAGATATTATCAGCACAGCTTAGAGGACTACACTAAGAAATAACTATCTTGAAATATACTTTATATATATATATATATAAATAACTAGAAAGTCTCTTACATTAAAAGAAAAATTAATGTTATTATACAGCTATTTATTTTTTAGTATGTAGAAAGATGAGAAGCAATGAGATAGAGAAGACCTGAGTTCAAAGTATAGCCTTTGACACATTCTGCTTGTGTGACTCTGGATAGGTCACTTAGCTTCTCATTGTCCTAGGCGACTCTAAGACTGTATGTGTAGAGAAGATGCTGTTCTACATAGGCAGGAATGTCTTGTTTTTAGTCAAAAGCTCCCTATTATCAATGAAATCACTGGTCCAATTCCTATCCCTAACCTTATTCTTTTATAGAAATATAAACTAATAGTAAAAAGAATTATTTTTCCTAGGGCAAAAAGTATAATAAATACTTGCATTTAAAGTCTATTAATTTATTTCTTTTAAATTGCCACTATGTTTCAAAAAGGACATTACACTATAAGGTGGGTTTTTATAACTTTTATTTAAAAATAATCTTGACATGTTTGTGTTATATTGTTAGTTTTAAAAATTAATTTTACTCACTTCTGACACAGAAAGTGAAACGAAGTGTGGTAGAATACAGGAAAAAAAAACCAAAACTGAAAGGAAAAACAACTAAGTTCTCACTTTTGCTCTGTTACTCTATAGAGAGAACTGAGTAGGTTCAGAGAAAGGTTCATGGAGAGGGTAAGATTTTAATTGATGATCATAATGTATACAGACTAACAGAATAAAAATAAGCTGATAAGCAGAGAATTTAGGACAGTGGTTCTCAAACTTTTGTTCTCAGTATCTTCATGTTGTTAAAAAACTATCAAGGATCTGTTCAAAGAGTTTTTGTTCACATGGGTTATATTTATAGCTATTATTACTATATTAGAAATAAAAAATAATTTTGAATTTGTAGACTCTCTGAAAGGGTGAGACCCCAAACAATTCTTTGGACTACACTTTGAGGACTACTGATTTAGGATATCTGTAGGTGAGAAAACAAAAATGAAAGAAAATGGATGAAAAAGCCTAGCAAAAAAACCTTCCTTAGATGGAGCAAAAAGACAGAAAAAGGAAATTGGAAAACAAAAAATTACACATTTTAATAATAGCTTTTATCCCATTTTTAACAATAGCCAAATATTTGTGTCCCCCCTTTTCCCACACACTCTTGCAATTAACTGCTGCAATCACAATACATACCTCTGGAACTGAAGCTTCCATTAGAGAAAGAGGGGGGGGAACACACCCACCATCTTGTGCAATTTCTACGGGTTGATAAATAACCTCAGATGGCTGTAGGTATAAAAATGGGGCTGAAGAAGCTGGAGACTAAAGGAAACAAAACTAATTAAATTATTTCAGTGAAACCTAATTCAATAAGCATTAGTTAAGACGCTTTTAAGGCACTATGATTACCATGTTAAAAAAAAAAAAGTTGTTGCTTTCAAGGAGCTAATAGTCTCCTAGGGATATAGGAGAGATGGAAAATTAAATATACACAAGTAAAATAAAAATAAAACAAAATTAATTTCAAGAGAGAATAAGAATAACTAGGTGGGTCAGGGAAGTCCTTGAATTGGAATAGGTTACACTTTGCAGGAAGGTAGGGATGACTGCAGCAAAATAGTTAAAAGTAGTTTTTATTCCATGTATGGGAGCATCACAGAAAATTAAAACTCATTTTAACAACTTGTTTTTTTGGGACAACATAGAAGATTACAGAATTTTTTTAATTAAATTTTTTTTATTTTCAAAATATACACATGGATGATTTTTGACATTCACCTTTACAAAACCCTGTGTTCTAATTTTTTCCCCTCTCTTCCTCCTACCCCACCCCCTCCCTAGGTCGGCAAGTCCTCTATACATATTTCTACAAATATCATGCTGCACAAAGATTACAGAATTAAAAGACTAGAAGGTAATAAAAATTCTAGTGGGTATGTCACTAAATAATTCAGTAATCCTGGGGAAAACACTGAACTTCCCTATGCCATTGTCTGTCACCCTTTTTATCTGAATTAAGATGAACACATGTACCAAGGGTACCTTTTGCTCTATTGTACATTAATGTTCAGGTGGATATTTAGCTCCTTCAAGTAAGTAGGGACAAATGATTCAATTATATTTTATACATACATGCTACCTAAAACAAGCAACAGATTTCCTAAATATAAATAAAATAGAAACAAAATCTAACTTTAAAAAGTGCTGAATATCTAACCTTTCTTTAAACGTAATAATTTTAAAAAGAATTCATAACCAAGTATATAAGGTTACTGTTATTACCTGGGGGACTCCCCACTGCCATTGTCCTGGAAGACATTGTGCAGGTGCCTAACGTGGAAAAGAAAAAAAAATGTATTAAAAGGTTAAATATATTCAAGGTGTTTAAAAATTATAATTTCAAGCCAGAAATTTAATCAAAATTTCTTAGTAATGATAATATGTGACTTTTAAAGAAGATTAAAATGTAAAATATTAGCAATGTCCTATGTAGATGTTCTTCATAATGAAAGAACATTAACATTAATGACACTTTTTGGTATAAACTACCACCAATTTCATGAATTTAGAGTAGTAAGAACATTTTTCTAATCAGAAACACACACACACACACACACACACACACACACACACACACACACACAGTAATAACACAGATATTATCAGCACAGCTTAGAGGGCTACACTAAGGAAATAACTATCTTGAAATATACTTAGTATACATATACATATATATATATAAAACCTGAAAGAAAAATTCCTTAAATTAAAAAAAAATTAATGTTACTACACAGCTATTTATTTTTTAGAAAAATGAGAAGCAATGAGAGGTGCTGCTAGTTGTTAGCTCAGCAGATATAGCACTGGATCTGCAATCAGAAAGATCTCCAATGTGGCCTCAGACACATATTGACTGATTTTGACTAACTTTTTACCTCAGTTTCCTCAAATGTAAAATGGGAATAACTATGTATCTTGAAGGGTTATTGTGAGGATCAATGAGACAGTATTTGTAAAAAGATCTTAGGACAGTGCCTAGCACGTGGTGATATATAAATGCTAATTATTCTCTTATGAATTAATCAATTAAAAAATGTTGTTCCTGAACATATAGTAACAGAAAGTAAACTTTTATATGATAGCAGAATAATATATAACTACAATAAAATATAACAAAACAGACTACAATTAAGATTTCTGATATTTAAAAATTAAAATATTTGGTAAAGGTAGAAAATAGCATCTAGGAATAAAGTAGACAAGAGCTGGAGGAAGAAGATAAATGGATAGGAATAAAATAGGCAAGAACAGAATCGGAAGAAACAAATTGAAGAACAAAAGAATGGAGGAAATGATTGGTAAATATACCACCATCAGTTAGGAGGCCCACTTATATACATATTTTTAATATATGTGCATATGTGAAGATAGTGGAACTCAGGTCTAATATTGCTACACATACTATGACTTTAATTTTTGTGGCTTAGTGAAACTTGGTTTGGTAGCGGATAGAATCATAGTCAAGGTATATTTGTTATCATTGTTGTCATCATAGTATTATAGTAGAATTGTAGAGAAGTGTATTATAATAGTATTGTATTCTTCAGTTTAGACAATTTGTTTACTTTTTATATGTTATGGGATTAACTTAAGGAAAAACAAGATATGAAAAAAATTTAAAAGTAAATAAAGCAAAATTAAAGTCAGATATGATAAGGGGTCAATGGGAAGAGATATCTGGAAAGCTGGGGGGAAGTTATTGGGAACATGAATAAGCTACATATATATTTAAAGACCATTCATCAAATAAAAATATATAAACAAAAGGCTAGAAGAAAAATGAAAACAAGAAACCAATAAACAATAAAAAATAGTGAGCTTTGAAACATCTACGTGAGATTTTTACCTTTACAGGAGATAATTGCCATATTATTCTTTTAATAAAATGAAATAACTAATCTACTATGAAAGTAATGAAATCTATCAGAATAAGCATATGTAGAGTCACTTAAGTACTCCCTTTATTACAGAATTTGAAAATCAGGGATGGGTGATAGAGAAACATTATATTTTATGGATGTCCTCTCAATGTCATGTGACTATATCTTGGTAACAGATTTAGTATGGTTCTTAAATGAAAATTAATTTAAAGAGAGCATTTATGAATGTAATAGTACTGAGATAAATGAGAATGATTAAATTTCTATTTTAGAAAATCAACAGTCCCTCAGATCAATTAGCAAGGTACATCAAAATACCTCTGAAAGAAAAGAAACATTAATAAAAAATATCTAGAGGAATTTAGGAGTGGTTGATTACATCCTATTCTACCTTCTGCAGAACCCTGAATTAATCATTACCTTACTCTCTTAACTTTTTGACTTCTATTTCCTTCATGAGCTCCATCTTCTTATTCTTTTTTTACTAATGAACATACTTAAGATACCCATTATCCTAAAATAACCTTGCATAACCCCTGAGCAATTCACCTTCTTCCAAACTCCTGTACCCAATCTTGAGCAAATTTTTCAAGAGAAATTCACCTATACTTGAAGCTTCTACTTTTTTCCTATCCACCTGTAATCTGGCTTCCATCCCTACTGAACTACTGAAACGACTCTTTCAAAAGTTACTGACCTACTAACCACTAAATCTAATGACCTTTTCTCAATCTTTTTCCTCCCTGACATCCATACTGAGATGGTGAATTGCAAGGAGGAGTTAAAGTTAAGAGAAGAGGGCTGGAGATACGACTCTTGGAAAATACCCAAATTCAGGGAGTGGAAAAGGAATTAGGAAAAAAATTTAGTCCAGTAGAACAACATATGAAGAAGAAGAAAAGTACAGCAATTAGGAGCAAACAATCATAGACATCTTAATAACTGCTGATAATGATAATGACGATAACAATAACAAATATCACCTTTTATGTGCTAGGTATTGTGCTAAGTGTTTTATAAATATTATGGCATTTGAGTTCTCCAGCAACGTTGAGAAGTAGGTGCTATTATTATCTCCATCTTATAGAGGAAGAAATTGAACGAAAGAGATGTTAATTTAACAAGCCCAGGTTGACATATTATTCAGAATGTCAACCTCTGGATTAGAATAAAAGTAGATTAAACTATGTTCAGCCTATTGTTGAAAAGGCAAAGTGCACATAATATTATTAGAAAGATTTTCTATAACATATGGTTAAAGGAAAAAAAATGACAAATTTTCAAAGATAAATCAGGAACCACTCTGATTCTCAACTAGGAAATGCTGATGAAAACCATTAGCTATCTATCTACTCTGTTCTCTGTCCTTCAACCATGCCATTGAAGAGCAGTTTCAAGTTTGCTCTTTAAAATAGCAAAGAAAAATTCTAAATAGTGACAATCTGGAGGATTTGTCAGTAAGCAAAGTAAAAAATTGTTTATTTTTCTTTAAATATCTGATTTTGGAAGATTTTCAGCATTCTTAATGTGAAGTTATTTCTGGAATTTCAAATTTTTTCCCAAAATAACACATCTCTATTTTTAAAATGAAAAGTAAATGAAAAATGTCTTGATAAAAGAATTAATTCAATTTACAGGTAACTTTTTAGAATATAGTCTGTAATAATAATATCAGCAACTCACGTGGCAAATTTTAAAGTGCTTATGCTTTTCTTATAACCATTTTATGAGAAGTATTATTATTCCTCTTTTATAGGCAAGGAAACTGATATTCAGGGAAAATAAGTGACTTGACTTGGCTAGTTATACACATAGTGTATGTCAAAGGTGGTTTTCAAATCCACATGACTGCTACGCAAGAATCACTAAAAAGACATCTTAGCTTAATTTTTACATTTTAAACTAGTAACAGGGGAAAAAACAATCTGTTTCCTGATTTGTACTATCACACTCTCTCAAAAAGGAAGACTTTAGTCTAAGATCTGAATAATATAAAGGAATAAAAAACTGGTAGCAATCTGATATATTCTGTGGAAGTTTGAGCTGTTTTTTCTAAGAATGATTCAAAGAACAACAAAACCAAAACCAAGACTCAAAGTACAAAATACTATTTTAGCAGTAACATAATCCTCTATTAATTTTTACCTGATAATGATATGCGGGTTGCTGATAAACAGGTTGAGCTACCATCACAGGGGAACTAGATATAGATCGTGACTAATAAGAAAAGAAAAAAATAAGATAAAATTTAAGAAAAAACATTCCAAAATGGAATATGAGAGAAATGTCCCAACTAATCCAGTCAATTTTTGCCTTACTAGAAAATCACTGAATTTCAGCCTTCAAAAGGACTCCAGAAGCCACAGAGTCCAACTCCTTCCTGAAAAATCAATCATATTACCAGATACCTGCTGACAATCATCCAGTCTTTGAAAAATTCTAATGAGAGGGAACCAACAGCCTTCCAAGGAAAACCATTCCTTTTTTGGTACATATGGATGTGGTTCCTTTTTAAGAAGTTCTGTTCAAAAGTATATCTTATTCACTTAAAATATATTTTGAATAGTACTTAATATGCTATTTCAAAAGAAGTACCCATGACATATTAAAGCAATACTATATTCAATTAAGAGTTTAAATTATTACTATATATGATGAAAATGCAGTATTAATATCAAACTTAGAGGGTATGAAAGCTATTCCTGATCCTCTGCTATAAGTTCTTTCTTCCTAATATAAGATAAATGTCTATTAAATTGAATGAAAAGTACCAGGTGGCACTATACTAGGGACTGGGTGTAGAAAAATGAAAAAATATCGACCATCCTTGCCCTCTCTGAGCCTATGATCTAATTGGGGGATAAGACATACAAGTCAGACGATGATATGAGAGGTCAAACAGTGTGAAATTAAAGATCCAGGGAAGGAAGGATGACTTCTACTTGAGGGATAGGATCAATGACAACTTTATAGATAAGGTAGCACCCAAAGCTTGATCATAAAGTTAGAAAAATACTTCCAATAGAGGCAAATATGTTGTGCATGTGTTTGAAAGGAACAGAGGTTGGGTTATTCCAGACTTGGGAAATAGTGTGAATACATAAGTAAAAAAGAGAACAGTGAATAGTGTAGTATATACAGTACATGGAGGAAATAATATGAAATAAAACTTAGACTTCTGTCCTAAGTTTAGAAGTGCTGCTCCCTCACCCCCTTCCACTTTCTCATATAGGCACTAGGCAACTATTACTGTGATTTAAGCAGGGGAGTGATTTTCAAATAAAGATGATCTAACGTTGTTCTATTTTCAACAAACATTTGAATATATTGAGAACAAACTTTCCTGAACTTAAATCACTTACAGGCCAAGGTGGTGGGACAGAAGCTACTTCAGGAGTATGAAAATATGCAACACCGTTATGGTAGGTGTAAGGATAGCCAGTTGAAGTAGTCAGGTACATTGTTCCAGCTGCTGGCATTATACTAGAACCTAAGGCAGATAGTATTATATTGTTATTATATTTCACTAAATTTATATATATATATATGTAAACATACATGTAATATATACACATAAATATATACCTACATTAACACCAAAATTATTATGTTTTATTCAACAAAATGATAACTTTTGGATGTCATGTTAGATTTAATTATATATCTTAAAAAAACAACAACTTTGCTTAGACCTTAAGGTGATATTATGGCTCAATTTTTGTAAACTGAAATTCACTATGTAGGGCCCTTAGACAAATAACTTTACTTGCCCCAAGGGAAAGAAAAAAGATTCCAAGAATACCTTTAAAACATGATTTAAATCAACGTTTGAAAATCACACTAAAAATTAGCTCTTTTAGCTTTACCGAGATTATGCATGGCTAAGTTATCTAACTTCCCTAAAATTTCTATTAACAGATAAAGCATTTAAGAATTTTTCACCCTATTTGCCTATGTCTTCAGGATTTCATTATGTTTAAAATAAATCCCACAATACCCAGACATGTAAATACATCCAAGACAACCAGAATAGTAGTGGGCCCTCAAAACTAGCCCACCAGTGACTGTTGTCCTGGAAGTTTCCTCAGAATGGAACTCCCTGACAACTGATTTTTTATGTCTAGAGTGGCTAAAGAGACTACAAAACTAATACAGAACATAAAATTCAACCAACTATGAATGCTAAATCTAGAAGGCACCTAACAATTCATCAGTGTTTTTTTACTGTGATCAGGGATTGGGTGATAAGAAATTATATAATTTCATATCTTAAAAAAAGTTCAAAGAAAAAGTCTTTTTCTGTGATGAATTTAAAAAGTATATTTAAAAAGTTCTTGTTCTGTGATAAATAAAAATAATCTCACAACATAATCCTAGTGTTTTCTTTAAGTTGCTGGTTTATAATCAGATTAACTCCTAAACATAGAGTGGAAAAGTGAATTAGGACAAAAAAAAAAATGTCCTTTATTCTGATCCCATCAGGACACTAGGGAAGGCCTAGTATTGAAGATATCATGTTAATATGTCTTGATCTAGATGTCATTTGTGAACAAAAGGTTGCTAAAATCAGAAGCTCATGAGAGTGAACTACACAACAGCAGAAAAGAGAACTCAAGTTCAGAAGAAGTTAATAGGAAAGGAAAATCAAAAAATGCTAATCAGAGTTTATTAATATGGTTGTCGTGAAATATTTAATCCAGAAAAAATAAAACAAGTTATTATTTATGCTTCAGTAAGTCTAATATTAGGTTTCATCTTGAAATTACTTTACATAGTATTTTACACGCTACATACATACATACATACATACAACTACATTGTAAATTACATTTAAAGTGGAAATGGTGATAACCTTGAGGGCATATGTTATATAACTATACTTATTATAATGCTTAAGGAATAATGTTATCTGTGTCTCTCATCTAAAAGATATTCAATTAACTGATTTCAGTTCAATTAAGTAAAAAAGTAACTTTTCTACCCAACTTGCTTCACCAAAACTTACAGAATTTTTTTTGGTGGAGAAGGTGACGGGGGTGGGGGGAGATAAGAGAGAGGAAAGAAGAAGTCCCCTAATATCATCTAGTCCCTATTGCTATTATCAGGTGAAAGGTGAGCATACTATGCATAGCATTTTTGTGTAGTATTTTGTTTTATAATTAAACTGCAACAAATGATTACTTTCTGGCAAGAATTAGTATTTTGTCAACTATCACATGATTCTGTAATGTGTTAAAGACTAGCTAAAGAGTGTGGAAATATGTTAAATATGATTGTACATACATAACTTATGCATGCTGTCTTGGGGAGGAGAGAAGATGGAGAAAAATTTGGAACTCAAAATCTTACAAAAATGTATGCTGAAAACTATCTTTATATGTAATTGGGAAAAAAATACAAGTACCAAAAAAAAAAAACCAAAAAAACAAAAAAAACAAAACTAGCTAATAGGCTGATAATCAGTAAAATTAACAAATCATAAACTAAAAATGGAATGGTATAAACAATCTAATTTTCTCTCAATTGATTAGCAAGCTATGATTATATCATAGTAACCCTCCATTAATAGGTAATAAGTTAAAATACTTCAATCTTTTACTTTATGTAATGTTTTTCATTTCATCTGGAGATAACATAACAAATCATGTGGATATTATACAGGATAAAGGTATTTGTGAAAAGGTCAAATTTTAATGATAAAGAAATGTTTCAAAAAGTTAAAAGTAACACGATGTCATGTTGAAAGTGTCACCAAAGTTTGGGGTTGGTCAGTAAATTTTACTTTCCCCCTATATATTAAAGCATCATCATAAAAAAATAGAATGAACAGGCAGTTAGGAAATACTGATTCTAATCCTAGCTATGCCAACAACTAACTATATGGCAATAAATAAATTTAATTTCTCTGAACCTTAGTTTTGATATTAGTAAAATGAAGAGATTAAATTAGAAATCTGGCTTTAAGATCCTATCCTATCAATTATATGATTTTCATGAATAACTTAGGCAAATTTACGAAGCTTAAGAACTGTTTCATATGTTACAGTATTTTAACCTTTGGTATTTTGATAAAAGGGTGTAGCAGGGCTTTAAAATATATAAAATATTATAAAACTTATTTTCTTTGTAAACAGCTGATTATAAAGTTTATTACATGCTCAAGCATTATTTTCATTACATCTTATTATGAACTGCTACCCCCAGAAAAAGTTCCAATGTTGTAAATGAGAAAAAAATGTTCACTTAAAATTTGCAGTTAGATGAATTTTTATAAAGTGAAAAATACCTGTCATTTTAACAAAATGCGAGAGAATATTCTATTTTTAAAATACCAGTGTCAATAAAGTGAAAAAAATATATAACAATACATACGAGGAATCCCTACTTGTTGTTTTCTTATTGCTGGACCGATATTCAGTTTCTTATCTTTATAATTAAGTTTCTCTGCCTAAAATAAATGGAAAAAGATCACTTCAATTTCCCCTCCTTTTGCCAGTTATCTATAAAACTAATAAAAACTTTAGTTTTGATATCCTTTATAAGCTATGTGAAATCTTCCTGAATACTAAAAATGTGTTTTTTAGTCCCTGATAATCAAGTACATGAAACCTTTTCTTGTGAAGTATTAAGAAGCCAAAACACATGCAGACTGATAAAAGAAAAAACAAAGTTCTTCAAAACATGACAGAACATTAATTATGTCTATTATTAATACCTTGAAAAACTATAATAAAAACTCGGTCAAAAATGGAATTATTTCTTAGAATTAAAGTTGTTTGGTTTTCTTCTTTCCTTAAATACAAGAATGCTGGGAATTAAATTTCTTATGGGACCTTTTATAGCTTGCCATATAATAATCTCCACTAGTTATAATTATGCCAAATGCTAATCTAAAAAAAAGATTGTGCTCCAACTCATACAATTTAAATAATTGTGTCATTCTTCTTATTTAATAGTATAGAAGATTCTGGAACAATACAATCAAGATCGGAAGTAATAAACAAAATTCCATAAACTAAAGATTTTTTTTTTTTTTTACTGAGCCATTCTGAAAATGATTCTGATCTTCAGGAATGCTTATAGGGGCAAAAAGAGATTTTTTTTTGTGTGTATGTGCTGATAACAGTGCTTAGGATTTTAAGATAAATCATACATTTACTTAAACAAAGTTAAAACATTGGACTATAGTTACAAAATCCCTCTAAGTCTTTTAAAGAATAATGTTAGCAATAGGGCTTAAAGTCTTAGTCGGGGCAGCAGGACACACAAGCTAATTAATAGTGAAGTATTTTTCAATTTTAGGATCCTATGCTTGTTTTACTCTGTAGGAATTAAATATATCAACACTAAAAGACATTAAGGCCCCAAATTATTCTTCTGTTAACCTAAATTAAGGGGAAACTTATCTATGAAGAATTGTTAAAAATCCATATGAACTAAATTATTTGGAGGTCTTCAAAATATAAAATTGTTATTTATTTGGAATGTCTTGTTCCACTTTTTTTTTTTTTATAAATGGAAAAATTACTACTGGAAGATAAAAACACTTTTTACTTAGAATACATTATAATATTAATTATACTGAACTATACTAAAATCAGTGCTTTACAATCTTTTATCAATTCATGGAGATCCAAAAATGAGATAAAATGAAAAAGTACATGACCAAACAAGGTAAAAAAGAGTCATTTTGAAGGTAAAATGGACAACTTTGATCACACAATATTATAAAGTTTTTACACAAAACCAATGCAGCTAAAATTATAAAAGAACTTTTTAAAAAATCACTACAGCCACTTAGTTTCTCTAAAGTTTTATTTCTGAAGAATAAGAGTCACTCCCCCAATTGCTAAATGATCAAATATGAAGAAGCAGTTTTCAGAAGAAGAAATCCAAATTATCAATAGCCATATGAAAAAAATGCTCTAAATTACTAATAATTGAAGAAATGCAAATTAAAACAATTCAGAGGTTTCACCTCAGATTGGCAAAGCTGACAAAAATGGAAAATGACAAAAGATAGAGAACAGATACATTAGCATTGCTGGTGAAGTATGAACTAATCTAGCTAATAATAAAAGTAATAATTTTAATAATGATAACAGTAATAATAACTAGCAGTTATATAGTGATTTAAGGTATGCAAAGTGCTGTACATGTTATTTCATTTTATTCTCATGGCAACTTTATTGAAGTAGGTACTATTATTAGTCCCATCCCCTTATTTATAGATAAGGAAATTGAGTCTCAGAAAGGTTAGGTGACTGTCCAGGGTCACATAGCTACTAAGAATCTGAGGTGAAATCTGAACTCATCTTCTTGACTCTAAATCCAGCACTCTATCTACTTAGACAATTAGGTGCCTAATTTATTAAACACATACAGCAGGTATTCACCACTACTAGTTATGTACCCAAAGAAATCATATGTACAAAATATATATTTACAGCTCTTTTTTATGTCAAAGAATTGGAAATCGAGGGGGATATCCACCAATTGCAGGATGTCTGAATAAGTGATAGTATATGAATGTGATGATGATTGTGCTATAACAAATGGGTGATGGGAAGGTTCTGGAGACAACAAGACCATCATACAAATTGATATAAAGTAAGCAGAAACAGGAGGAAAATTTGCACAATAATAATGATATGGAAAAACAAACAGCTTTCAAAAAACTCTAGATCCCTGACCAATGCAATAGTCAACCAAAATTCCAGAGGATGCTGATGAAATATGCTACCTATCTCCCAACAGAGAGGTGATAGACTCCAAGTGTGCTAAGACACTCGTTTGGGAGGGGGGGGGGGGGGGGGGAACATGGCCAAAGCAGAAACTTGTTTTATTTGGCTTTATAGATCTATTATAAAGATTTTGTTTTTATTTCTTTTCCAATGGGGGGAGGTGAAAGGGAAAGAGATTGATTTTCAATTAGCTGAAAAATAAATTTCAAAATAAAATTAAGCAAATGTATAATTATATTATAAAATATATTACATAGATAGATATGCCTTACCTCTTGCAAAATTTTTTGCGCATCTTCTTGTGTTTCAAAAGTGATGAAACCATACCTAAATAAAATACATTAATTATTATCTTTTCTGGCAAATTTAAAGATCAATTTTTTTAAAGCATAGGTTGTCACTATAAAATAAGGATTGGCATGATTTAAAAAAGCCCAACCCAAAACCACTTCATCATGCTGAGGAAAAAATTGCATCAATTATTGACAGCTTAATAATTTGATACCTTCATATTGTTCTTATTGAACTATAGATTAAAGCGATGGGTCCTTCAAAGACTTTAAGATATTATCAATGTGAGTTGGGAATATTAATCAGGAGAGCCTTATAGACTTTCTTGTATATAAATTACTATTTGTTGATTTGTTGGTTTTTGTGTTCAAGAATATAAGTTCCCTTTAAAATTGATGTAAAAACCATTCTACTATTTACACATCATGTCAGCATAGATAACAGTGACACTACAGTGGATTACTATTCTTTATTCTATTTAGGGGTTTGTTTAAAGGTAATTTGGGGCAGCTAGGAGGTACAGTGTATAGAATGCAGGCTTGGAGCCAGGAAGACATCTTCCCGAGTTCAAATCTGGTCAGATACTTAGTAGCTATGTAAATCTGGGCAAGTCACTTAACCTTTTTTGCGTCAGTTTTCTCATCTATAAAATGAACTGGAAAAGGAAACGGTAAACCACTTCAGTATTTTTGCTAAGAAAATCCAAAAGAGGGTCACTAAAAATTGGATACAACTGAAAATGACTCAACCACAACAACTTACCCAAATATGTATTCAAAGTAGCAATCTTAAGTCTTAAACTTTTTTATTAAAAAAAATTGAAATACAGCACTTTTATATTGATAACAAGTGAACACAGTTGGGAAATTAAGTAGGGAAGTATAATGCGTTTTCCCTGGAAACTACTAATTAAGCATAAATCAAATAAAAATTTTATGTTTACTTGCAGTACATAATTCTCATTTTAATTATAGTTCATCAAAGATATGAATCATGTAAAGCTATTTCAAGACACTTAAGAGTGGCATAGTGGCTAAAAGGTGTCTTGGTGTCAGGAAGATCTAGTTTCAAGTTCTGCCTCTAATCTATGTTGGTTGTTGCCTTAGGCAATTTGCTTAGCAACTATAAATTTCTGAGCCGGCGCTAATCTGCATTGGCAGAATTTCCTCAGGTTGGAGGAATTATAAATCTAATCACAATCTAATGGGAAGGGGCGAGGAAGATGGCCTGGAAGAATAGAATTTAAAGTTAGAAAAAGGCACAGTGTGCAAATAGGTTAAGAGTGGGAAGAAGTGAATTAGGAGATTGTGATCAGTGAATTCAATTTCACACTACTTACTGGATCTTGAGAGAGATTGTTGGAGCTGATAAATAAAGTCAATGATATTGACTATAGTGAGAAACCATGTAATTAAGTTATTAAATTCAAATAAAATTTAAAAAACTTATTAATCATGTCCTATGCATAAGTTACAATGCTAAGGACTGGCAAAAAAACAAGATATACAGTCCTGGTCATGAAACGAACATGCCGAAGAAGAGATATGGCAAGCATGAATTAAATTAAGCATAATATAAGGGAAAATATGATAAATGCAGGGAAAAAAATCTAGGAGAATTTGACAAGGGAGAAGTAATTTTTAGCCAGTAAGAGGAGTAGGGAGAGAGTGACATTTGTACTAAACTTTGAAAGAATAGAAGGATCTGAAAAGCAAAGATGAAGGAGAAATGGGCCTGTCTGAATGCACTGAAATAGAGAGAGCATGCTGAGTTCTGGGAAAAACCAGCAGTTCAGTTTGGCTGAAACAGCTAAAACCCAATTTATGAAGAAGAATGTGAAAAGTTATTAGAAAAGTAAACTGAGGCCTTAATGCTTTGCTAATATAATAAGCCTGTATTTTATTATATAAATAATAAGGAATCACTTAAGCCTTTGAGTAGGGAAGTTAATAGTCAGATGTATGGACTAAAGATTATTTTGGCAAATTTGTGAAGGAGAGAGTAAAATTAAAGAGATGGGTTAAAAAGCTTTATTACATGATAGTCTAATGAAGTAGAAAAAATACTGGATTTGAAAAGGATCTGGGTTTGAATGTGTGACATAGACAATAAGATGCATTTCCTATTTATCCTGTATACAGCTTGCTTTATAGATATTTGTTTGCATGTTTTCTTCCCCCATTAGACTTTAAGATTCTTGAATGAAAGGACGGTCTTTTGCCTTTTTTTGTACCTCCAGTGCTTAGAATAGTACCTAGCAAATATTAAGTTTAATGTTTATTGATAGGATGGGTAACTGATAGGTCAGTGGGGTAACTGATTGGTCAGTGGTGCCATCAACAGAAATCAATAGAAAAAAAGAGTATCATATACCAAGTACTAATATCATTATGGGAGAATGAATAACCAGTGTGTAAATAACAACGCTAAGTATTTTCTAGTCAGTTAGAATGATGAAGTTCAATGATGAAGCACTGGGTCTTTAGTCAGGAAACTCTGAGTTCAAATATGGCCTCGAACATTTACTATCTGTGTGACACTGTGATATATAACCCTGTTTGCTTCAGCACCCTCATCTGTAAAATTAGCTGAGAAGGTAATAGCTAACAACTCAGGTATCTTTGCCAAGAAAACCTTTAATCAGGTCACAAAGAGTTGGACGTGACTAAAAAACAACTGAACAACAAAAGTTTTTGCTACTCATATATATAAATCTTGACATGCTAGTCTCGTTATGTCATCCACATGGTCCAACATTATGTTTTGTCTATCTTTAATTATACTGCTTTTTCTTCCTTATTCATTTTCTACCTTATTCTTTGTCCATTGAAATTCTACCTTTTAAGATCTACCATAAGATCCACTTTCCTTTATAAAAGCTTTCTGAAATATCCCGACTTTTATTTCCCTTTCTCTAAATTCTCTAAATTTACAATAATTCTTTTGAACTTGACTGCATATCCAATACATTATATTTTTTCCTAATTGCATAGCATGCAATTAGATATAAACAAGATACACAGTCTGTTTCAAAACTATTAGTGCAATTTTAAGCTTAATAAACCTATTAATTTTTGGGATGCCCAATATGTCTCGACTACTAAATTGTAGGCTTCTTAAGAACAGAGACAACGTATACATATTTCACACAGTTTAGTACTTAACTGTTGTCTCCTACTAATCACATTATGGCAAGAGTTTTTAAACTTTAATCACCAAATCCTGACAAATTAGCATAAAATGCATTTAATACTAAAATTATTCTGAGCAGTTTTTACTATTTTCTAAATTAACTTGAGGCATTGTAAAAAAATTTAAATTCCTCTGAGTCAAAGTATCTTACATTGCCTTAGGGGCAATTCTTATGAAGACCAGATATTATTTTGCCTCACATGCATGGAGGTGTGAATTATATAAAATTCTGGTTCATAAAAGACTGGAATGCAGGTAACTTAACAGAGGATCAAACAGATTCACTTAATCATCATGAATGCTTAAAAATTAAGAGAGTCATCTCTTGAAGATATAAGCAGCACAACAAACTTTGATAGGAAGACAAGATTAAATATGACAATACAGAATAATTCTTACCTATGGAAATTTCATTATTTCACCTACATATCTTATACTCCTGACACTATCTCTTACTCCTAACTTAGTTACTCTAGGCCTGAAGCATCCCTTAATCCTCTTGCCCTAATTTAGGGACAGCTTTTTTGATAAAGAATATTAATGTCCTAACATACTTCTAGGGTAATGAGAGGCAAGGTGTTTTGGTACCAATATAGAAGAATAATACATTATAGCTTTTAATTTTAGCTCTAAATATTAGAATAAAATAAGAATTTAATTTCAATTTTTAGAATATGTACTAATTACAACCATACTAACCCTTTTGACACTCCAGCTCTGTCATTTACAATCTTCACTTCTTTCACAGACCCATACTGGGCAAAAAATTTCCTTAAGTCATTTTCATTAGTCTAATAGAGTAAAAGCAAATAAACAAAAAAAGTGAAAATCTTTTCAAGTAAAAAAAAATTAACAGTTTCATGACTATTTTGGATACATTTTAAATGATACAATTCCCATTTCTGCTATATAAACAGTAGATGAAATTATTTGGAGAAAAACATTTGAGCAAAAGGCAAATG
Source organism: Antechinus flavipes (assembly GCF_016432865.1). NCBI lineage: Eukaryota > Metazoa > Chordata > Mammalia > Dasyuromorphia > Dasyuridae > Antechinus > Antechinus flavipes. Next base: position 385,806,484 of record NC_067400.1, on the reverse strand, counting down.
TTTATAAAATTAGCTGCCATTTTTAGTCTATACAGATTTTAGTTTGGCCAGATTAGAAAATCCCTAGTTAATAAAACCAGTTATTTATTTAAATTGATTAAAATATACTTTGATAGGAAGGTGAGATATTGAATTATTAAATACTATTAAAGTTTGGGAGAGGTAGGGTTTGCATTGGGTTTTCTGACACCAAAATTATGTTGCTTTTTACTTTCTTCCAATGAAGTAGATATTTATTAAGCTTCTATGTACAAAAGCACAAAGTAACCTCTACTGGTAGAAATGAAGACAGACATAATTCCTTTGCCCAGAAAGAATAAAGGAGTAAGGCACAAAATGTAAATATTGTAGTACTTTGGTTATTCCCTATGTACTTACAATCTAATACTGTTATATAGGTATGCCTGACTTATCTCTCCTACTAAGCAAGAAGCTACTTTAAAAGAGAGACTATAAATAATTTTATGTTAGTCTTACTAGTGTGTCTAACAGCTTGAAATCAGTAGGCACTTAATAACTGATTGTTGAATAGTTTCTCAATTTATCTCTAAATGAAAACAATCAGTGCAGTTTTCCCCAGAATAGGTACTAGAATTGTTGGTTTTTCTCTTAGAGGGTTTACCTCCTTTCTGTTGTCTTTGTTGTCTTGCAACATTCACTAATTGTTCATTCACTCATGAAGGTTTTTAAGTCAGTGAAGTAATAATATTTAATTTGCAGAATATATCCAATTCAATCCTAAAGCTTAAAGTTAAACAATGTACTCTTACTGGCTTCATAAATTTTTGGACTTGGAGTCAACAGAATTTAACAGAATTATATTTGATAGAACACAAGCTTCTTGAGGACAGGTATTTATTCATTTTTGTCTTCGTATTCCCAGTGCTTACCTGGTATAGTACCTAGTATACTGAACGACTTAATAGACACTGATTAATTATTTAGTATTTTTAATTTTGCTCCTTTAATAAAGAATAGTTGTGGGAAACTACTAGAAACCTTTATAATTAAATCAGCATTCATTTAGTTGAGCAATATAGTTAATTCTGGAATTCAGAACAAAAATTTGGGATCTCTATAATCTCTGCCGATTAAGTTGTTTTTTCATGTACTTCCTGTAAATCAAAACAGGTTACTTTACCTCAGAATAATTCCAATAAAGTGAATCCATTGCAATTTAATTTTTAAAAATAAAAATAAATTTAGCAAAACACTTTTCATGTATAAGCATTGATTCCTTTCCTTTTATTCCAGTTCAAAATGTTTTTATAATGCATGGAACAGGCTTCTATCTCCTTAATAAATAAAATGAAAATTTGAATACTCAAAAGTTAGTGACAGGACAATTTTTGAAGTTATTGTTCTACTACTATCTTCAGTGCCTAGTTATTGTTTTTAGTTAGATTCTACTATTTGATTCATAACTACTAATGACATTCATTACATACAAAGCATCATGTTAGTTGCTGAGCAAACTAACCTTGCATACTATTGTTAAAACCTTAAAGATTATTTTAATCTCTTTCTTGACTTCAGTCAGAAAGCAGTAGAACAAAGCTAATTTAGAATAAATAAACTAAACAATATTCTCTGGCAAGCTGTGGTACAGTATGAAAAAAACGATAAACTTAAAAATTAACAGACTTGAATTCCAATCTTGCCTCTGTCACTTGTGTGACCTTGAGGAAAGCACTTAACTTTCTAGATCTCAGCTTCCTTATTTATAAAATGAAGGAGAGAGGCAGGCTAAATCAAGTGTCAAGGTTCAATTCCAACTCTAAATTTATGATCCTATGATTTATTTTAATAAATTTATCAAATTTGAAGCATGAGGTGAACATGTATAAGATATTTATTAGATAAAGGAGAGATAGAAAAGTTTTAAGTTTCTAAGAAAAGGACATTTAAAAGAACCCGTGTCATTGCTGCTGTCCACTTTTTGCCTTGCTAAAACCCATATTAGCCTCAGAAAATGGCCATATAAGGGAAGGGATTTCACTTGGATCTTTCCATAGATGCTACATCAAAGATAACTGGATAACTTTATGACAACTCTTCACTGCAAATATAAAAGGTATAGACAAGACTATAACAGATTCTGAAAGTTTACACTATGTTGAAATATTTTTAACTGTATCAATAATTCACCATATCCCTCAATATGTTTTTATATTCTGGTAAATTCTCAACTTTTTTTTTTTTTTTTTTTTTTGGCAAACTGGAGGTGATGGTATTTGTCCTGTCTCCCTCATAGGATTATTAAGATCATTAAGTGAAATGATAGACATAATAGGACTAACAAATTTGATTTATAAATATCATTGCTGTAGGAAAACTGAATCACAAAGTGCCAAACAAAAGTTCTAAGATTAAAAAACAAACAAAAATCAAACCACTATAAAAAACTTATTTTTTAAATACCTTAAAGTCAATCCCTCCCACGAAGATACGATTAGGAATCACGGTTCCAAATCTTGGGGCGCTTGTTGGGTTATTCAAAGGCACAGGTGACACAGGATTGGGGGATGGAGATAAAGAATCTGTTTGTGTCTGATTTGTGGTTTGCTGTAAGATAAAAAATACTTTTAGGATTCACTTTTAATATCTTTTATGATATCCTACACAATGTAAAGATAAGCATTTTATAAAGATGAGATTAAAAAGGAATGACAGAAAAAAAATCCAACCTTTTTGTTTTCTTTTATGTAGCTTTATAGAAGTAATCCCTGCTGTAATAAATATAGGGAGGGCCTAACTCAGATGAGTTTACAGTATCAAAAATATTAACATCTTTTTTTTGGGGGGGGGGAATAGAAAAAAATCAGGGAAAATATGTGTACAAATTGTCAGGTGAGAATAGAATGAAAAATCAAAGAGAGAATAAAGCAATTTTTTACTGAGCTTAAAATACTCCCACAAGTTAATAAAGTAGCCTCATGACACAAGTAACTCTACCTATAGTTAAAACAAAAAAGTGTGCACTTGCCAAACTAGGAAATTTGAGATAGGATTTGAGAAATAAATTAAAGTTGTAAAGTCTTAAACAAATAATATTGTAGTCTTGAAATTGTCATACCAAAGACTTGTTTTCAGAAAAACATTTACATATGTATATAGCTTTATCTGAGACAAAAGGTTATTATTTAAATAACTTACAGAATAAAAGTTCAAATAGAAGCATAATTCAAGAACCTGCTATTTTTTCTACTTTTGCCTTTTTTATATTTATGTTTATCAGTCTAATAATTTCTGCCCTGTAAGTTAAATGAATTATTCCAAAACCATGTTTTATAGAATCCTGGTATCCCAAGAAAACACAAAAGGTTTATTAGAAAATTTTAATACAAGCTCCAATTAATTACTATTATACTAAACAATTTTTAACTTCCTTCTGGAAAAGGAGCACTGCTTAGACAAGAGCCAACTAATTTGGCATTAATTAGGAATAGTGGTGGGAAGAGATGAAGATTATGCTGGACAGGAACAGAAAAGATAATACTTGCCAATTTGATCAGTGACAGGTGAGTGTGACTCCTTAGAGGGATGAAACTCTAAGGATGGGGAACATATGGCCTGAGACATCATAAAATCATTTGCTTAGGCAACCACAAGCAAAGATGATTTAAAAGCTAGGCCCAATAACCTCCCACTGCTTGAGTTTTGTAAGTTAATAATTTTGTAAGGCTCATAAATGATGTTATATCTAAATAGCTCTTGAGAAAAAAAAAAAAAGGTTCCCCACCCCTGAAATTTATCAATGTGGAAATCCTACCTCAACACCACAGATGAGAATTTCTGTGAGGTTTCCCTCTACTGCTATTTTAGTATGACTCTTGTTAACTTTACAGTCCTGCTGAATAAAATGTATTACTCTATCAATATGTCAAAAACAAAAGTCTTCTGAAGCTAAATTAATTTTTTCTGATTAGAAAAATAGTATTATAGAAATGATTCAGTTTTATTTATTCATTCATTCTTATGGATAAAGAAAAGGAATTTGCCTTTTCTTGGGAGATAAGCGAAAAGTTTGCTGCACATCCATTGTAGTGTACTTTTAGGGTTGCTCTTTGTTCCTATTATGCTTATGCTACAGATAAGTATCTAAGTCAGCCATGTAAATCCCAACATCTAATATAGAAAAATGAACAAAAACATATAAGGGAGGAGGGAAAGGTGGATTTTTTTCCTCCTTCTGTGATTAAGCTATACAAAGGAAAAAAATAACTTACACCAAGTATTTAAGTCAAGTAAAGTACATATGTTAGAGTTCCTTAGCTAATTATATAAGATTTAAAACAACATCTTCATGAATATAGCATTAAAAATTTGTAAATAAATCACAGTAAGATCACTAATAATACTAGAATGGAATCTCTGAATTACCTATTATGTGTTTACTGTGTACTAAGAATGCAAATACAAAGAATGAAACAACTCCTTTTCTCAAAGACTTTATGTTGTAATGGGAGAAACAAGCACTAATACACACAATTTTAATGTTATAGGGTATTAAGAAATTAATCTATAGATTATTTAGAAATACTAAAGATATTTCATTCAAACATAATCATCAATACATTACCCATTAATAGAAATGAAGCAGTACTGCTTAATTTTTCAAACTGTTAATTTTTATTAGCAGAGATAACTAGTCTCATTTAATGTCACTCAAAGTTTGTTTGGAAATTCAAGCCCTTCTTTCTAAAATATGTTCAGTCAAAAGGATAAACATAAAGAATTGTTTAGAAAAATGAGTATCAAATATTCTGAAGATCATTTTAAGGATCTGGAAAGAGGAATCTGCGAAAAAAAAATTTCAGTTGATGGATAAGCATTTTTAAAAGAATTCAATAATCCCTAAAAGGCAACCTGGATGGAAATCATGCCCAACTAAACGTATTTTCTTTTCCTGATAGTTTACATGCTAACTTACAACTCTTTAAACTTTCATGGTCACTTAAAGTAGTTATGACAAACAAAACCAAAATTACTGTTATGAGGAAAACAGTTTAATTACTATTATATAAGTTGTATGGGATAAGTAGGTAAAGCAAACCTACTAGGACCCTCCAAACTTACTCAACTTCAAAAATTTTGATATTCATTTACTTTATGTGAAATGGGTATGGAGGAACATTGAGGTAAAGTATTCACTAGATTTCAGAAATACACAATTCAAAGACTAGTAGACTTCTCAGAAGCATCAAGTTCCTCCCATAAATTTAATACTCAAAAGATTTTGGACCAGCAATCATTGAATGTCCCCAAATTGAAAACGACTCTCTTAAAAGAATTAAATGACTAATTGTTGATGGAGTCATATCAGAATTTGCTTTTTCAGGCAGTTTGACTCATTAAATTAAAAGTCAAAATCAATGTTATAAGGACAAAAGACATAGATAAGAAAATAGTATGCACAATGCAATAATTTCAACCAGATCTATTCAAATACTAATGCCTCAAAAATGGATAATGGAAAGAGCCAATTATGTTGATCTTGATTATCATCTTTTGATGTAAAAATTTATTATAAGTAAAAAGATCACAATATGGAGGTTAAAAGTTAAAAAAAAAACAAAAAACCTTTAACCAACAAATAACAACTTAGGAGAGCTAGGAGCAACACTAGTTAAGAATGTAAACATTTGTTATAACAAAGTGATTGTAGATACTTAGAAATATTGTCTCATAAAACAGAACAAGGCAATGAAAATGTTTAAATAGAACTTGGCTTAACTAAGCCATTATCAATCCAAGATGAAATTAGTGAGACAACAAACCAATGAAAAACTGAACAAATGTATCTGCAGTCTATAAATTATTTTTTACCATCAATGACAACAGAACCACATTTGGATTCTAATACCATAGTCCCAAATATGTTTGACATGCTACTTAAGAAAAAATTAAATCAGGAAAAAGAGTACTTGGACTAAAATTATCAAAGAAATACATGCTAGAAAAAAAAATCTTAAAATCATTGAAGGATAACTCTATAAGGTATTTCAATGAGGGTGATTCAGAGAAATGGCAAAAATCAAGAATAATTTTAATATCCAAAAAGACAACTGAGAAGATATTAATAGCTACTAACCAATATGCCACTTTCCCATTTTTAGGAAAACTTATTTTATGCTATACATTTATCTAAGATACTGGTGAAATGAGTCTGGGCAGGTTTTTGGCAAGCAGCAGAATGGATATTTACAGTCATATAATTAAAGCAAGATTATAAGGATTTTTATAATTCCTTTATTTCCACTACATTGCAGAGCTCTTACTAGGCACTTTGTAAGTGCTTGCTGCCTGACTGAAAAGTGCCAAGAACCAAAAAATTTTATTTTGTCAATTACGGCCTTTTTCCCTCTTATTCCAAATCCTAACCCATTTCATTATATAGACAGTGTAGTAATGGTTTTCCTCAAACAAAGAGTCTTTCAAAGCTTATTAGGATCACAATGTTAAGAGGAAGAATAAGGGTGGGCTAGGTGATGCAATAAATAGAACACTGGGCCTGGAGTCAAGAGGACAATTCAAATATAATCTTCAGATACTTACAAGTTGTTTGACCTTGGCAGGCAAGTCACTTAACCCTGATTGCCTATATTAAAAAAAAAAAAAAAAAAAAAAAAAAAAAAAAAAAAAAAGAAAGAAAGAAAGAAAAAAAAAAAAAAAGAATATAGCTTGCTAATAGGGTTCACCATTATCATGGATGTGGTCTCATGCAAGTCGATTGATTCTATAAAAGGCAAAGTAGTCCAGAGGTACTGTCTTGCAGATAATGCTATGCCAATTGCTACAGATGGAATGATATTGATTTCAGAGTATTAGTCTCCCAAGTCATACTTTGGTTAAGGTATGGATTGATAACAATGGTGTTTTAATGTTAAGCATTAAATTTCATTTGATTCTCATGTCAACTCTGTATTAGGCATGGAAGTATTACCTTGTTTTGCATATCAGGAAACTGCCTCAGAAGAATAAAATGAGAACATGGCTAGTAAATGGTAGTATAAGAACTGAAATCAAAAAGATTAAATTTCAGTACTAGTTAAAAGTTCTGAATTTAAGATTAAAATTCCCCCAAATCAAATGCAGAATGTGAAGTAACACGACACAGATAATTTAATATTATGAGAAAAGCAAACCCAAGAACCTTAGGGCTTAGTTAGCTTTCAGCTGAATATGAGTTTTTAAAAAGGGACAAATATGCTATTCACGCAAATGAAATTAGGCTACAAATAGAAAAGTATAGTGGCCACACCAAAGGAGGTTAGTAATCTTAAGAGTCTACTACAGATTACTGATGTTGCCTGATCATTGTATTTTGTCTGATTGTGGGTACCACACTTTAATAACTATAGTGCCTAACAATTATGCCCAACATAATGAGAAATCTTGAAAGAATGTTACATAAGTAATTATTGGGGCAATTGTAAAGTTTTATTCTGAAAGAGACCCAACTCTGCAGATGTGTGTGGATAGCTATTTGAAGAAAATTTATTATGAAAAACAGCAGTTTCATTTTAAGTTGATTTACAGAGCTCAAGGAGGACCAACAAGAAGAAGTAATTAGGGAGGTTGGTCTGGGTTCAAGTTCCTAACAATGAAAGGTGGCCAGTAACCAAAGAATAGCAAATAGTATATTGTTGTTGGACATGTTTAAAACAGACACTGGATATGATTTATTAGAACCATTTATAGATAGTATTCTTACTGTTGGAAAAGATTAATTATGTTACTTTTTTTCTAGATTACTTCTAAAGTACCTTCTAAAACTTAAATGTGATATCAAAATCTTAAAATACTTTGGCAATAACTATTTCACAGAAACTTTTTGAAAGAATGAGGAAAATAAACTTTCATTAAGACATTCAAAGAAATTCAGTAGATTGTTTTAGTTACTTTCAAGGATTGGACAAATTTAAAGAAAATTCATAAACTAAATCATGAAAAAACAGAATAGCTACCTCCACATTTTTTGTTCAGTTGTTTTCAGTCATATCCCACTCTCTGTGATACCATTTGGAGTTTTCTTAGCAAAGATACTGGAGTAATTTGCTATTTTTTTCTCCAAGTCATTTTTCAGATGAGGAAAGTGAGGCAAACAGGGTTAAGTGACTTGCCCTGGGTCACACAACCAGTAAGCAAACATTTGGGGCTGAATACGAACTCATGTCTTCCAGACTCCAGGCCCAGAACTCTATCCATTGTGCCACCTAGTTACCCCTGTAGTCAAATTTACATTAGATCAAAAGAAATGTAGAAAACCTGACAACTTTCCTAAATGATTGTGTGTGTGTGTCTGTGTGTGTATGTATAAACACCTTGAATAAAACACACAAAAAAAATTTATTGTGGATACTACTAAAATTTGAAAGAAAACAAAAGACTAACGTCCTTGAAAAGCAAGAATAGAACAAATACTAAATAGCACATTTGAGGGAAGAGTTTATGTCAAGGTTAATTCTTAACTGAGGAAAAACAAATGACTTTAAAGTGAGCAACTAGTAATTATCTTCCCTGATACCAACTAAATTTCTGGACTAAGCTTTAACACCTTCCTACCTGTAGTTATCTTTAGAATTTATGGTACCTTAAAAATTCACCACTTCAAATTGAGAGGAACACCTATCTGAGTTAAAAAAGGCTGAATTATGCAGTATTTATTTATACAGTATTTAACACAGTGTACATATATGTATATACACACAATATTTAACAAGAAATGCTTTTTCATTACATTTTAATACATTATTCTAAATTCTATTAGGATTGATTCCTTCAGGAGATAACATTAATGAAAAGTTTAAATTTGTATGTATCTTAAAAGAACTGCAGAAAAATGAGAGTTCATTTTTATCAAGATTGTTAAACAGTAACTTATTTATATCACAATTTTTCTCTTAGTAGTTTGGCAGAAACTTACCTTTCCACTAACATTGAATATCTGGCTGAAATGTGGGTAGGGATCAGATTTAATGTTTTTTTTTTTCTATTTACTGTATTTAAATCAAATCTGAATTATCTGCATTGCATTACTTATGACAAAGTAATAATACAAAATAATAATACAATTAAAAAAAAAACTTGTCTCTGGATAGACTTTTTTTTTCAAGGGGAAGAGAGACTTGACTAGAATAAACCCCTTTTCAATATTATTTAACTATTAATTCCTTTTCCCTAAGAGAGGAAGTTAAAAAAAAAAAAGGTTTTATTATTTGTGAAAAGCAAAAAAGAAATTGTGTTATGCTATATGTAACCTGATTAGATTTTACAGGATGTTTAAGAATAGAAAAAAATACCATTTGTAAAACAAAACCCATGAAGCTGTTTCTATAACCAAAGGCAAGACAGAGACACTCTTATTTACAGAAGTTGTCGCTGATGACAATCTCGAGATTCAAAACAAACAAACCAAAAAACCTAGCAATATGGCACAATGAATAGTGTGCTGGGCCTGCATTCAGACTATCTTCTAAATTCAAATCTAAATTCAGAATTTTACTGTGTGACCTTGGGCAAGTAATTTAACTGTTCACCTCAGTTTCCTCATTTGTAAAACATGGAGAAGGAAATGGCATACCACTTTGTCAAGAAAACTATAAATAGGGTGAGTTAGAGTTGCACATGACTGAACAAAAGTGTATTTCCATACAGAATTCTGTGAGTAACTTTCCACGACAACATCTAAGTAGCATTACAGTAGCAATTCAGAAAAATGGATCCATCACTTACTAAAGACGAAAACTCCATTCCATACCGCACAACTTAACATGCGGCAAAAATACTCCTATTAGTAAAATTCTTTCCCACAGTAATGTCCATTTAGTGACTGTTTTCTTTGGGAGTTAAATACCATAGCTTAGTTTAACTGTAAAACGTGACAAGTTTTGCAAACGGAGCTGAAAGAAAGGGGGCGCCCTAACCGTCACGGTCCCAGTCTCAGAGCCCCGTCCCCTCGGAGGCCAGCCAGCGGGGTAATGGAAGCCGTAAGCACTGCCTCAGACTGCCCGAGATCGTCACCAGAGCCGATTTGGTCTCGAGGATACACTCCCTCCCCAGGGCTCGGGAGGAAAAAGAAGGGACACAAGCGGGAACTTAAGGCCAATAAAGTTGATCCGTCCTCCAGCCTCAAAGCGCCCCCATCTCTGCATAAATCCCCGTACCCAACGAGAGGAAACCTCAACGGCCTCGTTCCCGCCTCGCGCCCCGCCTTCCACGCGCGCGTGCTGGGGCTGGCGGGACCAGCCTTACTGCTGTGCATCGGGCGCGCCCATTGGTTCTCCCGCAAGGCGAGGGGGCGGGGCAGAACACAGCCAGGCACGTTGCCTTAGGGCTACAGCCCGGTTCCTCCCCTCCCCCCACCCCACGGCGGTCCCTTCGCAACACTGGCGAAGGAGAGCAAAGCCTCAGACGGGCCTTGGACCCCAGGCACTGGACCTTGCCCCTCATTTTCTGCCGGGTCAGGGGGAGGGGGCCACTTCGTAGCCTCACTAGAGGCTTCCTCGAGGCCTGAGTTGGCTATGGCTGAACTAGAAAAATTTTCCTTGCGTCGGAGGCTGAGTGGGTGCTGGGAGGGTGCGTGGTCTTCGAGGCCGTGGTTTCGGCGGGAAAGGAGAGCTCACAGCTCACAACCCCCGGTCTGCGCACAGCGGCGTCGCCATCGCCTAGCCTCAGACACCTTTCCAATCTCCTTCCCGAGGCACATGGCCTGGCTGCCGCCCATACCCAGAAATCTCCGTCCCCTTCCAAAGACGCCTTCTGGTCAAGGCCGTCTTCCTTCCTCGCCCCCAAGCTTCCCACCAGCACCTCTACGACTGGCCCGCGGCGGCGGCGTTAGAGGCCGTAACCTGGGCTCCAGAGGGCGAGGTGGGGGCTCCTTCCTTGGGGGAGCTGTTGACCCAGCCCCGCTGCTTGACCCCAAAACGGAAGCCTGAGCCCTCGCTCACCCAAGAAGGGGAGAAGGGGAAGGCAGCGGCTAAGGCGGCCCGGCCCACCCCGGATCCCGTCCCCTCTTACTCACCGCTCCTGAATCCGTCTCCATCTTCCCTGGGCTCCCTTTGGGAGAAAAAAAAAAGTTTTAAAGTGTAAAAAAAAAAAAAAAAACCCAAAAACTAAAAAAGACCGGACCTCGAAACCTTCAAATAAATGAAGCAGAACCACGTTTCCCGACGAGAGGAACTTTCTTCTTCCCACCCCCCCACCCCCGCCCCGCTCGCGGCAGTGGCTGCAGAGGCGGCGGCTCCAACGCGGGGGCGTGAACCTGCCACACGGGAACAAGCTGAAGTCCCCTAGCTGCCGGGGGAGGGGGGATGGGGAAGGTGGTGCGGGCGGGCCCTTTAACCGAGGGAGGGGGCGCTGCGGGCGACTCCTGGGACCTCTACGTGTTGCGGTGCTGCGCGGCAGGCGCGGGCGGGCGGCTTTTGCCCTACCCAGGCAAAGGCGAATTACCAGTAATCTGAAATGGGGAAGGTGGAAGGGAGAGAACTGAATGAATTCTTCTGCGAGAGGAGGGTGGTGAGGAAGAGGGAGGGGGCCCCAATTTAAAGATGAGATGAAACAGTATATATAAAGGACTTGGCAAACTTTAAAACAATATGTACATGCCTGTTATCACTATTCTTTTTTTTTCCCCTTTTACTATTACCGAAGAGTGACTAAAGCTGCTGAGGTTCGGGGGGTCGGATGGGGGTCAAGGGCGTCTAGCCTAAATCTGTGGCCGCTTTATGCTCGTTTCCGAGGGTTGGGAGCAAAGGGAGTGAATTAGGATATATTGCCTCTCCGCCTGTGATCTCTCAATTTCTTTTTCTAGAAGCTTAAATTATTTAGTTTAGAAACATTGCTTCCTCACCATTTCAAAGATTTTTGTTTTAAAGGGGGACTCTTTAAAGGAGCAATTAAGGAGATACTGGTGGAAGGTGAAGAGGGCAACATTCCCATAGAAGTGGGGATTCCTGAGACGCCATGGACAGCTCCCCCACCCTACCCTCCACCTGTTGTCGCTGTCACTCATCCCTGGGAAGGAGAGCAGAGGGCAGGCTCTGAGAACAGAGAGCCCTGCATGCTTCGTTGCTCCCCCCTTCTCCCCTCCCCCCCACTTGGCTTAGATGCCATTCAGAAGAAGGGAGGTTTGGGATCACTCACCTTTTATTTCGAGAAGAGTCCCGAAATGACAACTTTAGTTGGGGCGTTATTGCAAACTTCACCTTCCTAGAAAGGTTTCCAGGCTCTTGGCCACTGGCCCTCAGGGCTCCCTCTGATCCCCTCTGAGCTTCTGCTATGGCTAGATCCTTACACATTCCTTTTCTCTACTACTGTACTCTGGTATCAGTTCACCAGCATGCTCATAATTCTGCTGATCCTAGTCAGGTTTAGGCACAAACCTCCAGTGTTAGTATCGCCTATTAACCTATTCCCTATAATAAGACATTTAATATTTTTGGAGAGAATACTTTCCATAGGAAATACTATTCTAGGTCTCATTGGGAAGGAAAACAGTGCTCAAGAGGTAGTTGGGGCTCACTTAAAATTTAAAATTAAAAAAATATATATGAATCAAGAAGCAACAGCTTTTAACCAGAAATAGAAATAGAGAAAAGTATTTTTTCGTAATAATTCTCTTATAGTCTTGCCAAATGACCACTGTTACAGTGGATTTTACTTCTAAGGTAAGAGGATTAAAATAAAATCAATGAAAGTGCCTAATAGTGATTTTAACGTATTCAAAGATCTAAGGTGATCTTAATGTAACTATGGATATGATGAGAAGTGTACTTTTAATCCTTCTAATGGATTACATCTTTTCTAGATTTTCCCATGCTATTTAAACCTATTTTTTGTTTTATCCTCACTCTAAATAAGAATGTTATTCTTTTGATCTTAAAAGACATGTTCTAGAATTGAGTAATTATGCTTTAAACTTCCAGTAACTCCATTTTTAATTGTTTATCCGGGAGTGGTGATGGGCTTGATTGAACTACCAAACCTTTCTTGCCTTGTTCACACTTTGCCACTTAGCACATATATTCACAAGACCACTCTAACCTAAGTTACTCAGAAATACAGTGCCTAGCAAAGAACAGAAGGAAGATATCTGACAGAAAGATGGGGCACATGAGCTTATTAGAGATGCATTATGTGTAATCAAGTTCAATTATGGGTTAGTGTTCTTAATATCACCCATTCCTATATTTCCTCTCCTAAAGGTGAATAATTCCAATTCCTTCAACCTTTATATCCTTCAGTCTCCTTTATATAACATTTTAGCTTTCCCAAAATAAACACAATTGTTTACAAGGGTAAGCTCATCTCATCTAATGTCATTAATTTCTAAAATGGCCAAAGGAGATAGAAACGATATTTTAAATAGGTGATCGTGATCTAAATATAATGGGGTTTTATAACTTTGTGAAAGAATTTTTAGTAAAATATGGTAAGGATATCATTGGAAAGAAAGGGAGTATTAGTACTGGATAAAGAGCTAGCCTCAGAATCAGGCAGAATTAGGTTCAAATGTGATCTGGGCACTGACACATGTGGGATCTTGGGCAAGTCATTTAACTTCTCAATGCCCTAGGGAATTCTAAAATTATAGATTGGTATTCTGCACTGATGGAATAAATTTCTTCACAGGAATTTCCTATATCAATGTAATTATTTACAGGTCCAGCCCCCTAAAAAGAAACTGGAAAATGATCTTGACTGGGGCAACCTTATTAATGCAATGCTTGTATTCAATTTTCATTTGTTTTCATCCTGTTCCTCTCTTGTTTGAAAGCTTTCAATGGTACCATGTTCCCTAGAGAATTAAGGCCAGATTCCTTGGCTTGGAATTCAGAGTCTTAGGGTGATTTTCTTTTTTCTTTTTTTTTTTTAAATTTTATTTTCATGGCATATTTTTTCAATTACAAGTAAAGATAGTTTTCAAGATTTATTTTTATAAGATTTTGAGTTCCATTTTTTCCCCTTATCATCCCTATTCCCAAAAGAACAAACCAATAGGTCATAAATGTACAATCAATTTTTAACATTTCCATATGAGTCATGTTGGAAAAGAACAATCAAAACAAAAGGGAAAAACTCCAAGAGAGAAAACAAAAAACAAAAAATGAAAATAGTATGCTTTCATCTGCATTTAGTCTCTATGGTTCTTTCTCTGGATATGGATGGCATTTTCCATCCAAAGTCTATTAAAATTGTGGATTGCTGTATTGTTGAGAAGAATTAAGTCTAACATAGTTGATCATCGCATAGTCTTACTATTATGTATACAATGTTTTACTGGTTCTGTACATTTCACTTCTTGTAAGATTAGTATTTTCTGAAATTAGCCTGTTCATTATTTCTGATAAATATAATAATGATAATATATATTAATAATATAATTCTACTTTGTCATAATATAATTTCACCATATTATATTATGACAAAAACATAGTTATTTCCTTTTCTAATTCATTTTTCAGAGGAGGAAACTGAGGCAAACAGTTAAGTGACTTTCCCAGCACAGTTAGTAAGTATCTGACACTGATATTTGAACTCAGGAAGAGGAGTCTTCCTGACTCCAGGTACTCTGCTCTATTCACTTAACCACCAAGCTGCCCATTTGATTTAGCGCCCCCCCCCCCCGCCTTTTTTTTTTTTTTAACAAATGAGCAAATGGGAAAGTAATTATGATATACTTGCCTAACATAAAACAGGCATATAGTAAATCTGTGATAAGATTTGAATATGATAGCAGTTTACCATGGCCAGGTGGTATAATAGATAGAGCCTGGGCCTGGAATCATGAAGACCTGAGTTCAAATGAGGCCTCAGACTCTTCTTACTATGTGACTCTGGGCAAGTCTGCTATAATGTTCAGATCTTTTTAGTACCGACTCCATAGGATTTTTGTAAGGATCAAATGAGAAATTATTTGTAAAATATTTAGCACAATGTTTGCATTTAATTAATTACTCCAATGCTTAATAAGTACAGTACTTGTTTCCTTCTATTTTCAATATATTACACTCCTCATAATTTTTGTATTCATTATATATTTAACTCTTTAATGTGTGAGTTGTTTCTGCAGAGAGGCTGTTTTATTTTTATTTTTCAGTGTTTAGGACAACTATGTATGTAAATATTTATCAAATGATTCATTTAAGCCTAATCATTTACCTACAACCTTACATTGCATTAATGGAGTTTGGTTTTTCCCCTAGGATAGGGAATGAACTTATGATTTTATCAGTATAAGAAAATTTCAGATGAGAAAATGCCATCTACCAACACAGCAGCAACTTTTCAATGATTTGTGGCCTTGGAAAGTTACTTGGGGGTACTGAGAAGTTAAATTACTAGCCCAAGGTCACACACTCAGTATGTGTCAAAGGTAAGATACATCTTGATTCTAAGGCAAGGATTCCTATCCATTCTTCCATGTTCTTTATCTTTTCAATAATAATCTTACTTTATTATACCAAAATCCAGCCAAAAAAATAAAAAAAATTGTAAATATAATTCAACAGAATCCTTCAAGGCTTGCAAAACACTCTATTAAACAGGAGTCTGGAAAATTAGAGTTTAAATCTGCCCTTACACACTTATTAACTTTGTGATCCAGGGCAAATCACTTAACTTCTATTTGTCTCAGTTCCTCTTCCTGGAAATGGGAACACAGGAAATGGCAAACCACTCTGTCATCTTTGCCAAGAAAAATCTTTGGGGTCAAGAAGAATTAGACACAACTAAACAATTAAGACAGTCCTGCTATCTCTCTTCAGCAATATCTCTTAGAGCCTTCAAGGAATGTCTTCAAATCTTTCCTCTTCTATGAAGCTTTCTGAAATCACTCTGGCCTATTACAATCTTTTCTTCCCTAAATATCAATTCAATTCAAATTAGTTCAACTTTACTCCTACAGCATTTGCTTGGTCTATCATTTATTTTAAAATTAAATGTTAACCAAATGTAATTAATTTAATCAATCAGTTGTCTTTGTGTAAAGACTGCCAAGACTGACCAGCAAGTAAATAGCAGAGCTGAAGCATTAACTTTGGTTTTCTTCAAATTTTCTTCACATATTAGTCTTTCCTCTGGATCTTTCTACCACCACAAAAATTCAAACTGCTTTTCTCCCTTATAATCAAAAATTAATCAATGGCATATTTGAGTTTCAAGAAAAACTCAAGCTGTAAGAAATACATTAAAACAAAACTAAGAAATCTAAAAGGGATCTCGAAGTCATCTCTTTCCTCATTCTGCATTCAGATACCATCATACCTAAACATCTCATTTATAGTTAAAAAGCTACAAAGAAATTGTTTTTGTAGAATAATTTTTTTTAATCTAACTGAAATTTCCTCATTTTTTTTCTTTAGAGAAGATAGATAGTAGATAACATCCTCTTTATCAAGGGTCACTAGAAAAAGGGGTTACCTAAAGACTCCAGGAATTGGTTCTACTTACAAAGATGAGACAGAGACCTATAAATTATGGGGCTTTCAATTTCAGGCTTGACATAAAATGTCTCAGGAAATTATTAAAATGACCAGCTATCTTGGGGGATCTCTTAAATCCTGTTACTCTGAGGGAGATATGATGGATTGTTTGAAAAGGCTAAATGGATGACACAGGAAATGATACCAAAGTGGCCACTTGTCAACAATACATGTTAGGGATTAAATGTTGATTTCTTATCTATATTTTGTCTTTTTGGACATAACTAAGCTATATTTGTCTCCCGACTTCTAGCCACATATTTCCAATTGCCTGTTGAATCTCTCTACCTAGGTATTTCAGGGGCAGGGATATACTGGACACTCTCTAGAGATTGTTAAATTTTTAGTATGAGCAGATGCTAACTATTAATTAGGATGCAATTTTTGTTTGCTGATTGTACTTTTTAAAGTGATGGGAAAATGTTAATAATGCAGATCAAATTTAAAAGTGTGCCAAACATCTGTATATGTGTGTTTCCAGAGTTAGTTCCCAGTATATTCCTGCTCATTGGCATCTTAAACTCAATATGGTCCCAAACCAAAGTCTTTATTTAGGCTGTTCCCCATTCTTGGGGAACTTCTCTTCTCAGTTCCTATCAAAAGTCTTTCTTGATTTCTTCTCTGTTTTGTCTCTGTCAAAATCATTTTGTATTTCATATATTCTTTCCCTTGAGAGGAAGATTTATTTCATTTTTGTCTTTTTATCCAGGTTCATAGCAAAGTGTTTGGCACTTAGTAGGTTCTTAATAAGTGATTAATTTAAATTAATTAATGAACTTTAAAGTGTTAATCATCAGGTCTTCTTTCTTCCCTGGCAAAGAATTTTAGCTCCTTTAGTCTAATTAATCTTATTATTCCCTCCATCCTTCATCAAGAGAATGAGTTTAGTGTGCTTGGAGGAACACTAATATGACTAGAATATAAAATGAGAAAATTTACTTAGAATCTTAAACTCATGGAATCTTAGAATCAGAAAGGATCTTATCTATGGATTCTAACAATGTGGCAACTTCTTCTATGGTGTCTCTGACAGATGTTCCAGTAGAGTGAGATCGTAACTTCATGAGGAGTTTAGAGGCAATCTTTAATCAATGGGTGAGTGGGTCATAATCTTTGCAAGCTGTTTTTGAATATATGGTATCAGGCACCATATAAAATAATACTCCAACTCACTAGTAATTTTAAAAAAATGCTAATTAAGGCAATTCTGACTTTCAATCTCAAAGCTATCAGATTGATAAAATTGACAAAAAAGAAAAATTACAAATGTTAGAGGGGTTGCAGGAAAACAAGCACAAAATTTCATTATTAATGGAGTTATCAATTGGTATAATCATTCTGGAAAGCAATTTGAAACAATGCCCCAAAAGTTATTAAATTGTCCATATTTTTTGATTCAATGATTTTGCTACTAGACTATACTCCAAAGAAGATCAAAGAAAGAGGAAAAGGATCAATATGTGCAAAAAATATTTATAACAACTCTTTCTACCACTTAGCACAATACCTAGCACATATTAAGCACTTAGTAAATGTTTATTGATTAATTTTTGTAATGGCAAAGAACTGGAAACTATGGGAGTGTCTTATTTGTAGGAATGACTGAATGTAATGGAATATTGTTGTACCATAAGAAATGATGGAAAAGATAATTTCAGAAAAACCTTGAAGGCCTTGTATTAATCAATGAAGAATGAAGTGAGCAAAGCTAGAAGAATATTTTGTACTATAGCAACAATAAACAACAATAACTTGGAAAGATTTAAAAACTCTGAGGAAGTCAATAATCAACTCTGATGATTCCAGAGGACCAATGATAAAAAATACTACCCAATTTCCAATAGAGAGATAATAGACTGAATAGGCAGACTTGAAACACACACTTTTGGATATGGTCAGTGTGAGAATTAATTGTATTTACTATGCATATTAATTATAATTTTTTTGTTTTTATTTACCAATGGAGGAGATTAAAGGAAGAGAAAATTAATGCTTGTTATTTGAAAAATAAAATTTAATTGTTTCTGAAAGTCTTGCAAATAAAATTAATTATGACTGCAAAAATTAATAGTCATTATTGTGTGTACCATCCTTATATAAAATCGTTAAGTTCAGGATAAACAAGACTGCTTTTAACAAATTCATATAAAAATCATTAGAGGTAAGATTTTATTAAATTTACTTTTCATTGTCTAACCATTGTTTGTATGTGTTTCTGATAAGAGTTGGATTAAGTGGCTTTCCAATTCTGAGGCTTAATGAATTTATTGTTTTTTTTTTTTAAATCTACATTCTAATTTATTTTAATTATGGGTACAAGTTAGTAAGAACTGTCAGAACTGTCATGAAACCAATTGAAGACTTAATCTGAAACATGCAAAAGGTCAATGTTTGCATTATATCAGATATCAGATGTCAGAGTTTTTATCTCATATATCACTTATGTTAAGTTTAAATGAGTATACTCTTGATCCCTCAAAGATTCTATTTCTATTCAGTATTTAAATCAGGGATAGTACAAAGAGCACATGTAGAATAATAAAATAAGATAGAGTCTGAACCAGTGATTTCTTTGATATTTAAAGAACTCTTTAAAAAATATATGCATATATTTATTTATTTAAAACATGCAAAATAAGAAAAAAGAAAATAGAAAAAAAAGAAGAAAAAATAAAACCAAAGAAACATTGTTAGTAACATCATGAAGGATTCAAAATATGTCATAATAAATTTCCATTTCAGGAAAGCATATATAATAGTAGATTATATTGTATTCACAACTGTCTATCTTTTCTTTGCTTCCTTTTAAGTTTTCTTCTGCTCTCTTCTATGCACTCTTTACTTTATTCTTTCCCCTCTTTTTCCTCCTCCCACCTTCCCCAAGCAGGCTGAAGTTAAGCATGTATGTATATGTATATACACTACACATGGGTATAACTTCATATATACATGTGAATATACATATACATGTAAAGCAATATTAATATGATATATAATATAGATTTCTTTCTTGATTGAATCTTTTTTAAGTTTGACTTTGTCTTGTTAAGTTTGATAAATTCTGTTCCTGATTATTGTTATTATGTTTTGTATATCTCATTTCCTATTCCTGCTAACTCCTCTATTTCTACCTGTTGACTTGCCTTGCTATTACTTAACCTCTTCATCACCCCACTTTGCCATGGATCCCTCCCTTACCTTCTCTCTAGACTCTTTCCCTCTCTTTATCTGATTCCTATTAATCTGCCTTATCCTATGTGCCCTTTCCCTCTCTCTTTATCCCTTTCCCATTAATCTACACTCCTTATTCCACTCCTGTTGATTTATACTTCTTTTTGTATCCCACCTTATGCTATTCCTTCTTCCCTTATTTCTTTATGGATTGTGAAGGTGCTATATATATATACATATATATATGTATATATATGTGTGTGTGTGTGTGTGTGTATTTATATAAATTTATATTTGTTTGTGGTTTGTGATGTCCCCTCTTTAACCCATTCCTGATGCTAGTAGGTTCTCAGAACTACCGGTCCTTCTCTCCCATCTATTTCTTCTGTATTGTTTCTTGCTATCAAACTTCATTCATATAGCATAGTTACTATTTTTACTTTTTCCTAGATGGTTTTGCTTTTTAGAATCCCAATATACTCATCTCTCTCCCAGGCTGTCTTCTGGAATGACTCAATTACTATTTTTTTAATTGAAGTTTTTTATTTTCAAAACACATGCAAGGATAATTTTTCAACATTGATCCTTGAAAAAGCTTGTGTTCGAAATTTCCCCCTGCCTTTCCCCCGCTCCCTCCCCTAGATGGCATGTAATCCAATATATGCTAAACATGATAAAAATATATGTTAAATAAAGGCATATGTATTTATGCAATTATCTTGCTGTACAAGAAAAATCAGATCAAAAAGTAAAAAAAAAAAGAGAAAGAAAATAAAATTCAAGCAAACCACAACAAGAAGAGTGAAAATCCTATGTTGTGATGCACCCTCAATTCCCACAGTCCTTTCTCTGGGTGTAGAAGGCTCTCATCATCTCAAAAAACTTCAATTACTAATGTTAATCTTAGGCATATGGTTTATATTTCCTTGTATAAAACATAACATTTTGTCCTTATTGAATCCTTTGAAATTAGTCTCTGATGTATACGTTAAATTTTTTATTGAGTTTGAGTTTGAGAGAAAAATTGTGTAAATCTGTCAGTTCATTTTTTCCATTCAGTATTTTATATTTAATTTTGCTGTATGTATGGCCACAACCCTACTTTTTTTTATTGTAAATATATAGTATTCCAGGATCTGTAGTCTTTTATGGTAGCCATTGAAAAAATCCTGTACAATTCTTATTGTAGCTCCAGTATATTTGACTTGTTATTGTTGCTTATAAAATTTTCTCTTTGATCTGGGGTTTTCAAAATTTAGCAATGATATTTCTAGGTTGTTCTTATAGGATCTCTTTGAGGCGGTGATTGATGGATTTTTTATTTCTACTTTTCCTTCATGTACTATCATTTCATTTGTTTTTTGTATTGTACCAAGAGTTTTTCTTTTGGTCATAGCTTTCAGGTAGTCCAATCATTATTTTCTTTTCCTGATTTGTTCTCTAGATCTATTGTTTTTCTTATGAGATGTCTCATATTCTCTTCTGAATCTCATTTTCTAGTTGGTTGACATTCTTTTTATAGTCTTATTTTTCTTGGATTATCCTAATTTTGTTTGTTCATCTTTCCTTCATCTCTCTTTTGATTTTAAAAGACTTTTGGAGTTCTATAAATTCTTTTTGGGGAGGTAGCCAGTTAGCTTTACTCTTTGGGACAGGAGAAGCTTTAAAAAACAAACAAACAAACAAAAAAACTTCAGTATCCTCATCTAAAAATAAATCCTGGTCTTCTCTATTTCCATAGTAACTTTCTATGGTTGTATTCTTTTTCCTTTGTCTGCTCATATTTTTTAATAAGAACTTAAATAATGTAATCACCTCCAGTTCTGGGGTGAGGGGGATGGTGCTTCTGACTTTATATCTTCCTTCAATTCTTCCCTTCTCTCTGGAATCCCAAACCAATTAGCATCACAACTGTGCCAGGTGTTCCTTGTCAGCAGAAGTTCCCCTAATTTTTCCCATATCAGACCCCCTACTCCTCAGGATTCAGACCTCTGACTTCTCAAACTGTTGGAAGAAGTGAAAGTTCCTATAGTTTTGGCTGAAGCTACCTTCAATCCAACTAGCTCCAGCTTTCCCTGTTAGCCAATCTTTTTTGTGATGAGCTTCTTTGCACATGGATAGTCTGGTATTTAGAGATTATTCACTCAGTCAATTGATGATCAAATATTGAAGCCTTTTTAGCTAAAAAGCACCTGTCAAAATTTGTCTTTCATTGGCATAGACTTCAGTAAACTAGGATCATATCTCTTCCACAAACAGGCATAAAAGAAGATTTTAACAAAGTATCACTCAATGATGTAAACAGATTAAATTCTATCAAAATGTTTTGCTTCCCTGATATTGTAATATCATCAGTACATTCTTATTATGTGAAAATGACCCTGCTTCTTCTTTTAGACATTAGCGAATAGATGAATTAGAATTCAGAGCTCGTAGAGTGTAAGGGAAAAGATGTGGATAAAAAGAGTAATTCAATAAAGAGTAGACCCTGACCTAGTCAGCTGAGAGCTGATTCAATGACTTTCTATGTCAGGGCAATATTCCTTGATGAGATTTCCAAAACAGTGGAAGAACATTGAATGGGAGAATGTATAGAAGAAAAGTTCAAACTGAAGAAGGAGTTGTGAAGATTTGGAAAGTTTGGAAGTTATTAAGAAGTCCAGAGATTAATTATGGAGGTTTTAAAAATAAAGTTTAAAAAATAGAAAATTTGTCTGTTGATCAACACACATTTATTAAGGGTGTCAGGTGCCATGTTGTATGTTGAGATTATAAAGAAAAGAAAAAAGGTCCCTGCCCTCAAACATTCTAATGGAGGAGACAACATGCAAAAAGCTATGTACAAACATGATATCTTTTTTTCTCTAGTAAATTGGAGGCAATTTTTGATAAAAGGCACTGGGAAAAGCTTCTTTCAGAAGGTGATCTTTTAGCTAAAACTTGAAGGAAGCCAGTGAACCAGGAAGTAGAGATGAGGAAAGAAAGCATTTTAGGCATAGAAAACCATCTGTGAAAAAGCATTGAGTCAGAAGATGGAGTGGTTTTTTTTTTTTTTTTGGTGAAGAACAGTCAAGAGGCTACTTTCAGTGGATTGTAGGGTATGTATTGGAAACACTGGAAGTATAGCAGGGCCAGGTTATAAAGGATTTTAAAGGGAAAGGATGTGAAGAAAAGAAACCAAGCAGGACAGAAGAAGAGGGAGCAAAATAAAGATAATAAGAACTAGGAAGAAGAAAAGCATTAATATAGGGAGAAGAAAAAGAACTAGAAGAAGGAGGAAAGGCGTTAAAGAGAAGAAAATAATATAGAATAAGGAAGACAATGTTAAAGGTTAATAAAAAAGGAGAAAAGAATTGTGTTTTCTGTGAAGAAGCTAATAAAGATCTATTGTTAACTAAGGTGAGAAGATGCTATCAAGATGAGGAGAGCAACAGAAATAAAAATTTACAAGTTTCATCTCAAGGGGAATCTACTCCAAAGAATAAGGAAGGATTAAAAATCTCATCAGTAGCAAGCACAGAAAGCAGGATAACTCTTGTAGGACAATCTGCACAGAGTGTGTGATGTTTGTATTTCAACCAAGACCAAATGACTGTTATCCATGTTCAAAGTTCAGGGTGGTCTTCCTCCTAGGAGAGAAGATAAATGGATTAATGGAACAACTTTTTATTCCTCCTATTATGAAAAATTGTATCACTAAAAAAAGCAAAAATAAAAACAAAGTCCCAAACAAGCCAAAAACAAAAAGGAAGAGCTTCAATATGGAAAAAAAAAATGATAAAAAGGATCTAAAGAGTGAGAATGAACTACTAATATGGAGAAGTTAGAAGACAGAAGAGTGACTGAGAAGAGAAAGAGAAGGGGCACTGTAAATTTGGGAGCTAAGTAATGAATATAAAGATTTTTTACCAAAGAATACAGAGTTGGAAAGATTGGTTTATACAGATAACAGTAAATATTAGACACTAGAAAGTATTTGAATCACAAAGTGATGAGAATGATGGAGTCTAAAAAAGGACAGCCTTAGTGGCCATGAATAACTTGATCATGAATAACCACCATGGATCATAACCAGTTGTTACCTACCATGATTATATGCTTGAGAGAGATGGGTCATTGGAAGTTTATGTTTAATTTTGTCTTTAATGCTGTGCAGCCTAAAAGAGAAAAGCTTACTGAGTTTTTCCTCAGGTTGAAATAATCAGAGACTGATTTATATAGGTCCAATGGATACCGAGAACACATAAAAATGAATGACAGTAACTGAGCCAGGGCATGTTTCCAATGTCATGGTAGTCATAGAGACATAGAAACCACTGCCAAAAATGCCTGAGGTAAGACAGACACTCTTGGTCAATCTACCTCTAAAATCTTAACAGGTTCCAAGACTCTTGAGTTCTGTATAAAAAAATCAAAACAAAAGAACATCACTAGTGCAGAGCCATAGGCCTAGAGGCAGTCAGGTGAGAGAGGGAACAGTGAATAAAATTATCCTCCTCGGAGAGGTTGAGAATACAAAAAGAAGTAAAAGACAGATCCTGCTCTTAAGAAGCTTACATTCTAATGGAGACCACATGAAAACAAATAAAACGTAAATAGAGAATAATTAACAGAAGGAAGGCACTAGAATTATGAGGGGTTGAAGAAAACTTCCTATAAAACATAGGATTGTAGTTGGGACTTAAAATTAGGGAGGTCAGTAGGCAGAGTGGAGAATAGAGAAGAGATTTAGTACTTTGCTCAGGCTCACACAGCTGATAAGCTGAGATTGTATAATAATGAAATAACACTCCAGTTATGGACTAATAGCTATCTATGGATATTTTTTGACAAATGCCAAACTGGATGCTTCTTGCTAGGAATGGGTAGCAGCACTGGTCAATTGTGATTTCAGTATATACTATGGGTTTAGTATGGATATAGATGCTTTGTCCAGAATTTCACTGAATGTTAGAGCTATGATGTTATCCAAAAAAGGGTTTGAGATCATTCTGACACACATGAAACTACTACAACAAAGTAGAAGTATATTGATAGCTTGGAACTTTCCCAGACTATATGCCAAACATATATGTAAACCTTATATTTTTGAACCAAACTGTGCTATGTTTGGAGAATATAAATACTAGCAAACCCTTGGAACTTACTTATATTGACTTTCTATCTCTGAAAAGAACTAGAAAATTTTTTTTGTCTCCTTTTGCATTCAGGGTCCATTCATAAACTGAAGAAGGGGCCTTGTTACAGGGCGTTAAGCAATTGGCATGCATTGTTTAATAAATCAATATGCCCAGAAGAATGAATCTTTGTTTTCTTCCATTATTTCATCTTTTACCTGCCACAGGAGGTAGCTGTAATTGTTCTATCTTTGCCGCATAATTCTTTTTGCACATGTGGAGAATGGGGGTGGAAGGAAGTGGTGATTGGAAAAACTGTTTAGTCTTCCCTCTTTATCATTTGATCTAGAAGTCTTTAAGATGAAATTTAATAGGGAAATTGTACAACCTTAAAACAGAGTTTTAAAAACTCAACCTCAAGTATATGATCAAGGAAATGAAGTTAGAGAGCAGTTTACCTCTAAAGATCTCAGTGTTATATTGATCTGCAAGTTCATTGTGAGGAGTCAGCAGTGTCATGCGGCATTAAAAAAAATCTAATATAATGGAAGGTTTTATTAAGAGAAGTATGATTGAGGTACCTGACTAGGCAGGTGAGAGTTCTGCTATTTGCTGTCCTGTCAAATGACATTTAGAGTATTATATCCTATTAAGGGTAGCACCTTTTATGAAGGATATTGATTAGTTGAAGAGGATCCAGAGGAACTTATCAAGGATAGCAAATGGCCTTAAAATCATGTTTTCTTTTTAAAATATCCTAAAATTTTATTTAGTATTTTATTTTCCCCAATTAGATGTAAAAATGTTTTTAACATTTGTTTTTAAAATTTTGAATTCTAAATTTTCTGCTTCCCTACCCACTGCCCTCATTGAGAAAGCAAGCAGTTTGATATAGGTTATACATATGGTCAAGTTTTGCATGACAA